>NC_092533.1:18745110-19423915 GCF_037038585.1 Patagioenas fasciata | reverse complement strand
CTCCCTGCCTGTTCCCACAGAGTCTGAAGCTCATCAACCCCAAACTGGACTCACTGGTGCTCTCTCTCAACTCTACCAGTGCCAGTGGGACACTTCCTTGGAGAAGTCGAGGTTCATCTACAACTTCTGGTCCTATATCAGGATGAGCAGCAAGCACAAGTAGGTATTTTGGGGTTTGCTGCCAGGTGGAAGATATCTGCTCACCTGGCAAATGTCCTTGTTTCATCTTTGCTACCTGGGGCTCCACAGCTGGCTGGAGGACAGCTGGTGGACTGGGGCGAAGAAGAGCTCAATGTCCAGCTCTCCAGAGGAAGTGTCCCAATGCTAGGTAGCCTACTGCTCTACCTGGTGAGTGCTCTTATCAAGGATGCTCTTGGGGCTGAAGATCTCAGTGCTTTCCACCGAACAGGTGACGAGATGCACAAAAAGGACATGCTTCTGCATCCCAAAAGGCTGGCTGGAGGTGGCCTCCCTGTCCATGCTAGATCAAGTGTTTCTATCCTAAAATAAGGCATGTTCATCCTCAGCCCCCTTCCCTGTCACACAGCTCTGTTTTCGTTCCCATACCATCTCTGCAGATGTCTTCTTGTGATGACCACATCATGACTGTCCATACCTCCTCCAGATGAAGACAGGTATCATTTTCTCAGCTCTCAAAAGCATGCAAGAGGTATTACAGCGGATGCCAGATCTGCTGGGAAGGTTTAAAAAGCCAGCCCTGCATGAGGTCCCTCCTGGGCCAGGTAACATCTCCTTGCCTGGGGTGTCCCCAGGAGCAGGTCCTGCTGAGCACATGCAGAAGTGGCCAGAGGTCACTGGATGGGCAGGATGCTCTCGTATTCCCTCCGAGGATGGAATAGATGGAGTCTATGCAGAAGCTCTCTGGGGCACTCCTGCAGCAAGGTAGTGCAAACATTTCACAAATTTGGTCTCAAAGGCATGCCCATGGATGAGGTGAACACAGCCACAAAGCTTGATTCACCAAAGGCAGATAAAATACATTGTTAAAATATTACCTTTCAGAACTACTTGGAGAGGGCATTAAAGTTTATCTGTGCTTACTACTGAACCACGTCCATATGCCTTAGTGACCACATGTACGGATGCACAGAGTATAATTCCAAAGGACAGTAGGAAATGACTCACCAACTTGCTGTTGGAGAACATCATGAAATCCTGGCTGTGGTCTCACATCATACTACACAGGCAGGAGAATTCCTATCAGCACACAGAGGCTATAGAATTACATTTTCTCATCAAACCCAGACATACAGCACAGATTACAGACTGAAAGCACTTGCAATGCGAGCTCAGGAGGAGACTGGCTCGCAGCATACGCGTCTCATGTTCTGTTGTCACTTTGCTGTAGTTCATGGCATTTGAAAACAAGAAGCAGAAGCCATGGTACAATTATCATCCTCCTAGCCCACAAGCAGTTTGGGATAAGGAACAAACTGCAAATATATCTACCAGCAGGACTGCATGTGTGGGGTGGTCAGCAGCAGGTAATACCTTCCACCTCTGGTCATACTTCACACCAGGACTGCAGTCTGGAAACTGACACATGATTAGTGTCGACAAATTATTATTTAGACCTAAACAGACAACATGTGTTTCAGGTCTCACCCTGGGAACAGTCTACTGAAGATCCAGTTTATGATGATGTCAACTGAAGACTTTGGGCTCTTCCATGCAAGATGTAGCAGTACAACCTCCAAAGAGTCCAAGGCAATAGCTGGTACATTAATTACAGCTGGCTGGGATTTATTTTTCTTTTTAATTGAAACTTTTGCCTAATATTATCAGTAAATATGTTGCATGAATTTATAATCGCCAATATAGTATCTTAACTCATCTTAGCAGTGTTTGCTTAATGAACAACTTCTAGCTCTAGGTTTCAGTAGATCTACACTTCAGAGAGTGGCCTTGCTGAAAATCTCGAAAATTCTAAATGGGAAAGGGAACAAATTCCTTACTTAGCACAAACACGAGAAGTTTCCATGTAAGAGTCTCAAAGAAATGTGCAACAAGCGAGAGACACTGGCTGAGAAGATTCTGGTCTACACGAGCAAGACAAAAAAGCAAGCAGCAGCACTCAAAATTGGAAGACAGAACTATTGTTGTATTACAATTTTTCATATGTAACAGTTTATTTGCCCTGGTGTTAGTCACCACTGCTGCCATCTAAACCCCGGTAAAGTCGCTAATCCACACCATTATCTCGCATCATGCTACGGTATTTTGCCACAGTGATGTTAAAATATGCGTTTTATAATGTGCTTTGCAACAAATATTGTGAGTTATGGGAACGTTTCCTAATTTACAGTTCTTTGATGTGTGTAACCAGGATGTTAATATAGTTTTAGCACACAAAAGGGTAGTGAGATTAAATTCACTGTATTTGAAAGTACATTGAAATCTTTAGGAAAATGTCCTAGAGGCAGGAGGGGCAAAACATTATTACTCAGCAACCATCATACGGTAAGGTCAACATATTTTCAGCTAATGAAATACAGACTAAATATATCTTCTGATGGATATGGAACAGGCAGGACGTCAGCGTATTTTATTAGAATAATGCAAACTCGGAAATCAAGATTTAAGAGGTGATGGCCAGACCAAGCAATGCTTTGTAACTAACCCGAGAGAGATAACCTGTGCATGTAACATTTCAGCTCCATCATAACCAGTGCTGGGACACCCTCCACAGGCTTAGCCACCCTGCCTTTAATTAGTAATCACTACAAACACGTTCAAAGGCTTAATAGCACTAAGTATCTCATTATATTAAACATACAATAGGCATTGCAGTGCACCCATTTCCCACTTCCCTGGTGCTTGAAGCACTGATTGCACTGTTCCTTCAGCAAGCACCCAGGGAAGCCACAAGGTCTTTCATAGAGGGTTTGATCCATGTTTCCAGAACAGACCCGAACTAATGCTGTGTCCTCATTTCAATGAAAAATGGAACTTTGTAAAAATTCAGATCTTAAATGCTAAAAGTCACGAAAAAATGAATCTCTCCTTCGGTGCATTTAAGTTCCCACTTTCCATCTTGCTAATGGTTGGTTCTTACTGCTGTTATCTACGTATCGGTCTTTTCTTCACACTCGTACTTGGGTAGCCTAATGCTACCCAGGGGCTTCACATGAGCACTCTCACTCATCATTCCCTTCTGCTATGGGTTAAACATCTCTTACACACTCTTGAGCAATTCATTTGATTTTGAGGTAGGTCCTAGGCACAACTGAGGGAAAGAAAAAGTGCAAATAGGTGAATATTTCTGCCTTCACAGTTCTTTCTCCCTTATTTCTGCTTATGTCTTGTTTCTAATATTGTCTGACTTTCCTGCTCTCGGTCTGTCCTGGGAACTTCAGACAGACATGTTTTCCTTCGTAATGTTGAAATCAAAGGTTCTTTTCCAGCATGTTTTCCCCCTGGATGTGGATATCAAAGAGCAGTGTTTGTATGCATGCTACAAACCAAACACAAAAGACCCCCAGCCTTCTTTTTTTAATTGACTTCAAGGCTATCTATTGTGTATATACTTGATTCCCAAAGAGTCTGTGTCCCCTAAGACTAAAAGGCTCTCCTGAGATACGTATTTCGTCCCCACTGGTAACTGAGGGGTCTCATGCCAATACCGCAAGACAATACAGAGATGGAGGTATTTTGGTGAGACAGAAGAAATACAGGCTGAAGTACCTGACCCAACAATTCCACATCTACAAAACACTCCTTGAATCAACTAGTCCCTTACCTGGGCTGATAGAGTCACTGTTTTTTAAAGAAAGGGAGGACATTTGGATTAGCTAACTTCTTGAACCACCCAGGCCAACATCAACCTCCCAAATCCTGCTGTAGCAAACCTAAAACATCTGTTTGAGTTTGGCTGTGTTTTTATCTTTGATTCAAAGAATTCAAGGGCTTGTGAGAAAGTGGAAAAAACCTGATTAACCTGCCGAGGCTCCTCGGTGGACAGATCCCTCACGCATTTCACATCAGCCACAATAGCTCCCGCTGACAGTGTCACCTTCCACACGGGGACATCCATCACAGACCCACTGGAACCCAGGCTCTGCTCATCCCAGCTGTGCCACAGGCATCACCCGTCACCACAGCCACCAAAGAGGGGTCCCCACCGGCCCCCGGGCCAGCCCCCATCATCTGCTCAGAGAGCAAAGGCAGAACTCCATCAGGGGAAGTAATGAGATGCAAATGTATTCCTTCAGAGCTTGATCCAAAGCCCAGTGAAGTCAATTATTATTAATGTAATTAGTACTCTGTAAGCAGCGCAAGACATAATTCAAGTCAGGTCTCCATCAAGCCAGGCTGCGGGCACATGCAGGGTGGAATTACAGGGTTTACAATCCCAATGGGTGCGACAGACAGATAGAATGAGAGGGAGGAGAGGTGAGTTGATATTAAAAGAACGGATAATCTACTCCAGAAAACCAATATTAATCCTGTACTTTGTCTGCCAAACCATGCAGCCTTCAGCGGGAATTTTCAATAAATATTACATCAACATTGTGTTCATTAAACAGTATTTTGAACCTTTATTTGTAAATAATTTTACCTCTTCTTACTTTTTCATTAATTCTACCTTGCTTTTAGTAAACATAAGTACACTTCTTATTTCCATAGCACTGGCAGGGTCATTTAAACCAAGTCAATGGAATGACCCTGCAGTTAGCAACACGAATGAAGAGCTGAACGAAACCCATGATGAGGTTTACTTTATTCTGTATCAGCAATTAAAAATGCCTGAGTTACCCTGTGCACTTCCCGCACTCCCCCGAGGTCACTGCTCTGCTCCAGCATTGTGGCCAGATGCCAACCCATGATCCCATCCCCGCGTGCCAGCACCAGCCAAAACTCCCCTTTATTATTTAGTTTTTTCCCTAGTCTAGAACAGAGAGTTTACATTTGTGGAGGGAGGGGTGAGGAAGCAAGCGGTGGGGAAGGGAAGGCGGCTCGAGCCGATGAGATGCGATGTGATGCGATACGATGCGAAGCGGAGGAGCACAACACCCTCTCCCTGAGCTCCCGGCTGGCGCGGTGCGAGCACCCTCTGCTGCTCTGCTCCGGCCCTCCTGCCAACAGCCCTGGGCACTGTCACATCTGCCCCAGCACCCCAACATGTGCCACGGGATGATGCTCCGGGTACCCCAGTCTGGCCCTGCACAGGCTTTCAGCTTTTCAGGGAGCACAGGCTCCATCAGTAATTCTGCAAACCATCTGGAATCTAAGCCACAGGAAAAACAAAAAAGGCAAGGAACTCTCTTCGCTCCGTAACTCTGGTGTCCAAGGTGATACAGGCTGCATCAAAACCCTCAGCGACGGCACAGGCTTTATCTAGAAATTCCTGCAACTGCCATTGCTATTAGACCATATGAATGCAATTATAATACTCCCATAGAAATCAGTCGAGTATGTGGTAAACTAGAGGAACATACAAAGGAATGTGTGTGTCGTGCACGCACAAGGGCACCAGGATTTCTTCCAGGATCCAGCTGTTCCCCACATCTCCCCAGATGGCAAAGGTCACTGGAGGTTGGATGGAGGACGACCAGGTTGTCTCCAAAATGGCAAACCAGCCACGCTGGGGCAGATGAGGAAAAGTAGCAGCAGGAAGATCTTTTGTAACTGGAAAAGGCAAGTCAACATGTAAATCCTAGTTAAAATATCTTTATTAGCAGCATTTTAATCACTTGCAAAATCTGGACTGGGATCAAACCAAACATAAGGCAGCAGCTGCCATAAACAGCCGTTGTTGAAATGGAAAAACAATTAGCGCTGAGGGAAGGATGTCAGGCGTAATGAGCCCAACTGGAACACTGTTGGAGCCGAGCACTGGGCACACTGGGCACACTGGGGACCTCGGCATCGCGGCCCTGCCTCAAATTTCCCTCCAGGTGCCAAGGATCTGACACCTGCAACTCCTCTGCCTGTTGGGATACCCGTCCCCTGGCCACATTTACAGCATGAAGGTGATTTTCAGCCTCTGCTCAGAGAAGGGAACAATTCCGGTGATGTAGGTGCCTCCCTCCTGCCATCACACACTGGAGCATAACACCGAAAGCCACTTAAACTACTGCCCAATTAGAGAAGAGTAATTATCCACACAAACCTGAACCGAATCCCAGACATGTATCAGACATATTTTGGCTCTAGCTGTGTTACACTGTCTCCTTCTCCAAAAGAAACCACATTTCAATGTGCTACCTGGTGCAACTGCAAAAGGCTGAGATTTTTTTGTGTGCTAATGAGAATAAGGTCTACAAAATAAGTTGTACTGAAATTGACCTGAACTAAGCAAATATATTTCAAAATACCAGTAAGCAAAACATAAAAATCTCAAAACTGGAAGATTAGTTATGCATGTATTTCAATTCACGCAACTAACTTAATAAAAATTGAAAAGTGTGCAGGCAACGTGGTCTGAATGTCAGCGGTTCTCCCATGTCTGCAGCACAGAAAACAGGTGGCAAATCTTCAGCAATGTTTTACTGTCATGAAACCATTTAATTTTTAAAAAGTAATTGACAATAAGATAGTTTAAGTCATGTACAAATGCTTTGCCCTCTTTCAGCTCCCTTTAACTACAGACACGGCAGCACTAATGGCTGCCTGGACCTTGAGATAACCAGGTGTTCCCTAAATCCATGCTCACCTCCAGGAAGCCAAACCCAGCTCCTGCTGGTGGCCTTGGCCACTCTGAAATCACCACAGATGCACTTTTTAAATTGTAATGGTTCCTAGTGCAAGCCAAGAAGGTTTAAACGACTTCACCTGGGCTCAGATGAGCACCGTGGACTGTCACAGTTCTTGCCTCTTCAATAGTAACGTGATGCAGTTTTCACTCCCTTGTCCAAGGCATTTTTGGTGCTGTACACAGGTTGATTCCTTCCCAAAGTGCAGGTAAGTACACTGGGAATACTCTTTTTTTCCAGAAGGGAAAATTGGAAGTGGAAGACGCAACAGTAGGATCTGAGGTGATCAGAGAGCTGGTGCTCATCGCGAACAAAATCACCATGACTATCGAGAAATGGGAATCAGGTGCTTTGGTGAGTATTTTTTATGGTATTAGTGTTTCTTTTGATACTTGGCAAGCAAAAGAGAGCTCAGGAAATGGGTGAGAAAACTATAACACAACGCACGCAGCCAGTGTCATTGTGAAATTTTCATTGTTTTAATAAAAACCACTCAATCTGCTTCCACTGCACGTGTCCCTGTAGCCATAGAAAGGCACAAAATGAACTTTTAACTGAATTTTCAGGTTGAACTATTCTACATACCTCTATTACATAAAACATTTTCAGGTCACCCTGAAGAGAAGCTCAGATACAAGCGCTGCTCTCGAGTGTTGCAGTCTCAGCAATGTCCCTCCCACGCCAGTAGTGCTTATCATGATGCTCTTCGTTTTCATGTTGTGCTGATGCACTTTACACACTCCCTTAAAAACAACTGGTCCATCTCTCCCTGTCAGTCAGAATTCTTGAGCATCCTCCATGTCCCGTCAGTGCACCTCGGCTGTCTGGATCACCAGGAGAGGGACTAGAGCAGGGCGGTCGCCAGTCCCCCTGTCCTGGTCACACACGTGCCCTGGCATTTCTGGTCACACATCTCGGCGACATTCAACCTGCCCACAAAGTCCACAAAATGGGTAATGAGGATTGCAATCAGTTATCTTCAACCTGCCCCAGATAGCCATCAACAAATATCCTTCCTGTCCACTTCTCCAGTACAGTTTTCCCCTTCGTTATCTTTGTCACTAATGCTACTATTTGATATTACTAATAATGTATTTTTAATAATATTTCAAATTAATTTGAGCAGTCTCCCCACTCCTACAAGATGACTGACTGAAGCCAAATGCTTAGGTCCAGTGTCAAATCCTGCAAGGTGTTGAGTGTATGTGATTTTCACTGATGTCAATGGGCCAAGTGGATCATTCAGATGCTAGTTGAACAAACCCCAACTGAAAACTGGTTTTGCAAGAGCAAGAATGTTTTTGTTGAGGTTCTTGCCCCAGAACAATTGACACGAGCCATCAGGGCACATTGCTGTAGCACTGAACATTGGTGGGATGACACCAATCGGCATTAACTCCAAGCACGGTTCTTCAATACCAGGAAAGGTCTGGAAATCAGAAGAACACTCCCATGGAGTCACTGCAAAGCCAATGTCAGCTATGGCTGGGATTCAGCTGCTAATGAGGAGTGTAAGAACAGGGTGAGCACCGAGCTGAACCTGCTCTCACAGAGGGTCCAGCAGGACCTGTTAAGTGTGATCACATAAAAATGCAAGATTACTGACGGCACCATGTAACATTGGAGCCTCCAGGCAGCATCTCTCACTCAAACAACTTGAAGCTTCTAGATGGTATTAGCTAAGGGTGAAATTTCACCATCAGGATGCAACTCCAAATATACATCGTAGGGTATCCTCAGAAACAGGTATAAAAAGTATTCCAAAACTAAACTGCATACTCCCCATGACTTTTTTTTGCTCCTCACAACGCAGAACACACTAGAGCTGCAATTTCTACTGCAACACCCCAGTCCCTGTGGCTGCCCAAAGAGCCTCCCTCCCGTTCCCCACTGCAAGGACTCCACCAGCAGCTCCAGCCTCCAAAGCAGCTCAAACCATTTTGAGTATAAACACACCCACACACTGTCCTCATGCGTGCCGGGGGGAGCATAAGTCAATTCCTTAAAACATCTGTGTTTCAAATGCAGAGTCTCAAAATGCTACTGCAGGTTTGAGAAGATGCTTCATAATCATCAGCTCTTAGTCCAGTTTGACTTGAGAGCTAAAAAACCAAAGGCATTGTTTAGTATTTTTCATTTCCATAAGGGGGAGCCTGTGCACAGAGGATTACTGCTGGTGACTCTGGCACCCAGGCTTACACAATTACAGCTCATCCAGACCCACTTCTGTGCTAATTACCCTGCTCAGGAGCAGCGGAGCAAGACCAGGTCCCAGCATCTGCACACAGGAGCTGTCATCTTGAACTGATGAGGATGGAAAACATTTCTGCGTTAACCAGAAGTATCTGACCCATGCTCACGTGCAAGTTCTGTTTACATAATTATTAGTGGCAGGTTAACATTTTTATTTAGCTAATACGTAATTAATACCACCAAGAATGCAAATTACTCTGCGGTTTGAAGATTGACTCTGCCCAGTAAATATTGATATGAAAAATAATTGCGAGAGTTAAATGTCAAGATCTGCATCAGGATTGTGTGGTAACCAGCTATCAAGTGCTAACAGTTGGGCTTGAAATGAAACATCTTGCCGGAATTGGTCTGTAGAAAACACTATCCATGTCTGAAGGGGAAGGAATCATTTCTACCTGTTATGGTAGAGGTTGAGTAAGTACATACCTGGTTAAAAGTCAAACATTTCCCATTCAGTATCCCTGAGGTGGTAAAAATGTCATATGCAAATTATCAGGTGTTATTAGTAAGTTTGCACATGCAAATCAGGTAATAAGCTACAAACATACTGAATTTCCTACACAACATATAAAAACTTTTGTTGAAGAACAATTTAGGAATTAAAATCTAACACTGCAAAGAGCTCTGACGTGTAATTATAGAGCTCTATGTCAAGTTCCTTTGGAAAAAAAAAATTGGTCTTCATGCGTAAACCTGTACTATTTTTGAGAAAAGAGCAATGGCCGCCATTCAACACCAGGTACAGCATTTGCTGGGTCTCTCACCTTCATGACCTTTCAGGATTCCTGGGGTAAAATCAAACTCCCACACACAGCTCCAGGTCTCCTGTTTAAATAATTTCAGCCAGCAGCAGTTCTCCTTTCCAAAATGTTCACTTACAATCTTGTTTACACTCACACTTGCTTTCACTGTCGGTATTCTAAAAATGTCTGATTTGAAGGGATGCCTCAAGAGCATCACTTTGTCACCAAATCATTGCGCTGTGAAGATACATTCAAAGATGGAACAGGGAACAGAAAACGCCATCCCCAGTTCCAGCTTCATTTCTTGCCAAAAAGAGTTGTTAATCTCTGTGGGAATAGGACACAATAACCCACTGATGAGACCGGTGTGGATGGTCGATGATGTTTTTTCAAAGGAGTTCAGTGCAATCAGTGTAACATAAATATGTATTTTGATTTGGTCAATTACTGTATTTCATTTGTATAACATGAATTAAGTTCTCAGCTGTTCAATGCACACATATTCTACTTTTATTGGGGTAGACACAAAGGATTTTGTTGTCTATGTAAAGAGGAGACTACAACCCTCTTACATTGAAGTCTGAAGAAATCAGCTCGTGTGCACAAAGAATCCACACGACGTGCCTTGGGTTGTGCTACATACAGGTTGCCTTTGATAATGAGACAACACTACTGCACTACCATAGACAGAAAAATTGTGCATATATATATATAAATAAACAGATATAAGGCAGGACAACTCTCTTGCTATTTGCAATTGTAGGATACAATTCAACAGAAGGCCAATTTCAGATAAGGCCGCTATGCAAATAATAATGTAAAAGTATAAATAAATTCAACTCTAGTAACACGAAGACAAAGAATGTATTCTATTAATTATTAAAATATTTACGGAAAATGGTGAATTTCATCTTCTGAAATCTTTCTAAAGTACATGTTCTATTCCCACAAAGATTTATAGGCTTAATACAGGAATCAAAGAGAATCGACGTGGTACCTTTGGCTTTGAACATCTCTGGATCTTGGATGAGTAAATGAGTTGCCATGAAATAAAGTCCTTTTTCTAATTCAAAGTAAAGCACACCTCCATCTACCATCTGAGGAGAGAGATGCTGAGGGGATACGATGTCAGATCAGTCGTGTTTCCTCTGGTACAAGACTAGGGGAGATCAGTCCAAAGAAAACTACGTAGCAAATTAAAGCAGTCAAAAAGAAAAAAAGTACATTTACTTGTTAATGTCTAATAGTCTCAGATGTCTACAGTACAAAGGAAAGTATTTGAACAGCTTTAAAGTTTTATGGTTAGAATAACATTCAATAAAAAATACATTTTTGCAGGACTGCTTCAGAAACCGCAGGCAGATGGGGATTCCGGGAAAGCCCGAGGGCAGCCGGTCCCTGGAGAGCGGGGTCCCCTTCCTGCCCTTGGACACCAGAGAGACAGGGGGGCTTGGGGCGTTTTTTGTTTGGTTTGGGTTTTTTCCCCTAAAATCATATGTCTTTCTTTGATTAAGCAGGTGGGGTTGGTCACAGAGATGTATCTTCGTCCTAGGAAAACCCCAAATCTGAAAGCTGGGGGCTACCTTTGCAATCTCCCCAGAAATGTGACATGTTCCATGTGTTGCTGACACCCCAAGTACCTGTGAGCATGTTTAGGAAAAAATCATGAACTTCTGGAGCAACACTGGCTCTGGACAGAGAGGTTCTGGGCCCAGCTTCAAATACACCCAGCCCATGATTTATAGATTTGTATCGAAACCAGAGCAGGAGATTTACTGTTTCTCATGATGCAGAAAGCTGAAACCAGGTGAGATCCTGTGTCTTTTAATGAGTTTGACCTAGAATTTCAAAATGCCTTTGATTCCCAAATTCAAAGTGAAAGTCAGAGAACTGAGCCCCCATGAACCAGGCCCAAGAATACATCTCCACAAAGCCCTGTGAAGTGAAACCATAACTTTGCAACAGCTTTTGCTGATGTCTTCTAAAACAGTTCATGACTTTGGACTGCGCAAATGCAAAACATCCTCGCTGCATTAGTCTCAAATGGGCTTAAAAAAAAAATCTAGTTGTGGATTATAAGTGCATTAATAAAATACACCGTCTGGCACAAGCATCTTAAGGGGTTTCCAAGAGTTATTGTCTCTCTCTGTTGGTATCAATTGATGTGAACTGAAGGGGTGTTAAGGTGGAGAGGGAACCACAAAAAAGTAACAGAACAAGGACACTTGTGTAATAATTACTAGTGTTTTCTGACAGGTACCTTCCCACACCTGAGATCACCAAAAGCACCAGCACAACGGTGCTGCACAATCGAAGTGCCATGTGAGCCATGGTGTTGACGTACAGACCTGCTGGTCAGCAAGGCCTGCAGCAACCACAGTCCTGGGAATAAGTTCTCTGGGTCTTTCTACAGGAGAACTGGATCAAAATTATATCTATATGTATTTTTAACCTGACAATCCACAATCCTACGCAGGCACAGGCACGTTCTGCGCTCATGGTCCTCACTAACATAGATCCTTTAGATTCTTGGCCCAGAGTAAAGCCTTAAGGACTTCATCTCCAGAACAGATGACAGTAGACAAACTGTGTTAGAAAATGTGACATCTCTTTGTTCTGTACAGTAAAATTATGTCCCACTTCCCATCCAAGAGTGTGCTCTGCTACCTGCACAAAACGTTACTGTGATCTTTAACCCTGGGGGGGAGACGGTGCCGCATGCACTACTGGGGAAAGATAACAGAGAAACAGGCAAACACAGATGGAAAGATAGTCTTGATACTCTCAGACATTGCTCCAGATGTGTCCCTTCGAATGCACTCAGCACAGAACCTGTTTTACAATCCGGATGCCTACTGCGCTCTCTTGCCTTTAATTCAGATTATCCTCTTGTGCCTCCTGCTTTCTTCTCTTTAGTAATATTAAAGCATCCTGACAGCAGGCACTACAACAGGCAAAGAAGAAAAAGAAAAACGAAATATAGTGGTGTGGGAAGAAAACAAAACATAGTGGTGTGGGAAGAAAATACTGTCTCTCAGTAAAGAGATCATCCTGAACTCCACTATCATTCTATAAAATGTGATTATATTATCCGTTCCTTTTCAGTCCCTTTGAGCCAGCTAGACAGATGTTCTATCAGTGGGTCTGACATACTGGGAGGGAATAAAACATCAGTTTTAAGTGAGAGTTATTGAAGAACAGGTCCAACTGAATAAATGGGTTCATTTAAGTAATTACTTGAAGAACCACTTCTCCACAGTTTTTCTAGCTGCAAACAGCAGCTGCCAGCAGTGCTGGCTCTGGACGGCTGCTCCGCCATGCAGGGGAATCAGCAACTGGGCTTGGACCTACTCGTGCTTGGATGATGATCGTACAAATCCAATTACATCTATAGACAGCATTACCTGGAGGTACTGGAGAAAGCAAAAGGCCATCACTGAGCCACTTCTGCACTTTCAAATCCTTACATTAATACTGAGGAGTATGACTTTTATATAATTTGGGCGTTTGAAATAGTAATTGAACTCTTACAGCCTACATACACAAGCAACGCTGCGGTTCTGTGAGCTGCTGCTGGTACCAGTCTGTTCACTGTCTAAAACCACCTACAAACAGACAAAAAAACCCCAAACTTGTGCTTGTTATCAACATCAATACAGTGGAATGATTCTTTATCAGTGAACAGATAAAAATGCAAGGAAAAGACGTGGACATAAAATCCTGAAAAACTGGTGACTGCCTCAAGCATTATTTGGTGATACTGGGCTCGGATCTCCGTAACTGAAGTTTGTAGCGGTCATTTCAGAAAATGTCTATGGCACAAAGGTGAAAAGTCCACACTGCAAGTCAGCAAGACACTTCTGCTCAGAAGAGGACACAGCAGTACAAAATCCCCCTAAAACATAGTATTTGTGTTACATTATCTAAGAGGGAATGAAAGAAAATTCAGGGCTCTTTGTGCTAGCTGTCGTATAGGCTTTTTTTTTTTTTTCTGATAAGTAATTTTCCCAACAGAAGATTCATTTTCTTGCTCGAAAGGATTTCTCAAGTCACCTGTAAACTCAAAAATTTATATTTTATATAGTCTTAAAATTTTACTAAGTCAACATCAGGACAAGTGTTCTCCGACAATCATCACTCCCAAGACCTTTTTTCTTTGGAAAGTGGAAGACAAAGCAGAAATGTCACTTTTATTGCAAGTGACAGAATATCAAGTTTAAAAGAATGAGGCCTCATCCCAGAAATTAAGGAATATAAAACTACTGACTCAAATTAAATTTTGTTCCATTTACAGGTACACAGAATTGAGTCTTTTGAAACAAAAGTCAAGGGGCTCAGGCAGCAGTCATGACAAGGAGACATTACACAAAAATTGCATTTATTTGTGTTCCCAAGACACCTATGCTAATTAAAGGCTATAGGTGCTGACAAGCTTCAGCACTGCAGATTAAACCAAGACAGGAAAAATAATTAACAATAAAAAATAAACACAGGAATATTTTAGTAATCTTAGGGATGAAAGAGTTTTCTGATTGATGTCAATAGTCTTCTAACACAACCCTTTAGCTTTGCTTGGAAGAATACAAGATTCTCTATGGGATGCCAAGTCATGAATCCATCAGAAATATCTAGTTTTGGAATCCTTCTATCACACTACTAAAGGAAAAAGTTGTCTTGACAGAAGCGCTCGTTGTGGCAAATATAGCCTTGCCTTGTTCGTTGTTTTAAGAACCAAGAAGGAGGTTGGGACTCGGGATTTATAAACATCAAGCAAACCCCGTTCCTTTAATCTGAAATCTGTCTCGTTTTGCCCTGAGGTTGACATTTATTGTTTAAAAAACTTGAGAAAACGTACCGAGGAATTGCTCACTGCCATCCGTTTAAGCATGAAATGTTTAAAGTGCACATATTTCATCTAGTGCCAGGTCCAGAACCACAGCCAGGTCCTGTTTGACAACCAGATGAGTAACGCAAAGGGGTTCCCCATGTGAAAACGTTTTGGTGTGTGTGTTGGCACAGGCCAACGGATCCCAAAAGGCACATAGGCAGCCACACCATCTCATTGCCACACCAAGCCGGGGCAATCCCAGTGAACCGTCGGGCCGACAACAGGAGCATCTTCCTCTGTAGACATGCTTAAGAGCATTAAATGGGAACAAGAGAAAAAAAGGAGAACTGACCGCACGTTGCCTGGAGGTTAAGTAATGCTGATGTGTGAGTTTGCGATTACTCAACATGCACATCGCGTGTGCTTTCAGCATGGGAGAAGGTTTTCCCTGTAAATCTCTGGACACAAAGCTTTAAAAAGAGAGGAGATGAGTGGTATTTCTCCAGGGTCCTCCTTTTTCTAGTATTTCTTCTAATGCCAAGTTTTATCTTCAGCTTTAAAATAATGTGTTCCAGTTAACTTCAACCAGAAGCATTCTTACGCTGTCAGGGACTGTTAGATAAACCATGACCCAGGGATCCAGCTGCCATCCTGAAGGTGATGGGCAAGGAAAAATTGCCCAGCCACTAGATCACATCTCACTGGGTCTATGCCAGCAGACCCCACGGGTGACCACTACCCTCCATGGACAGATTCTTGGGTTTCAACCGCATGCAGGCTGTTATGTCTTGGACTCTACAAATGACAAAGCTGGGGCCTTCTGTGTTTATGAAGGAATTTTCTGGGTTTATCTGGGGGTACTTAATAATGGTACGTGTTTTCATAGGGGCACCAAACATCTCAAAATTAAAACTTATCATGACTATGACGCGCATTTTTTATTAACGTGAAGCTCATATTTTAAATTTTGAAGTTTTAAAAGGACTAGAAATTCAGAACAGTTGCTAAATGCTGTTACTGATCAGTACCAGAGTCTACATGAGCAATAGATGATGTTGAATGTGTTTCAATTAAATAAGTTCAGCACATTTTCAAATACTAGTAATTTTCAACTGAATTCAGAATTTTGACATTTAAGAACTAAAAATAGTGATGTTTTCAAAAGGGAGGTTTATAAATTTCAAAATCAAAGTACATTGGGGAATAAAAGGTAGAAATCTGCATTACAGCAGTTCATGAGCTGGAGGTGATGTGTTGACCACCTCGTGGTCACTGAGGCAACACCTCAGCAGGCCCGAGGCCTGCCAGGCAGCTACAGCTTCTCTTGAAGTCACTGGGTAATAACCACATGGTTACAGTAAATTAAACTGCAGTATTTCGCTCTAACTCAGTAAATATTTTGCATGAAGAGAAGGTAACATGATCGCAAGTAATTTCTTGGCATGGGCTACTCTCCCAATTAATATCTACCAGTCATCTCCCTATCATTGCACCACATCACTTCCCAAATTCTCACAGCTATGCACATATGGGTCTCCAAGGACACATTTCCATGAAGAGGAATCTTCTTTTGCAGATCTTACGAGGTCCAGCTGCTCCTACAGCACTAATTATGGCTTTGATTTTCCTCTTTCAACACCACCTGCAGACAACGTGGGGTACTCTGTGTGTAATTCGGTGCCTCAGAACACAAAACTTCCTTACCAAAGCCAAGCATCAATCTTCCTTTTTGAGTTCCTTGCAGTAAGGTATTGCAAAGACATCGTTTAAGATTTGGCAGGAGAAACAATACAAGATCTTAGGTGAACAAACTGATTCAAAGCCTACCCAAACCTCTCCAGATGTTGGCTCAAAGGGTGCGTCACCACTTTTGTCTACAGACTGATCCATCAGAAATTAAATTTACAATTTCTCAAGGAGAATTCCTGGCCATCACACACTATTCTCAACACCACCAAACAAGCAGTGCAAGACTATGCTTTTGATTACCACATTCTGGAAATTTTCTACTCCTTAAGCAACTAGGAACCGGTCGAAATCCAGGATACAACTGGAATCAAGAAGCTTGCTCCCTAGTCAGCTACTTCAACAAAGCAAGTTTGGAGCAAGTTGGATGCATTAATTCACACAGAAACTGTCCTAAGTTGCATTTGTAGTTTACCCTTCACATTCCAAGTAACAAAATACAATTCCGTGACAAAAACCCTTGCAGCCATTATGACTACTTAGAAGTGCCCTGTCACCAGAAATGTATTGGTCTCTGCTTTTCAACTATTTACTATCAATACAAGTTCCAAGGGTTTGCAATGGAAAAGGGCAATGATTAAATATTTCTGTCTCTCATTGGAGATCTTGTGAAACATAGGTATGTACAGAGCACAGGCTACAAGGCAGAGTGGCTGGAATTAACAAACCTAATTAACAGACCTAAGACCCTCTGCTACTGGGACCACACAATTGCAGTGACATGGGGACACAATGTCCCTACCAGGGCTGAGACGCCCAAGCTGGGACTGCATTAGTTTAAGTGGAAGGCAGGTTTGGATTTACTGTGGTAGAACCATAAAACACCCATGACATGGATGCGTACGCATGTTGAACTCCTCTCATCTTGGTACAAGTAAGTTCATGTTGACTCAAAGGTCTTCCAACTACTCTTCCAACCAATTCCTCCATTTGAAAGCAGAACCTACTGAGGAGATCTTCACAGGACAGTTCAGGTCAGAAGGGACCTTAGGAGGTCCTCTAGTCCAACCTACTGCTCAAAGCATGAGATCAGACCAACTTGCCCAGGGCTGTAACAAGTCTGGTCTTTAAAATCCCCCAAGGGTGGAGGCTGAACAGCCTCCCTGGGCAATCTTATTCCATTGCTGCATACTGAATTGGCACAAACCCAAGATATTTTCATGTGCCTACTTCATGGCTGCACTGAACACCACTGGACCTCTGCCAGTTGCCTACGAAATCCTCGGTGAAGACAAATTTCCGAGTCCCTGTCCTGTGACCAGCCATCTCCACTGTTAAGGAATCATCGCGTCTCATCGTAATAGAGGGATTGTGTTCAGAGCTGACAGCAAAATGTCTTTCTGCCTATGCACGAAAACCACGCTTTTTGCTTCTGTTTCAGAACACCTCAGATACATTTCGCTGCAGAACTACTACAATACATATCAACACTACTGTAATATCTGACAGCAGCCAGGTAATTTCTGGGACTGTGATTGCAGACGACCTTCAGATAGCTTGGCATTCCTACAACCTTCTGAAGCACCGTGGGGACCAAGGTCTGATAAAACCTCTTCCAATGACAACAGCAAATGGGGAACACATAACCAAGAGTTAAGTAGTTTATGTACTTAGTTGAAGAACCTGGCAGCTTACTCCATATGCTTACAAATCAAATGAGCAAACTCAGTGTTCAATACACATCCACACGCCCTCCTTTAGTTAGTGTGGTGTAACACATTTTTTCTCTTTCATCATCATTCAGAACATGATCCTACACTGAATGCAACTGGGGCTGCTGCATTTGCTTCAATGACTTCAGCACTGAATCAAATTAACATGCAAAAATAGAACAAAGTATTTTTCCTAGCCAAAATGATGCGGTGGAACTAATCTCCACTCACAAGAGCAGAGAATTCTCTTTCCCTCCTGAAAATAAAAGTGAATAAAAATATAAAAACGTGTGTTGATTTATTGGACAGAGAACTATAAATAATTTAATTTGAGAGATTTATTGTAACACTGTAAATTAAATGCAGGAGTGTTCACACCCAGGACTATACTTGAGGCATCCTTATATGGTTTGCAGGATTTACTATTATCAATCATTGTGGATTTCCAGCTTAGAGCTGTACAGATATTCTCACCTTGAGTCCCCCTCTGATCAGGGACCACCTAGAAACAGTGAGATCCACTCGCGATTTATATCACCGGGGGATCCAAATGGGTTGTTTCTGCCTTATCTTCCCATTAACATTGCAGAGACAGGAGGTACATCATCGGGATTTCGGTTCTTGCAGGGTGGGAAATGCTGGACATGGAGAAAGGCCGAGAAAAGGCTCCCCAAACATTCCTCTCTGGGATCCAGTGCCCAGCACCAGCACAATGACTGTCAAACTGGGACCTGTATTTCTTACAGACATTAATATACATGAAACGATCCTCTTGCCTTCATGCTGTGAACCTTCACACATCCTAATTTAAAAAAAAAAAAAAAAAAGTTGAAATAATAACAGTAACATTTGGATCATTAACTCCTGACGGTAAAACCTGCTATTTAAGCATTTGACCATTAGGCGGCGGAATTCAGGTTTTACCCTGTCTTACGCTGCTCCATGGCACTGGTTACAAAAGATAATTGAAAGATGTTGTGACAAAGGAGTTGACTCAACAGCATCGTATTTCAATGCTGGTATCACACCTGGGAACAAGTTGTGATATTTTTGCCTTATTTTGTGTTAATCCGTCATATTGCTGAGCTGGCTGCCAAATAAATTGGCCTTGTCAATTTAAAACATCAATTATCATCATTACATCATTGAAAACAGCAATGTGCCTGGAATTGCACCAATAGGAAGATGTTCTCTGACAATACAATTTCTTCCTGTATGCAATTAAACATATTAGTCCATAGTATGTTTACACTGATTTAAAGTCTGCATCATGCAGCGCGTATTGATGTAATGATAACAGTATTCCCAAAGCTTGGAAGGAGTAGGAGAGAGTTAGATGCTAAATAAAGCATTTTTCTTGATTTTATAGTATAGCAAATATAACATCATTTCCAAATTCAAATAATATCCTTACAGTAGCTGAGTCCAAACTCACACACCAAGATCAATGCACGTGTTACTTGCTGGTGCAATCCCAAAAATGTCTGGTTTTCTATAATGTTCATCGTCCTAAAGGATCCAAGAGCACCTTATCAAGTGTCTGACTTGAGACACAGCCAGTGTTTGGACAGAACGGTTGCCATTCAGCAGCAGACACCAGTCCTTTATGTCAAGTTACCATATTCGATGCCCATGCTTTGAGAGGCTGTATCCTTTCCGCAAACCATACACAGCTACTACCGCATCTCAGCATTATTTTAGGCATCGATCATTAACACAGAAAAATGTTTTGCTCAACTCTGGCTGGCATGCATTTCCCATCCTCGTTGAAAACCTGGCTGTATTAGCACTGATTTTAGGTCCAAGTATGGTCACAAGATTGGGATAAATACAGGAAAATAAGCAAAAAATAAAGTTGTCTTAAAACTTACATGCCACCTCTATGATTTTTTGCTCCCCGTATTATATTTTGCAGCACTTAAAGACTAAGTTGTACAGATGTGTCTGCAAGAAAACTGGCATCCAAGATGTTAAATGCCTGCGTGGCACTGCAGAGAGAAGTTCATGGTCACAGGAGGTTTCCACTAACTTGTTTGGACAAACTGAGTAAATGTCAGTGGGAATTCTGACCCTGTGCATTACATTAATCTTCATAACTACTCGTCCAGATGTGTACATGTTTCTGGGATGGAGATGGATTTTTTTTTTCTTCAAGTTAACTTTTGCAGCTCATCACTGTTTGGAACGAGAAACAAGGGTTTGCAGAATCCCCAGCTCCATGGGCTCATCCACCTCCACCTGCCCGCAAGGGTGAGGAGGGGACCCCAGCCCATGGCATGAAGCCATGACCAATGGTTCTCACAGTGTTCATACCGATTCCTGTGCTGCCCAACTTTGCTGCAGCTACACAGATTTTGCTCTACAAGAGCCGCTTCACGTTCGGCTTCCCCACCACAGTGGCCGTGAGTCAGTAATGAAGATGTCCATGCCTCATTTTAAAGTGTTCAGAAGGATGGAGGGAAGGGGCTGTTGGTGATGCTCCCATCAGCCCAGTGACAGCCTCATTTAAACAGGCTACACCTGCCACACGATCCAGGATTTCGAACAGTCCATACATATCTGTAGTTCTCCATACCACCATAGACAGTGACAACAAAATAAAGATAAGGCATTACACACTGGCATAGATGAGTATGAATAACAATCGCAGCATGGCTGTAAAACCACAAACACTTAATGTTCATGGCAAACCAACCTCCAGAAGCCCGTGCTGCTGTGTAGTCATGGTTCCTCACCTCCCCTGGCCTGGTGTTCCACGTGAACATGAGCAGAAACGTCTTTGCTGGGAGGTGCCAGAGCCTGGCCCAGGCTGCCCAGAACGGGTGTGGAGTCTCCTTCTCTGAGACATTCAAACCCGCCTGGACCCACCTGTGTGATCTGCTCTGTGACCCTGCGTGAGCAGGGCTGGGTTGGGGATCTACAGAGGTCCTGCAACCCAGCCAGCCTGGGATCCTGTTATGTACCCACCAGTGATTGCCACAAACCACGTCACCTTCACCAGAAACCAAAGCACCTTCGTCATCTACCCCACACCCCCCGCCCAGGGTTCATGACTGAATTACAGACATTTCCATCTGTCAAATTGTCTCCTTGACTCTGCGTAAAGGCAGGTGTGTTTGTGGTTTGCTGGGAATAATTGCTTTTCAGAAACAAGCGCTGTGCTTTTCTGTGTTCAGCTGCCTTTGCCTGGTGTAGTTCTGCAGTGGAGCTGAATAGCAGGCTCTGGTGCATTCCACACCTCCCACCATCCTTCGAACAAAGCACACAGGCATTGGGGACAGTTCTAATTTCATCAGAACAATACACTGAGCTTCTTTTGTTCCTGTTTTGTTTTGTTAGGGTTTTTTTGAATCCCAAAGTCCCCCTACAGCAAGTTCCTAGGACAAACTGAAGGTATTGACATGAAATAATGTGCTAGATTATCTGGAACTAATCACCTTTTATTTCACCACATGTCCTCCAAAGGGAAGGCACACGCTCAGTTTGCTTTTGTAGAGATAATATAATTTGTTTGCACAGCCACCAGTTTACCAAACAGAAAACACAAAGCTCTTCTGTCCTGCAAAAGGTGAGAGGAACTAGTGGTTTCTAGTCTGATTTTTTACAGCTTTTTTTGACTAGCTGTTTTGAACAATGTTGTGCCCTTGCAAAAGATCTAAAATTTGCAGTTTAGTGTGCTTCAACCACGCCTGTCAAGTGCTCAGCATTTATTAGATAAGCTTTAGCCACTTTTACTTTTACCATAAACACACCTGCTTCTCTTTTTGGGACTCATGAGATCATCAGTTTGCAGTTTGTGACTGATTAAAGGTAACATTTTCCAGCAACTGGGCTCAGAATGGGAATAAGTCACTAGATCATGGAATGTCCCTAATGATGCAGGATGGTTTCTTACATATTTCTCAGGTCAGTTCTTCACATGGTTTTAAACTGCAAAACCGGTACCTGAACCAGCTGCTTCTCCCTCCACTCTTGTTCGAAGGTCCCCAAACAGCATCTGGTCCCAGAAGAGTTGGAGTAGAGCCTTCTCCTGAGAGATGCAACGTGGAAGGAACCGGGAGGAACAGGAACTTCTAGATATCATGCTGATACATGGAGAAGGTGATCCTCTGAAATACAGCATCATTCAATACACTTACTTTTTAATATGCAGAGTAGTTATGAGCTCTAGTTACTAGATTCTTTGCAATTATTTGCATGTGTTAGAGCTGCTGCTTGGTTTTTTATTCCTGGTACACAGTAATCACTTGTTTTCAAAACTTACTTGCCATGAGAACACCTGATGCACGGGATGAAACAGTCCAGTCTGAGATTTGCATGCAAGACACTTATATTTTGACAGCTGTATTGTAACAGTCAATTATTGCAAGAGCTATAGAATTCTACCGTGAACTTCTCCCTTCACCACTCCGATAAGGTTTTCTTCCATTCAGTGGTTTTGTTGGAGTAGGTACCCCAGCCTGCTCATCTTTGCGCATGGTAATCTGTTGGTTACTACCTATAAATCAATCATAAAATCGAGTACACTGGTATTCGTTTATGACAAGGACATGAGGATGAGAAAACGTGAACCCCTAAGTGGGCTCTGAAAGGTACTGAGGACAGGAAGGTTTTTGCCAATGGCTTTAATGGAAACTATTGGTAAAATCAAAAAAAAAAAAAAAAAAAGAAAAAAAAAACCAAACCACAAACAAACCAACCCACCAGAAAACCCTAAACAAAACAAAACAAAAAAAACCCCAACAAACTGCCACCACCAACAACAAAATCACCAAAAAACACCACCGCCAACACCACACTGTATTTGAGTTCCTTTTGCCAGACTAATCAACAAACGATAGCTATGTCCATCTACCCACCCAACGCTTTCCGTGAAGTCATGAGTCTAATTCTGACCTCTGTTCTGCAAGGGATTCATGGATATTTCTGCTCATGCTGAGTCATTTCAAGGTGGCAATGCAGGGACAAAATGACATGTTTCTGTTGGATTCATTTTCCAACAGCTATATGTGACAAAACCCCTCAGCCCAGGCTGTGACCAATGAATCCACGAGTGACAGCTCTGGCTCATCTTCCCTCTTCCAGAGCTGGTCAGACATGTGAAAAGATAACTGGAAAAATGTAGATAAGGATGTACTTAAAACACCTCAATGAAAGAAACTGAAATTACCCAACCTGACAGAATCAATAAAGACTCATTAACTGCAGTGAAGATTAATGGGCTATGAGAAGAGTTGGATATACAGCCGTTAATCTTCCCTTGTGTAAGTAACAAACATCGTAACTTCCCTTCATTAGCGAATCCACACTGTGCAAACTAACGTGACATGGGCAGCCTCAGCCTCATTTCTGCATTTCTCAGCTTTTGTTTGCTGCAGCAGGAACACAGAACTGAAGCATCCATGAGAATAGCAGTGCTCCAGATTTTCTCCAGACACCCATCTGCAAACCACTGACTCTTTAACTCCTTGTTCTCCTGTCAAAAAACAAGTTCATTCCACCCAACACAGACCACGCATCTGGTTTTGTTACTGTATTGACCACTGCGTTTTTGTATAAGCTCACAACAAACCCAGGAATTCAATGAAAACTCTTTCATTCTGGTTTTTAATCACTGCAGACCTGACTCTCCATTCTCAACAAAAGGGCTGTGAACTCCTTCCACAAGCGTAAGTCAGTAAAGAATCATGACCAGGTAATATTTTCTATAGACATAACAAGGCACAGAAGACACACTGCAAAGTGCAAGGTCAGATTCTGCAGGAGACACCGACGTGCTGCACAGCAGAGCGTGTGTGCTCGGGCCGCGTCGTGCTCCCCGTTCTCCCCGACCCCACCGTATCTGGAGGAACGTGGCCCTGACACAACAGCTGGGACAGTGCCAAGGTCACTGCAGCCACCCAGACCCTTGGAGCTTGCGAGGAAGGCAGAGGGTATTAACGGAGAGGAAAATATGCTGAAAGAGGAATAACTTCCACTCTCAGGTTGGCATATTTGATCTTTTCTGCATTAACAACCAGTGAGAGCTCTGAGATATCTTAATGCATAACCCAGCACAGCCCTAAGAGGGGAGAAGATACAAACTACATCACCAGGAGTAATCACAAAAGACTCCAAGGCTTTGACAATTTCTCCTCCTTGTTTCCAGGTTAGTAATTCACTTCTGACCTTCAGGAGTTGAAAATTGTTTCTCTCCCATACCAAACCTCACTGACTGAGGTTCTTTGGCCATGCCACCCTTGTCCCACTATGTCCTCACCTGCCCAGGGGAAGGGTGGCTTCCCTCTGTCCCGCCACAGCATTCGTGTGCAGGTCTCCAATACTCATCATTTATACTTCCACAGTACTTGCAATCACCTACAGCATACGATAAAACATAAAAAGGGATGGCTTGGCATTCCTGGATACACTCAGAGAAAGAAAAGGAGAACACACAATAAAAATTAAAAATTCTACTTTTGCAGCCCAGCAAGGGAGAGGTACATGCTACACATCCTTAGCAATAAACAGAGAGAGCCTAAGTATTATTTTCGCCAAGACCATACCTCTGCATACATTCAAAGGTTGAAAGTACTTAACACTGAATGATATCATCTGTAACGCTACATGAGGGGCTTTAAAGGCAGATCTGTAGAGAAAATAATAAATCATGTGCTGAAATGGCCAGCAGCCAAAGTGACGTTACTCAAATACCATCTCCGCTGCGGCTTTTGCAGCTGAATCAGGCATGCCCCAGAGGCGTGTCTGCCCTGGGAGGAGACGCTGCTGCAGCGATACCCCGATCAGCGCCAGGCCCACGGCCAGCGCTGGCACCCGGCCCGGGACAGCGGATCCCTCGGGGACACACAGACATTGGGAGCTTTGCCACGCTACTCCAACCGGGAGGGATAAATAGCACTGAACTGGAATTACCCTTTCTTGAAGAGCTCATTGGGGGCATGAGGTAGAAACTGAACTATGCATCAACCTAGTGGTTTAGTTCTGCTCATACTCTAGTTTAGTCCCTCCAGGTACATAGGCAGAAGTGAACTGCAGACCACCCTGCCAAGGAGGCTGGAGGAAGATGCTCTGCGATTTAATGCAAAGAAAAGGGTATGTGTGTCTGCAACATGACAGTCCCTCTCAGTGGATCCCTTACGCTGTATATACTTACTTTCATGCACCTCAAAATTAATATTTTGCTTTGAATTACATTCAATGTGCCACAGCAAATAAAACTTTTCATATCTGCGACTTGGGGAGAACAAATGGATGCAGTTGCTTGGTTAGTAGCAAAACCCTCTTCTTTTCCAAAAGCAGTCATTCCCAGAAGGCCACCACTTACATGACGTCAGCAGCACTCCTCCATTGTTACAACTCTGTTTGGTTTCATTACCTCTTCACTCCTTTTTACCCATTGTCTGCATCCCATTCTGGTTGTCTCCCAAAAACACTAGTCCTGCTAACATATTTGTTTTCCAATTTGGTATTTGTATCTACAGAAATCTCTGCACACAGTATAATCCTCCTCCCAGCTCAGAAACGTTAATCCCATAGATCCTCTAGCATCTTTTAGCAATTTTCCCACTTCTTCTATGACCTAAGCTGCCTTCCCTGTACAGTTATAAACTTTCATGACCAGAACACCACTTAACCAAAACCCCTTGTCATCTGCATGGCTCTGTGGTTTCCACATTTCCCAGGGACCAACTTGGCTCTGTGAAGGTCAGATGTGTTCCCTGAGGCTTTATTCCACAAAGCTCTTCATGCACTCAAGTCAGGCTTCAATGCACAGACATCTACGCATGAATTGATCCGCCTGAAGTGAGACCTCGCTGCAGAAACCTCACGTGCTGATGTCTTGCGGGGTTGCTTGGCCTTAGAGAAGCTGCCAGGCTGAGCATTATTATGGGAACCAGCCGTCAGCTTTGAAATCTCCCTTTGGGGTCTAAAGAGCCCTAACGCTAACTGCAGGTCAAATTAATTAAAAATTATTCAACTTAATATTTCTAACTTGGCCAACAGCTACAATAACACACTGGTGCTCCTGGAAATTGTCTTGATTATTAAAAAACCCAAAATGCTGCAAAACAACCTTTGGTGCTCAAAGCATTTCTACTAAAGATTTTCCCATCCCAGAAAATCCAATTTTCTTTGCAATTGTATTTTTCCCTGTGGGATAGCTTTCCTTGAAAAATCAGTCTTTGTGCTAGAAAACCAAACATCTAAAAATTGTGGACAACTCATTTAAGATTCTTTAGAAACTGAAGAGGACCATGCACGGGAGTCGCCTGTTGGTTGCAAAGGTGTCAGCCCATCTTTGGCCCTCAGCTCGTCATCCCCAGTGATGCCAGATGGCGCCTCCTCCTCGCTCGCTGTCCTGGAGCCGGGACAGCTTTTCAGCCTCTTCCTACCACACAGTTTTCATCCCAGCTGGGGCCCCTCGATGCTAGTGCAGTGCTATTAAGTAGTTAGCGTTTAGTAGTTAGTAGTTAGTAGTTAGTTAGTAGTTAGTAAAGAACCATTTTCAATAATAAACACACCACCAAATTATAGTACCTACTATTCTTCTCATCAAAATAAAAGGTCATTAGGAGTGCTGCATGAAGAACACTGTGCTGAAAGTGCAACTATTATTAATAAAATTAATAGAGCGCTGTGGTCATAAAGACATTACTAATAAGAACGTCTTTATCACTGCAGCTCTCCATCTATTTTCTATGTCATGCTTCTCTGCTTTGAGTACAGGCAGCACCCAGATACAGGTCTAGCAATAACCTACCCCACAGGTCACGGGAAATGGCATTTTGGAGGACGCAAAGACATTCTGGCAGCTCCTTGATATAAAAGCAAAAGCAGTCTAGATTTGATTACAATTTCTGTTCTTTATCTATGAGCAGGGCGGTGCGAGCAGCCAATTTGGGGCTGCACGTGAACCACCTCTCACCAGCCTCCTCCTGGGACCCCAAAACATCACGTTCCCTCCTCCCCAGGTGCTGTGTGAGGGCATCACAGCAGCACTGACGGCTTTGCTGAGCGCACGGGGTCAGGTCATGAATCATCTGCACTGAAGCCATCTCCACAGGATGTTCCAGGTATGGATTAGCTTGTGGGGGTGGGCAGCTGCTGGGCAAAGGGATGAATGCAAAATAACTGTGGGAGTTCATACAAGGGAGAGATACATCTACAAGTATTTCAATAAAGAATGCATGCAAAAAAAAAAAAATTATGTTATGGATGTAAAGCAGGGAAATGTTACACCGGCATGGAGAATGTATAACTCTCCAAGAAAATAGAAGATTTCCCTCGCCATAGGCTGGTCTGAATACCATATGGATGCGAATTAGCAAGCGATCTGACCTCTAGAAGGGCTAGGTGTACAAAATCCCTTTGCTGGGAACATAGAAATTCATCCACAATGAAATCTGTTAGTTGCAGCTATACCAGAACCTTGGAAAAAAGGTCTCAGGCATCTGAAATAAAGGACAGAGGAGAGCAGAATCCTCCCCACTGCCTTGGATGCTCTGGCAAGGCTCTGCTGTTATGGTTAAGCCAGGCCTGCAATGGGACCAACACGCATAACCTCACAGGTGACTCCAGCCATAAACGCAGCCTTGGACATACTGTAGGAACTTAGTGTGAGATGGTAGGAAAGTGCAAATGCTACACGTCTGCTTTCATCAGGTTTTTTTCTGCTTCTCTGTAAGCACTGGAAGAAGATGCATCAGCAAAATCATCACTATATGATTATTGTCAGATAAGTCCATGTGCATTCATCACATGCATTGTTGGTGTTTGGAATAGGAAGGAAAAAATCACAAATCAAATGAAAAAATCTACTGCACAAGTAGTGTCTGAACTGTATAGATTTTTCGGTTTTTTTTTTTTTTTGTGACAACTGGTTGTCCTCTGCCTTTCTGATGGGCTTCACTGCTCTTCTCACTTCACCCCAGGAGTTTTGAAGAGCTCATCCAGCATCATTTCACCAGATGTTTTAAGCATCTGCATCCATGTTTTTCCCCAAAATACCACTCACTCAACACAAGATGGCACCGCTGACCATCTAAGGGGCTGAATGCATGGCCAGGTACACAAGACAGGTTTGACATTTGTTTATTCCACTCATTTTGTGACTACCGAACAACGTCCTCTTGGTGCTTTCCGCATTCCTCACTGGGATTTGCTGCAGACACAGCCTATACTCTTGCTTTGCCCTCCAACAGACGCTTGGACAAAACCAGCAAAAATCTTCCCAAACCAATTAAACCTGGCAGTACTCTGGTTAAAAAACAAAGTGAAAGGAGTCATGATAGATTAACAAATATTACTCAGCGTACTAATGCACCTCTGCTTATTTCTAAGTACAATCAGCTTACAAGTTTTTTCGCAGTAAAAGGCTCCATGAACCGAAGAACCATGATGTGATCTTAAATTCGAAACTCTTAAGGCTGTGAGCGAGCTGCCAGCTTGGGCTGGACGCTCAGCGCCCACCGGCCCACAGCAACCACCATGTAAAACTGCTGACAGGACTGTGTTTCAGTCACTGCCAATCTGGACCCCATTACTAAAGGAGAAAAAAAAAATAGGTTGACTTGATATTAGTGGTTCTCTTGAGTCCCTGAGAAGCAGAAAGACTGGGGGAAGGGTGAATTCCTCCACCACACAACAGAGAATTACATCCTTTCTCTGGAATGCTTAAGCTAATTCGAAGAATTTAACAGATATTAACGTTCTTGCTGAGGAGACCTACACACCAGTCTATAGCTTGAGATGAATTACTTGTGAATCTGGTTCTATTTCCACAGCCCTCTCTTGAAACAAAGCAAGTTTTATAGCACTTTATACTTTTTTTTCAAGTAGATTCCCCAAATCATTGCCCTTCAATGAAGTTCATGGCATTCCTTAAGCTGTTTTATATCTATATAGGTACAAATAACTATTCTCATGGTTTTTTACTTCTTGAAGATACAGAGGCAGAACTTGCCCAGTGTGTATTCACCACACTCACATTTTCCATTAACTTCCCCTCCTCTTAATGCTTCAAAGTACTTCTGCGTAATTCCCAGTCCCACACACCCAACTTCCATGGTTCTCACTAAACATCCTTCAATTACAACTAAACAACCAGTTGGCTTTCATGGCATTAAATCTCAGCATTGATTGCAGAATAACTCCTTGGACTTCAGAGGAGGTAATCTGGATATTGTCCAGCTTTGCTACTATTTTGGTGCTGCTGAAAATACACTCGGTGAGCATCACCCAGGGCCACACAGCTGAGGTTTGGACCTGGGTCTGCCGAGGAAGGTTCCTCCTTTTACAGTCCTCAGTAAAGTAGGCTCATGTACACAGTGGTGCTTATATCCAAGATACATACAGTTGTTGTGTATTTGAGGTATAAGCAGACTATCACGTATGTATGTACAACCAGTCATGTAAATTCTTGGGCACCACTGTTTAGTCACAGAGGCTCAGCCATCCCCAAAGGCTCACGTTGATAATTCAATATCCATACATCATTTCTTTACACAGACCAAGATCCACTTGAAAATCATACAAAGAGCTGCATCACACAAACCCAATAGTCCCTTTTGCAGCTCGTCTTTTCCTGATGGTATCAATATTCCCTGCCTTATAGGATGGAGTAAATAAGTCTGGATCTGTCACTGATGCTCCACACCACAGTATCTCAAGCACCTTTGGATACTCCAGGTACATTAATTCCAGTACAACTGATATCACACAGAACAATTCCTGCATGGATGTCTTAAGAGGCTGAAGTGTGGGTCTCAGCAGTGCCTAGCTCGTCCTGGATGTGCCTCACTGTTCTGCCCTGGTTCTGCAAGAGAAATCCCAATGCTGTGGGAGTCACTGACAGAGCACCCTACAGCAGAGCTCCAGCCAAGCCTGCTCCTGCTGGGCTCCAACACAATGGAACCAACCGCCAGGGACTGGGCAGCTCCTCTGCCGTGGGAACATACGGAAAATACCAAACCTCCATCTGTACACAGCATCTGTCTGTGGGCTTGTTTTTAGTGCCTGATCTTGGTTCCCTTAGGAGAAATAATCATCCCGTTATGTAAACGTTCTCATTTGCTCCAATAAAATTCCCCTCGCTGAATATTTCTGCAGTTACTCTTAGCATTTCTGATACTTCCAGTTTCTCTATGTGTAAATCACTTTCTTTCCTGTCTCCTTCATATTTCTTTTGCTAATCTTTATAGTTTTACTAACTGAAGAGTTGGTTTACTAGCTGATGTCTCTCTTTTTCTACCCTTGTTTTGGTTTTCCATATGTTTACACATTTTACCTCCCTCTCTCCACAACTTCAGTCCTGATATTTTTATGTTTTTAGATTCAGGCTGAGAGAAGCCTGTATTGTATACTGGGCCTAAAACTAGTGATAATAGTTCCTTCTCCTTGGTAGAAATGCATTATTATCAGAACTAATAATTATGTGCCTTAAAACTACCAATCAAACCAACCAACCGAACAATCAACCAACCAACCAACCAACTAACCAACCAACCAACCAACCAGCCAACCAACCAACCATTCTCTTGCTCTTAGTAGCCTATGAATAGACACTCATTAAAATTGTAATTCTGATAAAAACCCAGTGGTTTATAAAATGCAAAGCTTATCCAGTATCAACTGGTTTATTTCGTTTTCTATTACGTGTAACAGACTTTCAACATTTACGCAATCTCAGGGAAAAAAAAACTATAGTCCTAATTTTCAGTACTTCTCACATGCTGGTGCTAAAGAATGCAAAGCATTTGCAGGTCGAGAAATCCAATGTACCCTCTTGGACCTGTGAATCAGAGTATACAATGTCAGACAATATGTAGCCATATTCCTAAAAAAGCCAACTGACTTCCATTGGTAGCTAATTAGATCCATACTTCACAAATAAATTTGAAGAGTCAGAAAATAATCTATTATAATCATTGCTTCTACTAACAAACTGCTGGAGCAACCTCATTCCTGGTACAGAAGATGCTCCATCACTCGATGACTTCCACCAGGCTCGTCTGACTTCCTGAAACCTTTTCGAGGACATTTTTAACAGTGCAAAATTTGGTAACCTTGGTTCTCCAGTTGCTTCTTTACACAAAGTTTTGAGTACATGATATGCAGACTGTCTGTACATCCTAAGAGATCTTGTGGCTCCCCAATATGATCCATTGGTAGAAAAATGAAGATATAAATGCCTGTGTGAAAATGAAGAGTAAGTATATAAGTTGTCTGACCTAGAATTTGGCCAAGATCCTAAATGTACTCTGGTAAAAATGCCAGTTTTCTAAACTATTTATTGTTAGAGTAGTCTATGGCCATACCTGAGATTAAATCTGGCTTGTGAATCACAGAATCATTTCAGTTGGAAAAGACCCTCAGGATCATCGAGTCCAATCATAACCCAACTCTAGCACTAACCCATGTCCCTGATAACCTTGTCTAAAAGCCTTTCAAATCCCTCCAGGGATGGTGTCTTCTTATTTAATTTATTAAAGTCAAATATTCTATACCAGTGGAAGGGAAGTCTTGCATGAGAACACGCTCAAAGTACAGAGGTTCCTGGTTAAAACACTAGCAAAGAACTTCCAAAGAAGTGCATTTGGCCTCAAAATCTGTATTTTTCTGTTTTTTAATTAGCATTTTCAGGACACTTTTACCAGGATAGAAACCCCAAATTGACTCAAAGTTTTTTCCTATTAAACAAACAAACAAACAAACAAAAATCAAGTATAATCCCCAATTGGAAATCTGTCCAAAATTCAACCTCTTTGATCTCATGTGGTTCAACTTTTCTACTTGAAGTAATAAGGGCTCATTCCCAGGCTCCGGCAGGAGTGACCCGTTCCCTGGCAGGGCGAGCTGTTGTGTTTCCATCACAATTCATACGCTTCACTTCCCGAGGGCAAGCAGGCAGCGGGCCAAGAGCAGAATACCTCTGCTTTGCTGTCACTCCCAAGCCAAGATATTATTTTTACTTCTCAAAAGCATGAGTGGTCAAAAAGCACCGCTTGGAAATTGAAACCATCCTCCACGCACCTCTGCTTCTCTCAAATTAAACTTGAAAAGCATTGTGGATTACATGACTCATGCAGCGTTGGGACCGCATTTTCCCAATCAATAACACTCTCAGTTTATATTTCTCATTTGCACCTCAGTGTTTTTCCCGTCTTTATTGCTTGAAGTAAAGAGATGAGCCTGCAGATCCCTGCAAAGAGTCGTAATCCATGTCAGCAAGGAGCTCGGAGGTCGGTACATCTTCATCGCGCTCAGACATCTGGTTGTGATCCGTCTTCCCTCCTGAAAGGTCCTGTGCAATCGCACTGGAAACTGTGAGGCAGGGCTTGGAGTCTGCGGAACAGCCACAGCCTATCTTCCTTTGCAGCACACGGTGCCACGCTTTGATTTGTCTGACAGTTATATAGCTATCTAGGGCTTGCTTTAATCTCAGTAGCAGGCTCAAGTATTTTTCAAGCTGTAGCATTTCTGTTTTATGACTGTCCAAGCGCTGCAATGTTCTGCTGATATTACTATAAAAATCCAGGGGAAAAAAACTTAAGCTGAATTAATTCTGAGCAGATTGTGATTCTCCATGGATTAACTCAACTCCCAGTACTGACTCCATCGAATTTGGCCCCTTCTGCCTGCAGATCTGGGTTACAGCCCCTGTTTCAAGTCCTAGGGGGTGATGTGAGCAGGTATTTTGCCTGGGGGGTGACACATCTCACTCTGCTTTCGAAAATCTCCAGTTTTAAAACTTTCTGGGTATTCATCATGTTCGGGAGAGACATCAGTTGAACCAGCTCTGCAGTGTGACTGGTGCTGGTTCAAAATAAGAATGTCAGTAAAACCCACACCAGTCTGCAATGGATTTCATATCCAGGCTATAATGCCAGCTCAGGCACCGACCCTGAATGGCAATTAATTAAAGCTACTGTTTGATGCAAGAACTGTGCAGGGAGCTGGGGTTCTCTCCTCTGCTCTTACCCTCTTATCACAGCCACAAACCTTATAATCCAATCCACTAACGAGCATTTTCTTTTAATTTCTACAGAGCGCCTTGTGTAACCCTCATGCACTACATGTAGCATTTCCACTTTGTTTGCCCTAAAAACCAGAATAAAATCATGTGGACCTTGACCAATACCAGTCAGTACATCCTGTCCCAGCAGATATTCTAAATCAGGGGTAGGACTGTATAAATGTAACTACTCCTATATTGACATAGTCCTAAAATTCCATTTGGCCCTTTGAGGGCAGCCACGAAGCTGATGTGGCCCCCGGTGAAGATGAGTTTGACAGCCCTGCTCCAAAGGAAACCAACCTAGAACAGGCTAGAAATTTCACAGAATAAGACGTGGCCACTTGTAGATGTACCCAGAGCTGTTTCCGAAGCTGGAGAGACAGTATTGTTACAGCCAAGCTAATTCACAGTATCACAGTATCACAGTATGTTTGGGATTGGAAGGGACCTCAAAAGATCATCTAGTCCAATCCCCCTGCTTCCCACTGCAAACTAGGGGAAATGGCATGTAAAAACCAAAGGCAAAACTAAAAATTCAAACAGGCCCAAAAGATGTTTGTTCTGACACCTGAACCCTAAAAACCTGTTGCAGTTGGGAAAAAAGGCTGGAGATGCCTACCTGGCAAGTTTAGACCATCCGCTCTTAAATGCATGGCCAAAACACTAAGAGCTGGGAAAAGCTCAGCCCGAGGGGTTTGTGATGTAATCTGAGAGAGGTTTTAAGCTATTTTCTGTTTTCCTAAGACAAGCGCCTTTCCATTACATTCTGGAGACTCCCCGCAAATGAACGTCCCCATTAACACATTGTAAATGCTCAAAAATCAGCCCTGAGAGAAAGGGGAATAGGTATACAGGTTTCTACTAATGTTTACAGGTTTATGTTAAAACCGAGCACGGAGTTACTAGTAATAGCAAAGTTTGAGGGCAGCATGCAGCGGCACTGTCTAATAGTATTTTCTGCCATATATTTCTGCTTTAAGTTTCACATCACTGGCCTTTAGAAATTTGGGAAGAATAAATTAGTAAAACAAGCTCATTTTTCAGCAGATGAACATGAGAACACCAGGCCTGACCGAGCACCATCTGCCTCAGCATCTCCCCTCCTTCAGCCAGGGTTTGCTATGGCAGAACCTATATGGGTGTGACATCTACCATTTTATTTAATTGCCCATTACTCTTACATTGCCAGACAAAGAAACTATCTTTCCTTGTTTATATTCCCCATGCTGCACAATTTTATAGCTTTTCCTGTATCTGTTCTCCACAGTCTCTTTTGGCTACTGCCACCAAGTGTCACCAAGTTGTTCAGGGAAGACACCAATATGTGAGAGCCTACGGTTATTTATGTACTGCACACAGTGACAAACAACTCGGTGTTCCACTTAAAACATATCGGAATTAAGTGTAAAGATATACATTATTCACAGGTATTAAGAGGCACGCTGATTTTGACCATTTCAAGCCACAAAGTTAAAAGGTTGAATGCACATAGTACATTCTTTTCATCCAAAGAAATTACAGTTTGGAGAGGGAAAAGAAAAGGTATTTGAAGTCCTTAGGAATCTTGATTTAACACCAGGTAAATGGTGCATTAGTCCAGCACTTTTCTAACTGCCTGCGTAAAATCTCAATAAATTTGATTTCTGGCATACATTGGTCTCCCGAGTTTTGAAAGATTATATTGTATTTGGAAGTAGCTTCTGAACATCTAAGGAGCCTACATGACTATGATACATACTGAGCACTGCAAAAGCCAAAAGTAAGACACAGGTACCTGCACTGAAGAATTTGTGATATAAAGAGAGCACAGCTACAATAATACTTACTGATACAGGCAGAGATGAAGTGGGAAAGAACATTTCCCAACTACCTGGACACCATCAGCTGACACAGTAACTTGAAGTTTTAATTTAGAAAATAGCAGGAAAAGACTATAAAAAATTGATAGTAACTGCTGACTAACCATTGTTTTAGGACTGAATTAGAAATAAACTACACTAGTTGACTGTGAAATGTCAGGTTGCTGTATTTGATTCCCTGCTGTATGAATGCCAAAGAATGAGAGTCAGTGGAACAGATAACCCAGAACATGGGAGAAAATACAAGAGGAACCGAAGAAGAATGAGAGGAAACAGGTAAGAAAGAGGAATATTCTCTCCTGATTATTACACCTGTATTAAAAAGGTATTTTGGTACAGAAGTCCCAGATTGAAATCAATACTCACTACTGCTTTCACATCTTACAGATTTCCTGTCTTTCTGAGATGCCATATATAAATAATTGTACGCGCGAGCTGGAATTAAAGAAGTCTTGGAGCAGAAAAATTCATCCAATGCATCATTAGCCCTTGAGACAGACAGTTCTCCAGGGATAAAACACTGATGAGGGGATTTTGGATTGTTCTTTTTGACTCTTCTGATTAAACTCAGGGGTTTTTTAAGCAAATGTAACACTGTGATACATCAGCCATGATACATGATGGTTTTGGCAGGGTGGATGAATGTTTGAATGGGAAAAACTGCGAATTGCAAACTATTTCCACCATTGTTGTTCATTTGGTGTCAAGCACTAAACCTTGATACATTTAATACTGATCTGGAGTTTTTGCTTTGAAAAACAGTAATAAAGGACACAGCTGGGTAGAATATGAACAATGGAAATGACCGTGCATGTAAATAAGAGTTTGATCTGTTTTTCTCCTAGGTGCTAAACAAACAAAGACATTCTCTATATGTAGCAAGACTGTAAGCTGATGAACTTCTAAAGCATGCTTTCCCATACTCCATTATTTTTCTGATCCAAGTATAGAGTCCTTATAACAGGGGTAATTATCCATCTCCCACTTCCACCACACAACCTTGTTCACAGCAGTTCCCTGTGAACCAGTTTCCACTAGTGTTTGGGATGCCTGCTATTTTCTAACTCGGATAGACACGCTCCTTTTTGCACAACATTTTTCATGGCATTCCCTCCAACTCAGAATTTGGAAACATTAAAATGCACAGCAGCTTGTAAGCAGCACTGCAGGCCAACAGGATGGCAAAAAGGAGCAGTGAAGGTGACTCTGCACCACTCTGGTGTTGACACAGATCCCAAGAACAGCTCAGGAGTCACAAGACAAGACCTGGGAGACAGACCTGCTAAACTTGGCTTCTCTAGACACTACAGAAGTGGGTTCTTTAACTTTCCCATTCCTGCTCTGCTCTAAATCCCTATGATACAAACACTGCCACAAAACATTTCAACTCTGCATCTGGAAAATACTAATCGTTTTGAACAACTTTGCATCTTTTCTTTTGCCAAATAATCCAACCCAAATATGCTTAGTACCCTGTGATGCCACTCACGGTGAAACAAGATATGGTCTTTTACATTTTCACATTGCAGCTTCCCCATCAGGATTTACTAACAATTTCTATCTTCTTCATATTTATCCCCCAAGAAAGGTAGAAAAGTTAAAAAAAAAAAACAAAAAACAAAAAAACCCAAAACATTAAAGCATATATTAACAATGTTAAGTGCTTTAAAAAAAGCCCCTTTAAGTTCTATATCATGTCATTAAACAATTTTTTTATTGATTACAAAGTGCCCAGTTGGCAAATATACACTATGAGGGCACACAACCACACCACAGGATGGCAGCTTCTGAACACTGGATAATTCCATGAGTTTTAGGGCCTCTCATATTCTCCAACAGCTAGCAGCTTATTTTTTTTAAAACAAAAAATGGTGGACAATTAATTTGCAAGGCTAACTCTTGTACTTAAAATTCTCCATCACATGTGTTCACACTGCTCTTCACCTGCCTCTCTGTGAGTACAGGCAATGCAGGAAGCATATGTTGATATACATGGTATTAGTTTACTCTTCATATAGACACATCTGCACATGTATTTTTTACATTTAGAGTCACTTAATAGAAACAACAGAGGGAGAGCGTGGCGGCTAAAGGCACTGTTCTCCACCAGGTTATGCAGCTGCGGTCAAGCAGAAGTACCACCCATTTTTTTGGATGTGATTTTACACTGGTCTGACCTTCACCAGGGCAGCTATGAGGCGGCTTTGCAAACAGCATTTTCACCAGTTCCCACAGGAGCATGAGCCGCTGGAACTGCTGTAAAATCCTGGCTCGGTACGGTGGAAGTACCGGATCCTTCCCATCCCAGCCCGATGCTTGCCCCGGTGTGCAGCGCTTGGGGGGTTAGATGATCCTCAAGAAGAGCTACATGATCACAAGGCTGGTCATAGACAAATTTACATGGCTTTAAAAGTGCCTTGGCTTTGTGCAATGCTGTGTCAGACTGTCACAGTGCAGATACTGCAAAAAAAATACATATGTAATATATCTTGAAAAGCGGGCAGCATCAACATTGTCAGAGTTGCTTCAGCTGGTTTCTCCATGCCCACAAGGCACAAGCATGTGCATGTGTAAGGAAAATACAGCTTATGCCACAAAGTACGGATCCTGCACTTACAAAGTTATTGGCTAATCACCTGTCACCATCATGTGAAACAGCACTGAAACTTTATCTATTTTCTCTGCCGCTTTCTTTACAAAAATCAAATTATGGGACATGGAAATATGGACAAAAACTTGTGCCCGATAAATACATTAAGGAGTATCTGTCCTTTCACTGTGGTAAAGCAAGTGGAATTGTGTAAAAACACATAGCTTGCCTTCTTAACTACCATTTGTGCAAGCATTTCTCAAGCAAAGCTGATTGCTTAGCAATAACCTCGAAGCCAGAAGTGTGGTGAACATACCCCGATCAGCATTACCATTATTGTGAAACCCTGTTATTCCAGTTGTATTAACATAATGGATCGCAACATGGAGCTGTTTATGAAAAATAGAATCCTGAGTAATAATCTGGTTATCTTCTATACAAAAGGACACTGAAGATGCATTTCAGTCTGTGGAAAAGCCACAGAAGTTACTTTGGAGAATTAAATTATTCTGGTTTCTTTGCGCTGCCTTCCTAGGGTTACCACTTGCTCCTGCTCCAGGCACGAGAGTTGCTCACAGACATTGGACATGTGGCAGGATATAAGTGTGCCCTTACATACACACAGTCACTGAGCAGCTGGTAGCCAAGACAAAGCCTAGGACAGAGCTTAGCGGCAAAGACTCCACCTTCAGGCCTGTCTTCAGCTTGGTCCACGCCTGGTACCTGGGCCCTGTTTCAGGGCTTGGCTACGGTCACAGTTGGGGTTTCCATGGGTCAGCACCTGAATTCCCCTGTTCTTGCAGACAGATTAATTGTTCACTAGCAGGCACTCCAAAGCAGTGCACAGTACAATGCACCATCAGGATGTTATATCAGATTATACTTAATTACCTGATTACCTTCAGAATAGTGCAAAAACTACGACCTTTTGCTACTTCTGCACAGCATGAGCATGGGTAAGCCTTGGCGGCTGCTTCTCTGTCCATCTACAGTCAGGAGCTGACACAAATAGGTTAAATCCCTTATTGCTATTTGCAGATATTTATCATGATGGAGCATCAGATTTGCCTCAGGCCTGAACGAACAGGTGTATAAACCAATAAAATGTACATTTTCATTATACTGTTGATCTCCCTGACTCTCAAGCAGACGCGATGCTTGTTCCCTGCCACAGAGAAGTGAGACCAAAATTTAAACTCGCTCCTCCCAAACTGAAAGGCAAGAATTATGCTATCAACAGCAGCCCATACAACAACCTTAAGATGCTCACAAGAGCTGGCAGCTGCTTTCACAAACATGTAATCAGCCCTACATGCTGCTGCTAACGAAATAATCTGAGGTCAAACCAATATTTGTATAGAACAACTGTGTTTATCTCCATACTTAGAGATAATACACGCAAATATTTATCTTCCTTAAAACCATTTTAAACAGAGTACTCCTACCAACTGGAGAGTTTTGCCAAGATATTAAACAGTCGCTTTCTGGAGTATCCGACAGCTTTCAGTACAATTCGCCTCTATTTAATGCTGCATAAATCAGAAGAGCAGCCCCGTTTCCCCCTGTGGCAGCACAGCCCCAGTCCCGTCTGCCTCAGGACCGGCTTCCCACACATCTTGTAATGTTATTACCAAGGGTGCCAAGTCCACAGACCTGCTTTGAATTTCAGTTTCTCTGCTGCAGCGTTACAAAGGTTTCCACTGGAATGTCCCTCGGATTCCCAGGCTTTGATGATGTTTCAACAGCAAAATGAAAGGCAGGTCCTCACCACAACAAAAGGCAAAATGCCGTGTTTGAATACACTGAATTCTTTGGCCCCACAGAACATGTGTCATTCGGGATGTTTTTTTTCCACAGATTCAGATCTTTCTTGGAGTCGGTTACTGTTGCGGATCAGTAACAGCATTTGCTCTCATGCAGGGGATCACTATGTGAACCGAGCTAAAAATTACAGACTTAGTTACATAATCGAGATATAAACATAATAAATCAGAAGCAGTAAACTCATGAGTAGCTACTATGATTGTTTGCCACAATTACTCACTGATACCACAAAACACACATCACATTTTACAAAAACATTCAACTTCTTTTTTCTAGGGGGTGTCAGGTATTTCTAATGAAGGTCCTACAAACACCCCTCTAGTATCACAGAATCCCAGAATGTCAGGGGTTGAAGGGCCCTGGAAAGCTCATCCAGTGCAATCCCCCCATGGAGCAGGAACACCCAGCTGAGGTTCCACAGGAAGGTGTCCAGGCGGGTTTGAATGTCTGCAGAGAAGGAGACTCCACAACCTCCCTGGGCAGCCTGGGCCAGGCTCTGACACCCTCACCAGGAACAAGTTTCTTCTCATCTTTAAGTGGAACCTCCTGTGTTCCAGTTTGAACCCATTGCCCCTTGTCCTGTCACTGGTTGTGACCCAGAAGAGCCTGGCTCCATCCTCCTGACACTGCCCCTTTCCATATTGATCCCCAGGAATGAGTCCCCCCTCAGTCTCCTCTTCTCCAGCTCCAGAGCCCCAGCTCCCTCAGCCTTTCCTCACACGGGAGATGCTCCACTCCCTTCAGCATCTTGGTGGCTGCGCTGGACTCTCTGCAGCAGTTCCCTGTCCTTTGGAGCTGAGGGGCCACAACTGGACACAATATTCCAGGTGTGGTCTCCCCAGGGCAGAGCAGAGGGGCAGGAGAACCTCTCTGACCTACTGACCACCCCCTTCTAACCCACCCCAGGTACCATTGGCCTTCCTGGCCACAAGGGCCCAGTGCTGGCTCATGGTCACCCTGCTGTCCCCAAGACCCCCAGGTCCCTTTCCCCTACGCTGCTCTCTAATAGGTCATTCCCCAACTTATACTGGAACCTGGGGTTGTTCCTGCCCAGATTCAAGACTCTACACTCGCCCTTGTTATATTTCATTAAATTTCTCCCTGCTCAACTCTCCAGCCTGTCCAGGTCTCTGATGGCAGCACAGCTTCCAGTGTCAGCCACTCCTCCCAGCTTGGTGTCACCAGCAAACTTGTTGACAGTCACTCTATTCCCTCATCCAAGTCATTGATGAATATATTGAATAATACCGGCCCCAGCACTGACCCCTGAGGCACTGCACTGGATCCAGGCCTCAACTGGACTCTGCCCCATTGACCACGACTCTCTGGCTTCTTCCCTTCAGCCAGTTCCCAGTCCACCTCACTACCCGGTCATCCAGACCACACTCCCTCAGTTCAGCTGTGAGGATGCTGTGGGAGACTGTGTCAAATGCTTTACTGAAATCAAGATAGACCATATCCACTGCTTTGCCATCATCTAGCCACCTGATTATGTCCTCATAAAAGTCAATGAGGTTGGTTTAGCATGACTTTCCCTTGATGAAGCCATGTTGACTGCCCCTAATGACCCTCTTATCCTTGATATGCCTTGAGATGGCACCAAGGATAAGTTGTTGCATCACCTTTCCAGGGATGGAGGTGGGGCTGACCGGTCTATAGTTACCCGGGTCCTCCTTCTTGCCCTTTTTGAAGACTGGAGTGACATTTGCTTTCCTCCAGTCCTCAGGCACCTCTCCCATTTCCCATGACTTAGCAAAGATGATGGAGAGCGGTCCAGCAATGACCTCAGGCAGCTCCCTCAGCACCCGTGTGTGCATCCCATCCGGACCCATGGATTTATGGATGTCCAGATTGCCTAACTGCTCCCTAACCCAGTCCTCATCAACCCAGGCAAACTCCTCCATTGTGCTGCCTTCCTCTGGGGCCTCAGTGGTACAGGGCTCCTCAGGACAGCCTAAGGCAGAGTAGGCAGAGACAAAGAAGGCATTCAGTAACTCTGCCTTCTCTGTATCTTCTGCTACCAGGAATTAGGAATTAGAAGTTTGAAAATTTCTATGAAATAAATGCAATCAAACTTCATTTAGCAGCAGTTGTTTCAAACTATGTAAGACTATTCCATGCACATAGGCGAATGTCTTTTTACATATGCATATGGACTGTATACACAGTGTAGGTACAAGCACACATACATGTCTTTGCAGGGGTTCTTTTGGTCCACTCATGCTAAAATGTTTTAGATGACAAAAGCATAGAGGAGAAAAGTTTTCTCTATAATGAAAGTATTACAGTACATGGGAACTGCCACATTCAACAAAACCCTGTTGCCAAAGAAATGGCAGTGTCACCATTTTCCTTCAGACCTCCTAGACTTCATAAGACGATCTACCACCTAGAAAAATTCCCAAAGAGAGCTCCCTTTTTGGAACTCCCTCTGAAGTGCTTGTCCATCTGATATCTCCTCAACCCTTCCAGCAGTTCCTGCCAGGAGTCAAACTGAATAGCCCAGCCCTTCCTAAAGCAACAGCCTGGAGAACAGGAGGCTGAGGGGAGACCTTCTTGTTCTCTGCAACTGCCTGAAATGAAGTTGGAGCATGGAGGGTGTTGGTCTCTTCTCCTGAGTAGAAAGTGATAGGATGAGAGGAAACAGCCTCAAGTTGCACCAGGGAAGGTTCAGATTGGATATTAGAAAACATTTCTTCCCAGAAAGGGTTGTGAAGCATTGGAACAGGCTGCCCAGGGCAGTGGTGGAGTCACCATCCCTGGAGGGGTTTAAAAGACGTAGAGATGAGGTTCTTAGGGACATGGTTTATTGCTAGAGTTGGGTTATGGTTGGACTTGATGATCTTAAGGGTCTCTTCCAACCAAAATGATTCTGTGAATCTATCAGCAGACTCCCTCAAGAAGGTTAACAGCATCCAAGAGCTAGCAGTTACTGCACGGGTCTGCAGGAGGGAAAGCGGACAGACCCACGGCACCACCTTGGGCACCACACTTACCACACCTGGAAGCCGAGCAAGCTCACCAGGCACCAAGTCCTCGGTTCACCTGGGGAGACCACAGGTGAATGCCAGAGGGTCCATTACACGGTCGCATTGGGCCAGAAATGTCTTGTTACACCCAGGGATGGTTCAGCACCACAGCATGTGCAGTGGTGGGCACTAAGCTACAAAGACAGAGCAATACAGCCAAACTGGAACAAGAACAACCAGCAGCTGCAAGACAAAAAGGAGGCTTGACTATTTACTCATGTCAAACTGTATAAATATCTATGTACACTTGATTGCTCAACCTGCTGTGTGCAGGGCTCATGTATTAAACACCAGCTTGCACATTCCACAAAGGATTTGTTTGCTTTTTTGTTTCTTTTTTTCCTTCTTTCTACACTGTCAGAAAGGATTGGGGTGAGGTCAGTCTCTGAACACAGAACATGAAGTCTTAACTCAAGGAAGGACACAAAAGCTATGGTTTCTACTGTACAGCAGGTTGGCATATTGTGCAAATCAGTCTGATTTGTTTTATTACTGACCATTACCAGCTATAGTCGGGGCAACCTGGTGAACTAGTTTTCTGACGCAGTCATTAGTCACAGTTCAACAGACATAATGATGGTAGGATGTGGAGTCCTGTAAAGTAACGGACACTTATCAAACAGTTGAAAAACCATAGACTAAGCACAAGCAGCACTGTGGCTGCCAAGGGGGGAACAAACCTCATGAAACCTGGAATGTGTTTCTACTTACTGTCCATCCTAGTACAATAAAATGATCTCTCATTTGAGCATATGGTTCTGCTTAGACAAGAAACTGTATATATTGGTCTAAATCCAGAATACCCTTTCTGACATATTACTCAGTATTAGAAAATCACTACAACCTGCGTGCTCCATAGCAATTCCTAACACAAAGTGCAACAAATCTGCAATGATTCTCCTCCTCCCCCTCTCCTGTCCAGCTTTTTGTCCTGGACCCATTTCTTTCTTCTTCTCTCAGCTTCATACCTTTTTCTATAAGACCAGTTGCCAATGTCTTTCTCCCTTCTTTTCTCCATGCTGTTTCCATCTTGTCACCCATCTCTTCAAGAAGCGATTACTGCTTTTGCCCATGAAAAGACTTTCCAGAGTATCGCAGGGTTCCCAGTTTGTATGGTAATCTACAGATTGCACCCAGGTTCAGCTCTCAAATGGCAAACACCTCATGGATAATGTCCATACATACATTGTAAGGCATTTATGTGCTTTAACAAATTGATTAGCTTTTACTTATGCATAGTCAGAGCAAAGATGAACCTCCAAACCTTTGGGGCTGCTCGGATGACATTGGAGACAGAGCCCTGGGTCCAGGGTGTTCCCCTTCTGCTCCCAAAAGACAGCAACGATAGCTGGAGAATGTCCAGGTCCAGCTCACGTCTCCGTGGCTTCCTGACCAGGAGCTCAGAGCCTGCTGCACAGCACAGCAACGCCCTCGTTCTCCTGGAAGGCCCCATGAAGTGTCAAGACACAGGAAAAAGAAGTAAATTCATCTGAGAAAGGAGGAGGCTTTGCAGATCTCGGTCAATGAATGGGACCTCTCCAAAGAGAAGCTCGTTGACATTTTTCTAACTCTATTTTCCAGTTGAGATGTGATCCAAATTTTCCACAGGAACATACTGATTTTCAGAAAATGGCATTGCAAAAGAAATATCGAACTGCAACATTTCTGTGAGATCAAAACATCTGAATGAGGAAAGCTCACTTTGTAAGAATGGGTATGGATGGGAAAGGAGACTTTGCCAGAAAACCTCTCAGCCAACTGGGCCTGGGTTGGATCCAGATACATCGGAGATAGATTAATTACTGCCGGGCTCTTCTTCTCCAGCTCACAGAGTCGCGGTGAGGACGGAGCAGTTCCAGGGTGCCCATGCTGAAGATTAAATGAGACCCTGGTTCCCCAGCATCTCTGAGGTGCACCCATGCAGCGCAACCTCACTGGAGTGAGATTGGAGACAACTGCAAACACTGCCACAAAATCACAGCAGAAAGCTGTACATCAGCCCGCATACCATAAAAATCCAACCTACATCAAGGTGACACCATACAGAAAAAAATCAGTGTCGAGAAGCTGCAGCAGTATGGGCCAGCACTCTCCTAGCAGGCTCCTGCCTCTCTTAGCTGAGCCTAGAGAAGAGAGCCTTTCCATGAAAAAGCAGCTTTTTAGCTGAGTGAGATATCATTTACACACACTACACAACAGGCAAATACAGCTGTATCAAGAAAAATGCTAAAATAATTTTTTTGAGGTCTTTTCAGCAAAGGATTGCAGAGAATGGCAAAATACCTCCCACTGCTCATAAGGAAATGATGCCTTGGGGACTATGTTCATCTCTGTGGACTAAGAAGTTATGTCCTGAAATTCATCCTGGCTGCTAGTTCCCATTTAATTTGCCCATTCAAGCCAAGCTGTCTGAAGAAACGGACAGTATCATCCTCACCAGAAGGCTTAAAGCTCCTTCCATTTCAAGACACAGAGCAGAGAAGGGGTGTCTTTTGACAAAGAAGACACTGTCATGCCATGAGGTCAGCATCACTTCTGCACAGGGGAAAACTCAGTCTGCCAACGGGACATGTTCTTTTTGCATGTAAAAGATTCTTGTGTAGCTCAGCCAAGATCGCAGTTTGTGCCAGGGATGAGGGAGCCTCAATGACTTGTATAATCACTCTAGAACAGCTTCAATTATTTTACAAGGTTGACACACGGGCTGAGGTTACAGCAAATAGCTTCATAACCTCTTCAACTGGGAAAAAAAAAGTCTATTTTGTAGAGTCTTTAACTAGGCCTGAAACACAGACCTCCTCAAAGGGAGCACTGCCCATCAACTGGAGCGAGATACCAAACTGGGACCAGTTACCGCATGACCCCACAGGACAGGCAGGTGCTGAGCCTCACTCCCCGGGACGAAAGGAGCACCTCTGGGTAACCAAATAGGTACAGACGTGGACAGAAGTACGGCAATGAGGCTGATAAGACATCTTGATTGCAGACATAAATACACAGAGATTATAAATTATTGTCGTATATGGAGGACAATCAAACTTCTTTGCAGAAGGCTGCATTTCACCTGAGGGGTAGGGAGTTCATTAAAGAAATGCACTGCATCAGCTGCAGTGAGAATTCGTTCCATATATTATTCTGATGCTGAGCCGGACTCAACAGTCCCCAACATAACGAGAAACTCCTTTCTCTCCAAGAGACATAAAACTAACTTTAGCATTCATAAGACTAGGCAGCTGGCTGTTGAGAGCAATATCGTAATAACCCTATGATCCAGGCCCTTTCACCATACACCAAAATATGTTTCTCAAAAGGAGCTTTGCAGATAACCTGCATTTCCAAACAAACAAAAAGCCCTACAAATAGATAAATACACAGCCTTTGAAATTAATTACTAATACAGACTTTTTTTCAAGTTGTAATGAAGAAATCTTGCTGCACAACACAAACTCCCACCTAAACGTTCTTCCCACAAAGTTATGTAAGAAGGAATGACAAAGTAGTAAAAGTGAAAGTCACTCTTCCTGCACTACTAACACTTTTATGTATTATTTGCAATGCCAAGAGCAGCAACTCTGCAATACACATATATTCTGCACTGGGCAAAATCAGGTTAAACAGAAATGCCTTTTTTTAAAACTTGAATTGTTGGGCTTTTTAATCAACCACGCGTCTAACAGATGAAAAGTCTCATGTAAGGTAAGGATAAATTCCACTTGCAGTGATAGAGCACTCAGAGGCTCAGAGAGTTTCTTTCAGAAGGCAAAGGAGCTCATCACACCCAGAATGAGGGAAAGGGACCTTTGAGACACCAGTCCTGAGGTCAGAACTTCAGCTGCAAGTCGAAATCATAGCTTAACACAGGACTTTCCTGAGGAAACGGGATGACCTGTTGTCAGCAGAGGAAAAGCCAGAGCCAGTCATTCTTCCTGTACTTTTCAGGTAACCTGTACCTACTGCAAAAACAATACTCTTAAGTACAAACTCCTTTAGACCTTGACTATGTTGGGAACATGTTAAGAAGAAAAAAATGGTTCCTTTTAGTTAGCCAAAACAAGGGGTTATTTGAAAGAATACCCTCAACAGAGTAGGATTGGTTTCTTCTCCCAAGTAGCAAGTGACAGGACTAGAGGGAACAGCCTCAAGTTGCACCGGGGGAGGTTGAGGTTGGATGTGGGGAACAATTTCTTCCCCGAAGGGCTGTGGGGCATTGGAACAGGCTGCCCAGGGCAGTGCTGGAGTCACCATCCCTGGAGGGGTTGAACAGACAGAGATGAGGTTCTCAGGATGTGGGTTAGTGCCAGGGCTGGGTTAACAGTTGGACTCAGTTACCTTAAAGCTCTTTTCCAACCAAAACGCATCTGTGATTCTATGATTCGCAAGCTCTTGGTGATGTTCTGCTGTGCTTCCACAGCGCCCCATCCAGCAGGCACTGACCATGGCCTGTGAGGGATAATGACACTCAGATACCACACATGGAGAGGGAAAACATCTCATGGAAAGCAGTACATTCACACTACAGTAATAATGACTGTAACACTACCTAGACAGTTTGTTAGCACTTTCACAGGCAATGAGAACACTAATCAGCCAGAGGTGCAGTGGGAAGAGAGGACGTTTCCACGAATGTCAGTATTTTCTGCTGGTTTTGCTGAATTTCTGTTTTATTTTGGCAAGATAGTGATAATATAAGTGAAATATACAATAAATACACAACAAATCTTTATCAGATTATGACTTCTACCAGCTAAGGCTGAGATAAGCCCACCTTTTACAGGGAAAAAGCACAGCACAGAAACAGCAGGTGGTTCCCTGGCAAGAGATCTTCCTTCTCCCTTCTCTTACAGAAGTAATGTAGGACACACTACACCACCACTAAAAAGCTCATATTGCTCTGAACCCCACCGTGTGCTCCAAACTAATTTCATCCACACGCAACCCCTGTGCAGCAATGCAACACGTGCAGCAGGCCTCCGGCACTTCAAGCCTTTTCCCGACACCTGCTTGGGTTGCCGGGGTTTGTGCCCTGGCCACCGGCCAAGCCTGAGCTCACCCGTGCAGCTGGACGCCCGCGACACATCACAAATCCTGCCCACGGTCGGGCACCTGTGGGCCCCACCAGGTGTGCTTGGTGTTCCCGCTCCGCCATCCATCATCCGGCAGGAACCGAGGCTCGAGTGGGAGGAAACGAGCCAGGTGAGAACAATGAGGAGTAGCGCGGCGTGGCAGAAGGCGTCAAGGTGGCACCGGAGGCATATTGAACAGGATGAGGTGACAGAACAAGTGGTGACCAAGGCTGAGGGGTAGGAGAAGGAGGGGGAGGGCAGGATTTGATAAGGAATGAAGGTGGCAGGGAAAGCAGCAGAGATATACAGCAATTGGTCTCGACACAGCTCTGGTGAGAGGCAGGGGAACATCTTTGGTTCCACAGCGGAGATGTGGATCCTGGGCTAAGCATCCTCCACCTGCCTTCCCTTGCCACAGGACGGGGATGTGGAAGCAGCACGGAGGCCACAGCACCAACAGGCACTTACTCCTTCAGGCACAGTTTCTGGAGTTATCCCTGTTTTGTGAGCTAGCAAAGAGTCAAACCTTGCTGTGACAACAGCCAGAGCTTCAACAGAATCATAGAACAGAATCACAGAATCATTTCAGTTGGAAGAGACCCTCAGGATCATTGAGTCCAACCATAACCTAACTCTAGCACTAAACCATGTCCCTAAGAACCTCATTTAAATGCCTTTTAAACCCCTCCAGGGATGGTGACTCCAGCAGTGCCCTGGGCAGCCTGTTCCAATGCCCCACAGCCCTTTGGGGAAGAAATTGTTCCCACATCCAACCTCAACCTCCCCTGGCGCAACTTGAGGCCGTTTCCTCTGCTCCTGGCGCTTGTTCCTGGGGAGCAGAGCCCGACCCCCCTGGCTCCAAGCTCCTTTCAGGCAGTTCAGAGATCAGAAGGTCTCCCCTCAGCTCCTGTTCTCCAGCTGAACCCCCCAGCTCCCTCAACCGCTCCCATCACACTTGTGCTCCAGAACAGGGACAACCAGAGGTCAATTAGATGTGGAAAAAATCCTGCAGAGATACCTTAGCATTTTGTGGTAAAAGCCAACTAAAACTCACCGTCCACAGCAGTCCCGTCATGGATGTTAAAGTTCTTGCACCAATCATCGTGAATACTGTCTCTCTACATCTCATCATGCGTGGCAAAGCTGTCTTGAATTACAGATAACTGGCTAAAACAAATACAAACTAGGTTAAAATAAACCTAAATTGCTATGGATTGGTTCTATACTTACAAAGTTGTGCTAAAAGTGTTGTAATAGTAACAGCAAGAATTACAAAAAAACATTTATGGTTAAGGCAAAGTCTGATTAATTTCAGAATAATAACAATAATAAAATCTTTCTACAAATGTTGTGATACAGATCTGTATGAACAATAAAAAGAGAGGTAGAGAAAAAAAAAAGCTGACATGCCTGGCAGCAGGTGAACAACAGACCCAGAACCAAGCATTGTCTGTAACACACCTACCCATTCCTCACTCCTCATGAGACTCCAAACACCCCAAAATAAAGTTCTAGCTGACATACATCATACTGAGCCCCTAAGCTGCCTTTGCATCTGTAACTTCTCTTTCTGCTTCACAAGCGAATCCTACCATAAAGACAAAGACAATATGCAAACTATGGGTGGAGTAAGTATGTAGCCAAATTAGCACAAATTCTTTCAATATGAGACAAAAACCATATGTGAGACCATACTGCCTGAATTGGAAGCACGGCGATTTTCATTTCTATGCCAAAATGCTAGAAAGTGGATTTTTACCATATTTTAGAATTTCCTGTTACATAACAAGAAACTTAAGCTGTGTGGGAAGCTCGGGGATGTCACCCCAACCAGCAGGCCCTCATTCCCTTGGCTTTCTGCAAAGAAATGGAAGACAAATACCACAGAATGATAGATTATCCCTTCTTGTTGGATTTAACAGCAAGAAGAATGTGAATTACTGAAAGTCACCAGGCCTAATCTTACAAATTAGGATCTGATGTAGTGCCTCTCATCTTGAGCAATCAGAAAAAATGAATAGAAGGGTAATGGTTTATTCAAAGATTCAAAAAAGAAATACCTATGTATGAAGAGCACCAGGACAATTCCAGTCAAGTTCAGACACTGCTGAAAGCCCTTGCTGAAGTCTTGTCAGCCATCGCAATGCAATCAAACCTATGCTCGTTTGAAGAAAAAGAATAATAGGATAAAAATCACTCAGACAGGAAAATACATTCAAAATTTAGAAACCATTTTGCTTTTAGCAAAATGGTACTCTTTGCATTCACATGGCTTGCAAATATGAGCACGAAATGCTGAGTGCTGACCTACCTATCAAGAATTACTCACTGAAGTTTTGTCAGTAATGAAAGCAGTTATGGAGCTTTCCACTTGTCAAGTAATAGAAAAAGAGGTAAAAATTGAATATATATATATATATACACATATATATGCTGAATTAGTCAGACTTTATTTACAAGATCCAAACTGATCTTAGAGCGATACTGCAAAGCCACAACAAATAATGCGACTGTAATTGTGTTTGTTCACTATTGTCATCGCTCCCGGCTGGGTGACTGTGTATTGGACACAGCAGAGGAGGAGAACGCGCCCACAAAATGCAGAAATTGGAGACTGTATCAAAGTGGGGGTCTGAGGAACTCCTGTAACCCTCAGAGCCAGGCATGAGAGCATCACAACTGCTGTGCGGAAGTGTCCCAGCAAATACCACAGGGCAGGAAACTAGAAGACAAATACATTTCATAAGTACAGGCATTATGTTAACTCCTTTGATTTTTTTGATTAGTTAATTCCATAGTATTTTTACCTATTTTTCAATCCAATCTACTGCAGCCAAAGGAACAGTTTCTCTATTCATTCTGATAATTGCATAACCATTATATCTTTGCCCATCCTCACGCCTCGCACGAAGTTTGGGACACCTCACCTGGAATGCGATCATTTCTTTGCCTCCACATGTTTTCTTCCTGCATTGAACAAGGTGCTCTCTTAGCCAAACAGCATCACCAAATCCTCAGGGGCCAGGCTCAAGCTACATCACCATTTACTGCAACTGGGATTTGTTTGCTGTTTTTCTAAGCCGAACTCTTCAGCAGATGGAAAATTCTGGTTGCACTGGTTGTAGAAGATCAGGAGTTTGGGGTGTTGTTCAATGTGCAGTAACCCTTCCCTGCTTCAATCTAGCAGTGGTTTAATTCAATTTTATTCACTATTTTTGAAGCTGTCCAACAGTTCCTTTGGCTAGCAATAAAGTGAAACCTAGGCAAATCTCTGCCCTCAGTAGAGGCTTTCAAAGACAATGGCAGACTTCTACGTGACAATGAGGTGACTTCTACAGCTTAATTTTAAAAACACTATTACACTGTACCCCCTGAAATAGTTAATACCCCCAGTGCCATCACCTCTTTCTCTTTCCCTGCCTGCTGTGCAACATGTCCTGGCCGACCAAAGGAGGAGCAAAGAGGTCGAGTCCAGAGACGTCGGTGCGAATGAAACAGCCCAGCTGGCCAAATGAAGACTACGTGGATTTCCAAGTTGGACATGGTCCTGGAGTTGGGTAATATCACACATTCACTGTCTGAAGCAGAAGACATCCTGAATTCCCACATGCAGAAAGCTACAACTGAAAAATCCTTCAGAGTTGCATTTCACTTCACCTCCCCATTTAAAGTATTTTGAAAGAGTTTCTGAAGATGAAATTACAAGACTGTAATACTCTTCATACGTATTTGGACACTGATGATAAGTATTGATTTCACTGAATTCCCACTGACTTTTACACCATTTGCTTTTTGAAGTGACAAACAGGAGATAACAAAAGGCTCTATGAGACAAGAATGGCAATGAGATGACACAAACATTAAAGCAACAATTTACTCCTGTCTCTTTTTCACAAGTTCTAACACTTTTGTCTCCCCTTCCATCACCCTCCTCCTGCTTCAGACACTGACAACAGGTCCTCCTAATACCCCAAACTGCTCAGCAAACAGAAATCAAAGCAACTACGCTCAGCCTACAGTTTTGAAGATTTTGGTCTAGAGAGAAAGAAATTCATGCTTCAAATTACTTTTTCCAACTGTTATTATGATTAAATATATTACCTTCATTTATTTATACATTATCTTTACTCACATCTATCAACATTTCTTGAGGTTCCTAAGGGAAAGAATATTCTTGCCTATTTCTGTTTATACTGAGTCACTCTTTTGTACTCCTCTGTCAGTGACACTATTGGCATATTCATGGTTGTTTCCATCTGAAAGTCACTTGAATAGTTTCATGTGCAAGCTCAGTGCTGACATGGCTGGTTTGCAAATACTGTAGGAGACATCCATGATGTGCTTATTCAGCATCTTTCACTGGGATTTTTAGACACGGCAACACCTCCACCACACACTCTGCAAGGCTGATTTTGCAAAGCCTATTTTAGTATCCAAAACTGAACTGCAAAGATGTTCATATTTAAGAGATGCAACAGACTGGACCCCAGCACTTACATCTGTGATGAATCGCTTTACGGGATCTCACACCCGGAGATCTCTGTGTCAGTGATCCTTCTCTTCCCTGTGTGTCAGCCAAGAGGAAATCCACATCACAGTATTTGTATCTGCTTGTTAGACATGCAGCTTTTTTAATAGATTTCTGTATGGTAGGAAATCAACTGTTTGCGAAGAGCCAAGAATATCTCTCCTTTCCCTTCATGTGCTAAGTCAATAATTATTAATACACTGAAGGCAGCTATCGCATTTGTTCAGCACAAGCTCGTTTTTAATGAACAGTCAATTCCTTTCCAGTAGCTTTGCTCCCTCAAATGCACGTCTCGACTCTCATGTATGAAAGCAGCAGCGGTCTCACCAGTCTTGCGTGTCAAGAGAATAGTTTACTCCCATTTTATGCTACAAAAAGCATTGAAAAAAGGTTTAAGGGGCAACACATGCTTTGGAGGGAAAGAGATAATTGCCTTTTCCATTTCAGTATATATTTTATTGTTGTTGGTGGTTAAAAGGGTTGTTAAAGTGGAGGGTGGATTCTTGGCTCATTTGCCTTTTCCACTCTGTGCTCACCAGCTGTTTTCACATCACCAGAACTCAGCCCATGCAAGATATGACCCACAGAACCCACTACCGATCGAATCACAGAATCAGTTTGGTTGGAAAAGACCCTCAACATCGAGTCCAACTGTTAACCCAGCCCTGGCACTACCCCATGTCCCTGAGAACCTCACACACATCGTTTTTGCTTCATCTAGGTTATGTGATCAGTCCTCAGCTCTCTATACCAACATCCTAAAGAACTATCCAGAGGAGTTTTTGATGTGAGAAGACTTATAATTTAAGCACTGAAGATTTCAAGCAGTTTTCTAACACTTACGAAGCCCTCACAGTATCTGAAATGTGGTTAAACTCCTGGAATATCAATAAGTTTTTACTATAGCTGTATCCTCAATGAATAAAGTACAGCACTAGCTGTTTCTGGAGTAAAGCAGTTTGTGGGAAGAGCAGCAAACTCTGTCTCAGAGGCTCGGAAGTTCTCCCAAAGCAAAACGTGCAAGCAGTGGTAGGATGAAGAAAGTAAATCTGGGATCCCCATTTCAAGGCCACATCTCCAGCCACAGGAGCACTCTCTATGCTGGAGGCATTTACTTAAGATAATAAGTTGTTTTCTCTCCTTATATGGTACAGCATTTTTCCAAAAATTTTCCTTTGTTTTTTTTTTCCCCACAGTATTTCTCCACCTTTCATAAAAATACCAGAAAATCTGCACCAGAAAAAGTGCACAGACTTAAAATGGATAAGTTTGCGTACTCTCATGATTAAATTCATTAATTTGTTTAGTCGCTTAGTCTTTATCTCAGTCAAATTCCTGAAATACTTTGAAGAAACAGCGTCTGTGAGCTCAGACAGCTAGAGTTGGTTTAGAGCCTTTGTCATAAAAAATACCGCGTGTCCCTAAGGAGGGAAGCGAACGCTTTACGTGTTCCAAGAGGTTCGACATCTCGGCGGCCGCGGGGCGGGCAGACACAAAGCCTGCAGTTCAGTGGCGGAGAATGTGTTTTTCAGCCGCAGGAAACCCAGCCAGGACACATCAGTCCTTATTTAAATCATCGCACTTAAAATTATTTCTAACCAAAGGATAGAAAAAAGTCAATGGATCCACACACACGAAAATAATGTCTAAATCAACTGTGATCCAAACAAAGGAACTGAGTAACACAGAAAAAGTAAGACCTGGCCAAAACCACAGGCTGAAAACTGTGCTGAACTTTCTGGAGGGTTCACACAGTAATACCTCCCACCAACGCTGTCCTGAGTCACAAACCTTCCGTCCAACAGTATTTACAAAAAAGGTCCAGCAGCTTCTTTCAGCAGATTGGGCAGCATTTGCTGTGCCAGCTGCTGCTTGCAAATACTATGAGCTCTGGAGTTTCTTTACAGGGAACTGTAAGAACTCACAATGTAGTTACCGCACAGTAAAATGCAAAGTGAGATCGCAAAGTATTTCCATGTATCTTTGTGGGACTGGTGCATTAACATCTAAAAGACTGTAGCTTCATTTCCACAGAAAATGGGATTAGCTGCTGAAACTGCTGCTGCAAGAATCTACTCAACATGCCAGATTCTGCTCTGTTAAACTGGTGTAAATCAGAGTAACTGATGGTGAATTCATTCCAGATTTACCACCATGTTCCAAAAGGTGCAAAAAAAGCCAGGATGTGTTGTCCCCATCGTTTAGCTAGCTGTAATGATATCGGCCTGGGCATTACTGCTCCCATGATTTAAAAGGTTGAGCTCTCAGAAGCATTCTTCAGCTCTCTCCTAGACTAATAGACATAATGACAGTATTTAAATGATGTTGTTTAAAGCCCAAGAACACATTTCTGAGTGAAATTAAGAATGTCAGATCTCGCTACTGTTGTAACTAGAAGAAACAGGACAATGTGCCAAATACCAGCACATAGGTCATAAACCGCAACAGCTTTCAGACAGATGATGACCACCATTCCCTAATTTTAACTCTTTTTAAAGGGTATTTTATCCTTCACTTATCAGCACCTCTTCCATCTGAGGATACCAACCAGGCACTTCTCTGAAAGTTACTGTGCTGCTGAGGAAATCAGCTTGGACAAAGCTCTAGATGAAGAACAGAGTTGGTGGGTGAAGATGGATAAATACTGGCACTTCTGTTTTGTCCTTTCTGTCTCATAAACGATGGGATTTTAGAAGAACCCTGATGGTTTTCAGAATACAAAACCTCTGTCACTGTGAAACTCTGCCACCGTTCAGCATCTCTCACTAGTAATTTGTATAATATTTGCTGTAACAAGTCACATGAAGGCATTTACCATTCTGGAATAATTATAAAATACATAGCAGAAGTACTTACGGCTAACAAAGTATAATTCAATAGTAGGAAAAATGCAGTGGAATAATATAATGACATTCTAGTTAGATTCTATCTACATTTATTGAAAAAGTGCTACAAAAGACATTTCCTTCCAGTTGATTTAGCATCTTTTCCTCATCCTGGAACCTCACTTAAGATGTCTCTTTAATTTTCTTCATTTTCACGATGCTGCAAAAATTCAGCCAAAGCACCTTGTCGTCTCAGCCAGGTCTGCATTTTGCAGATCTGTGCATCTGTAGCGTTGAGCAAAGTGCGGTATCCCATGGCAACAGCTTAAAAAATATTGACTGCTATGAAAAGCTAATGATTCCACTTTCTAATTACTCTAAGCAGAAAGAAGCTGCGAGTTGAGATGTGAAGATGGTTCATTTTCTGACCTCCACGTGCTGGCACCTCGTGAGCTGATCCAAACCCATCCACACAGCTCAGACCTCAAAGGGCAGAAATTTGCAACATGTTTCAAAAGGTTATGAAGAAAATTAAGGCAAAGTATTGTTTTCATGTCAGAAATGAAAGAAAACTGTGACCCTTTATTGGATTCTTGGCACAGGTGGTTTTAAGTGGAGCTGCTGGTGCTCAGATGGCAGCGCTAGGCCTCTTGGGCTGCACACAAAACATGTGTCTGGACAGAAAATGAGGGTTTTTCACCAAGATTTGCCATTCTCTGGTAAAGGTCTGAATTAACATCCCATTGGCTGGGTCTGTTGTATTAGCTACCAAAAAAACTCAGCTGGCACAACACAGCAAACACGCGCATTGCTAAGAAGGAAGTGTGTGAGTAAAGCATTAATAAGCAGAAGAAAAGCATTTCTGGAGGAAAAAGGAGAGAAAGTTGTGAGACCGAGATCTTCAAAGCCATACACAGGTGTTTGTCATCGTCTTGTTAAAGATGACGTGGATGCTGCAGCTGCAAGTAGACGAAGACCCAGGTGGAACGCAGCGAAAGCAGCAGCAACCATGACAAAATACAGCATCAGCTGCATTACAGAATCACATGTAAAAGTGTTCGGATTTGGGTTAGCAGGAAAACTGGTGTTAGGTCCCTCCCAGGCACACAGGGTGGTCAGCGGTGATGATCAATGCCAATCAATATTTCAGTGCCATTTTGATGCCTGTATCAGTGAGTACGGGAATGAGAGTTATACAGCTGGATATGTCACTGGCTGCACCGTCTCCTAACATCAAAAAAATCCATTTTTCTCTAAGTACAACAAAAGAGTCCAACAATCGAGTCTTAAATGGTACAGTTATGAGGAAAAGCAAATATTGACTAATGAAATAGGATCATTTTATCAAAGGATATATTTCTAACATAAGAAGGAAAAGCATTGAGGGATGAGAAAATTCCCCATAAAATAAATGCACAGAGCTCTCTGACCTGACACAGTAGACAAATGATGCCAATTCCTTACCACCCATACAGAGGTTTTTAATGTTGTTTGATCTACACATTCTTCAAACTGCGAAAAATCAGCAGCACATGTCAACAGCAAAAAAGAACAACTAACCCTAACTTCAGATGCATTTCGTAAACCCAGTCAGTAAATACTTCTTTCCTGGAATGGTGTCCTCCAACTTATTTTTTTGATTAAAGACACGTTGAAATAAGTATCACATTGGTCTGACTGAGATCCCTCATACACAGACTTACCACTAATGCAAGTGAAAAGAGCAATTCTGCGGGTGCCACTTCAAGTTTAGTCCAGGGGACCAGAACATGAAGGAAGAGGGACCAAGACAACACACAGGTGTACCTGTGAACAAGGTTTTAATGTCTCCAGTCACCTCAAAGGTAATCCGAAGTCTTTTAATAATAAATCCTGCTGAGTGTCGACAAAATGGATAAACAGCTGCTTCCTGCACAGAGTGATATTACTGCCAATCTGACTAAAAGGTGAGCCGAATTTGAGCAAATAAACACCCTTAGCACTAATGAAGATAAGATTAAGGAAGAAAAGGATTAAGATGTTGTACCTGGTGACTGACTGAGGGCTGCCAAAGCAATGCAGATGCAGGAGGGTAAATGTTATCCAGACAGGCATCAGAAGTATTTTGCACAAAGACAGAAATATTCATGCCATTAGAAAATACAGGAGCACAACCATACCTGCAATACTGTGCAATCAAGAAAGACATCTTAGAGCAACCCTTTTTGATGAGAAGGGATCAGGGATTGCTCCCACCATTTCCATACCTGCATTATGTGTGTGTTTGAAATCCAGTGTTACCATGTCTGAGTCCATCCATGCTGCTTATTTATTTTTAGGTGATTTTTTTTCTTGATACTTATTTCTTTGCTTTTATTAGCTGGATAACTAGATGTTAAAAGAAACTGGTCCATTACCAGAAGCTACAGCTGCAGAGGCCAACCCATTTTCAGGCCGCTGAGGACCAGCCCACACTCACGTCGCCCAGAATGATGCAGGTTTACAGCTGGGCTGCTGCTGTCTCTTTCAAAATCAAGACCTTTCTAGGAAGAACCCCCAGTGACAGCAGTGAGGGAGCAGGGGGACACAGCCCAGTGCTCCCGGTCACAGCCCCGTCCCTCTCCCATGAGGGGGATGCTCCAAAGCCCCAGCACCGTGCAGGACCCGGTCCCACCTGGGCTCACCACGTCCCCAACAGGTGCAGCAATGAAAATACCGCTGTTATCTACCTGCATCTTCTCCACTGAACACACATGAGACTGAACAGAAGTTAAGCTCGTAGCGAAGCTGCAAAGTTACAATGTCTGCACAGCTGAACCTGCCTCCCCATAGGTATTTACATACAACCTGCAGGTACTGGTGGCCAGCAGCTGCTGCTATTGCCATTATTATCTATAAATAATACTATCATAACAGTATATTACATGATGTATGTTATTACTTAGTACAATGGATCTGTAACAATCTCCTACAGGTTCATCTGTAAGCCTGTTTATAAGCTAGATAGATATCGTATCATATAGATACCATACTACGTGCACTATATTAACCTATATATCAATATACATCACTATATAGTTATAACAAACAATATATAATCATACACACTACCTTGTAGTAGTTGTATAAATATTATGATATAATCATTTATATTAATAGTGATAATAATGGGCATAATACGTAATTGAATATAGATGCTTTACAGTTCCTCGTAAGGGTACACCATGTAACGGTACAGCACTAAACAGAACTAAATCCTCGAGGGGCATTTGGTATTTTCTGTTTGAGCAGAAATGTAACCCAAGAGCAGCCCCTCTGGTTCACTTCACATCTTTATTCACCAGAATATTCTTTAGCTTAGCAACCTTAATTCTTTATTGTCCATTTTGGTCTTCAAATCCTTCATTTGTGGAGCAGCTTTGTCCTCACAAATCCCTCCAACAACCCCATGCTCTACTACTCCCTGCATGCTTTAGAGCTCTATTTTCACTCACAATTAATTTTAACAACTTATCACTCATCCACATTGGTTTAAAAGTTTTATGTTTAGTTTTATGTAAAGATATATTCACTCGCCCCGAGCCAACTCCAGCACCTCTTTAAAGTTCAGCCAATTTTCCTTCATAGGCCATTTTCTAATAAACAGTGCCAGTCTACTTCACTTAATATGTTCCTCATTTTATCTGATTGCAATCTTTTGAAGTTCAATTCACCTGTTTTTATATTAAACCTTCTACCATAGCTGAAACTTTAAATCCTTCTCTACCTTGAATAGGCTACACAATGTCCTTCCAATGAAATCCAAACCCTGTCCTCCATACCTTTACCTGTTGCTCTGCTGTCAGCAGGAGAGACCGTCCTGCTTCTGCAAAAGACTAATCTGGGGGTGTTGGTGACAGCAGCTGAACATGAGCCAGCATGTGCCCAGGTGGCCAAAAAGGCCACCAGCATCTTGGCTTGTGTCAGGAATAGTGTGAGCACCAGGACTAGAGAAGTGATTGTGACACTGTCCTCAGCACTGGTGAGGCCAAATCTTGAATCCTGGGGTCAGTTTTGGGCCCCTCATCATAAGAAGGACACTGAAATACTAGAGAGAGTGCAGAGGAGGGAACGAAGCTGGTGAGGGGCTGGATTTTCTTCCCAGAAAGTGCTGTGGGGCATTGGAACAGGCTGCCCAGGGCAGTGCTGGAGTCACCATCCCTGGAGGGGTTTAAAAGGCATTTAGACAAGGTTCTTAGGGACATTGGTTAGTGCCAGAGTTAGGTTATGGTTGGACTTGATGATCCTGAGGGTCTCTTCCAACTGAAATGGTTCTATGATTTTCTTCTCAGCATAATGATGCCCAAGGGAGACAGGCTGGCAGGGTGGGGAGAGCAGCAAGGAAATGGGTTCTGAGCCCTATGTGAGACTCCGGTACTCACCTTGCCTTAAATAATGCATGTAAATACAAATATAGCATGATCCTCCAGCATGGGCAAAGCCTAATATGCACATTCGACCAGAAATCCAGGTAACTAGTAAGTTATATATTGTGTAGCAAAAGATCTCATTATCACTTACACACAGCTGCTCTGGTGGGTTAACATCTTCTCAAAATAGTTTCTTAACAGAGCTGAATGCACAAATGACCTTGGCGTCTAAGCCGCCACAAGAGTTTAATAAATAAATTGACTAGACTTATCAACTGCAGAGTTCTCCAACTTGTAAAATGAAGTAACTAGTAAGATTGGGACTTAGGAATAAACCCACCAAATCCTGCAATGCTTGCTTTTAAAACCAGCACATTCTGCATCTATCTGTAATAAGGGGAGAAGATTTCAGACCTGTCTCTGCTCCCATATGAGGACGTGGGAGTTAGAAAACATGAAATAATCACTTCATTCACTCCATTGGCGTGTTATTGTTAATTGGTGCAGGCATGTCAGCCTGGACTGAGAGCCAAAACACTGACTGGTTATAAAAACAGAAGAGCTGGAGAAAAGCATCTTGCATTTCCCAGTAGCGCGTACCCCCCTGTGCATCCTGAGGAGGGACAGTGAAGCTGTTTACATCCAGGCCTCCTCAGCTGGCAGACAGGACATGGCGTGTGGAATAGTTACGACAGCATCATTCACCAGCATACACACGGAGGCAATATTCACTTCCTAAAAATATATATTTGTCTATGAAACTTTTTCTTTATTTTGTTTTTACTATTTCAGCTCCAATACCAGTATCTGTAAAATAATCGACATCATTATTATTTCAGATTCTACATCTATTTACTCAAATTATCTGTCCTGTTTTCCTACAGTGCATAGATTATATTTTTACAGAACTAGCAAGTCAATCTGCGCCAAGTAAGTGGTAACAGGTAACTCGAACAGATAAGGAGGTGATACAACTATTGAGAATGTCAGGCACAAATAAAGATACAACTGACCTTGAGCAGCAAGCTCTAGCTCTGTAAATCTAAGAATTTATAACTCTCTCTAAATCCTAAATGTTAAAATGATAATGCTTTCCAATTTATCATCATGTTATTGGTATACTTGACAGTGCTACTTAGCAGTGGTGGCTTTTTTCATATTACAGCTTTATCCACACAACACTTCACCAAACTGATATATTTGCATAATGCAACTGCCCCAACCCCAGCCAGACAAGTTATCACAGCAGCTTTCATTCAGAGCCAAGGTCAAGGGAACACAATGGCCTTTCCAACATTAACATGTGGTACACAAGAGCTGTTGGCAAACACCAAGGGCCACAAAGATAATGGGACTGATGCATAGGGGATCTCTGGGGGACTCCTAGTCTAATTGCTGATGAAATAGCAAAGCTTGGCTTATCATGAGCTGAGTCCTCTGATCCCACCACCTTCCGTGGATCTTATTCATACTCCACCATGTACCATGATCTTCCCTCCCACTTAAACAGTATATATCTCATGGGAAGATCAGGTCATGGTGAGTCAGTGTCAGTATGATCTGGCTGATAAACCTTGCCCACAAGAAGGGAACAGGGACTTGAGCTATCCCAGCTTCAAACCTGGAGAACTGTGGCTGTAACAATATTAGAAGCTCATATTTCCATTAAAAAGTTTTGACACAGTTTTTCTTTTACCAAACATTTAGAAGTATTTAGAACATGTTGTCCTGTACAAAGCAAAAATTCATCACTTCCTTTTTACAGGTAATTAAAACCAACGACAGTGTTAAAAGGAGTTCAGTTATAAAATTATTGCTATCAGATCTATAACCTGCAATGCAATAAATAAAATGGATAATTCATAAAGAGTTCTAACAAAAGCTCACTTGGAAGGACCACATTCTATGTCAGCCTGAAACCCTGGCCAAGGATTCCTCTTTTACAGCATTGTAGAGAATCCGAGAGGGAACGCGGAGCTCACTAAGAGGATTTGGAAATTAACAGGCGTGTGTCAAAATCACTAATCCTCCGGTGGTCTCCCAGAATTGCTTTCCCAGAATTGCACAAATTCATGTGTTTAGGCTGTTGAAATGCACTTCACCAGCTCTTCTTGAGGACCTGGAGAAGGAAGATCCTACTGAACGTAGGCAAAGAGCATCCAGGAACAAACAGCAGCACTGTGGGTGTGTGTCAGGTGGGGAAAAAAGCTGCATGGAGGGGGAACAGGCTACAAGGAACAGGTAAGAAAACCCAAGTCATTACAAGTTGATTAAAACCAGAGTAACAGAAAATATGACAGAGATTTTAAAAATATATATCCTCAATGTGTAATTTACAGTACCTGGCTGTGGTATTTTTACGAACAGTCATCTTACCAAGACTGGGATTCTCCATCTGACTAGGCAGCAGGTCCCGTTTCCATCAGTGGAGAGAAAAGATTTTCAGGGAGCAATTTGCCTCAGCTACGAGTTTTCTATACTAAATCCGATGATTGCGTACTGACATTGTCATTTCTCCCTTCCACCTTCAATTGCAGGCTTAGGGCACTAGAAAAGATGTAGATATTTGAAGTTTGGGAAAATAAATCCTATTTTTAGTGTCTGCTTTACAATACTGATAATATTTAAGACATATGAACCCTATAGAGAGACACTGTAAGGGGAACCAGCATTAGGTGTTAAATCGGCAGACTCACCTGCATACCTTGAAACCTATGCTATTTAATGTTCCAGTTTGGCGCAGTAAATATTTGTGTATCCTTTTCTTCTGAAAAACATACAAAGGCTTCAAGAGAAGTCGGTGAAATACCATATCTCCCCCCCACGCAACCTTGGGGATCGCAGGCACTCACATCAGCAGCACCGAGCACCAGGAAAGGAGCACGTTGGGTCACCATCCCTTCTGCTTTCAGACAAGAATACTCTAAGTGCCAGTAATACTAACTGAAAAAAAGGAATTTTCTGATTTTCTACAGTGGAAAACCTTTTCCTAGATGACATAAAACCCCAAAATGCATTTGGGAATGGAAAACAAACAAACAAACAAACAAACAAACAAAAACCAAAACAATCTTAGCCCTAAAATTATAGTTTGCTAAGGAAGCAAATAAGCACCATGTTGAAAGTTTATGCAGGATAAACCCTAGACACACTTGAAATACACAAAGAGAGAAAAGGACCTCAGCCCATTTTTCATGAACAGAGGAGAGAAGGGAGGAAAAGATGAGAAGGAGAAGGAGAAGGAGAAGGAGAAGGAGAAGGAGAAGGAGAAGGAGAAGGAGAAGGAGAAGGAGAAGGAGAAGGAGAAGGAGAAGGAGAAAGAGGTTATAGCGTGCAACAGGGTTACAGAGATGTGATGCCCACCAGAAGACAGTTTTATGAGACAATACGATTTGGCACTGGTGTGCAAGGATACGCTGTAAAAACCAGCATGAATCCCATTGTGATGTGAAGAGGAATTAAATTAGGAAAAGGATCTCTCATAGAAGACAATAAGCATCAGAAGGAGTTATGGAAAGAGTTCATTACATGAGAATATAAAAAGATGGGCTGTAACATTTCCATTCGTTAAAACAGCCAAAAAAGCATCACATGAAAAGGGCCTATCATTGTGTTACAACCTGCAGTAAAAACCAATATAAATTGTGTTATGATTTTAATAGGGTTGTCATTGAGTTACAATATGTAATTGAAGCCAGTAGGTTTTACATAAGACCACGAACTTGGATTTGTTGTCTTCCTAACAACACGTACAAACTGTAAGACTCTGTATGATGATACGAAAAGGGGCTTCTTGAGACTCAACAATGATTTTTCACACTTAGATTGTGTTATACAATAGAAGTCAACAGAAAAATGAATTATGTTGTGTGGAAAGTGACACTTCCTAACCCTTTGCAACAGCTATGAAACAAAAATTCTTCCCAAATGGGACAGGATGGATGTAAAATTAACAGCAGTACAAAGTCAGACCTAATAGTACAATAAGGAGGGGGATTCACTTGGGCTGAAGCCAGCATGCAGACCAGTGTGAAGTGTTGTTCAAGCTACAAGGATGTTTATTTTGACGAAAAGTTACTAGAGGAGCCTCTGAGGATAATTTTTGTAGAAACTAAGCATATTTTCCAAAACAAATGGATGAGAAACACTACATTACCCATCAGAGAAATTCCTCATGCAGGTATAAACTATAGTAGCTCCATTATTTTAGCAATGATACTCAAAATGCACCTGATGATAATGATCATTTGACTGTACCCCTGTACATACAGCTCCACCACCCTCAGGAACCTGGAGCAGGGAGCACACAGATGCCAGATGTGCTCCTGGACCTGCCATCACACATCTGCATCACCACCTGTCACAGACACAACCCGCGTGCCACAACGTCACCTTCCTCAGATCCCACTGCCCTTGCAAACATGTGTGTTGCTGTACCCACAGACTACACCTCACCCTTACACCTGGTTTTACTGACCCTCACGGTAAAGGGTGAGAGTAGTAGGGTGAGTGGGAACTCAGGGCGTTTTGTTGACATATAATGACTCTAGTGCTGCAGAGAGCAACACGGCAATGGGGAGCAGGTTGGGACAGGCATACTGCACCCATCCCATCGCAATATAACCCGACACTAAATTGTTCCATTTTCCTGTCCACTCTTCCCAAAGCTGGCTTCCCCCCGCACTGCTTGCAGTCTAAAGTGTGGACCAGGTAGGAACACACACACACACTGGCATGGACCAAACCTGCACTCCAATAATAGAATCTTTTTGGTTGAAAGAGACCCTCAGGATCATCGAGTCCAACCATAACCCACCCCTGGCACTGCCCCATGTCCTGAGAACCTCATGTCCGTCTGTCCAACCCTCCAGGGATGGTGACTCCAGCACTGCCCTGGGCAGCCTGTTCCAATGCCCCACAGCCCTTTGGGGAAGAAATTGTTCCCCACATCCAACCTCAACCTTCCCTGCCGCAACTTGAGGCCGTTTCCAAGGCAGCACACAAACCCAGTGGAGTCCTAGAGGAGGATGCAAACTGCCAAGCAAATTGCTGAGCAATACCGAGTGCCAAGTGGCATGAGAAGACAAGTTGTCACACAGAGAAATGAGAGATGAGTAACAGATTTTGGAAAGGAGAAGCAGGTCTCCTCAGCACAGGGCAGGGCAGTGGGTTTCTCTGCACATTTCTGTAAAGGTCGTTTATTCATATTTTGTAAGACCTGATAACCGGGGCTCCACCACACACAGGAGGACAGGACAGCTCTGCTGTCTCCTGCAGTGGGTAAAGCATGTAGTTCCCTAGCAATTATTTAAATCAATTAGCAAGCTACATTTCTATTTAGACATCTAGCAACATCAGGAGTTTTCCAAGAGTCTGTTTCTTCTCATGGTTTTTTTTCCCCCAGTATGTTTTTAGCTACGGCCAACGCTAATTTTAACAAGTTGTCTGCCTTCAGTTCTGCGTGACTATAATGTTCTCCAGCTGATTTTAAAAAAAAAAAAAAATCGGAAGGGTTTTAACTTTTCAAGCTGCCTTTTCAACAAAAACAGCCGCCTGTGAATGGGTTGGCAGACAGCCACGTGCTGCGAACTGCATCGGTGCTGCGTTCCGGGCACCCCAGCCCTTTGCACATCCCTTTGCAGATACCTTTGCAGATCCCTTTGCTTCCCTGGATCCATGCACCCGTTGCAGAAAACCCGCTGGCAGCGTTAACCCTTCCTCTGCCGGCCTCGCCACCACAAACACAGCTGCACCCTGAGGAATTTCCCACCTGCTTTTTCTTACCCAGGTTCGTTAAGCTTTGCAATATTTTCAAGCTGTAGGAAGAATTAATAAATTTTCAAAGCCAAAAAGGAAAACTTATGGTCATCTAGCTAACTGCCGACACAACGCTGAATACAGAATTTTGTCTGTGATTCCCATGTCGGGCCAAATCTTTTTGATTCAGATAAGATTATATGCATTAAAAAAAATAAAAAAGCCTCAGTCTTGATTTGAATCATCCAAGCCATTGAGAAATGGCTTAGCAGTTTTTCAGCAAGTTAGCAGTAGTTCTAATCCAATACAGGTTAATTACATGGGAAATCCCCATCTCTCCCAGGAACAGAGGAATAGCGCTTACCTTGTGATTGGTTTTGTTTAGAAAAGGAGACATAAAGAGCCTCCTACACACGGTTGTGCTGGTAGGTGAGGGCAGGAGCTGGCAAGATGGATTACCTGCAACCTCGGCCATGGAGGCCTTAAATACACAGGATTTCGGTGCTGAAATATTACCTGACCACTTGGCTTCTGGTCTGAGATCTTCACCTGAAGGTCTCACCACGATTCCAGAGCCCTCGGGAATCCAACTGCGCAACCTTGGCCTCGTTATCCCTGTTGTCCCCTGGCCAGACCCTCCCACTTGTGCAATCCGTCCCGCACGTGCCGTCTCACACCTGTTCTGCGGGGGAGCTCTCCCACCCTCACTGCTTTATCTTCTTTTAAAATTGTATCACTTATATATCCCCTAATGAAACATCTGCAATTTTTCCTTTCAAGTTATGTTAGTTAACACAAAACTCAAGGTCTACAAAGTTCCTTTTTCACTATAAAACAAAGTACTCTCCTGTTCTGTTTGAATCTATGCACCTGCTCTAAAATTGTGTTTTCTCTTTGCTTATTTAAGGCTTGTGCTATCCATCTGAACCTTCTGATTTTTTTCCACAGTGGGAAGTAAAATTTAATTTTTCAGAAACAAATTCAATTTTCAGGCTTTCCAACCCTGCAGGAATGCCATAGCTCATTTCAGAAGTTCTGAAAAACTTCTGGTTTTGAAAACGATTCGTGAGTTTTTGCAATGCAGTTGACGGGAAGTCAATCATTACTGCACACACAAACAAATGAAAATGTACATAGAAAACCGCTAACACAACAAAGCATATGAAATTGTGATGAAATGCAGCTGAAGAAGCACCGTTAGATGTGTCTGCGCACTTCCTAATTACCTGAAGTTTCAGCAAATTCTATTCTCTTCTTAAAAAAAAAAAAAAAAGATGTCTTTCCCAAATAATGTCTTCGCTCAAAAGACATCTTTTTGGCCCTCTAGTTTTATATCATGTACCTTAATCCTGCACTGGAAATAAAGAAAAACAATGAGATTTTTACTATTATGTTGCAATTAATAGTATCTCTTTCTCTGACCTGCAGCATCATCTCTCATGAACCTGGTTTATTTTGAATTTAAATATCAGTATATTGTTTCTGTCCAGGCACATCACAGTTTTTTATGGAAGTTAGCGTTTTTGCTACTTCTTGCAAACTGAAGGTTAATTCACTGTGAAATGCAGATGTCCAGCTCAGGTATGTTCACGAAGCACAACACGCACAGCCTGTCAATGCACCAACATTCTAACAAAATCCGGATGTCATAAGAAACACTGGATATGAAAAGCAGCATTTTCAAACACATTCTAGCTATTTGCGAATGGACTCAAATGACAACCAGAGCAAAGCTGCCAGATGGAGCCTTTCTGAGCCACTCGTTGGGCTGGGGAGCACAAGAAACACTGATCCAAAAAAATGGTAAATCTCAATTATCTTTAAAGAAAGCTTCCCCATTTCCCACTGAGATAACAAACTGCTCAGGTTTATGAAAAAGAAATATGTGACATAAGAGTCTTGATTAATATATTCTTCTTTTCTAGCACACGAATCAATTAAATGTGTTCCAGTGATGCTTTGGATGCGGTTCTGAACCCGTCTTTGCTTGGCCACGGCATCTTCACAAAACACGGCCTTCTTTTGAAAACAGGAGACCAGAGAAAACAGACAGAGACAGAAAACGAGCCAAAGATGAAGCCCACTCAAATGGAAATCCGCTGAATTTAACAAGAGTTGAAACAAAGTTGACACGTGTGTCTGCAGATAAATGCATTACAGTCACCTAATGTACCCTTTCCGTGCCATCATTGTCTCAGACGTTGCAAGGGGAAGTGTATAACATTACCAATTAATGACTGATTTAGATATTCGTCATTATTCATGGTTATAAAATATTATAATCCTCTAAATAAGTAAAAACATTTTTGCAGCTGCTGCAAATGTTTCATTCCTAGCTGTAAGCTCGGCCAAGAGCCTAAATGCCAAATTCACAGTGAAGTAATTAGCACATTAAAAAAATATATGCCTAACACAGTGCACTTTAGTCAATGTTTTAACATGACCAGCGCTGATAACTTACGGCAAATACAAATGTTTCCAGGCTGCTCCCTTCCAGACAGGGAACTTTATCCACTGTCCCAAAGGTGTGGAAGAGCAAGGATGAAGTGCTACAGAACTGGAGTGACGTTCCACGTTACAGATGTGTAAAACAGCTGGGCAAATGATGTCATTAAGAATACTTTGCCACCTCTGCTACTTGCTCTTGTTATTAAAAGCAGACATTAACTTTCTGTACCTAATCGCGCTGTGTAAACCTGTTGTGTCAAATCCTCAAGTACGTTCTGTTCCTAATTAGCAAAGACAACGCACAGCTGCTTCCTATCAACTTCTCCAAGTGGCTTTGAACTTGCCAGGCTGCAACACAGATGTGTTTTTCTTCTGAAACGCACATTTTTATCTGGATAATAAAGTCTTCTTCTGAAGAATCTGTTTGTGCTGTATCCCAAACCCAAGGCCCATGGAGGATGCATGGACTACAAAAGAAACGGAAATAAAGCCCTAACACTTTTTTCCCCCTCTTTCCATCACAAACCGACAAAATTTCAAGTCAAATCCGCAGAATAGCTCCGCTTGTCTACTGATGTCAACCAAACCTCTACTGAGCTGTTTGGAACACCAAAGGCAGTTCCAAATACCCCTAAAAAACACAAGACTACCACAGCAGATTTCAATGGTGCCAAAATACAGCTTCTATTAACGAAGAGGAAACAATGACCCTGAGTAACGGCACAACGTGATCATCCCAACACGAAACAGTTCTCTGCTGTGCTCTGCAACCGTATACTGAATATTTTCTTTCTAGTAACAGCACAGTTCTCCTGAGTTGTTCAAGAGGCAAAAAATTTCTACCTATTAGTAAAGACAGATAAAATGAGGCTACTGGACAATCCTACACTGTTTCAAGAGGTTTTCAATAACTCCAGCTGACAGTATTACAGTTGTTTTACTCAACTGTGCAGCAGGATACCAAGCCAAACATCTACTCACTGGCTCTTTATAACGACTGGCAGTAGCCCCAAAACATGCACTCTTTTATTATTAGTAGTAGTAATAATAATAATAATCTTATTAGTCTGAGTTCCTACTACCAAAGAATAACCCATAACTGACCTCAAATCCAAGCCTCATGAACCAAATGCGTATTAACTATTAGAAACACTTTTCTATTTTTGACATAACAGATAGTGAGAATGACAGCACATACTCAGTATTATCTTCTCCATTTCCCCTTTTTCCAGAGCCTTTACATTTATCCCCCACCAGATTCATTAAGAAATGCAGGTGCATTACTTTTCTCTTGTCACTTAAAAAAAATAAAAATCAAAACAAAAGGTAAGTTATACCATTATTCTTATACCATTATTTCTTTTGGAAAAGTTCCACATGTGCAGCTCATTCTCCTAAAAAGCTGTTGCAAATAAACATTCTTTTTCCTATCACGTTCAAGCTGAAAACAGAAACACAACCAAAATAGTGTGAATGGGCCTTTTGTAAGAATTCTTGCAGAGGGTTTTTTAATCCCTTGGTGGGTTTAGCAAAAGGTCCCTAGTAGATAATTTCTAGAGCAAAGTCCAAAGTCCTTCAGCATAAGAGCTGAACTCTTTTATTACTCCTGGTAGAGTCACAATAAAATCATTCTCCAGATTCGATCCTGACAAATAGCTGATGCATAATCAGAGGGTTTGCTGGTTCAACCTGTCAGTTAATTTTACCTTGAAAACAGTTCCTCTGTGGAAGGAGACCTGCCACAAACACTCAGGGTGACAAGTTGTCCCGATGGATGATTTCTCATCACATCTTCTAACACATAATTCTTCTGGGTTTTGTTGCAATTGCATTATGCCTTTTGCTAAGTAATCACAATGTGCTCAGGTGGTATTTACTAGCTGAATATTACTTTATTTATTCAACTTGTAAAAGATATTTTAAATAAAACTATCTAGAAATAAAGCAGGTTGTGTTTTGGTTTGGGGTTTGGGGTTTTTTTTAGTTTCGTTTTTACTATTCTCTTTTATATCCCAAGCATTGAAACCCCTTAAATATGACAGGTTGTGTGCTTCCAGTACAAGCCAAAAAACTCGCATCTATGAAGAGTTCCTGTATCAAGTCGGTTGTTTTCCTCACATTGAGACTCATTGGGAAAAGTGGGTTTACAATAATTATTTGCTCCTTTGGTTTTACAGCCTTTTCCACTCCCCATTCCAGCTATACTTTACGTCCTGATTTCCTTAGCTCCTACCTTTGCAAGGTGTGAGAAGATACAGAAATAGTAGTTTATACGCACACTTCTTCATGCTGCACACAGGGACCTGTCCTGCCGGTAACGTGCAGATCCTGTGCCGACACAGCCGAGATTCACCTCACAGGAGCAGCCCAGGTTTGTTCAGATTAATGTTATAATCACTGGTTGTTCAGAAAACCTTCAGTCATAAACTAATTTGAAAGAAATAAACCATTAACGCTCTTATCCTTACAACCAACAACATCAAAACAACTGTCTTTGCAAACGAACTTCAGCGTGCAAGCTGAAGCAACTTAAATAATGGATTTTTTGTTGTGTTCTGTTAGTTTTTTTTTTTCCTCTAACCTGTTTCCCCAAAAATAAGGCACGGTCTTATATTAATTTTTCCTCCAGAAGATGCGTTAGGTCTCATTTTCAGGGGATATCGTATTTTTCCATGAACAACAATCTACATTTATTCTTGAACAAGAAAACAAGATTTATTCAAGCATGGTCATGTCGTCACATTCTGTCACATCTGTCCCGCTGCATTCTATTGCCAATTAATTTTACTTTTTACATGTATAGCTGCCTGGACACTATTTAAATTGACTTTTTTTTGGGAACTGTAACTAGGGCTTATTTTTGGAGTAAGGCTTATATTTCAAGCATCCTCAAAAATCCTGAAAAGTCATGGTAGGACTTATTTTTGGGGTAGGTCTTCTTTTTGGGGAAAGAGGCTATTAGCTCTTTTCAAGAGTGAGACTTTTTAATTTGCAGTTTGAGCAGCTGGACAGCAGGCTCCTTCGGTTATGCGTAAGTTATTATGGTAGGTAGGTCAGGGCTGCTAATAAGGACCCAAAGACAGGAACCTCCTCAGTGACGGCACGGCAAGGGTTGCGCTCATACACTGAATAGTGAGTGCAAATCTACAGGTCTGGTTTGGATAACCTCTCAAACATTCAGATGCTTTTCCAAATCCCCTTGGCTTGGAAAACAGGCTGGCAAACTCTCCCTAGCAGTCTGGGTTTTTTTCCTCCTTTGGCAAGTTTTCCGATGGTTCCTGGTTTTGGCTGGGGTGGCAATACCACAAGAATGGTCTTCCTCGTGTATTCCAGAAGTTTCGCTTCCAGTCCCACCTCAGGCCAGGGTGTGCTGGAGCACGCGGAAAAGACAAAGTATGAAACGCCGCCTCATCGCACACTGGTCTGGATCTTCTCACTGTATGCACTGGCGTGAGGGTTCGGTCGCTATAGGGAACAGCTAGCCTGCCCCTCGCAACAAAACATTCTGTAACCAGCCATTCAAACAGCTCATTTATACAGCTATACATTTTTAATGTTCTTATTATTGATGTTTCTGAGACCCACTGCAAACAACAGGACTAGGTTGACTATTTATTTGGTTGGTTGGGGTTTTTTTTGTCCCCAGAGGTCTTTATTTTCGCCCTTTTCTTCCCTTCAGCACAAGTCTCACCACAACACTCGAGATACAGACATGTTCTGCATGAGTTCCAAAGTCTTTACACCCAGAACCTCCAGAATTTAACACAGTCATCAAACAGAGCGAAACACCCAGCTGCTCCGTGCGGGCACTTCCAGAGCATCCCAGTGCTCTGCCAAGGCTGTGAGAGTATTAGTATAAAAATAGTATATATATTAGTATAATAATATTATGTGTGTTGTATTTGTATTGTATTTTGTATCATATTTTATCTATAATAATATAGTATTTTTATTAGTGTAGTAACTATGGGCTTTGTAAGGTCCTATGTGCTGCAGCCGTCATACAAACAGCAAGAATTGCTCTACAGCTCACAGATGTGTCACATTTATTTGAAAAAAAACTGAATTTTGTACCTTTCCATCCTTTTATTTACATCAGAGTCATTACACCATCAGCTATTGCACTATATATCCTCCCACAATGGCTCCACTATGGGAGTACCAGCTAAAGCTCAAATAGTTTGAATAATCGCTGATGTGAATGAGGAGTCTGAGTGTCTCACATCTTCTCTGAAATCCAATCAGTGTGGAGGAGCTGGAAGCAGCGACACGTGGGACCACAGCAAATGCCTGGCACAGACAGGACTTTTTTTGCTTTTTCGATATTTTGATTGAAAAGCTTCTCACCACAGAACATAAATGTGTCATAGGACTTCTGTTTATAAAATAAAGTGCTGGGTTTGTCCCTTTTTCTTATGTTTTTATTTATATTTTTCTCAGGCAGCAGAGATTATCACCTGCTATTGACTGATGCAGGCAATCTGTAATGTGTTCTTATCATACCTGCATTTATTCCCTGAGTGCTAGAGCAAAGGTATTCTTCCCAATAACAAAAAAACAGACGGTGTGTTTCCTTCTCTTACTGCCTTCAGTAGCGTACAAGAACTTGTTAAAAAATAACTACCCCCATTAAGGGACTGCTAGTCCAGAAATGATAAGAAGTTCTTCAAATTCCTTCACCACATTGTTCTAATTGGGGAATCTGGAAAATCCCAGAAACTGTTGTCAACAGTTCACAGGTTTCCTAACTGACACCAAAAGTTGCCTTTTATCTTTCTGAATTGAAACTTTGTAATTCATGAAGTCATAATAAAAATGATACAAACTGATGAATTACTGGAGCAGCACAAGCCAATGAGCAGTACTGATTTTAGTGGATAGTCCAAATGATCTTGGGGTAGCTGGAGAATGAACATTTGACATCACATTTACAAACATTTCTTCTTACTGTCCAGGTTTGAATATAAAGCTAAAAGGTTAGGAAGGAATATTAATAAAATGCACACTGTCACGGATGCACAGGACAGCGATTTAACAAGTGCTTCAACATGTGCCTTTGACTTTGAATATGTGTTTCAACCCCACTGAAGAGCTTTGCAGAGCAGGGAACAGTCACAGCATTCCACGTCCATTTCCAGTTGGTGTATGCGCTTTACCCAGCAGATAAAGTGTCAAACAGCTCAGACAATCAAAGTGCTTCAGTTCTGCCTTCAGAAATATTTTCCATAGTACTTGGCATTACAGAGAGGGTGTAGGTCTTAATCTGCTCCCATTTTTCCTCAGCCATCTGTTGCTTCTTCAGTTTACAACTTTAAAAACAGACCCACAAGTTAAGAAAATTCTTGTCTAATTAACATGAAGGCTTTCAGTCTTATCTGAGGCTTTTCCCTCGTGTCTGCACAGAAAGGACATCCCCACTATCTAAATAAGCTCAGTTTTCCCAGCCACTGCTCTGTCTTCTGAACATCCACTTCAGACCCATAAAGGCAAGGAAAAACAAACAAACAAGCAAACAACAACAAAAAAACCAAACAACAACAACAACAACAAAAAAACCCACACAATGTAAAAAGATATTTGAAAAGTTAAGGCAGAGCTTGTGTACGAACACTGGTCATGCCATGGTGGAGTTGGTATGGTTTGCTGGTTTGGGGTTTTTTTGTGGGGGATTTCTCATGTTTTGTTTGTTTGCCTTCCTCAGGAACAGCCACCTCTCTTTGCAGGAACAGTTCTGAGAATCTCCTTTCTCAATCACCTCTCTGCATGAAGCACTGTATGAAACAAATGGCCTAGAGAAAGGAGAAAACTGCACTCCTCACTGAGATGTCCCAGGCACATTACCTGACTTTGTGCTGGAACCAGGCGCAGGGATGAGTCTGCATTGAGCGCTGCCGTTGTCAATGGGGCTAAATCACATGAACACATGGAGCTGAGGGAGTTGTTCCATGAGGAACCATGGGATCTCACAGTGGTGACCATGGACATGCGTTCTGCAGCTACAAATGCAGCCTGAAGGCTGTACTACCTACAGACCCTCTGGCACACCGTGAATACACCAGCTCTGCTGGGCCACAGCACAGGGAGACAGGCCCTAATTAAAAGGGGCATGTATTTGCACACCAACAAGCGTCCAATTCAGGTATGGCCAGCACAGAACTAGAGCAATTCTAACTTGCTTCAGAAGCTGAACTAGTCCCAAAATCAGATTAAGGTTCAGACTGGATCTTGGGAACAACTTCTTCCCCAAAGGGCTGTGGGGCATTGGAACAGGCTGCCCAGGGCAGTGCTGGAGTCACCATCCCTGGAGGGCTGGACAGATGGACATGAGGTTCTCAGGACATGGGGCAGTGCCACAGGCGGGTTATGGGTGGACTTGATGATCTTGAGGGGCTTTTTCAGTTGAAATGATTCTGTGATTCTGTTATATGATTCTATCAAGCAATCGTAAAAACAGCTCCAATCAGAAGAACAGCACAGCTCCTCTTCCAGCACCGGTTATCTGACCAGGGCTCCTCTCCATCCCCTTTTCATCAGGAAATAACAACCTCTGACACAGAACAGGACAGACAAACAGAGTCCCCGTGCTCATGGCTGCTCTTTTGCTGCAATCACAGACAAGTGTTAGGATAAAACATTGTCACAATTAACAAATCTGCCTCAGTTTCTTCACAGTATTTTACCAGCAGGAATATTGAGAGGATTAAGAAACAGGAATACTAGAGGGTGCTCATGGAAAGGGAATTTTGCATTTGCAACAGTGTTTGTGTCACAGATTTGATTGAGAATTACGTTCTTATTAATAACCAAAACAAACATATTTGATCAGTTATGAATTTCAACCAAAACAAATTATTATCAAATAACTAAAAAGAAAGCAGCTCTGAAGAACTGACAGACTAAAAGCTATTACATGAGTCAGTGAGAGAATTTGTGCTCGTCTGAAAGAATTTAACTTTCCTGATGGATACAGCAAGAAAAAAAAAATAAACAGGTGGTTTCACTGGCAGAACAATAAATATTGCACTGGAAAGCCTAATAGCAGAATTTTCAAAGGCACCTTCATGACCTTGGAATCAATTCCCTGTGATTTTTCAAGTAAAATTATCCTTTCCCTATCTATGTCAGGCAAAAAATAAGACTCAGATGTTTAAGCCATTTCCAAGTTACTACTTAACGTGCCTCTTTAAAAAGTCACAAGAAAGGAACTGCTCGAACGTATCAAATGCTTTTCAATCTATAAAAATGGTGGTTAAATGTAAAGCAACACGATCTGGGCTTGTGTGTGTCTTCAGTCCTGGTTGGGAAGAAGGGAAAAGTGGAAGGGGTGACACCAGGACAGTGTCCAGCCAGAGAGCCTGGCCAGGAGGGGATGACCTGGCACTGGGCAAAATTTACTTCATTTAGAGGTCAAAGTCCAAGATTAAGTGACTGCCCATGCTTTTTAATGAGACTTGATGAACTAGACAAGGCAAGAAACTTCAAACCCCAGTTATCCTCACAAAAAAAAAGATGTCATTTTTTTTTTTATCAACTATTTCTAAAGATTAAAAACCACAAATTTCCCCTGGACACATCTCTGCTCAGATTTCTGTCAGAAATCTGTCAGGTTGGGTCATCCTATGGTAAAACAGAATGACTAAAAAGAGAAACAAGGTGTTGAAGGGTCTGACATATATTAAAGGTACTTTAGTCAATGAATGGAGCAGTAGAATATGATCGACCTGTGTAGGTAACAGAAGGAAAATGTAATTTAAAAGAGGGGAGCCAAAGCTGTGATATTTGAAGGTGCCATAATCCTCAGAAGGTGCATTTAATACAGCAGATATTGGGAGAGGATTCTTGGCAGGGACACAAATCCCAAGCGCTGACAAGCAAGATCAGCAAAGGGTAAATGTTGTGCAGGAAACTACCTAAGGCTGCGAAAACAAGCTACCTGCTGTGGTTTGCTCTGATTAGTGCAGGAACAGTAACATTTTTTTCATTAATATTGAGAAATCTGGTTTACAAAACTAGTCCTGAATTTTGAAAGCATCCTCATGAGTGTTGGCGTGCTCTGGGTAGTTTTGGCCATTCAAGTAAGGAAACAGAGCAGGGTGAGAGCTGTCACACAACCTAGGAACAAACAGCAGGTACCAGATAGTGGAAGTCATTCGTGTGCTCAAGTTCGCTGGCAGACTCTCTACATACAGATAATTTCAGGTCATTTTGGTAACTGGTTACAAAAGAAGAAAGTATTAGTTTTCCCACAAATACTTTTTTTTCTTTTTCAGAGTGACCACTTGACCACCAATGGGATCTGGCATTTATTATTTAAGCCAATAAATATGCCAAGGTGAGACCTCACTCCACAACACTGATGACTACTAAATTTATGATTCAAGAAACATGGCGGGGCAGGGGTGGGGGATTTAGAAGCAGCAGAAAGAGAGATAAGCATGGGTACCTGGTTATATTTATTTCACACTAGTGATAAAAAAGAGCGAGATGTCAGTGCCCGAAGAGAGAGAAGCCTAGGTGCATGCTGAACATCCACCTTCCCTTGCCAGCAGCATCTCACCCCATCTCACACACAGCACGTCCTGGCTCTGAATTGCCAATTGGCAAAAATAACTAGCGAGGCAATGATGTACATGCACCTCTCGTCTGCGTACACTGTGACATGGTAAAGATCTCAGTTCTGAACACCACGGGCCAGGTGCTTCGCAAAGCAAAGAACCAGAAGCCACCAGAGCAGGGGTGTCAAACTCATTGTCACCGGAGGCCGCATCAGCCTCGCGGTTGCCTTCAAAGGGCCAAGTGGAATTTTAGGCCTGGGTAAATGTAACTACTCCTACACCTATACAGCCCTAAAATTCCACTTGGCCCTTTGAAGGCAACCGCGAGGCTGATGCAGCCTCCGGTGACAATGAGTTTGACACCCTGCACTAGACCAGTGGCAGTGGAGGCACAAGGGATTTTGAGTCCTGATGCTTGCTGACACAAAACACATCAAGTAGCTGGTAATTTGTTCTACAGATACACAAGGATGAGATGGAGATGCTCCCGGGGTTGAGGAGGACTCGGTCACACCACCAGGTCCCTCACCACAGGCACCGAGCGCACATTTCAGACTGCCAAGCACGCTCCTCAGAAGAAAAGCAGCTCAGCTATTTTCTATCCCATTATCGGTTTCCAGGGAAGGGTATTTTCTGACACAGCTGAACTGCAGAGTCGTGAGCAGCCACTTTGCAGTTTATTTACTATAGGAAAAAAACTGTTGAGCAGAAATCTCCCAAAACCAGCAGCTTTTAACCGCTAATCAGGTATCTGGATAGTCACTGGTAAGAAAATAATGAAGTTATTACTCCACTTTGTTTCAAGACTCTTTTCAAACTCTGTTTCAAGGACTCTGGCAAGTGCTCATTCTTTACTGAAATTCAATGTGCATCTGCTTTTTACCCTGTTTCTTTCCTTTTTTTTCAAAGCACCCAGCATCCTTTTAATTATACAAACTTTCACTAGATCTCTAGTATGAAACGTTAATTCCAGAATATGTTTTAGTAATGGAATTGGTTATTCATATTAAGCAGATGCTATTTTCAACATTTCACTCCCTTTTGTCTTCTGTAGCTTCCACCACACAGTCAATTTGCTTTGGTTAACAACAAAACAAAGATATTTCACCATTTGCAAAATACACATCAAGTATGTTCTAGACTCTGAGCAATTAAGAGGAGACACACAGTTTGGAGCTATTACCTCTGTATCACATTACGTGAGATAGTGTAAGCTTGCTTTCTACTTGCTTGGAGCGGGTCATTTTGGGAAGCACCCAAACTCACTGCGCAGTATTTCCTCCCCGTGCCAGGAGGCGCGTTGGAGCCGTGGCCCGAGGCAGGCAGGGGTGCAGGTGCTCGCAGCGGCACGAGCGCCGCATGGGACATGGCTCAGCCCATCGGCTCAAACTCGGGTTGGGCAAGAGATGCAGGAGCACTGCAGACATCTGAGTGGAAAATCATCTCATGTGTCCTAGGTCTAGGATCATGGATGGGTCAAATGACACCCATTCAGCTCTTGCGATCAAACAGGGCTTTATTCTTTCAGATTTTTGGCCCCCGTGTGTGAGAGCATACTGTAACATTGTGCTTTTAAAGTGCAATATGCATGAAATTGTATTCGAAGGGTCTGGCACGTAGAGTATTTCTATGAAGTTCACTTCTCCCTTTTGCTTTCAATCTGTTTCCTATATTTTTTGCAGCACACTTTTCCTTCTAATTTATTGGTTTATTCTATTTTTAAAATGAGAAATATTTCAACTTAGGAGTTTCTAACATAACGCATGTGAAAATTAGCAACGGACAAACCTCAAGCTCTTGAGAGAGTCTGCTTGAACTCAGAGAAGCATCCAGAAGTTCAGAGCCTTATCCAAAACTAATTGGCACATTTCCAGACCTCTTCGGTCTACACAGAGGTGTAGGAACCCACTGGCTCAGGACTCCCACCACTGACTGGGCTTGTCTCTCGCTTGGCTGCTCCCACACGGAACATCCAGGACCACAGAATAACAGGGATTGGAAGTGACCTGAAAAGTTCATCCAGTGCAATCCCCCCACCGGAGCAGGAACACCCAGCTGAGGTTCCACAGGAAGGGGTCCAGGCGGGTTTGAATGTCTGCAGAGAAGGAGACTCCACAACCTCCCGGGCCAGCCTGGGCCAGGCTCTGCCACCCTCACCAGGAACAAGTTTCTTCTCATATTTAAGTGGAACCTCCTGTGTTCCAGTTTGCACCCATTGCCCCTTGTCCTGTCACTGGTTGTCACCCAGAAGAGCCTGGCTCCATCCTCCTGACACTGCCCCTTTCCATATTGATCCCCAGGAATGAGTCCCCCCTCAGTCTCCTCTTCTCCAGCTCCAGAGCCCCAGCTCCCTCAGCCTTTCCTCACACGGGAGATGCTCCACTCCCTTCAGCATCTTGGTGGCTGCGCTGGACTCTCTCCAGCAGTTCCCTGTCCTTCTGGAACTGAGGGACCACAACTGGATACAATATTCCAGGTGTGGTCTCCCCAGGGCAGAGCAGAGGGGCAGGAGAACCTCTCTGACCTACTGACCACCCCCTTCTAACCCACCCCAGGTACCATTGGCCTTCCTGGTCACAAGGGCCCAGTGCTGGCTCATGGTCACCCTGCTGTCCCCAGGACCCCCAGCTCCCTTTCCTGCTCTCTAATAGGTCATTCCCCAACTTACACTGGAACCTGGGGTTGTTCCTGCCCAGATTCAAGACTCTACACTTGCCCTTGATATATTTCACTATTTTTTTCCCCGCCCAGCTCTCCAGCCTGTCCAGGTCTCTGGATGGCAGCACAGCTTCCAGTGTCAGCCACTCCTCCCAGCTTGGTGTCATCAGCAAACTTGCTGACAGTCACTCTATTCCCTCATCCAAGTTGTTGATGAATATATTGAATAGTACTGGTCCCAGTACTGACCCCTGAGGGACTCCACTAGATACAGACCTCAACTGAACTCTGCCCCCATCAGTCCTTGCTGATGAGCACGCAAGATACACAAGCAAACCCTTTTCTCTAGGCAAAAACAGGGCTCTCAGGACACTATTACACAAAGGAAACATGTTTGAGTCCCAGTGGAAATGTCAAGACTTCAAACACAAGCCCAAAGGGCTCTGCTTCACAGAAACACTTTGTCAAATTTAAGCTCCGTGGTATGATTAAAATTCACCGTCCCTCCTCACCTACCCTCGTCATGTTTTGAAGGAAACATTTCATGCTTCAACACACACATATGCAATATCTATTTCATCCTACACATCCCAGTGGTAGTATGCCACGCATGCGAGTAGGGGAGATACTCATAGGTAACTTTCCCATTACAATATAAAAACCTGAGCCCATAAACCATGATGTCACCTAGAACTCTGTCACCTACAACTCATGCCACTCTGTTGGAACGATAAAGGACTCAGCACTCCGATTCAATGTGAATCACGCAAAAGCCATTTATTACAGACACATGTCTCCTTATATACGCAACTATTCTCTAATCACGAATCCACGCTCCAAGCATGGATTCGCTAAATGAGTATCATGGGCAGTCCACACGCTGGAGCCCCACCGATGATAGGTCCGACGACTCACGCCATGCTGAGGCCCTGTTAATGAAGAAACACCCCTCTTTCTCACAGCAGATTCTGTTCTCAGCTTCTTGAAGTGGCCTTGAGATTCCTTTGGGCCTGACTAATTCAACAACATATCTCCTTCTAACAAAACCCCTTCACAATTCCCCCTTTTTGTTCTTGAACTAGTCAGGCCCCTTAAACAGCATGCTGAATCGTCTTTGAAATACACTGCAACATAGGACACGTGATTAACAACATAATTACAATTACATATAATGTAGCTAAACCTTACTTAATAAGATTAAACAACTATCTGCTTATACTCAAACCTTCATATCATATATAAAACCTTAATTCTACTTATGACAACCTTACCAACGCACTATTTTAGAATAGTCAGACAACTTATTACAATATATTCTCTTAAATTCTTAAAAGATTTATAACTGCGCAGTTTATAGAGTAACATACTTAATACCATCAGCATATGCTAATTATTGACTTAATATCTTAAAACTTATATTAACCTATTCATATGTTAATTATTGAATTAATATCTTAAAACTTATATTAACCTATTTAAAAGATCTATAGCTTAATCTTAATATCTCTTTTAAAACCTTACCAGTTGCTAAATTAGGTTACCATGGTAGAAATATTTTATACTTTTACCTTACCTATGCATAGATTATCTAATTGTAATATCACCCTTTTTGAACTCTTACCATCTGTTCAAATTAGCATTCTCTATGGAAGGTACCTTATCTGTTTACTAATAAGCTTTTAGACCACTGGGTCTAAGAGCATCTATAACACTGAATAAGAATTCATGGTTTACATTTGAGACAATTCTCACAACTTATCTCCCTCCTGTCCTTCTGCATCTGTCGAATCTTTGTTGTCTTTATTCAGCCATGGCTTGATCCATTTCGCAGGAATCCATTTTGATCCTTGGTCTGTAATGACACAAGCATAACCCTTTCCCCAAGTTATTAATTGGAAAGGACCCTCCCATTCACCAGTAACTCCATTGCATATTTTGACTTGACGCTGATTTTCTCTAAGGTCTGTCAAGTGTCCTTTTAAGCTTGTTCCATGACGAATCATAGGTGGAATGTCGAACCCTTGCGGAAGGCGTAAAAAGTTCAAGACATATAATGCTTTGCTTAGTCTGTCATGTGGAGTAGTACAGTCAGTTCCCCCTTTTTGTTTGTCAAGCTGATGCTTGAGAGTTCGATTCATCCTTTCTACCAAGGCCTGACCAGTAGGAGAATTTGGTATCCCTGTAATGTGCTTAACACCCCACAATTGAAAAAAGGTGGCAGTAGCTTTGGCGATATAACCAGGTGCGTTGTCTGTCTTGACCTGTGCAGGAACTCCCAAAGCTGCAAAAGCAGAACGCAAATGTCGTTGCACATGTGAACTAGTTTCACCAGTCTGAGCAGTGGCCCATATGGCGAAAGAATATGTATCAATAGACATATGCACATACTTCAGCCTGCCAAATTCAGGGACATGTGTGACGTCCATTTGCCACAATTCCAAGGCTCCTAATCCTCTTGGATTGACTCCTGCACCCAGCCCTACTGAGATGCGCTGACAATCTGCACAACTTTTAACAATACCTCGGGCTTCACTTTCGGACAATGAAAATTGCCGCTGTAAGACCTGAGCAGACTGATGGAGGAAACTATGAGAGCGTACTGCTTGCCCAAACCTATCTATTGGAGGTGGAACCGAGGCAGGAGATACAAGAAAATCAGCTCGGCGGTTTCCTTCAGCTAAATCGCCTTGAATTGTCAGATGACTACGGATATGTGTTATGAAGTATCGGTGTTGTCTCTCTTCGATCAACAACCATAGTTGCTTGAACAAAGACATCAGTTGTGCATCCTGAACCTCTTTGAGCAATGATCTTTCAATGCGAGCTACCACACCTACCACATACAAAGAATCACAAACAATATTCACTGGGCTATGAGCAAATCTGATAAACACTTCTGTTACAGCCCTGAGTTCCAAATGCTGAGTTGATCCTTTCAGGTCAGTTAGTATCACATCGTGCCATTTTCCATCTGTTTTCCATGTAATTGCTGCTTTCTGCATTTTACCCCCTGCATCAGTGAACACTGTGGGTCCTTTAACAGGAAATTCTGAGAGAAGAGGGGGACCCTCCTTCATTGATCCCATATTCAAAACTGACATTAACTTGTGTGGAGGGGAGAATGTCTTAATTAAAGCTTGAGAATCTAATAACGCAATCTGAAAAGGTAAGGAGTTCTGCAGAGCCCACTGTAAATATTCTGAAACGAGGGGAACAATGATATATGCAGGCTCAGCCCCTGAAATTTCGACTATTCTCTGCCTACCTTTCATTATAAGCTGAGCAAAGACCTCAACCCTGGTTGTAATGGTTCATTTGAGTCGAAAATGCAAAAACACCCACTCTAAGATCTTTAATGGCGCCTTACCAGTTGTCCATTGCATTATGAGAGCAAAAGGATAGTTAGTATTGTTTACAATTAGTAGTCCGATTACATAATCTGGGTTCCAGCTATGGCTGAAAGCTTTTACAAGTTTGGACATAATCTTTTTCAGGGCAGCATCCGCCTCAGCAGTAAGCGTTCTAGGAGAGCTAATGTCACTATCCCCTTTTAGCAGTTTTACAATTGGAGCTAAATCCTCATTAGTGATCCCACAAATGCTCCGGACCCAATTCAGATCACCCACTAGTTTCTGCACATCATTTAAGGATTGAATGACAGGCCGACATACTATTTTCTGAGGTTTCACTGTGGACTGAGAAATTTCCCAACCAAGATATTTCCACGCTGGTTGAATTTGTACCTTTTCTGGAGCAATTAGCAATCCTCTATGCTGCAATGTATCAGATACTTCATTTATCAACAAATCAGTCGAAAAAGTTTCCCCAGCTATTAATGTGTCATCCATGTAGTGGTAAATCACTAACTCAGGATGAGATTTTCTGACTGATTGCAAGGCCCAAGCTACATAAATTTGACACATAGTTGGGGAATTTTTCATTCCATGTGGCAAAACTACCCATTGATACCTTTTCGCAGGTTCAGCCTTATTTACAGAATTTATGGAAAATGCAAAACGTTTACAGTCATCAGGATGCAAAGCAATGGTGAAAAAACAATCTTTCAAGTCAATTATTAAGATCTGCCAATTTTCTGGAATCATGACAGGGGATGGTAATCCCGGCTGTAATGCTCCCATGTCTTCCATGGTATCATTAATTTTTCGAAGATCATGTAACAACCTCCATTTCTTTGATTTTTTCTGAATAGTAAACACAGGAGTATTCCAGGGACTTGTAGATGTCTCTAAATGCCTTTTTTCAAGCTGTTCCTGTACTAGCTCTTCGACATGGGCAAGTTTTTCTTTACTGAGCGGCCATTGATTTACCCATACTGGATCATCATTTTTCCACTGTAATTTCAGTACTGGTCGCCCATCATCAATGGCCGCTTCTAGAAATGCTGTTGTTTTGTCACCAGAGTTGCTCCTAGTTGTCCTAACACATCCCGTCCTAATAGAGAAACAGGGATAAACATCACATTCATGCAGTAAAGAACTAAATTACTCATGTTCTTCTGTATTATCACAAAATGCACATTTTGAGTCAACGGAATCTCATGATTTAACAGACTGTGAACTTATCGTACCATGTAACAAAGACCTATCAAAATTGCAACATGCTTAAACAGATACCCACAAAGAAAACAGGTTAATAAGGAAAGCATCTTGCAGACTTTAACAAGTTTTCTGACCTGTGTGTTATCAGTTAAGTCTCTCTCAGCTTGTTGAAGTTCAAATCGCCCTGCCTGTAAAACTGTCTGAAAAGATTTAATGATTTCTTGTCCGAGTGCTTTCCTATGTTTTAAAACACCTCCCAATACCGATTTTTCAGGAACACAACTGAAAACAATCATTCCTGACCCCATCTTGCAAGTAAAAACCTTGGGGGGGGGGGGTGGAGGGGGGGGGGGAAGCACAGGGCTGCTTGCAGCCTGAGTGGGAAGAGCAGGCAGAAGGTTTTATGGCGTACTTAAAAACAACTAGTAAAACAATTAACTCACATTCCTGACAAGCTGCTTGATTTTCAGAGAGACGGTACACAGGAACACATAATATGTACCGTAAAACTCGCAAATAACATGCTGATAGCAAACATTAGCATTTTCTACTGCTAATTTCAACACCAGTGCTTCCTTAACTTCTAAGTTTTCAATCTGCTTATTGATGGTCTCTTGAAGGTGGTCAATAAATTGCATGTAATTCTCATTGGGACCCTGATTAACAGTTGCAAATGATTTGGCTGCTTTGTTGGTTTCAGGCACCTCTCTCATAGCTTGATATTGCTGACTGTTGGATTCACTCGCTAATAGCTGATCTGATCTTTCACACAGTTCTTTTGCCCAGTTCTTATCCGGCGGCTCCTTCTGTTCTCTTGTAGGAGTTAGAAGGATAGAAAGCGGTGAAGGCGGACACAAATCAGTAAAAGAATTGATATTACACTTATCTACGACTTTAGCATTCTCAACTTTCACCAGTCCTTTTGACAAATTATCTGACTCCAGTTCTTTGGACTTCTTGGTCTCTCCAGGGTCGTGTGATGGTACAGGAGGCCATCCACTCGGTAATTTTCCTCCCTCCGCCCCAGACTGTTGGATCATCGGGGGTGCCGAAGGCACAACAGGGGATGGAGTAAGGAGGGTATCGAAAACACGAACTGGGTAAGCTTCACAGTTATTTTTAGAGTTCTTATCAGGCTGTAACGCTGCAAAAATTCCAGTAACCGCAGGCCGCTCAGCCTTAAATTCTTTTAAGGTGGAAATTATAAGCTTCCATGTAGTCGCTAATGATTTAGCTTCTTTATCTCCGTCGCTAACCTTATCCCATAATTTCTGCCCTGTATCGTCCCAAAGTTCAATTTTGAAAGCTTTCTCAGCTTCTGTCGGGTAGCCGTTAGTTCTACACCAAACCAACAGTCTACGTATGCTACTTTCTTCATATTTAAGTCCTCTCATAGAGAGAATATGCAGGAGGATTTTAACTATAGCTTTTTCCTCAGAGGATATATTCTGCCCCATAACTTCACTCTTCCCTCCTCCTGCTCCCAGCCGCTCACCTTTCCCGGGGCCTTCTTCAACAAAATTTATCCGCGGAACGTCCGTACGTCTCCGCCCGGCTCTCAGTCCAGCTGAGCCGCCTCCGGCTGGGCCGCTCCAGGCTTTTCCCCGACCTTAGTGAGACGCCGTTCAGAGTATCACGTCGGGGTCACCATTTGTTGGAACGATAAAGGACTCAGCACTCCGATTCAATGTGAATCACGCAAAAGCCATTTATTACAGACACATGTCTCCTTATATACGCAACTATTCTCTAATCACGAATCCACGCTCCAAGCATGGATTCGCTAAATGAGTATCATGGGCAGTCCACACGCTGGAGCCCCACCGATGATAGGTCCGACGACTCACGCCATGCTGAGGCCCTGTTAATGAAGAAACACCCCTCTTTCTCACAGCAGATTCTGTTCTCAGCTTCTTGAAGTGGCCTTGAGATTCCTTTGGGCCTGACTAATTCAACAACATATCTCCTTCTAACAAAACCCCTTCACACCACTCCATGTTTTGGGGGACCAGACCCTTCATCCTGAAATATGGTCTACCTGACACATCACACTGGCAAGGCTCCTCTTGCAAGTTGTGGCAGTTCGTGATACATTCTAAGGAAATGCAAACTATCAAATACCAACACTGTTCTCAATATCACGGCTCTGCTTTTCTGCCTTTGGCCAGCAGGATTAAATTGATGACAGCACAAATTACAATTTTACAGAAGTTGATCAAGATGAAGCTGAAGAAGTTAATGCAAGTTTCTTGTGATTCGTGTGTTGAAAGGAAAACAGACTGAAGAAAAACTCAATTAAGTTCATGTGCGGCAGCAAAGCAGACAAGGTGAAGGACACAGACTGATTTGCAGAACAATGCCCGTTAATGAAGAAATCATATTATACAGGTCAACGAAACAGAAGTGAAGGGCAATTGCAGGGAGAGGCCTAAGAAGATTATTTCTGTAGATGATTACAGTGCTCCTCGGGGAGGATAAGGATGAGGAAGGACTTCATCTGCAACAGGCTATCCACTGCATGAGAGAGCTCACAACTCCAATCCCACAATGATTCTGAGGTTTTACTTAAATATTCTATATTAGGCAACACAACTACTTCAAAACCCACTGATTTTATACTGATTGATATATTAATACACCTCAGTGAGCTCAACAGCTGATCATATTTTAAAACAAGAAATAATTATGCCTCAAACAGCCTACCATTAATCTACAGAATTTACTGCAGCAGTCCCATGGCTGAATACTGAAATGAGAGCGGAGCATTTTTATGAGCATTAGCAACATTTGTGGTTAGACATTAAAGCACTAAGACCTTCTACTACCTGGATTCAGAAGATTGCAAGGCTTTATTTAGACCTTCTAGATGGAAGAGCAGGGGCTGAAATGAATATGTTTTTCTTGAGACTTTCATGTTCTTCTAAATGTTCATTTATTAACAATCCCCACCAGTAAACTGCCAGACCTATTAGGCCAGCAAGACAAAAAGCTGCAAGTCTTGCTCCAATATAGTTCAGAGAAATGCCAGATATTTCATCATGTGACAGTCAAACATCTCAAAACCACTTCAACAGATGATAAAATAAATAGAGCTACTCCTGAATATTTATATCCACTCAAATTCAAAGCAAATGACTGTACAATAGATACATGAACCTCCTTTTTTTTCATAAAAAGATATAAATTAGAAGAGCAGAAGGCTGGAGTTCCAATCATTATGTGTCATATGTGTCCCTGCCCATGACCAAATTTTGTTTATCAAAGGGACTTACTCAAGCTTTCCTGGGAAAAGAACTAAACCTCTAAAAAGTTTTTTGTTGTCTTTAGGGAGCTTTACCCTAAAAAATTGACATTCGATGCTAGAAAAGATCCTTAGGCAGATTTAGATGTTCTGTCCACAGGAAGATAAACATGTGCTGGAAATGGCAAAAGTGACTCCAGTGTTCAGTTGCTGCTGTTCTGCTCTGACTATTTAAAAAACAAAACAAAACCACCAGAGTGTACTAGCCTTCATCTTTTTTTTTTTCCTTCTCTCTTATAAACCTTTTTTTCTGGCCATGAACTCTTACAAAACCTTGTCAGTATATAAGTTTTCCAAGACAGCTTCAGTATGAACATGAAGTTGTCTTGTGATTTCTATGACACTGCTGGTTTATTCCCTCTCCCGGGAGCTCTGAACTCCCCGTCCAAGTCTAATTGTCCACTGTGGTAAACGCAGTGAGGTTTAGAACTTGCGGAGTTTCTCTCCATGTGCAGGTGGTGCCTGATGCCATGCGCAGAATAACATGAGTGGCTGCAGAGTTCCCAGGATCGTGTCGTGATTCATTCATCCCCGGACATTCTGGAAGAGAAACATCCAGCACTGGCCAGAAGCTGAGTGGAATAACTATTCGCTGACGGCTTGCTTTTTTTTTCCCAAAAAAAATATTTTAAACATTTTTCTCTTTTCCAAATATCAATTCAGCTTCCGCCCTCCTTTTTCTAAAGCTTTGCCTCTGAGGAGGATAACGACACTTATGTCTGACCCGAAATTCCAAATGAAATACACCTGGTGACACAAGCTTCCCAGAACAATCACTGGAAGAGCGTTTGACCTTCTTGAAAAGAGGTGATTTGGATGTCTGGGTACGTCTCGGAGCATGTTAAGTGGCAGCCCCACCAGAACTGCCTGCCACGCAGCGAAGTGCCTGCTTCATCACACATTATCTTTCTTTTTTCACAGCTCACTACTCAGAAATATCAGCCACACTAGTGAAAGGGTTTCTGCCGTGAATGGAGACAACCATCAGCACTTCTCTTGCAGGCAGACCAGTGGGTTGGGACCAGCCCAGCGCCAGCATGAGCCACAGCCCTGTCCCTCAGGGCTGAGCCTTGCCAGGCCAGGCCTTGGCAGGCCAAACCTTGGCAGGCCGAGCTGATCCTCAGCCAGGGTGTCTGCCTGGAGCTGGGTCTGCCAGCACATCCCCAACCCCACAGGGAAGGCAGGAACCACCCACCTCCCAAATCTTCAGGCTGGAAAGACACACCGTCCCTCATCCAGGAGAATCAAGGAAAGGCAGCTTTCCCTGCCCTTGGACAATTCCTTTCCTAGTTTTGTAGTGAAATCATTTATTCAAACAGTATGAAAAATGGGGGAAAAAAAAATCATCCAGTATTTGCGAGGCAAACTGCAGAGATGTGTTTCCACAGCATTCAGCACTTACAGAATCCCAGCCTGGTTGGGTTGAAGGGACCTCTGTGGATCCCCAGCCCAGCCCTGCTCACGCAGGGTCACAGAGCAGATCACACAGGTGGGTCCAGGCGGGTTTGAATGTCTCAGAGAAGGAGACTCCACACCCGCTCTGGGCAGCCTGGGCCAGGCTCTGGCACCTCCCAGCAGAGAAGTTTCTGCTCATGTTCAGATGGAGCCTCCTGTGTTTCAGTCTGCGCCCGTTATCCCTCACCCTGGTGTTGGGCACCACTGAACAGAGTCTGGTCCATCCTCTGACACCCACCCTGAGATACAGATCACATTGATCAGATTCCTCTCAGCTTCTCTTCTCCAGCTGAACAGCCCCAGCTCTCTTGGTCTTTCCTCATAAGAAAGATGCTCCGGACTCCTCAGCATCTTCATAGCCTGACCTTTTACTACAAACAAAATGCACCCACATCCAGACCTCAAGAAAGCCCCGAGGTGTTCAGAAGAGCTCAGCACAAAGCACTGTGAAGGCTGATGTAGGAAAGGCAAAACAAAAGGAGTGACCCCGCAGGGCTCAAGGGCAAATTAATAATGAAAAGAGGCTACATCATTTTGCGTTTAAAACTGTTACAGTAGAAACATTACAAGGAAATGGTAATTGGTCTTCTGCAAAGACAGTTTCTACCAAGGCACTCACAAAACATTGGCACAAGCTTCCCCTCACCTGTTCCAGACCTGGTTTCCATTCAGTCAGCAGCAAAATTTTTCCTTACTTTAACACATTGGATAAGTTGAAGTATGTATCAGAATTAGATTCGCACAAGGGGTGAAAACTTGGTGCTGTTACTACAGAGGAGACTCCTGTCAGGGCCTGCAGGCCACACAGTTGGGACCATACACCGTGCAACACACTGACACAACACAAACACTCGTAACCACAGTGGATTCAGCAGCAATTTTGCCATTGTTTTAGAAGATTTCAGGTAACCTGGTGCTGCAGCCTTGTGCAGAGATGAAGCTGTGTCAGCTCACCCCTCCTGAGGATCCGACCCACGATGGACCCCAGACACTTCTCGATGGCTTTGCAGTGCAATCCATGTGGTTTAGGTCATATCTGAACCGTAAAACACGGACTGTGCTTCTCTGACAAAGGCCCCAGAAAAGTGCTCAAGTCTGAAAACACTTCACTTAGGTCAGCTGGATTTGCAGAACACTGAATTTACAGAGGAAAGGACATGTACCGAAGAAAATAAACCATAAGCACATAAAATACAACTCACAGATACAGCCTGAGAAGGTAAAAAGTTGAGGGGTTTTGTTTAAAACAAGTGAAGGGAAAACATACCGAAAAACATTGCACTGTGGTCTAAGTAGAGAGTATTGCTCTGTCTTCTTTGCACTGTTATCTCAACTCCCTTTGGCTAAGCCAGGTGTCTAACTCTCTCTTCCCATCTGTCACCAATAAAACACTCCTTTTGCTTCCAAAGTACATCAAATTAATTTGCTTCCCTCTTCTGGCTTTTTTATTTCACCTGCATCCCCTTCTGAGATATCATTATTAAAAGTACATGTAATTAAAAGCAGTTTCCACAGTAGCATTGAAATGAGGCCAAGGAGAAGAGAAGGCACAGTACAAATGCCACGCAGAGGAGACCGCAGGCTCTGCTGCCATCGCTCTCTGAGTCACTTTTGTACTATCACACTACTGAGCAGACAGAATCATCACCTACAATAAAGCAGTATGACTTGAAACTTAATAGGTATAAAAACCACTGTTATAATTTTCACTACTAAGTCTAAAATTTATTATTTTAACGTAGCTACCAGCACGGAGCAAGGCAAGACTTTTCAGGCACTAGGGAACAGTGAATTACATTGGGCCACCCAATGACTTCAGGGCATTGCTCATTTAGGAGGAATAATGAAGACAGACAGACAGCATAAACCAGGCATGTGGCAAATCAAAGGAGAATGCTCTATAACTTCTGAAGCTCATTGCAATTAATAAAAACAGTTACTAGTTTTTGTCTGGAGCCTTCATCTCCCAACAACAGATGCAATCCTTATATATTTTGCTTCCAAATCAGCAAACTCAGGTCTTATTCCCTGCATCCATGGTGTTGCACATACAGCTTCAGGGATCTTTCGCTAATGTTTTGGGTTTGGTTTTTGGTTTTTGGGTTTGTTTTGTTTTGTTTGGTTGGTTTGGTTTGTTTTTTGTGGGACAGGACTTATATTCAGCCCCACCTTGCAAGATCCAGACATCTCCTGCTCTAAACACACGGGTGGTTCTGCCAAGGTCACTGGAATCATCTGTGCTTAAGCAAAACAACAGAGCTACTCAAGCACTACTTAAACTAGGCCATATGTTTAAGATTCTGGTTTAATAGGGTCCCCCTGACATCACTTCTCTATCACACCTTTCCTCGCTACTTATACCGAGAGCCTCAAATCACAGAACCACAGAGTGTCAGGGGTTGGAAGGGACCTGGAAAGCTCATCCAGTGCAATCCCCCCCGGAGCAGGAACACCCAGCTGAGGTTCCACAGGAAGGTGTCCAGGCGGGTTTGAATGTCTGCAGAGAAGGAGACTCCACAACCTCCCTGGGCAGCCTGGGCCAGGCTCTGCCACCCTCACCATGAAGAAGTTTCTTCTCATATTTAAGTGGAACCTCCTGTGTTCCAGTTTGTACCCATTACCCTTGGTCCTATCATTGGTTGTCACCGAGAAGAGCCTGGTTCCATCCTCCTGACACTCACCCTTTATATATCTGTAAACATTAATGAGGTCACCCCTCAGTCTCCTCTTCTCCAGCTCCAGAGCCCCAGCTCCCTCAGCCTTTCCTCACACGGGAGATGCTCCACTCCCTTCAGCATCTTGGTGGCTGCGCTGGACTCTCTCCAGCAGTTCCCTGTCCTTTTGAACTGAGGGGCCACAACTGGACACAAGATTCCAGGGGTGGTCTCCCCAGGGCAGAGCAGAGGGGCAGGAGAACCTCTCTGACCTACTGACCACCCCCTTCTAACCCACCCCAGGTACCATTGGCCTTCCTGGCCACAAGGGCCCAGTGCTGGCTCACGGTCACCCTGCTGTCCTCAGGACCCCCAGGTCCCTTTCCCCTACACTGCTCTCTAATAGGTCATTCCCCAACTTATACTGGAACCTGGGGTTGTTCCTGCCCATATGCAAGACTCTGCACCTGCCCTTGTTCTATTTTATTAAATTTTTCCCTGCCCAGCTCTTCAGCCTGTCCAGGTCTCTGGACCGAGGCAAACTCCTCCATTGTCCTGCCTTCCTCTGAGGCCTCAGTGATACAAGGCTCCTCAGGACAGCCTCTGACAGAGTAGACAAAGAAGGCACTCAGTACCTCTGCCTTCTCTGTATCATCTGTCACCAGGCCACCCGCTTCATTCATCAGTGGGCCTACATTGCCTCTGCTGTTAGTTTTATCTGCCACGTATTGGAAAAAGCTCTTTCTGTTGTCCTTGACTCCTCTCACCAGGTTTAATTCTAAGGAGGCCTTAGCTTTCCTAGTTGCCTCCCTACACCCTCTGACAACAGCCTTATATTCTCCCCAAGTGGCCAGCCCCTCCTTCCATGATCTATAAACTCTCCTCTTCCACTTGAGCTTACCCAGCAGTTCCCTGTTTAACCACGCAGGTCTCCTGGCTCCCTTCCTTGACTTCCTACATGTCGGGATGCTCTGATCTTGTGCCTGGTAAAAACAGTTCCTGAACATTAACCAACTATCTTGGGCCCCTTTACCTTCAAGCAGCCTTGCCCACGGGATTTCCCCCAGAAATTGCCTGAAAAGGCCAAAATTTGCCTTGCTGAAATCCAGGGTTTCAATTCTGCTTGCTATCCTGCTCCTGCCACATGAGATCCTGAACTCCACCATCTCATGGTCGCTGCAACCAAGACAGCCCTCAACCTTTACCGCTTCAACCAGACCCTCCTTGCTAGTGAGGATGAGGTCCAGCAGTGCACCTCTTCTAGTTGGCTCCTCCACCCTTTGCATCAGAAAGTTATCATCAAGGCACTGGAGGAACCTCCTAGACTGTGGCTGGCCGTTTGAGTAGTCCTTCCAACAAACATCAGGGAAATTAAAATCCCCCACCCCAACCAGGGCCTTTGATTGTGAGGCTGCTCTCAGCTGTCTGTAGAGGCCTCATCAACTTCCTCACCCTGATCTGGTGGCCTATAATAGATGCCCACAATAGTATCACCTTTGCCAGCCTGCCCCTTAACTCTCACCCATAGACTCTCAACTCGCTCCTCATCCGTGCCTGGACAATACTCAATACATTGTAGTTGCTCTCTCACATAAAGAGCGACTCCACCACCATGCAGGGCTGGCCTGTCTTTCCTGAAAAGGACACAGCCATCCATGACCATATTCCAGTCATGTGTGCTGTCCCACCATGTCTCCGTAACTGCCACTAGGTCATGATCTCCTGCCCTAACACGGGTTTCTAACTCCTCCTGCTTATTCCCCATGCTGCATGCATTGGTGTGCAGGCATTTCAGAGAGCAAACTGAGCACACCGATTTCACCCCAGAGATATGGGAGGCCTCCCAGCCTTCATGAACTCTAGAGTCATGTCCTATTGATCCAAGCCCAGCTACAACCCTATCCCCCTTTAAGTCTAGTTTAAAGGTCTCCAAATGAGCCCTGCTAATTCCTGTCCCAGCATCCTTTTGCCCCTGTGAGATGAACCTTTCCCACGTATCACTGTTTGGACTGGTGTCTTGTAAAACCAGCCGTTATCAAAGAACCCAAAGCCCAGCCAGTAGCACCAGTCCTGTAGCCAATTGTTTACAGACTGAATTTTTCTATTCCCTCCCATATCATCACCCAAAACTGGAAGGAGGGAAGAGAAAATGACTTGAGTCCCAGACTCTTTAACCATCCGTCCCAAGGCCTTGAAATCTTTTTTCATTCCCTTCAGACTGCGGGATGCAGTTTCCTCCCCACCTGTCTGGAAGATCAGCAGTGGGTAGTAGTCCATTGGGTGCACCAGGTTGGGGAGCATCCTGGTGATGTCCCTGATCCGGGCTCCAGGTAGACTGCACACTTCCCTACGATGAAGGTCAACTCTGCAGATTGGGCCCTCCGTCCCTCTCAGAAGGGAATTGCCCACTATGATTACCCTCTTTCTTTCTTATCTGAGGCGGTCTTGAGGCGTGGGGTCAAGTGCTTCTTTCTATGTGACCTCGTAGGTGAGCCTTGCACCACATCCTCACCTACCTCCTCTTCAAGATCCAGGGCCTCAAACCTATTACGGAGGGGTACCTGGGGAAGCGAAGCAGGTAGGGAGGGGGGTTGCCCACGGCCCCGAACTGGAATTAGCTTCCAACCCTCGTCATCTTTTCTGTCCCCTACCTCTGCCCAACAGCGACAGGGCAGGGGCTGTCTCAGGTCTTCTCCCTCTGCCTGACAGGGCAAGCGGTTCATCACCTTTTGGGGGGTATCCCCCAGAGCCTCTCTGAGTGGCACACCAGGGAGTTACTCCACCAGTCAATTTCCTTTTCACACTCCCTGATGGTCCTCAGTGTCTCGACCTCCTCCTTAAGCTTTGCAACCATGCTGAGCAGCTCTTGCATCTGCTCACCCCTCACACATGGGGGATGCTGGCCATCGTCACCCGGCAGCAGCAGGCTTTGGCACTCCCTGCAGACAGAAACCTGAACAGCCACGGTTTGGGGCAGACACTCTGTCTGAGTTGCTACAGTCTTCTTCAGACAAGCTCTCTTTCTGGTCGAGACCGTGGTCAGCAGAAGCATGAGACAGTGGCAATAGGTGAGAGAGTCTAACTAGCAAAGGGTGACAAACTCTACACCCTAGTGCACGAGCTACCACACCTGCTGCTTCAGCACGGCGTGGGTGCTGCTCACCCGCGGCACAAGCCGATTGCCCCTTCCAGCACCTGGTGGGCAGCGGCGCGTCACTGTGCTCCTGGGGGCTTTGTCAAGATGAGGGGCAGGGGTGTGATCGCCCTCACAGCGGCAATGCCTGCTGCACGTCACCTGCTCTCGCAAGGGCTGCCGGGAGCTGCCGGATCTCTCGAGAACGAAAGTGCCTGATGGAAAGGAAAAAAAAAAAAAAAAGTCTTCTCTGTGCCTTGAAGATTTTGCCTGATCGGGACCCACCGAGCTGCCTCTGATCAGCTGATCTCAGGAACTGAGAATAATTGCAAGAAAAATTGCAAGAAATCATGTAGATTAATTTACTCTCAAAAGTTCCCTTACTGAAGTGAATCGTAGCATTTTTATGAATTAACGGAGCAGGATTTGACACTTCTAATTATTTGTCTTTCTCAAGCTGGAGATTTGCCTTATAAAATTAATTTTACAACTGCCACAACAAAGGGATTCACCCACAGAAAAGCAAAACTCCCGCTTTTCCACACTTTTTTGACCTAGTCCACTGCTATGAGAGCCCTGAGTGATAATTACTGCGGGTTCCCAAGCACAATCAACTGCAAATCCTCCTGACACCAGCACTGAACCAACTTCTTTTGAAAACTTCCACGTGATCTACAAAACATATTGCTACTCCATCCAGCATCCACAGCTCTACTATATCCATTTGTTATTGACCTTGAATTTATTTGTGTTGGCAACAAAAATTGTTCAATATTTTAACATCGATTGAGCTTTCAGTATTTCAAAGGCCATTTCATACTCTAACTTTTGCACTGAAAATCATCTGTGTATCATTAGTATACATTAGTATATTTCAGGATGATCACAAGTCACATTTTTCTCACCTGCTTGCCCCGTGCTCCAGGCATACAGCAGTGGGGCCAAACACTGCACAAAGAGTTCAGATCCACTCCTATGTGTGGCACATCTTAAAGGTCATTCGCATCCCAGAAAAGCCACCCAACCCTGTGAGGACTGCAATGAAAACCAAAAGAATCCAGCTAAAAGTGTGGAATCTTCTCGAAGAAATATTCAATATTCAACTTCAATTAAGTGCCAAGCACCTATTAACCTATTATTTTTTCACTTAATATTCCATGAAAAACGGAAAAACATTCCAACAAGCTCCCATAGCCCATTGTTTAGCATTATGTGGACCTGCGGTGTGTTGTGATTTCACCAGATGCCTCTGCACGTTACACAGAACTATGGACAGCAAGCTGCTCTTGACCTAGATGATTGATGTGAGGCTGTTGTACTGAAACCCATCCACAGGGGTTCAGTAAACAGTTGTGTTGTTTAATATCATAAGCAAAAGCACAAATCCACATTTGAAGCGTGTATTATCAGCAGTACCAGTGAGAGCTCTGCAGGAACTGCTGCACCCCTACCATCCAGAAACAGACCCAGAAAGATCAGATTCACCAGCAACAGATCCAGAATGCAACTAACGCATTTTAGAGAGATTCCAGAGCTGGGGGTGGCTTCTTTCATGTCTCCATTGAATCTCCAGCTTTACACTTGTCCTGGTTTTGTTAAAAACAATTTTCTCTTTAAGTGAATTTTCCTTTCAGCTAAAGTCTTCTTAGTAACTGCACTTTTCTAAAGTAGGATACGTGTTTTGGTAGATATAGCAATGGAATGCAAGGTCGCAGATAAGGATGAACATCCCACAAGAGGTGCAAACCAAACAGGTGACTAAAACTGACCAACTAAGTATTCCATCCCATTCATGTGATACATCATATAAAAGTGGGAGATCACGAGGATCTCATCCCTTTTCCCTATGGCCGACATTAGGAGATGACCTTGCAAGTCTCCCCTGCAAGCTGAGGTCAAGTGACAGACTGAATCCAGTTCCATTTGGCTGCAGAGTCCAGTCCAGGACTTCTGGGTGCTGGCCCTACATCTGCCGGAGCAGTTACTGGGACTTTCAAGATCAGTTTTGTGTATTTTGTACTACTTTCTCTATTTTATTAGTAGCATTAGTAAAACATTTTAAATTTTTTTCCAACTCTCTCTTTTTGTCCTTCTTTGCCTTCCAGTCACCTGGGGGGATGCAAAAAGGAGGTCTAGGGGGGAGAGGGGCTTAACAAAGCATCTGCCACAGTTTATTGTCACCCTGCAATCAAACCTCGACAACACTGAAGTGCAGCTTTTCCACCTGCAGATACCTTGGCATTTGGTTTTAAACTGACTGCTTAGATTTAAGAGTAATCATTATATGGAGATTATATTGATTACTACTGAGCCTCCTTGCTCTTATCCTGAAGGGCACCACACATTGTTTAAATGTAATTTGATTTTAATAAAGAAAAACTCATCCCACAATCTATTCAACTGCCTGGAGTGGATCCATGCACCAGGAGAACATGATCCAGGAGATTATTTCAGCTTAAGGGTAGACCAATTCAAAAAGCATTGTCATTAAGCACAGCAGCGGAGCTGTGCTGTTTCTGCTGTCTTCCATGGAACTAATCCAACACAGTTCCTGGAAAGACCTGAAAGCTCCGCTTAAGTATCGTGGGTTTAGAGCTAAGGGAATAATTTCAAGGTTCTGTAAGTTGAAGCAAGCACACTGCAGGCAGAGCTGTGGGCTCCAAGGGTTCTGAACACTGACTACATGGCTTCACCTTTCCTTGCACATCTCCAGGCCTGTGTCTTTCAGATCAGGATTGGAATTTCTATCACAGTTTTACAGATTGTGTGTTTTCCGTACGTTGCAGAGCGTTAAACATTAATTCTTCCATATCCACTGCAAAAATATTAAAACTGACAGAACAGCCATTTGCCTAGAGAAAACCAACAAGATAGAGTTAACAACACTAGGGATATACACAATCTTAACAGGTACAAAATACTCTCATACAATCTGTCCATTGTCTTTAAAAGCTAAACTGGTATCTGTATTGATTTATCCCAGATGGCAATAAAAACCCCACAGTAATCTACATCTGGCACAAGTATGTTCAACCAAATATTAATGAGGAAGAGTTTTTTCTTTGACTGGTGTGCACAATGAAAGTGGAGTTATAAGAAAGGAAATATGGTACATCCAAGAGAACATGTGTTGGGCTTGTGATGAATTGTCTGTGACACTAATCCCTGCATACAGCAACCAGACTATTGACTAATTATTGCAATATAATAGAAAATGAAACAAGAAGAGCCTATCTGGTAAAGTGAAATCACAGGTTTTGCACATAATCTTGCAATTTGCTACCTTCTCATGTTCTCCCACTCACTTGCCAAGACAAATCAGTTAAAATCAACAGAACCAGAGTAGCACAGCAGAGATCTGGTGTGTTCTTCCTAAACATGAAACTCATCGAATCTTTGGGATTTATTTATATATACTGATTCTTGAGAACTACGAAATGGATTCTTTCCAAACTGGAACTCATTACTGTATGTCTGAAGCTTAATTCAGCTTCCCAGAAAGGTGCAGGCTATGAGGTTGCTCTCCATAAAGAAAAGACAGAAGCGTAGCACAATGTTATATGTAAAAAAGAGTCTGGTTCAAATGGACACAAATTGTGAGTTTTGTAGAACTATTTTCAAAATGGTTTAACTCATCCCTTTTCTGCCGTATCCTGATACTTTAGATTCAAATTCTGTTTTAGTATGCCTATCAAGCATTTCAAGCAGATCCTCAGCCCTCTGCCTTGTCCTGCCCAAGCTGTTTGGACATATGATGTTATTCTGATCTGCATCAGTTGACTCGTCATCATCTCCAGCCTTACATCACAGTTACACACTTTGCTATTTTTCACAATCCCCTCAAATTATTTAATGAAACTTTTTAAAAATGCAAATGACAATACATTTGGAGGAGTCCTTAAGGTACTCTCCCCACCAAGTAATTGTCATCAAACCCCATTTGAATATTCATAGTAATACAAGGGAAAAACAACTCTTCTGGCTGCACAATGTGCATCCCCAGTTTGGCAAATCCTCCTGCACCGTGGGAACCAGTCAGGGCGCTGATGCTGAATTTGGGAGCACTCTGACCTCTACGCTTTCACTACCAGTAAGCTCATTTGTTAGCGTTTCCTAGCAAAGAATTCTGCTTGATCAAGAGTTCAGCAATCAAAATGAGCCCTGCAACCTGTGACTTCCAGCTGATAGTTTCTAATTTCTTTCGCTATCATAACTATTTCACAGTATTTCAAAAATTTGAGAGTAAATGATCTACACCATGCCTCCAACAGAGCAAATACAAGCTCTGAGCAGGTCAGGTGATGTGTGGCACCATCCCAGCTGTGTTTCTGCCCCTGGTTTGCAACGCAGTCTTGGGCAGACAGTTAAACCCCTGCGCAGAGACCCCAGAAGTTCATTTGAACTCCACTTGAAATCAGGGACAGTTTGTGACGTTCATGCAGTCTGAAAACTGGGACATCCACTGAGCCACACCTGAAATGTAACTTAATAGATGTCTGCAGGAAAATTAATGCATCAAAATGAATAGAAAATACAAGCTTTCTGTAAATAATGACCTACATTTATGACAAGCCTTCCAATAGCTTTCCACCTGAAGCAGCAAATAATAAGGTCGCTATTAACATGGAAGCAAAGAGAATAATAGAAGGATATTTTTTGTATGTGTGTTTTTCTTTCACCTGAAAGCAGCAGTTCAGTTAAAGCCTGAGGTACACCTGACAGACATCCAAACAATTGCAAAAATACAAGGATAGACGCATTTCCTGTGAAAACCAGGCAACTCAGATCATCCACGTGCAAAGAAACCTGGGTTTGCTTTTCTTAGCATCCTCTTCTGAAATGAGATACAGAGAGACAGTGATGACAGCAGGTGTGAGTGACACACAATGTCAGACTGCACCGAGCCAGTGAATAACCACACGGGTCCTCGGTCAGAGAAACCCTACCAAGGTTATGTGATTCACAGTGTAGCAAAGTATACGCTTTCAAGCATGTTGATTGAAAAATACTGGTTTTATTCTATTACCTCAGAAGTACAACAGTGTTTCTCATACTGCAAAAAGCCACTCCTCATCGTTGGTACGGTATGGTATCAGAAGAAAGAATTCAAACCTGACTGCAACATTAGGAACCGTTCATGGTTAACACAGCTGGAAGAATCCCAACGGACTCCATAGGCGTACTCGTAACAGTTAATTTTTCTAGATACAGGCTCAAGCCTAAAGTCACGTCTGGATCTGAATACTGCACACCCCATAACTCGAAGCACTTGGGCTTCGGCCAGCTCCTATTGATGAGCCACCACTACCCTAAGCTCAGGACGTACAAGTCCACACGCAGAACATACGTTACACTGGACACTCACAACCCACGTGTTTAAACAGCTCAGAGGCACACACCTCAAACACGAAGTTGTGACAGGTTTCCTCCTGTGATCACCTTCCATAAGCACCTCAAAGTGCACAAAGTGCTTTCCCCAAGTCCCAGACTAGCGGGTTTAAAACAAAACCGCTGCCAGCCCTAAACCGTGCGATGCCAAGTCTCAATGACCCACCCAACACAGAAGGCCAGCTGCCCTTGTTTCTAGAAAGCAAAGATATTTTCTCCCAAATAACCTCATTTTTGGGGTGCACTCCCAGCTCTCTTTGCTCCACTCTCCACACAAGACAAAGCTCTGTCAACACAGACCTTTCACTGGAGGAAAGGTCCAAAACCCGCACTTCTCCAAATTCAGTGTTTTCAGTACCTGCCATGCTAGAGATGCAGTTAACTCAGGTATCTGAACTCTTACATGCCCCATAAAACATGGATAACTGGATACGTACGTGGCCTAAGTGGGAGCAGAATTTATGGCAGTCACAAAGCAGCAAGGCACATGCAGGAGCTCAGCAAGGGAAGAAATGGGTGCAAAGGTGTTTTTCACTGCAGAAAATGGCAAGAAAAAAAAATAACTCTTCTCTCCAAGATCGAGGAAAAGAATAATACTAAAAGAATGGTTTTATTTAAAATCTCTTCCATTTAGTTAGATTTACTAAAATTTGTGGGTTTTTTTCATTTTAAAGTGAGGATTAATAGCTGGCTACATACTTTCTGGGTAGAAGCTGATCAACTCTGTCCCTCTGCATCACGCACCAGACATTTTCTGCTGTGTTTGCACAGGGAAGTTTAAACCCGAGCCTAAGGAAACTGAAAGCACCTTCCCACTTTTCTAATGGGCAAAACCAATAGGAAACAGACTTTCTGGCCCACAAAGGGTTACGATGACAAAACAGATTCTGCCTTGAACATTGATATATAAAAATGAGTTAAAAAAAATAAAAAGAGAAAATATTTTGCTAAATAATAATCAGGAGACAATTCAGATCATCAGAATAATTTCTCACTAATAGTTTCAAATTCCTTGAAATTATATTTATTCTAAAATTTTCAAGAACTACAATTCTTTAAGATGTCTTCTAAAATAATTTTGAAATTGTCAAGTTGCTCCATTGTGGAAGTATCTGTAGCAATACTGAAGTACTTATAGAACCAATCTTAAATTATTTCATCAAAAGTTTCCATTTCATAACATGGATTTTTTTAATTAACCACAAAAACCTGAACAGTTTCCAGGTCAAACTGTACGATATCTAAAAATATAAATAATAAGCAAACTGACACAGGCCAAAAGCTGAAACCCCAGATCCAGCCCATTTGAGGAGCAGTTTTCCTATGAGTAAACCCTGCTCCAGAGGAGCTGCGGCTCCACGGCCACCGCAGCGGAAGATGCTACAGTCCCTGCCACATCTCTCGACAAATCAACCAGTAAAAATAACAAAGCAAACTGCCTCACTATTTACAAAAGAAAGGGAAGTGGAGGCACTAGAGCCTTCCTCAGCTGGGGATTTTTTATCATTTCATTTTTATTTCCCTCTGTCTCTCCACTGCAATGGTTCATCTTTGCCCAGAGGCCTCTGCACCTGAATATTGAAGAAACCAGGATGAAGCTCAACCCCAAAGCAAATCCCGCTGTGCCTCCATGACTGAAAATTCAAATGCGTACCTTAGACTTCTGACATCTCTCCCTGGGTTTTAAGGCTAATAAAACAAAGTTTACATTGCTGTGTCTTTTAGGTTGCCATAGAAACCTTTAAAAAAAACACCCTGACCTCTTTACAGAAAGGACCCAATCCAGAGCCCCTAGAAATCCCTGGGAAGGCTGCCCCTGGCTTTAGACCAGGCTTATTTTCTAAGAACATGCTGTAGGAACTAAACCCCACTGAGCATCACACCAGCACAAGCCCCGTTCCTCTCCTCCATCAGGGCTGTACCAAAGCAGACATTTTGCATTGAATTCTAATTCTATTTTACAAACTACAAAGCATACCAGAGCACTGGTGAAGCACATCCACTTAATATTTGAAATAAAGCATACTGGCTCTCTCCTGTATTTTTTTGGGTGGAAAGGGAAACTCAGTGGGTCATAGTAGGATAATCTCTTTTTAATGTAGTGCTCTGTGCAAAATCCACATGAAGCCAGCCAAAGGAAGACAGATATTAATGATGTTATCTTGCCCACATACAAAAATAAAACATCAACAGCGTTATTAATCTGCCTTGATGGCTTTCTCAACACTGAAATATTCCAAATTACCACGTCTGGTAAAAGGGACAGAAAGAGTACTGCTAGAAATAAAATGCATTTTCCAATCCATATTTATACGGTCTCCACTACCTTGGTATCTGGACTTTGTACATTTTTAACATGATTTTTCTATGTGGTAGGAAAATATTTACCCCCATTTTGCAGATGGGGAATTAAAAGAAAGCAACTCACCCAGCAATGGCAACCAGAATTATTTAATTAACATCGGGTTTCAAAATAGCAAAAAATTGCCTTTACAGTCATGAGTTTCAAAGAAACAATAATTGTACTTTTTGTTCTTGTCCTTTGTTTGCTGACCCTAAAACACTTATTGGCTTTTGTTCTCAAGCATCTCTGAGGAATAAAAATTTATCTTAAGCACAGGCAGGAAGGCAGGCATGTGATTTTTCTATACAAGGTCCTCAAAGAACAGGAGAAAACTCTGGATCTCATGAAATCAGCAATAACTGCTCTGCTTTGACCCAAACCTGCCTTCTTTACACCAGGGTCCTGGAAAACCAGGCTGGTTACTGCTGGCTGCTGCTTAATGCTGCATCTCAAGGGTTCATTCCTCCTAAACGAGTGGATCCTCGTGTTTCCTTGTGTCAGCTGCTGGGACTGCAGGAGGGATTTATTTTCCTTGCCTCTTGGCTAACAAAACATGTATTTACACATGGAAATATATGTTTGCATTTGCCCACATGGCTTATTGTTTTTTTATACAATGCTGTTTTCCACTGTTGGGAAAACACCTACGAAAACGTCAGAGCTGTTAAACAAAAACCACTTGAGCTTCTGTGCCCTCACACAACAGGTCTGGTAACCACAACAAGTTATTAAACATCTGTATCAGCTCCATCCTGCCAGCCCCAAGCATTCAGAGTATCTTTAGGATTTATTTGTCCTTGCTTTTTGTTTTCTAGACACTACTGCTACTCTCATGCCACATTTTCCCTCAACAAATGAAAGACCAAGAATACCTTCTGTCTTAACAAAGATTTTGATCAAATTTATTGCTTTATCAGTTTTAAGAAGTGGAAGATTTGCAGGTGAGAGTGCTGGCATCGCTGCAACAAGTACCTTAATGCAGTAAATCTCAATAAGCCAGTCTAACCACATCTGAGAAAGAGAAAACACACCCAGGGTTCAGAAGCAGCACCTAAATTGGGCAGCGCTTCCTGCAGAGGCACAGGAACCATCCCCTGGCCACCACCCTCCCCACACTCACTCTCCTGAGCTATTAAATTATCTACTCCAGACTGTGCCAAGACAAAGAATGCTGCCCAGTTCATGCTCCTAGCTTTGGGTGTTCCCAAAAACTCTGTATGACTTTTCCCTTGAGATACCGCAGTCCCTAATCAAGCGGAATCTAAAATTTAAGAACAGCTTTACTTCCGTTTTACAAATGAAGCTATTAGACTAAATCTATAAATTAAATACTAAGGCTGCCACGCAATCACCAAAAACCGTCAAAGGCCAAATGCACATCACCTGAGCCACATAGGAGTATTTTGTTGACATGAGGGTCATTTTAGTTGAACACACAGAAAGCTAATGTTTCAGATGGCTCTGAACCCCCATTTCAAGACTATTCGAACAGCTGAAGTTTCGGACCAGATCACAGACAGCAAATCAAACTTTTCATCTATCGCTCATCATTCCTCAAAGTATGTCATGGAGATAAACCTTTCCCTAAAAACTTCTACAGTATTTACCAAGAGGAGGAACTTCTGTTTTACCAAGAAAAAGCCAGCATGTTCTAAGCATATGGTATCCAAATGCCCATTTGGAAACAGCATTCGCTCTCCTGGGGCAGGCACACACATACACCTCATAAAAACAGATTTACAAGTCAAAATCCGCTATGGTTTGGAATGCAGGGCCTTTTCTGTGGACACTGCAGAGCATGAGGTGCTCTCCAGATGTGCCTATTGTAATAAAATACACACTTGCAGGAACAACCACCAGCTAATTCATTATGGCTTCCCACTTATGCGATCATATTATAGAGCATAAAATCATTATGGCTTATTCAAAAGGAACGCAGTGGGGGCACTGCTTGCTGTTCGCTCATTATTCCGCCTAATTAGCACTACCACAGCAATCCTGGAGTGATGGTCACACAAAAATAGTTGTTACACACCACACAATGTCACTGAAATACAAAGCAAGTGTGAACTCTCATTGCAACCCCTTTGTAAACTCTCCGTTCAATTAACTAATGCGACACAAATACGTCTTTCATTTGGGCACACACAGAGCTGGCAGAACTATTCTTTGGGAAATATTGGGTATTCTTCCTTCCCCACGTATCACATTTGCAAATTATTTTGTCTGGCTTGTTTCAGTCTGTGGGTCCTGCCTCAAATTTCAACCTTAGCTTGGACATGTTCACGAGTCCTGACTCCTCCAGTCACCAGTTTGACCTCTGATTAACACTTTGCACTGGAAAATAATGAATTGCAACTGCCCTTTTTTGTAAACACAGATACTTACGCCAAGAGCAGCCATCCCTGAAATGTTATTACAAACAAAACACGCTCACGTAAACTACCTCAGTGGGTAAATGAGGAAGAGACAGGAGTTGTCAAAACAGAAAATGAGTTGTAGTAGATTTAAGTTTTTCTGCTGTTTAACCAACTCTGCCCTTAGTGTACAGGGGGATATTTTTGGAAAGTCTTATAAAATCCATTCAGCTGTTTCTGAGGTAAATGAATGTGGAAAGAAAACCTCACAGCTGTCAGCTTTATTTTTCAGATCCTTTTTTATTTTTTTGGTGCTTGGATAAATCAAAAATGGCTTTGATTTAAAACTCCAGCCTTTGCCAGGGCAAATGGTAGTCTTGACTGAAAAACGAGAGCTGCACTTTAAGTTCTGAAGAAATCACCTTATGGACATTTAAAACTGACAACTGAACCTGACACAATACCAATGGGAAACGCTTGGAACCTCGGCAGCTGCCAGGACTGTATTAGCATTTGCCTATTTGAACTTGGAGCAATTGGAAGTAACACGAGCGACAAAGTCCCGAAGGATCTACTGCAAGCTGCTCTCCCAGCTAAGTGCCAGAACTAAGCATCACCTAAACCAGCACCTCCTTGAAACGGCACACATCATTTTATTCATCCTTTTGTCTCTACTGAAATAAAGCCTTAACAGCACACATGCCAATAAAGTTAACAAATATACTAACCAAACTGGGACTACATTTTCGCTGGCACGACAAAGCAGCACCTGGCAACTGATGGTTGCACTGGCTGCTCATAATGAGTCATTGGTGGTGGGGGGTTGTTTGTTTTTGTTGGGGTTTTTTTTGTTTGGTTTGTTTTTTTCCATCTTCAATGGGTGTGCGTGTTGCTACTACAACAGCATCGTGTGTTGCACATCATCTTCGAGTCAACATCCCAGATGGTTTTCTACTTGTCTAAAGGACAATGTGCTCAAAAAGTACAACCTTCGGTCCAGTACAACTATTTAACTCCGCAGTTCAGATGATGAGCTCTGACATTGCACGATCTTTTTCCTGAGGTAAACCCACTCTAATTCATAAATTTACATTGCAAGGGAGTGGGGAAGAAAAAGGCAAATGGAAGTAGAGCCTCAGTAAAACAGAGGGCTTTCAGTAACCTCCATTCAGTAGCCAAGAATTAGCAAGGAAAACACCATTTCCCATTTTTTAATTGATGCTTATGCCAAAATGCCTCAGGTATGTACAATCCTAAACAAAAGTCTTTGGGGAATTTCAGCCTCAGGAAACATTCTCTCCTGGGCAAAATGCGGTTTCCTGGAGTCGGTAGTTCTATTGCAGAATACTGCATGTTAACTTTGTTAATAAGAAAATATTTGTCAAATGAAAAATGACTTGTTAAACCACTTTTATGTCACTTTTTCAGTAACACTTTAAAGTAAACAAACTTAAGATGTTAAATAAAATAAAAAACCCACTACACCTGCGGAGTTTTACCAGCTCACATTACAAAGTCCTCTCTGAAGTGGTTGGTGAGCTATTTCCATTACAAACAGCAAGTGTTCTTGAAAGTAATTCAAAGAGTCAAATTAGGCAGATTACATCAGAATATATTTCCCTGCAGCATAAGGACTTTTGAAACACCTGCCTGACATATTTCAACCACTGCGGAGAAACACGGCACGGGCTGGTCTCAGGAACTGCTAGAGCCTTGAAAGAAAGGCGATTTTATATTTATATTTTACAAAACAATTTTTAATGAACAAAACCATTTTGTTTGCTATTTGTACTATTGGTTTTAAATGAAAAAAAATATAGCACACAACAATACACAGTCAAAAGAAGCTACGAGCTGCACTAAAATTACAGTGAGTTTTGTACACTTCATATTAAATGCTAAGCGTCTATTAATCTCAGTATTTTGCTAGAGACTTTGTTGTCTGGAATACACTTTAGCTAATTAGATATATTACCCACAAAAGTCAAGTGACAAGTGTGAGAAAGCAGCAATGGCAGAGTGGGACGAGCCAGCGGCACAAAGAGGTTCAGTTCGTCAACCCCGGGAAAGCAGAACTGGGGTATTTATTACGAATGAAGCTGCTGTTCCAGCCGAGCTGCCCCAGATGCATCTCAGCTCTGAACATTTCAGAGACTGCTGCAATCGCCTTTTCACTTCGCTTCTTGGAAAAATACTGGAAAAATCATTACACAAACATTTGGAGCGAGAGACAGATGACTGATGGCAAACATGGGTTTCTCGAGAGCAAATCCCATCAAAGCGTTTTATTTCCTTCAACAGCAGACAGACAGGTTACGTAGCTTGGGGAAAAGCAGCAGATGCAGTTCATGCCCTAAATTATCAAAAGCAGCAGACAGGGCAACGAGGGCAGGAGTAACTTGATGTGCCCATGTTTTGATGCTGGCTTTCTGGACATTTCTTTGTCTATTAATAGATGTACATGCAAAGCTGGGTGGAAAAATTAAACTGATCAAGCTGGTATTGCTGTGGCCTGCACTGAGCCAGACTCTGCTTCATTCTGTCCTAGGTACAGTTTATTCAGGATTTGCTTTAATAATTCAGAATGATGGAATAGGTAGTGTGCTCCTTGGACACGCAGCTAAGCCAGGTAGGGCTGCAAAGTCTTACAATGAAAAGTGCAGAGATAAATTATGGAAGTAGTTTTGGGGAGAAAAATATTAATATGGAAAAATGCATTATTTAAGTTTAGTAAAGAATAATCAATTGCATAAATCAGAAACTGGGAATACCCTGTGTGTCTGATTCCACACATACAGGAAAATGGTGGAGTTATAACTGAAAAACATCAGGCAGCAACATCATGGTTAGAAAACAAAAAGCACTTATCAACCAAAAACCAGCCTGTGAGATATGCAGTGTGTTCAGTTTGAGATGGATCTCAGCTCAGATAGCACACGCTGGTTTGAAAATTCCTCCTCAAAAATGTAAATCGAGACTACACAACAGAGCAAATAAACAGATGTGTCAGAAACAGAATATCCAAAGAAAGACCAGAAAAACAGAAGTTGTTGCAAACAACAAGGACTAAGAGACACTGTGTTAGTTTTCAAGTATTTATGGGATGAAGCAGAGAAATTATCTACTGTGTTTCGACTTTGGATTTTCAAGTAGCAGGCAAAATGTGGAAATATAGTGGAACCACCTCAATAAAAGCAGAAATATTTGTCTGATAAATGTTAAAATCAGTTTCTTTAAGAAAGATTGCTGACTTCTAAAAAGAGGTTTCCACTTTGTGGCAATGCACTCAATATCCCCCCAGCCAAACCAGAGCAGTTTGGTCCAGGCTCCAGAGGAGGGAAGGGCCTGAGCTGTAACCAGGCCAAGAACTCCTGCCAGGAGACCCAGGGGGAAGCAGAACGGGAACTGAGAATGGGAACTGAACCCCAATAACTTGTGGGCACAGGGAGTCTCGTGCAGACCTTTCCCACTGTGTGCAGTTTGACTATGAGTCAACCACTTCATTCTATAAATATGACGGCCTGGATGAGCCACTTTGAGCTCTCTCTGCTAAATAAGTGAGCTGTATGGCAATGGTTTTGCTACTCAGAGGTCAGTGGATGACCCCAGTTCGAGTTCAATGTTAATCATTCAGCTTAAGCAGATGCACATCAAATGTAATGTATTAGAGATACAAGGTTGTATGATTTTTAATATACTCTTTGCTTCATATTACCTGGTAGACTGAATTTGCTAAAATTTTAAGCTCATATTTACCAAAAGCAACTGCAGACTACACTAAACACATGCAAGATAAAGTCTAGCTTGCATTTTGCAGGGAAAAATGGAACTGACTGGGAAAACAACAATCCAAGGCTAACACAGAGACATCACAGACATCTGCAGAGAAGAAAGGGTTTATCCAGACAAAACGGCACCTTCAAGGCTACGGACCAAAAACAATGTCAACAGCTGAACAAAACAAATGCCCAAGTGGAGTCAGAGAAAAAGGCTCCAATGGGGAGCAAAGGACCTGGTGGTGAAATTTTGCTATTGGACTGAATTCTGGTGTGAATGGTCTGTAAAGATATAAAAGTTTGTAGTTTTCTGTGTTCGGTGGGACCTCTGCGTAGGTACCCAGCTTGAGCCAGCCCTTCTGATATTCTACTCCATTAAATTTTTTTTATTTTTTTTTAATTTTTTGAGAATTTTGTTTCCTGAAAGTCTGCTTTGCATGACGTTTCGGGCCTCCCCGAAAGCTTGCCTCCAGAGCTCTAAGTACAAGCTCTGGAGTGAACAGTTATCAGGGAGAGAATCCTAAACGTTTGCCCTGTGATGGACACAGGCCTCGCCTGAGTTTGTCTCCGGAGCCCCAGGACACGGTGAACAGTTATCAGGGAGGGAAGATGCCTGAATGTTCGCTTCGTGAACAGGTACAGGCACCTGGGGAGAAGGTCACAGCATTCGGCTTGGTACATCTCCCCCATGCAGTACGATAGAGTGAACCTGCCACCAAACTCTTTTAAGTCACACTTCTCTTTAAGAAATCTAAACATCGTTCTGCAGTGAGCAGAACATTAAATTACTCTCCCGCAACATACTTACATTACAGTTTTCCTCAAAACAACAAGATAAAACTACTAAGAATCATAAAGAAGGTGTAAATACTAGAAAAAGCTTTTCAATTGCACAGAGTGTAGTGTTGCAAACACTCCAGGATGCAAGTGAGCAGCCACTTGGATGTAGATGAAATAATGGGAGCATGACAGAATCACACACAGAATCACAGAGTGTCAGGGGTTGGAAGGGCCCTGGAAAGCTCATCCAGTGCAATCCCCCATGGAGCAGGAACACCCAGCTGAGGTTCCACAGGAAGGTGTCCAGGCGGGTTTGAATGTCTGCAGAGAAGGAGACTCCACAACCTCCCTGGGCAGCCTGGGCCAGGCTCTGACACCCTCACCGGGAACAAGTTTCTTCTCAAACTTAAGTGGAGTCTTTTGTGTTCCAATTTGTACCCATTACCCCTTGTCCCAGCAGTTTCAACAATGAGCACCTGTAAGGAAACACAAAAGCAAGGGCCTCTTACATCATTTTTTGTTAAACGTCTGCCTTAAGGACATCTCAAGTTGAGCAGAAAAACATTTCCTAGCACAGATTTCTTACTTTTATGAGATTGCTCTTTTTCAGTCTTTGCATTTTTATTTTTCTTTCTAAAATATATATTAAAAAATCCTCTTCTAAATCTAAACTAAAGGTCAGCATCAGTTTTGTAGTTTAAGCTTCTTTATGATGAATAAAATCTCCTTATTTCATATTTCTAGGAATATTTTTAAAACTCTGCAATTGAAATGTTGAGCCCATTCCTCCCATCAGCAGCCGTAGAAGTCTGTCAAGATGCCTATGTCTTCAATCCATCAATTCCAGGTACTATTTCTCCTTTTTTAGAAGCCAGAACTGCAACATGATGGTCTCTGGGGAAACACAGCTGCCATTCTGCACCCATCTGGTATAATTAAAGTAATTAGTTAAATCTGATGCATTCTATCAGCAATGCTGCTGAAGCTTTATAGGGAACAGCAGAAGTAAAGTTTGTAAGGAGACATTGGTGTCTTTTGTTGGGCTACTTCATGCAGCAGCATTGATTCAGGACTGTACACCCAGTTTTCTACTGAATATTTTGAGCTAGAAATTAGTTTAAAGCTTTCCAAAGTGAGTTTTACACCTCTTATTGTATCTAGCAATGCCTAGATGTTTTCCTTAATTGTTTCACGAATATGAGCTGGGGATTGTTTCTTTCTGAAGGAACCTTGCAGTTTTGCTATGGAAGGCATTGCAGCTCACGGATCATGAGGATGTCATGGGAAAAATGTCTTATTTGTTTAGAGCACAAGCTCTAAAACTGTAAAACCAGTACCCTGTAAGTCAAGTCCTAGTTTTGTGGAGTTTAGAAGAATAGTTTATAAACCAACTAAAGCAGCTCTTGGGAGTAAAATAAATTGGTGCATCAGAGCAAGACCTTGTAGCACACTCTGAACTGGGATCCAAGAAACCAGGGCAGGGCACGAGAAGCAGAAAGGAAGGACACTGCATTTTTAAATCTAATTACACAGCTCGTGCCCCTGGCACAACCAATCTGTTTTGAGTCCATACAAACTAGAATATTAAATGGTTCCAACAACAGTGAGTACAAGACTGAGAAAAATTAAATTAGTGCAGTCGAGAGTTATCACCACAACTCTGTTCTCACTTTTTCTCCTACAAAAAAATATTAAGTATTGTGAAGTAATTTGTGCTATACTTCAATCAATATATTTTACATCCAAAACATTACTTCTCACTTGCAAAAGAAATTAAGGATCCAAGGTACCTTCTGACACTTGCGGTTTCCTATGGAGACAGAACCATGGCACAGCCGGCTGGGGTTTAGACAAATCTTCATCACCTGCACAACTGAAGTACATGACTTTTGGGTGAAATCCATTCCTCAAGCATCGATTAAACTGTACTTGCAATGATCTGTACCCAAGAAATTACTAGCCTAAAAATATGTGTCTACAAAAAAGCTGAAAAGTCAGGCCCCAGCATTTGCAAAGTAAGTTTCAGAAGATTTCACTCCAGAACAACAACAAGCTATCCTGAAAACTACTGTGCACTTGTTTTGCTCTTTTTCAAGAATTTAAGAATGAAGTTACGATATTGAAAACACATCTTTACATAAAACTAAAGAAACATTAGAGAACAAAATGGTATCTCCCACTTACAGAAAAAAAGAAGATTGACTCAGGACCACGGCAGATCCCCAGTACATGCTCCCCAAAAACTTCAGAACAAGTTTCCATTATCAGACACACGTGTGTAATTTGCATTCACCTTGACGAGACACCTCCGTTTCTTAAAGCAGACCAGAGCTGGAATGCTAGATTTCAGAACAGTGCTGCCTTTCCCCAAGTTAGATATTTCTGTCTGTATGTACTGGAAAGCTTGTTTCACATTAGCACCTTCTGCTGTACTGTAGCCTATCCTGAAGCCCAATGAACCCACCCCAATCAGCACACCCAGAAAGATGAAGGTCTCTGAAGGTTTCACAAACTCACTGAGTACCAATCAGATGTGAGATAAGCACAAAAATTATATTTTGGGTGGCCATAGCCACAGCATATGTGGCTGGGTATTGAATAATAGCTATTAAAAGAAAAAAAAAAAGGGCAGTTTTGCTGTTCTCCTACTTGACTCAAGTCTCATATCCCTTTCCTGCTTACTGGGGTGACAACTTCTACCTCTAGGCTCAACATGACTAAAGTCACCATTGGTATCCTTACGTATTAAAATAACTATTTATGTTTTTATATAAAAAGGGTCAGAAGCATCTATAATTGCTGTACAAGCTCTGTAAGGCACGGAAGTTATTTACACATAACTAAGAGCACATGGTGCTTGTCTGTGTCACCCAGGTGAATAGTGCAGAGTGTACAGCAGAAACGCTGTCCTTCAGCCAGGACTGCACCACATTTGGCACTGCGCAAACCCATGGCAATAGAAACCATCCTCCAAAGGTCTTCAATGTCTCTCATGCATATGGAAAAGAAGTGGGGCACAAAGAGCTGAAGCAATGTAATCAAGGTTGCAGAAAACACACAGTTCATTTTACAAGTCCCAACACCAAGTTGAATATTTAAATTTAAAGGGCAGCTAATCCTTTTAAAAACAGTGTGACACACCAATTCAGGGATTAATTAAAAGTAATTCAGCTTTACCGAAAGGGGGAAAAAATCCCCTACCTAGAGAGAACGTCCCTACAGACATAACGAGCTTTGCAGACATTTTGTACCAACCCCATCACTGGTATAATCCCACACAAGTAACCTCAGGGAGTCTGCAATAGTGTCAGAAATACCGTGAAGATGGCCAGCACACCACACAACTCCTCAGGTGAGCACATCAGTAACATCCCAAAGCATTTAGTAGTGTTATTAAACACAGGGAACCACTTGACAGATGATGTAACTATCATTGTGGGATTGGTCTACATCACAACAGCAGCTCACGCCTGGCAAGCACCAACAATCTCATGGGAATTCTGGTAATAGGTGGTTGGAGTCACGAGGCAGGCAGGGACTGTCCCAGAAAACACAGTTTTCTGAGACCAACTGGTGTAAGTTTGTGAGAAACTGAGAAGAGAAACTGAAGGCATCAGGAAAGAAAGATCCTGACCTTGAAAAGTGGCCCAGATCCCACCAGCGCAGCCTTTCGAAACCAGTGGCGGTATCTTCACACCAGAAGAAACCCTGAAGTTCACAACACTACCAGATCACAGCCGCAGCAAAGAGTTTCATCGAAACCTTTATAACATAATGTCTGGGCTGTATCACGTCAAATAAGCAGAATAATCTTATTTATTGATTCATATTTTTCTTTTTTTTCTGGTTTAGATCCCAATACTTTTTTCCTTCATGCACTTTGATTCAGGCTTTTTTCCCCCCATCTGGCAGCATGGTCAAAACCAACACTTTGTTACAACAAAGTATAAACTGAATGAAGCGAAAAAAATACTCAGTAATTATGTTACAATGAAAACAGATGAATGTTAAAATTACTTCTCCACATGCTGAAAGAAAATCAGCATACGGTGCCCAACTTTGACACATCTTCACCTTTCGCAGTGCCCTCTTCCTTGTGTTATTTTTGTGATGGTGCTCATGAAAAAGATCACAGCAGCACTGAAGCACAATATAAAACTCAAAACATGATACTACTTTAAATTTTAATAAAGGAACGCTTTTTATTTAGAGTTTACTCATTGCCTTGATATATTGTGAATTCACCTACTAGTAAACTCTTGGTGGCCACTTTCCCAAAAGGATGTTGTGTGACCAACAGAGACAGTCCCAGAAAGATTCAGCTGCAGACTCAGGACGTAAATTGGAAGCCCATCAAGATTATGGATATCACATTATGGCAGTATTCCAGTCTTAGATTATCACAGAAATAAGAGTGAAGGGTCGTTCTTGTGCTGAACCTACAAAGTATGTAAAAATAGAACCACTGAGCAGCTGGGACAGGAAAGCAAGGACTACAACACGTGCAGACCACTGGTACATACAATTAATATGAAGCTCACTTTCCTGTCATACTTACTCCAATAAATATTCTTGAAGAAAGGCTAGTTTCTTCAGGCTCTTCTTCAGTAAAACAGGTTTTTGGTTAAATGGTTGAGCTTCAATAAATAAAGGTATAGAATTGCTTCAGTATTTTGTCGAACTGAGAACGAAGCTGTCTGATGGGTCCCAATGGTGCTAACAGATATACACTGGACATGTAACCCCATGTACACAAAGTATTAATAATACTTTTCCAGGTCACCTGGTGTCCTCTGTACATTTGGTCCTGAGCTACCCCAGCAGTTTTAGGCTGGCTGGAGCTATTTCAGCCCCTCCAAAGGGCACCCATCCCTGAGGCAGCACAAAGCAGCTGTTCAATAGCATGTCAACACCCCTCCGGGAGAGGGAACGAAGGAAAATACCACATCCATTGATATTTAATTGGAAAGAATGCACACATGGTTTAGGAACAGAGCGAGACGGAGATGACGTTTCAACAGAAATGTTATGCAAACAACTCCCTGTTGGGTGTACAGCACCCCTCCCAGCTCCAAGTACTGAGTTCAGAGGCACAACGGGCCAAGCTCGTTAGGGGCTGAATCCAGCCCTCGCGCAGGAGCGTGTTCAAGACAGGAGCCTAATCCAAGTCCACTCAAAAGCCTTTGAAGTGGGTATGCAGTTTATAGTCCTCTGGTAATTCCTTCCTTGATAGGTTGGAGCCTTTTTCTTCCTTCTTTTAGCAGAAAATGGCAGCCACTGTAAGAGGGAGGACAGCCCTTATTAGCCCCAGGCAGGAGTTAAGGTAATTTACAGTGATGAATGTGCTTCTGATCAAACTACATTTATTTAGAGGTCATTTTACTCTGAGCTAAGTACAGAAGAAGCTGTGAAAGGAAGGAGGTCTTGCCTTGGGCCTGCAGCACAGAGACAGAAGATTATTTCCTTGTTGTCACCGCTCTTGCCAGTAATACAGAAAAATGTATCGAGCTGGCACAATTTTTTTTCCTCAAAAGAATTTCCTGGGCAGTGCAACTAAAAACCCCTGGCAATAATAATGTTAGCACAACAAATGGTACAATTTACACACCTGTCTGATTCCCCAACAACTCTCCTCTTCAAAAAAAAAATCCATCTTGATTACTTCACAAATACTTCGACCAGAACATTTTTTTTTCTATAAAAAAATTCTATCCAGTAATTAAAATCAAATAAGCAACAAAAATATAGGTTACTTGGAGGGTACCGCTAAAATAACTGTGTGCAAACATAACTAGATCGTCCATCATGTCAGGGCCCAAAGACCAGTCCCAATGTCAGTCCCTGAGCAGTTTCCAGAACAGCACCCAGGAGCCCTAGCTTCTCTTTGCTCAGTGTGAAGCCACACAGAGACACACATACACCTACGTTCTCCAAACTGGTTTTTGTTTTCCTCTGTTGTTAGCAAAACTGTGGCTTTGTTCAGATTTATTCAATAAATTTGAAATTCCCTACAGACACGCTCTGTGTACCAGCCAGGTCTGTTCAGTTTGCACCAGGACCCATTAACACAGCGCTGAACGGGGCTTTTCGCTTCTGGGTCTCACTATCTTCACCCTTTGCGTCCCTCCCTAAACTGTAAGAGCTTCCAAGCCTCTTCTTTCCTAGTCCAGGCTCATGGAAACAGTCCCAGAAGTCTGCTGTGGTTCCTAGGAGCCACAACACAAAATACTACCGGGATTTTTGCCATTTCCTGAATGCAAGCCAGCAAAACTCTCAATTTAACGTATGAAGGAATCCAACAAAGCCTCAACTACAAACTTTGCTTTGGTGAAAGACACAATTCGCTGAAATATTTTGGATAAGTGAACAATGATAACTAACAAATTGGCATCTACGGTACAAGCCAGGAAACATGAAGATATCCTAAAGTTTCCATCACCAGTAGCTGTCTGTCTAAATAACCTGCGTACAGGACAGCAGTTCTGGAGGACTCTGGTACCACGTGGCAATTTCCAATGCTTTTGATGCAGGCAGTATTTCCTAACAGCCTTCTTCTTTCCAGATAGATACCAACACACTTTCCCTCAGATCTCACGTACCAGCCTGGACCTCTCCCTGGAACCAACCTACACATAGAGAAGAGCTGTAAACAGAATATAGTCCAGTCCCTCTTGTGTGCTCCCTCGTCTTATTCAGCTCACAGACAACTACTCACATGCTTGTAGTTCCCCAAGTATCTTCTCCATGGGCTCGCATCCTCTTTTGTTACTCTACAGTCACTCAGGAAGTGATGTGATCCAGTTGTGCTAAACTGGCTTTGTAACACCAGCCTGGCTCAGACCAAGGAGAGACAATTTAAAGCCATGCGAAGATAAAGCGATGTTTCCGCTCATCCGAATGGCCTCTAACATGCAGCGGTAGGCACCCACTTCTACTCCACTGTTGACCAAAGGCTCACAGACCCGTCCAAGCAGTTTCCCATCCCTCTCCCACCCATCGAGCCTTGTATCTTGAACTTTAGGCAGTGACTATGTTGCTTTTTATGTTTGTGTAGTGCCCGTTCTGGTAGGGATGTTGTGGATAACCAAAACATCGGTAAAGTCAGAGCTGGACCACAAGGTACTGCCTATGCTGCTAAAAGCCCCAAACCACAACACCTCTTGGAGGCCGATTCCCAGTAGACACACTCCCCGAGCAGGGGCTGGGACTGAAAAACACAGCTACATGGAACAGCACAAACAAAAGAAATAATTCTGCATGATAACGAGAAACAACAGCTAAGCTGCTTCCCAAAACCAAGAGAATTCATCCCTCCTTGTTTAAGGAGTTTGCAGCCAGCATGACAACACTGCACTATTGTATATGCAATAATGTTGGCTGACATCTCACTTCTCCTCTTTTTTTCCTATATATCTAGAAAAAACAGTATTTTCCCAAAGCATTTTGAGTGCCTATTACAGTTTGTTTTTACTTCCCATTTTATTATGTCCAAGCTTTGGGGTATTGCTTTAACTTCTTTCTCTGGAGGAGCAAGACACTTAGAGAATAGCAAGCCAAATTCTGGCTACTAGAAAGCAGAGATCCAACCAAAATCAGGTCTCTGGATGGTCTCGGTACCTGCATACACGCGAGGTAGTACAGAAGACAACCTCACTTTAAACAGCTAAAGATCAAGCCTGCTACTGAAATAGATTTGGGTGGTGCTGGGGTGTGTTCCAAAAAACTTTACTCAGAATGTCCTGTAAACTTGAATTCAGCCTGGTAGCAAATTGTGGAGGAGGAGAGCATTTGCCATACTTCACATCTAAGAACTGAAGTAAAAGTTGGATTAGTAGACCAATCTGAAACCTAATCTATAGTCCAGGCCCTTACAAAAGATGGGCCTGTTGAAATCAGGCCTCAAGCAATTTGCCCAAGGATAAACAATCAATGTAATTAGATTGTTTCCAACCTAAGTAAATTATTTACAGTTTTTGTGTTGAGTTAAAAGTTCTCTAGCTATCCAAATATATCCATGCAGGCATTATTTTACAAACTTAACTTTTCCGAAGGAAACGTAAATATATATTCAAAAACAAAGGTTACAGACCTAAGCACTCAAAACTTGGGAAATGCCAGAATTAAGTTTGCATGGGCAAAAGAAAATATTTTTCTCTTAATTTCATTCCCAGAAACGGTGAAACCATTTTTTTCTTGGAGCTTTCCAAACAATCCATCTGAGGCAGACATTCAGCATGGAAAGTTTCAGCCCAAACAGTTAAAATTTGGCAAAGTCACACGCCACTGCAAGCAGGGTCTTATAATGGGAAATGTGAGGCAAGCTTAATTACAGGTAGCAATACCAGCAGCACTTGTAATATATTTAGGACTAAAATTTCATACTGGCTTTGCTAGGTCTGTTTTTCTAGGAATAATGTACAGAAGTATTTGAACCTTCTTACGTACGTTGAACCTTCAGACTGTTTGTAAGTCTGGGGTCTTTCACAAACTCATCCAAACCTGCAACACAGATATTTGCACTTGCCATCAGACATAAAAGTCATTACTTAAAAACATAAATTATCTCACTTGTATGATATGAAGTAGCTACAGGTTTTCAAAAGAGCCCAATACTCAGAAAAGTTTCAAGTTTACACAGCTTTTCACACACATATTTTTAGTTTGCATATTTCAATCAACTCTAGAGTTGGTCAAGTGGTGATGCTTTTTCTGGGAGAAGTTGGTCTCAAGCTAAAAGCAAATTATATAATACAGAATTTTCAGCAGACGATGAGTACCTGGAACTAAATTCGAAACAGGTATGCTGGTGTCAAAGGAGCTGGCTGGCACCACTGCAGTGCTCAGTTCTCACTGGCTCAGCTTTCCCCACAGGCTTCTGCAGTGGATTCTCCATTCATCTCCTATTTGTGATGAAATCCACAAATTGCAACGTTACCTTGCAACACTGGATTCATTCTTTGTCAGGTAATAAATCACAATATTCAGTATTTGTGTGGTTATAAATTAACATGTACCTATATCAAAGAATTCTCAGGGTCCAAACAGGCAGTGGGGACTACAAAGAAGCAATAAGGATAGCACTATATCTTAAAATACTTTTTATTTTGGGGTTGATTCACAGGGGGGCAGTAGCATACTATATATTATATAACAAGCTTCTTGTCTAATGCTAAACTGCTCGCCAGAGTTATTGATTTAGAGTTTTGTTGTTTTCTTTGTGAATGTAAAACTACCCCCAAAGTAGAAACTCGACAGGCAGTTCATCCTGAAGTTGGTGATAGGATTCCACCCCAGCTCTGCTGACCACCTGTTCAAAGAGTAATTTACAGGAACTCAAAACTGAATATCCTAGTGAGGGGATTGAAGGAAATTTTTGCAGAAGCACTGAATGAATTTCTGTACTCTCAGTATTAAATTCTGGTTTATTCAAATCCTAAAATAGTGAAAATACATCTTATGTCAACGTCAAGTTCTGGTTTGTTCTACAAGCAATCCAAATGCATTCATCAAGAGGGAGAATGAGCTTTTGGCCAAAGCCTTGTCTGAGATGCAGATCTGCTTCCAGGTCTCTCACTGACCGCAAGCTTTCTGTTTAACTCTAATTCATTTACCTCTTCCAGGCCTCGCCTTCCTATTTTTGAAGTGCCAATGCCACCACTGACGTTCTCATGCTGTTCTCTGGTTAGATGGTGGGTTCTCCCAAGCCAGTGCTCTTCCACCCATACATTGTGTACTACCACCCACACAACAGCAGCACAAATCACTACAATACAAATAAATCCCAGCTCTCTATGCCTTCAGTTGACTAAATGCATTCATTCCAAACTTTACACCCCCATTCATTTTAATTAAACACTCATCTTTTATTTGGTGCTTCTTCAGTTTGCCTCTTTTGAGGCAAACCTCTCCAAAACTGTGTCTAATATTCTACACAGCTAAGCGTACAGTGACTTCTTTATTTCCTTCAATAATACATGACATAAAGAAAGCCTGTGAGGCAAGGCATCTATGGTAGGAAAAATAAAGGTGACCTGTAAAGTACTTCTCCAACTTTCCTAAAGACTTAATATTCGTAACTTATAAATCACGGAGATTTGTTCCATGGTGTCCTTGCCAATTATGCTGCATTGCAATGAACATCTTCAAGAGCCCACGGTGACACCATGGCTTCTTGATTGAGTGTACTTACACAAAATTTCCTACATCAATCCTGCAGCACCAATGGAGGTAATGTAAGAAAGCTGTGAAACAACTATAACTCTAAAAAAGGAAAGGTGGTCCTCAGCAGCTAAGCACTACGGATTATTTTTTCAAAATTGATGCTGAGATTTTAAGCTTTGCATGCAATACCATCCTTATAAAAGGAAGTGTGGAAGAACGTTATTTATAGCAGTAAATTTCACGTTGTTCCTGCTCAAACCAGAGCACGTCACTGTGATTTGAAGCATCTCCTGAAGTTTACAATTCAACCATAAAATTTGTTTCAGACTTGTACTTAACACCAAGGGGCTCAGCTTCAACAGCTGAAGAAGGTACCCTGCTCTTCACAGTAAGGAAAATCCTCCATTTTGTATGAAAAATTACAGAATACCCCTGTATTTCTTTGGGCTGTTTGCATCACCGCAGGCCAAAGTGACAGAAATGCAGCCAAGTCCTCCCAGAAAAGCTGGGCTTTCAGAGCCAGTCTGATACATTGCTATGCTGACAAAAGCTTCATCCAATTTATCTCTAAGCTGAGAGTCTTTCATTTACTCTCTAACACAAACACATTCAAGCAAATTCTTCTTACTACTCTTCCAGTTTGCATATGTAAATATGAGATTGACATATATGGCTCTTTCCTTGAGTGATGCAGATATCCACTACCATCTCTCCTTAAGAAAAAAATCTGTGCCCTTAATCCATATACTCTTGTTTTCACTGCAGAACCACAGCACATTTTTTGCTCAAGCCTGGTCTGAAAGTTCAAACGGTGATCACTTCTCTCTACCTATATCCCAGGGAAGGTTTCAAAGGAAGAAGACTCAACCCAGCTTTGACACAACCGCATCTGAGGAAGCTGCGAACTGAGCGGGAGAGATTTCACAGCTGGATCACAGAACATCATGTCACTTGTGAAATCACAGTATTTTAGGGTACTTCCACCAGCAGGTGAAACAGCAGTGGTTATATATTAACTTCATATGGACTCAGCATGACAAGAATCCTTCACCCTCAAAACTAGACTTGTGATAACAGTTTGGCCTCTGTATTACCTAGGAGCTCAGGTTTAAATTGAGGTCTCAAATCATGGAATCACTTCATTTGGAAAAGACCCTTAAGATCATGAAGCCTCACCATTTCCCCACCCCTGTCCCTGCCCCATGTCCTGAGAACCTCATCTCTGTCTGTCCAACCCTCCAGGGATGGTGACTCCAGCACTGCCCTGGGCAGCCTGTTCCAATGCCCCACAGCCCTTTGGGGAAGAAATTGTTCCCCAGATCCAACCTCAACCTCCCCTGGTGCAACTTGAGGCCGTTTCCTCTGCTCCTAAAGAACTGGAGATTTTTTTGTCCAGGGATATAGGCTGTTCTGTGGCACTGTGGGCAGTTCAGGAAAGGGTTAAGCTATCTTACTAACACTAAGTTCTCCTTTTCAGTGTTTGTACTCTAGCATCCCCAATTCTGCACCCACCAACAGTTGGAAGGCTCAGGAGGAATGAAGGATGGGGGAGAGTTGTTTGAGCAGTTTTAGACAGGCACAAACTATAGCATCAGAGAGGTCTGATAGTATTCAGCTCATGTTTACACTACTTATCCTAGCGTATAAAAACACACGGACTTCTTCCGACTTTTCCTGTATCAAATACCTGGTGGGGGAACAATGTCTTTACTCAAGGCAATAAATCAGATCTCTTTCCAGGCAGTGTTCTAATGACAACGAAAAGATTTTCTTACAGCCATATTTCAATGTAAGATGCAACATCAGTGAAAAGGAAAGGGCTTGTGGAACAACAGAATGGCAGGCTATAAATTTCACTGTAATCCCGAACTACCAAAAATACACCAGCACAGCATCCAGGATAAACCAGACTAACATCTGGAAGACCAAGTCATAGAAAAACTGTCAAAGCTGCATTATTCCATACAAAACACCACCAGCGCCTGCCAGCATTGTGAAGCATCACTGGCCTTTCCAGGGAGAAGTCTCAGTTCTGCTGCCTGTTTGTATCACAGCGGTGCAGGCTTCACCCTCCTGTTGCTGAACCAGAAGTTTGTGCTACAACATGGTTTCACAGCAACTCTGTACAGGCTGAACAATTTGGGAAGGCTAACCTAAAACTCACATCTGCCAGCAATTATGCTCGTTCACTGAAGCACAAAAGAATTCTGCTTATTTGTATTAAGCTGTAAATGCAACATGGCATTGGCTTCCAAGTATGGAGGAAAGTCTGTCATTACCTGAGACAAGCACTGTACATGATCAAAAAAGACAGGCATGCCAGCAATTATGTTCTTATTACTAAACTCTTATCTGGTTGCACATAAATCAGCATTGTTTGCTATCTCTTTAAGATTTATTAGTGCAGCGAAAAAGATCCATTCTCAAAAGCTACTATGCTTTCTCATCACCATATTCTTACACATGTAACACCTGGGAATTCTCCCAAGCTTAATGGGCAGAGTCCCCAAGTTCAAAGCCATCAACTGCTAAAGGACAAAGTGTTAATTATATAAGAAAATAAACACATCCTATCAGGTCCATCCATCCTGCTCTCATCAGCTTTACTGGGACAGCATTGCATGGGGGACTCTTAATACCTTGGAATGCTGAAGAAAGCTGGGGTAGCTGCCACCTTCTTCTATATTGTAAGCTACAGAAATGTGCATTATTAATGTGCTATTACTCATGAAGAACACACTAACCGGCTCTCTAGAATTTACCCAGTATGTTTTATGGCTTTCATGGTCAGGTCCTGTAGACCCTGGTTTACTCTGCTCAGTTTTTGGTTCATGCAGACTGGAGTGGCCTCAGGAAAGCTGTTACTGAAGCCATCAGCAGTCACACCGACTGAACTCCCTGATGTATTTGGCTTCTGCTCTCCAGGGGTGTTGCCTAAAGCTCAGAAGTTGAGAGAGGCTTTGAGAGCCGGGATCATTGGAGCTGTCAAGGATGGGTAACACTGTGTGAATTAAACCTGCTCTCCACGTCAGCCTGGGCAGCAGCACTGGCCACAAACACCAGCCAGAATGCCACAGAGCTGGTGCTTACAGAAAAGCCTTTAAAATGGTTTTGAGAGACACAGAAAATGCCACAATTAGGGAACTGCAGATTCCTTATGCAAATGTTTTTCGTATGTCCTCTCGCACCAGCAGGCCTTTGATTTTAGGCTTGTTTTCTTCAGGAAACAAGACTTAAGCAACCACAAAGTCTGCTTGCTCCACCCAGCAACCTGTGTCATTCGTCACTACATCTCTATCAAATTTATTTGAAACTGGTTGTCCTGCAAAAGTCATAAAAACACATGGCCAGATAGAAGAGAGATTATTTTCTTGACGGAGAGGGATGAACTCACGCTGCAGGCTTTATTACAAACCGCTTGCAGCTCAGTGCCGCATAACAGAGATCCCAGCGACTAGAAACAAATCCTTAAAAACCTGGTTTTGCCAGCTCTGCTACACGTGGAACAACTTGCGCTAAGAACAAGGGCAAGAGAGGCAGACTTGCTTCTCGGTCTCTCCTTCCCTTCATGGAAAAGCAGTTTACAGCAGTTGTATGGCACAGGTAGCTGTTTTGTAGAAGCCAACTGGTACAAACAGAATATAACCCTGTAAATAATGGCAGAATTCAGCACTGAAAGACTACAATCTTCAATTTAGGATGACGTTTTTGCACCCGAACGAGGGCAAGGAAGGATTGGACCGTAAACACGATCCACAGCAACGTTTGGCTTTGGTATGTGACAATATAGTGAATTAGAAGCATATGTGCTAAGGGAGAAGTGTAATGTAATTGGCACGCTCAAGGCACGAGTAAAGCAAGACATTGACTGGGAGATTAAATTACGAAGGTGTCAAATTCATAGAAGGGATGAAGGCAATGAAGCAGAAATAGTTGGCAAGATGGGGAAAAGAAACATTACATCAGAAAATATTTTAAAAAATAGCAGGTTTTGTTGACACCTCAGAAGACACTGGTAATAAATAAAGAAGGCAGAAAGAAATTGAAGAGGTGGGAGTTGAAAGTGGCTGAAACACTTTTAAGTCCAGAGAGGGAATTCTTTTATATGTAAAGCATGTCACCAAAGGTGAGAAGCAGAAGAAGAACCAAGGCAGGCCTTATATCTGCTTATTCCTTAAGCAGAAGCCTGGAGAGCATTATTGGCTTCCTTCTTGAAAACAAGGCAAACACAGCCAGCAACGAGGACTATTATAAACTTACAAACATCGGGACGGGACAAACACAAAGGACTGATATCAGGAGAAGAAAATAGCAGCTGCTATGAAATAGGAACAGCAAACACTTCTGTCTGAGTGGAAACAAATAAAAAAGGAAGGGATGTGCCATGTCTATAGAACAGGATTCGTGTCAGGTCTATCCAGGCAGATGTTATTACCCATAAATTGGGTAACGATACTAAATGTTCATACACTACTAATTTGCTATCAATTAGAACAAGATAACACAACCTGACAACCTCCACTGCATACAGAGAACGGTAATTTCTGGTGTTACAGACACTTAAGCAGATGTGCTCAGAAAGAATTTACAGTCTAAAACCTAGTCTAGGAAATCGCATGCCCATAAAAATGTACATCCCCAAATTTATTAGGATTATACGCAGCACACAACTCTTGTTTGTTTGGTTTTGGTACAAGTTTTAGATGAGAGTTTTAGATGTTTACAAAGACCTAAGTTCCAAGCTTTGTGCTCCAGGAAGACAGCAAAAGAGAACCAACCCCTAAACGCATTCAGTCACGTCATGTCTCTCTCCTGCTTTCTTTGTCACCTAAAAACATACCACCTTAAATTAAATATCTTCAATGAAAAATCCAAGGCAGAAGCAACTCTGAACTTCCAGACATATTTGAAAACTGAAAAGTATTTTGAATACGCTGAAACTTTCTCATTTAGATTGTGCTTCTCCTCCAGTGAGAGTCACATGCATTAACTATAGAGTTCACTACTTCACCTCCTCATTTAATGCCCCACAAAAGCTGTTTATTGCCTCATATCATTTTCTGTTGGGAACATTATCTTTTTACTTACACCATGAATCACAGGAGATTTTTTTTGTTCCTGCCAGAAAACACATTTTTGACGTATACTCAGACTTGTAGTTTATAACAGCGTTTCAAATCATTTTTCTACTACTGTACGTCAAGCTCATGTTGTTTATTAATGTTATGCTATAACACTATATTATAAAATTATTTCCTTCTCAAATCACTTCCCCAAGCATTAACTGGTCTTCAGCTAGAACTATCACCACTGAAATCCACTCCCCATGAACACTGGGCTTCCCATTCTGATCAGACTGGAGAGGCAACTCATTTGACTACTATGTAGTGACACCAGATCCTGATCTGACAGTTTCTCACTACCCGAGGACACTGTTTCAAAAGCACAGGGTGATAAGTAAACTTGCTTTCAGAAATTCAGACCTAGACAAGAAGCCGCTCTGAAGAACTACAGCAATGGTGACATTCGAAGAGTAAAACGTGAGCAAGACTAACTAGATTCTTTATTAATGTTTTCCATGTACAGTCAAATAAAATAATTAGAGCCCATTAGCACCTGAACATTTTTTCACAAAATTCAGGAGATAAATAAAAACGGGGAGCAGGGGGCATTAGGAAAACACAAGCAGCAAATAACAAAATAGAGGAGAAAACTCAATATCTTGTTTCTTTTTCACAGTATTCCATTGCAACAACAAACATAGACAATTGCTACCCTACATATACACTCGGGGCGGGGGGGTTGGTAATATATGTTGTGGAAAGCTGCCTTCTGACCTGGTGAACTTTCCATCTGGGACCCTCAAATCCCAGCCACAGCACGTCCTGTGCTGTCACCCCCCAGCCCCTGTCCCACGGGAGGACTGGCTGGACGGAGACCTCAAATAACCTTTCTTACCCCAGATGTGTCTTAGAAAGCATCTCCATTTCCCATAAATAAGACCCACAGGCTAACTCATGAAGAACCAAGGATCCAAAAAAAATGCAAAAAACAAATTAAGGGCCACAACACGTGGCAATACCTCCTCATCTGGCAAAAGAATACTTCTGCATCAGAACAGAATCCAGCCTGTACATCACTGCAAGGTCTGGCTTGAGTCAGTAGCACAGCCGACATGATCTTATGTAAACATTTTAACCGACATTTCCTCCCACCTCACTAAGGTGTTCTCCCCATGCCCTCCAGTGCCCTGAGCTCAGGAAGCACCAGCTGCTCCAGCATGGGAAGGGATGGATCATTCAGGTCACCTGGGAAGGCTCATTCAGGTCACCTGCTGCAGGAAACCACGGACAACTGGTGTAATAAGGTACCCCCAAGAGCCATGGTACCACACAGCACTTCATGCTCTATAATGTTTCCTGTATGAAGCCACAGCAAGTATTCTTGTAGCCCAGGACATGGGCAGATGAGGCTCTACCCGCACAGCCCGCTCGCTGCTGCTGTGGGGCGAGGGCGGGTAAGGCAGTTGCACTTCCTCCTTCTGAGAACTGGAGCCTTCAATGGGGCAGCTAATGGCTCTTTTGTGGGACCCAGAGTCGGTTAACAGGCCCAGAGAAGCTGAAAAGCTTCTGGAATGCCCACAGCCAGATCTGATCAGACTATAAAACAGGGTTCCCGCCAAAGATTCCCTTGGTTTAATCTTCTTGGAGCAGTGGGTCTGCTGAGCTGGAGTCCTCCCCTTAGACAGGAACACCCCCTAAAGAAACTTTCTGGGATTGGGGGCGCCTCACCTTCTCATTTGGGTGAGTGATAATTTACTGGATATATCCCTGAATAAGCCATTGCCTAACCCAGGTGAGTGATAGTTTACCCTGGAGTCAGAGAGCTCTGGTTTGTTTCTTGTGTGTGCATGCACGCTGTGGATCATCATTATTCTCATTTTGCTGCACCCCAATAATCTCCTCAACCGATATCCGAACCTTTATGTTATGTTGTTGGAGTGTTAACTAATTGTATAAACCCTGTTTCTAGTCTGTTTATTGGCTGCACTTTTCCAGCCAGAATAAAGTCAGTTTTAGGACTTGTTGTCTGCCTAAAACTGGCTTTGGGTGCCGCCATGACAGCAGGTCTCGCACTTCGCACAGCACCGGACACGGGAAGAACCCACTCGGAGCCTCCCAGGGAGGAACCCCGCACCCACCTGGCAAGCAGAGGCGGCGAAGCACGGCCTGTGAACGGCACCGCGGAGCCACCGCAGAGCCACCGCTCCCGACACCCAGCGCTGCCGCCCACATGGCTCCATGTGCACTCTCCAGAGTGTTCCGGGCTCCTGTGCCCACTGCTTCTGTTCTCCTCCAGCCCATTTGTTTCCCTGCAGACCCTCCCTGGCTTTGCTGTTGAATGGAACATTCAGCTAAACAACCTGTTGTGCAAAGAAGGGCAAAGATATTTTATCATCCATAAGACTGGTTTATTTTCCTTTTTATCCCTGCTCTTATCTCACAATCCTTTTTAGTTCCCCAGGGAAGGACAGAGCATTGCCTGCTTCCCCAGCACCCATCCGTTCTGCAGGAAGGAAGCAGGAAAGGTCTCCAACCCAAACTGGGTTTTCCCCCAGGCAAGCAAGAATAGAGTGTGACAACTAACATGTTCCATCTTAATGCAAATTCAACACCAGCAGATTTATGATTAAACTGTAAAAATTGGCAACAATGGAATGAATTATAGAAGATCTTCTAGTCAGAGGAGTTTTGGACTAGTTACTAGGGAAATAAGGATGAGGAGCTTCACCAAAAGACAAATTCATGCTGGTTGCACAGTGCTCTTGCTGTTGTCAACTGGGAGTGATTTTCCACGGGCAGTCACTGAAACATGAAGTACATCTGGTTTACCCTGGTGTAACACGAGACTGAACCCTGAATTTTTATGAACACAGAGAAGCAGCTGCAGAAGTTAAAACTCACAATAATCCCCCTCAGTGAAGTATTTCGCCCAAAAAGGAGTATATAAACTCACAGCCTTTGTGCATAATTTCTCATATCTACTACTCAGGTCTGTTGCTTCTCAATACACACGGTACAATGGCACATTTGGCCACATACCTAACAGCAGATTTAACAAAATGATAAAACTTGCAAGTACTTCAGATGTTTACATCAATCCCACCTGACACAGCAGGTGGCCCTTCAAAGCACCTGCAGTTTATTTGTCATCAGGATAACCCAGGAGGTCTGAAATGACAAATCAGGGTAGCATTGTAGCAGAGACTCACATTAGGGAAAAAAATAGACCTCAACCACAAAAAAGGACTTGCTGCCAGTCTTAACATCCATGGCTGCCGTTGTACTTCTCAGGCTGGCAGTGAGCTCTGCAAACTATGTCCAGGCTGGGAGGAGAGACTGTCCATGGCATGAGCCAATGGGATAACCCTCACTGGAGCTGTGAACGAGCTGAGAGGATGATACAAGCTGTTGAAAGTGCCCTCTTGAAGCTAACTACTGCCAGGAAAGCAGTTGCTGCTTGGCTCAGTGAAAAAGCACGTTTTCTAAATGGGAGACTGGGCCTAGAAGAGCAGAAAATGTGTCTGATTTCATTTTGAGAGAGAGCAGAGCACTTGATTTGTAGCCTACATCATGCTTTAAGATCCTACATGATGAAAGCTTTTATTATATTTTCGGAGTCCAGTGCTGGCAATCCTTAATTACACAGAGCAACACTTCATTACTTGAATAAAACGATTGGGTTCAGCAGGTCCTGTTTGTGTGAAGTACTATTCAGACAGAGAGTTGCAGTTCAGCTTCAGCGCTAATTGCTTCTCCTGTTTCTTCATATAACATGAGAGCTCCTAAATGCTTTTCCAAAGAAGCCATTGCGTATCTGTTCCTTTCTCACCTAGGAGAAATGGATCACTGCACTTTATGGTGATTATCAAGGTTTGTAATTAAGCTCTGAGACTGGCACAGTGGTTTTTACTCTTTAATGTGTTGGGTGCTACCTTCAGTTTTGTCTAATATTGCACAGTAGTTGGCTTATTGTGTCCTCTCCTCTCATGACACATACTGTGCAGTAGAGCCAGACACTGAGTCTTTTATGGAATACTTGGTTCAAGATATTTGCTTTTTAGGTGTTAGAAAAAAATCGAAAGAACAGCTCCAGACAGCAGATTTACTGGGCCAGAGCTCTAACAGTGTTACATAGACCTGCTGACACAGAAACAGTTCTGGGCAGCTAGGAACAGGCTTAATTTCAGCAATTGGGTTTGACACAGCTGTAACTGAACATGATCGAAATACAGTTCAGAGCCCCCAGAACAAGAAGTCAAATCTACCACTTGAAAATGATATCTTTAATTTCTTTTATTGGCAATACTGGGACTTTCTAGTTAATGGTGTAGCAGCTGCAAAATGCCCAGATCACAGCTACAATTTGGGGAAACAAGCAGAAGTTTAATTTGTTATTCCAACAGCCCGGAGCTCTGGGACGTGGTTTGGTTTGTCAGCGTGTCCCTGCCATCAAAAATTCTCTGAAAGCGCGCGGGAAGGACTGTCCCTGCTGATAATGGCAGGGTGACGGGGCTGTGTGAGGGGTTGGGATGAGTGGAGCATCTCCCGTGTGAGGAAAGGCTGAGGGAGCTGGGGCTCTGGAGCTGGAGAAGAGGAGACTGAGGGGGGACCCATTCATGGGGATCAATATGGAAAGGGGCAGTGTCAGGAGGATGGAGCCAGGCTCTTCTGGGTGACAACCAGTGACAGGACAAGGGGCAATGGGTGCAAACTGGAACACAGGAGGTTCCACTTAAATCTGAGAAGAAACTTGTTCCTGGTGAGGGTGGCAGACCCAGGCTGCCCAGGGGGGTTGTGGAGTCTCCTTCTCTGCAGACATTCAAACCCGCCTGGACACCTTCCTGTGGAACCTCAGCTGGGTGTTCCTGCTCCGGGGGGATTGCACTGGATGAGCTTTCCAGGTCCCTTCCAGTGCCTGACATTCTGGGATGGGAAATGAGACAAATTGCTTTCAGCAAGCACAGCAAGTTTCAGCAAGGCTGCAAAGGGACATTTTTCAAGGCACCCAGAAGAAGCCGGGCATCACAGTCCTGTTGAAAGACCACAAGTATTTAAGTAATGAACTCCCCCTTTGCACTTCAGAGGAGCAGAAAGGATCACTAAATTCCCCTCGTAAGGCATTTAGCTGAAAAGACCAAAGCTGTTTTAAATGAACACCAGCATGCTTTCAGAATCATCAATGAGAGCTCTCCATCCTTGCCAGTCAGTTGAAAATATTCACAGCTGCAGACAAAAACCTTCAAAGTCTCATCTTTATAGCTGGAGAGAAAAAGCTGAGGTGCTGGCTTTCCTCAGAGGGCATTCATTCCTGCTGGACCGTAATCCAGGCGTGTTCCAGCTCCCGGGGAAGTTGTCTCCTGCGGGACCCGCGGAAATGTTTCTGCAGTCATGAGACCAGCCTGCAGGAAGTTAATCCTTGTCATCACCCTTGTGACTCACCTTGCAGTTTCAATTGGACAAATTATTCCTCACATCTCCTCTTCAGAAAAACCAACCGCTGTGTTGAGTTGTTAGCGCAGAATGGCTGCCACGTTCCAGCTCGGCCAGATGGATTACAGCAGTGAGTCATCAATTGAGTTTACAGGCACAACAGCTAAAAGATTTGCAAAGAAGCCTAAACCTTATTTATTTCACTGGAGTTAACTATCTAAAATGTTTCTATTCTGCTAAAACCCCTCAGCAGCATACCTGTTCCCTGTGGTAGCGGTAGCTGCATGTTATGTGCTGCAGGAGTTTCACAACACATCAGTTGTTGAGCAATAATGCTAACTGCCACACCATTTGCAATGCCAATGTGGTCTGGAACGGGGAGGAATCGTTATAGATATAAAACCTTGAACTCATCTCAAAACAAAGAATGACAATGTTCAGACCAAATAAATCAAAGTTTCATTCTTTTTATTTTACTGTTCTCAAAAACTGCTTCCTCGAGGACTCTGACACTTAAAGCAATCTGGGATGGAGACAACAACTTTTATTGATGGTGCTTTTGTTTGTTGACAAACCAGAAACTCCAGGAAATAAAAAGTAATTACTTTGAACCATAGCCACACGAGCTGTCTTATTGTTTTCAACTGAGATATTTGTATAAATAAATACATTTGTATAAATATTTATACAAATTTCTCTGAGTATTGTAACCTAAGCAGCAGTAGAGCCGAGATGCACATTGTCTGCCATGATGAAGACCAGATTATATCCTATTATATTTTTCATATCTTCTGTCTTCCCTCTTCAGCACTCTTAACAATTATTTATTCTGTTATGGTCCCTAAACAGCACAATGAGCAAAGACCTGAAGACATTACGTCAAAAAGTGCTAACATAATAACCCAAGAATATGTGCAGATGAGAAAAGAGAACAGCTGGCAAAATAAATAAGAAACTGAACTTTCTTAATGTAAAATAACTGATTTTGGCATCAGAATTGAAAATCACAACATGTCGGAGACCAGGAGAAACCTTTATAATGCAGGTCCTACTTCCAGTTAAATTGCTTCCTTGATGAACAACCTTATTTAGATGGCTTCATATTGCTGAAATCATTTAGATTTTTTTTTTTTTAACTGTGATTTCTCTTATCCAGCCCCTCTCATATCTCTTTAAGAACATGTTTCACCAGTGATTTCAGATCTGCAAGGCCATTCCAAGTATTTCCTGTGGTGTGTTGATAAATAAGGAATAAACCCCAACCTCCTGCACTCGAAGTCAGGCGACCCGGAGGTTCTGCCCGTGATGGTTCTTCAGAGGCCCGGTACAGATGCCTCTCTGTAACACATCACAGCAAGAGCATCACCTGCTCACAGTGCTCCTTCGTCACACCAGCTCACTCTGAGGTACAGACTTTAGCCCTTTAGCCATCAAGGATTCGGAAGTTATTAATACTGCTCCATCAGACATACCGAACAGCCCCTGGAAGGGCCTCGTTCACTAGCCGTCTCATTGCCAGGACACCATATAAAAGATGAAAATTATAAAATGGATATAAAATGAATTAATTGTAAGAAGGTAGTATTATTACAGCCACATTTGAGATTATAACACACTTTGACATTAAAACCCAATAAGATTTCAGTTTATCTAATCCCAAAAGACTTTCTATGGGAGATGCCAAGTTGTCCCCACACATAAATTTTTCATTTAAACTAAGGATTAAATTATATTTCATCAGAGCAAGATCTGTCCTTAGGCTCTGAAGCTGCAAGGTTTCATTACATCACACGTCTCCTACATCCTTGTAGGCCACTAACAGCTCCAGCATCTCTCTATTTAGTTACAAATTCTCTTCACTTACACCAAAAGTCATCATGAATTGGATGAAGACTGTCTCACAGAACTGTTTTGCTATTTTCTATGCCCTCTTCTCAAACAGCAATGGTCTCCTCTTCATCTTTCCAGAACCCTGAGCGAAACAAGATGTTCGAATTACTTTCTCTAGACCCAGCTCAGCGGTTTTACTAGCAGAACAGCCACCTGATTTGGTGGAGAAAGAGCACAATCCAGCTCTTCACCAATTCCAATGTGTGCAGCCCTGCACCTTGGAGAACACCTTTTCTGAGAAAGATCACTCGCGGTGTAAAGTGGCGTTAGATCTGCTACTGCGTATGTGCCAGGAGGGCATGCAGATTTATTAGAACCCAAACGTCAGCTCGTTTGACTGAGCAGGCTCTTATTCTCCTGCAGGCTCTCACACTTGTGATCAGAAAAGTCGTCTTCAACATTGTTCACATAATATTCTACCCGAGCTGATGGACACCTGGTAGATATAAAGAAAGCAAAAAGATTTAGTCTGCTTTGTCAGTGTGAGGCTGAAAGTTTTGTGCTTGTTTGTTGCTATGCTAATAATTAAGTGGTTTAATTAAGTTTTCATTCTAAGTAATGAAATGTGATTGAAAGAAGATAAGAGTGCAAGACATCAAGCCTGAGAGCCTCCTGTAGATACTAAACCTTGGCAGAAGGGCACCAAGGAAACTGCTCGCCAGGAGAAAACTGAACCCACTCCATAATGTTCTGTCAACGGTGTCGTTTGGGTCCTTACCCTCCAGAAAGCAAACCTGCCCCTGTGCTGGAGAACGACAGAGCCTCTGCCACCACAGCAAGTGACAGGATGCACTGTACCGTTCACAACTTCAAAATTAACCTCCTCTCAGACATCCTCTGCATCCATGTCGGGAACTAACAAGGTAAAACCCTGTGCTGCTTGTTTAACACTAAAGAGTTTTATTTTTTAATGTTAACAGTTATATCAGCCTGTACATGTATTTTGAGATTTTTTTTTAATAAATGGAGAGCAGTGTGTTGAAAATTAACACTGAGAAGGGTTCAGAAGCAAATTCAGAACAACCAAAAAGCCAAGGTAGATGTTAAGTTGACTGGACAAGATTCTGGGCTAAGTTTATATGACCTGTTCCTTTTTCCACTTGCTTACCTCTCTCTAAGGCTGTCTCTCCAGATGTGTATCTGGAAGGGGCATCTTGAAGCAAAAAATACAAAAAAAAAGCAGAAAAAACATGGGAAAATGACCAATACTAAAATTTAAATGACATTTTCAAACAGTGGACAGATATAGAAAGGAGGACGAAGGATTAGGTCTGCTGTAAGAGAACACTAAGCAAAAGGTGGGACACAGGCATGAAGGAGGTGTATGAGGAAGCAGGAAGGATTGGCTGTAGTTGAGCAAGACTCAAAAAAAGCAGGCCTAATGGGCCAGATCCTCAGCCTGTTTGCACTGGCGTTGCTTTTTTGACTCAACAGAGCAGTACAATTTACACCGGCTGACGATCTGGCCCAAGAGCTGCAAGTTTGAGGATAGACCATATTCGTTGCAAGGCTGCAAACCTTCCCCACCCTAGGAAAACAAGAAGCGTAATCTGGTCCCTGAGCTTGCTGTAGCCAAGTGGAAAAGGTGCCAAACACCTGAATATCCCATATGTGAGGCTCTTTATTTGGGGAGGAGGGGAAAAAAAAAAAAAAAAAAAAAAAGAGACAATAAAAACAAATTTACTGCCAAATAAAAGTGACCCTAATGCTTTCCTATAGAGAAACAATGACATCCAGTGGTGAGTTACATTAATCACAGGGCTTCACATTAACCCTGTCAGAAGAAACCACAGCTCATACCTGTTCCAGGGATGGGATCAGTTGCTGTACCCGCTACCCTCGTCCAGAGCTATTCCAGCCCTTGGAGATTTTAAAACTTTTAAAACTCATAAACCCCTACTTTTTACCCTTAGGGTAATTGATTCTTGCACAAAATTCTCCTCCTGGTGTCCGTGAAGAGGTCAGTACAGATCTGGACCATGACGAACAGTCCCAGGCTATCACAAAATTGCCTGCTTACACTGTTTTGTTTTGTCCACCACCCCAGTGGAGACAGAAGACCTTTGGTTTGCTGCTTTTATTCTGATTCAGCTTTTCTCCTTCAGGGACTAACCCCTCAACCCCAGCCTATTCAGTTTGATTTGTATTTTCAGCTCCTTTTTGGATTTGTACTATATGCTGTCACCTATGTTTCACATTTCAAAAATTTACATTGAATTGATCATACATTCCCTTCCTGTTATTTAAGTGCATCATGAGCTTTCTGAAGGGGGATTTAGATAAATTGACAGGTGATGCACTCAGCAGCAAGGTACTCTATCAAGAAACGTTCTTGAAGTAAACTGTCATGTCACCACTAGTCTGAAGGGTCTGGATGAAGAGCCACTCGCCAGAACCGGGATGATTTCTTTCCTAAGTTTGCCAAGAATTCAGTCTTTCTCAGCTTTACTTTCTACTATCTGGGCATCTCAGAGACTGACGTATCTACCACCACAAGGTGCCCTTAACGGGAGGTGGCACTGATACACTTGTATTATGGGCAGGCACAGTGGAAGATGAGCAGTTTTTTTGTGTGCAAGATGAAAACACCTACCTGGTAGACTTTTGAGAAGAAGCTTGGATACTGGATTCCTAACAGGATTTCATCATGTAGATACTTTCAAAAATCCCATCAGACACCCAATATCATCAGTAAGTGCTCAAACAATCCAAAGACTCCTCCAACTGTTTCTATCAAAGCTACACAAACACCTGTGCTAGATCAGATAGTGAGGAAGAAACAAGTGCCCCACCAGGAGGAAGCCCTGTTGAGTGAACTGCTTTAAAAGCACACCATTAAGAGCGGTTCTCCACTCTATTTCTAACCTTCACAGGCAAAATGCACAGACGAGACAGGGAGGCACATAGAGGAAAGAAAATTTGCTTTGAAGCACACAGCAAAGTCACAATATCAATGCCAGTTCTGCTACATCCTGCTGTTTGTACCAGTTGCTTGTCTGCAGCCTGTGGGGATCAGGACTTCTAAATACTCGAGTTAAACGGTCCATGGTAAAACATTTACCCGGTTTCGTTTTTGCTAACTGACCCCTAGCTCTCATATTAAGGAGCAATGTTAATGTGAGGAGCGGATTAGTTTTCATGGTACCTTTCTTAAACACCTCACTCACATATTCTCCATCCCTTTCTTCTTCCAAGCTAAACAATTCTCACTTTTGCACTCTATCCTCAGACGTAAACCCCACCCAGCCTTCTAACCATCTCATGACATGCTTTTGGTGGACTTCCAAACCAAAGAGGTTTCCAAACTGAACCTCCAAAATGTTTGAGGTTTCCCCATCTCTGTCTAGTACTTTCCAAGAGCACACTCCCATTGATTCTGGAGGCAGCCTTGAATCCAAACTAACCATAATGCATTCAGGAACAAGTCTGGCTACTTTTTAATGAGGAAATATGCTCTTGGGAAGTATCACGCAGTGATGGGCAAACCTCAAACACATTGGAGGTTCTGCTCATAAACCTCTTTGATCTAGAAGTCTCACCCAGTGGCAAACGATTGCCGGTGGTGCATGCGGAGCAGTGTGCCAGCCGTGACATGAGAGAGCTATTATCGCGGCGGGCAGGCAGCGCAGTCACCGCTACACACCCATGCTACTGACTGGAGCAGTCCGGTGCTTTAACAAGAAAAGAACATTTCATTACCAGGAACAAAAGAAAAAATAACCCAGAAATATGCAATTCAAGTTAACAATCACCCCTCCCCACCCCATAAACTCCCACTGCAGTCGTATCTAGTAGAGCCAGTTCTAATGTTGCTCTCAAATCCACAGCTGCAGAGAGCCCCAGCCAAGCCAGGTTCAGATGATAATGTGGCTTTAACTGCTCGCTGTTCCACAGTGACCCAGAAATCAAGCTCTGCTCAGATGCACCGCCCTTTTTTTAATTAATCTAAACTAAAAGACTTGAACTCTGGAAGAACAAATTTGGTTTTTGTGCATGTCACAGTTCTCCCACTGGGACAAGTCCATCTACAACACAAAGTCATTACAGGCTAAGCTGTAAGGCTGGCTGCTTATTTCAAGCTGCAGAGCCTCACACTTTCTACATCAAAGACTTGTCATGCTAGGTAGGTGGTAATCAATGCTAGAGAAACAAAGAACTCTGAAACTGAGGTTGAGCGAGAAAACGAACCAAGGCATCAGGTGCCCTCAGGGTTTGTGCCTGTCTGTCTGTCTGACATTTCTCCAAGTCCTGCACGTGAGGACAGAGGTGATTTTCAGTCACACAGAGAACTTTTTTCATTGTGCTGATAAGAGTTATGGAACAGGAAGCCTTTTTGTGCTACAAACAATATTAAACTTCAGGACTTATTCTTCTCCAAGTGGTTTATTTGTTTGTTATGCTAAACAACTGCACAGGACACCAGGCTGATTGGTTTGCCCCAGGCTCCTTGTCCTCTTCCTTTACATCCCAGTCCTCAAACAGATATTAATAACAGACCCAACTACCTTAAGGTTGAGTGTGTCATCAAAACACTGTTAATGGTTTTTAAGTAAAAATAAAAATTACCTCTTGTTTCTTACACAGTCCAAGAAAACAGGGTATTGCTGTTTCCTAGCGACAGACTGCACACTGTGCAGTACTACAGTAGCTGCTTCAGGAGAGAGTCGTCACGGGGCAGAACAGGGTCACGTACCTGCAGCCTCCGGAAAGGAGGGGAGCTACTCCTGAGGCTGTTAGAACGATCCCGAGCAACTGCTATTATTGTGATGTCCAACTGAGCAATATCTTATTTCTAATTTTAACATTCAAGAGGAACTTTTTGTTTGGCCTGGCTTGGCTGGAGAGCCATTGGCAGTTGCCTATGGCTGCAATGCTAATATGTGAGGAATTTAGGTTGGCATCCTGCGCCTTGGCACACCGATGAGGAGCTGTTGTTTCTCAGTGAACTCCGACTTCCCGTCTGCTTCGCTGTCGGCCCGTACAAAAGCCACCAAACAGGAGACTTGCAGGTCATCTGGCCCAGTTCCCGTGCACTGTAGCCTCTTGAAAACTTTTGGTTGTTGTCTGCGGCTCCTACTCAGGTGAAACAAAGGTCACAACAAACCAGAAAACTTCTCAAGCTACAGAAATAGGCTGGAGAAAATAAGAAGTGAACCAAAGCGAACCTTTCACTGTAAGGTATGAAAATATTCCGTTAACCTTTTGTTATCAATAGTATGTAACTTTTGATTGTCTTTTCATCTCTAGTATCTAACCAGAGCCAAAACAGAAGAAACACTGTGCTCATATTTGTAACTGCCCGTTACAGTTTTGCCCGGGTTTACTAAGACCGACAACCGTAACTCAGTACCAGCAGCAGTCCTGAGGGAATAGTTCTGAGTTGCCTAAGACTGGAAGTACTGATGAGGAGAGGAGGTTGTACCCTCTGTTTCAAACTCCTGAGTAAATCGGAAGCTTTCCAGAGATAACCACTCCTTATCTGCCCCGACTGGAAAGTTCACAGCACTTCCATGAGACAACTCAGATTAGCCTCGCTAAACTCAATCCAATCGCTTGATCCACTGAAGTTCAGACAAGATAACCCCGAAGTACATTAATGAGATGAGACTGAATCAGCCCTGAAATAAGAGATGCAGAAAATTGACCTAATTTTTCCTTTTTCATCCCTTCTTCCCATTCCTGCCCAAAATTACTCAAGTTGTTTAGTCTAACATTTCCTAGTACTTCAATACATTTATTTAAAATAAAATGAAATTATGGGATACCCATTATGAATCCTCAGTGGTTCCATAGTCTTCTCTTGCCAGTCAACCCAAAATTTTCTTTTCTCTTTTTTTTTTCTTTTTAATTCTCTTCAGATCCCATCTCGTGTTTCATCGTGTGCTTCCTCTTCCCAGTTAGGGCTTTCATATATTTTCACCCCTCCTTGTGCCATCACTTAGTCAAACTCTCAATATTTGCTTGCTTTTGAATTATTTCCCCAGCATTTTTTTGTCTCACTCACCTGATTATTTTTATGGCTTCTTAATCCCCATGAAATCACTCGTATCTTCCATCCATCTGGGACACACACAACTGAATGCAATATCCCAAATCCTCTGATGCCAGTGCCATCTCAGCAAAAAGCGTCATTATCTATTTAATATCTGATTTGCTGTCTCCCTATAACTCACAGGTCATGTCCAATAATCCTGCTTCCCAAATTTCTCTGTCTGATTAAGTACTTGCAGTTTCCTTTAGACATATTAGCTACATTTTTCTAAACTGAATCATGTTTGTTTTCATCTTATTATAGTACTAATCTCTTGAGCCTTCTTTTGTACAAGTGGATGGAAATAGTTTTTTCCCCTTATTATTGCACAAGAGGGTTTTATGTCTTTGGATGTGTCATAATAAAATGGTTTTGGTAGCAGCAAACCTAATTCCTGTTGTTATTAAACCATAACACATTTCAGGACAAGTTAGTCATTGTGGAATAAAACTGTCTTGTGAGCAGCACTTATACCTGGCAGGAAGTGCTGAGGAGGAGGAAGTGGGCTGGAGATGGACGAAGAGGAAGGATTTATAGGCTGAGTAAGAAATTAAATTGAGCTACTCTTAAGAAGTTAAAAAAAAAGACTAATCACTAATGGGTAAATTTTTATGTTACTCAAAAGATTATGCACCGACCACCCTTTTCATATAATAGAAGGAAAGCCAAAGCAAGATAGGAAAACCTTGATTCTTAATTGTATGTGTATTTGTGGTGAAAAAAATGTGTAATCCAAACTTTGTCTCAGCTGAGGTACTTGGTCTATAAAGAGGCCGCTCTCCTCTTGACATACGTGGAATCAGTGTGTTTCATATGTAGAGATGAGTTTTGAGGGATTTACAGCCAGATGTGGACCGTTTGGGAAAGGTATTTTCTTCACATTCGAAGCTGGCTTTTCTTCCCAGCCATCCAGTCCTCCTGCTACTATATTTCAAATAACTGCTTGCCAGATCAGAGGTGGTGGTGACGGGAACAGCGCACTCTGCTTTGAGAGAGCAGGGCCACTCATGCATCACCAGCCTCGGCTTGTCCCAGGCCCCACGATTTCCTGGGACTTAAAATTTTATCTGGCATCTGAATTCAAATATGTATATACTGCTAGGTTTCTATAGTGGCTGGTCTACTATACATGTCTGTCCAGACTTGCCAGACAACCTTATTTGACCTAGACAGTCTGAATTTCCAGTGTAAGCTGGTCAGCAAAAGACCAAGTTGATGGCCTGACAGTACAGAAAGAAGAGCTCTCTACAGCATATTTTCAAGACTGGAAGGTTATGCCACTGGAGTTTGTTGCAAATCCAGTACCATCTGACGAAGCTGAAAGGTAGGATATGGCAGAATGAGAATTCATGTGTGAAAAAGAATTTGGGTGATGAGTTAGCGCAGATGCATTACATGTCTTTCATTCGGGAGCCCTGGTCAAATCACACAGCTCAACTGAAGAAGATGGCAATGTCCCATTTTATACCACTTGATACCTATGAACTTACATGATCTTCTGGCAGCTATACGTATTTATGCACCAGCTGTATGTGTTTATATACAGAACCTAGTTTGAAGAGTCTGATTATGGGAGGCACCTTTCAGAAGAATACCCCTGAAGAGATGGTGTGGAAGTGACAGTGAAGGAGTAACAGAGGAGGGAAGCAAGTAGAATAAGAGTGGGGGGAATTAACTGGTCCCAGAGAAATGAAGTGGACCAGGAGCAAACACCGAAGTCAACAAACAGAGGGAGGAAACAAAGAAGAGAGAGACAAAAATCCTCACTTAGCAGTTTATAGTAACAAGTCTTTGGAGAACTGTCTGAGCTTGCATCCCTTGGAAACGAAGCCCTCACTAATGCAATCCTGGAAAAGCATCCCCACTCCAAGTCTCGAACAGTATAGATCCAGGAAATATTAAATCCATCTGCTGCAGCGAAAATGTTTTATCAACAACAAAAAACCCACTTGATTTATTCTCTAGACGCTGGGCCCAGACTCAGTCACTAAGCTGTGCTATCTAATGTGGTTAGACAACTTCTAGGGAACTAACCTCTTGTTGCCGTTACTCACAGTATTTGCTTTTCCCCTGTTGCCTTACTCATCTGATTCCTCCCTTCTTATTATGACTCTGGTTGAGCTGATAGGTCATAATTTATACAACAGGCTGAGGCTTTCGTTCCTTTGTTGGTAACCCGAGCCAGGGAAGTGAGTTGTTCTTGCCTTTGGCGTGTTTCTCCATCTCATTCCTTTTCTGTCTGGAAGCTTACCTAGACCTAGAACATACAACCTCCATAGCAGTACCCATACAGAGAGAGGCCGATCAGCTTTCCCTCCAGTTTTAGTTACAGCATGTGCCTGTGAGTGTCTTCGGATGAGTTTTTCACTTGATACCAGGTATTTAATAGAAACCTGCAGTGACACAGCACCATAAGTCCCAAAGTGCTTTCCAAACCAGAGATTTTTCCACCTAAGTTCTCCTAACATTAAAACAGAGGCAGCACTGGGTAAGATAAGGCACACAGGAGGCACTTTGCCTGCAAGGTCGATGTGTAGTGGACTTTTTCTCAGGCTTTGTGTCCAGTCCAGCTCCAGACTCTTCAAAAAATATCTCACCTACCTTTGATGCTGGTTCCAGGTCAGTTAATTAGCTCCTCTCATGTAGATGAAAGCCAGGGCATGGTTTACACTCATTTATACCATGACCCACTTGTGTTACGTGGTGGACACAGAATAAAACTCCTCAAGGCCTGAAAGGGAACCTAATTGCTCAATGATCGCACATACCCAGTAGTACAGAATGGTTCTTCTCCATCTTTCTGGGAGAGCAGCTACAGTTCCTGGGAGTGAAAGGCCCGTGACAGCCCATCACTTTGTGCACTGTGACCCACCAGGACACAGACATGGGGCTGCACTCCGGGCTGCAGCGGCACTGAGGTTCCTCACAGTGTAAAATCCTCCTCTGTAAAATACCAGCAACTTCAGCTAATTCTACTGTGACAGCAAAATCAAGACTGAGTGGAGACAGGATCCTATATTGCCAAAACTGGCTGCCCTCCTAATATGTGCTTTCACATCCGTCCTAAAATGCTGGTTACCAAATTGCATGAGGATGACCAGATCACTTAGTGATGGACAAAAGGCAAAGGATTCACACAGGGCAAAAATACTTCTCCCCTTCCACCCTACCCCATCCTATTCCATCTCATCTCCAAGGAACCTCGCATTCTTCATCTTCAAAAAGAGCTTCCCTAGACAGAGAAGGGAGGGCCTACCTCAAGTTAAGCATTTTCTTGTTAGAATTTAGGACATTATCTCCATCTTCCACCTTCATTCCCTATGGCAGTGTAAGTCAAATCTGGCTGGTTCTTCCCTAAGCAATATCAAAAGAAAAACGTAAGGATTCAGTTAGGTAATGATAAGGTATAATCATGTGGCTACTTGAGACACATTAAATTTCTTCCCAGGAAGGGCTGAAAAGTTGAGCTCACCTGCCAATTTTTCAATAACCCAAGACTTAAACCAAACCAAACAAAGCCAAAACACCCTCCCCTCCAGCAGAAACAGATGAGAGAACTTGAAGTAGCGCCAGCAACAGAGACAAACGTGGAGCTGGTCCATTCAAATACACTTTACCTGGTTCAGAAACGCGCTCCCGACGGCTGGCGCAGGAGCAGCGGGTCCTGCCGTGCGGTGCGTCGGCTGCCGCAGCCGCGCCAAGGGTGGGACCGGTGATTATTGCATCTGCCATCAGCGAGACACTGCAGCCTGGAAACCTGGGAGATGAAAGGCATTGTATAAATATACAGTATTATTGCTGCTATTACTATTATTTCACTGGCCTTTTGCCTCGCTCTCTGGTTGACCGAGAGAATATGAGTATTCCTGAATGCCCCCAGCCCTACATTTAGTCAAGCCTCGTCTTTAGCACTGTAGACCTTCAGATATAATTTTTTCCCATCATCTCAGTTCACAGAGCCACAGACTGTGTTTCTTTTCTTGGTATTAACTTCAAAGTATTTTTCCTTTTAAAATACAAGTCAACATTATTTGTTAAATGACTGTTTTGAACTCGGATCCAATATTTTTAGTAAAAAAAAAAAAAAAAAAGAAGTTTTGTTTTGTTTTTTAACTGGAAGGAATCCAAACTATCCGCGGCTTTTATAACCCAGCTTCCTTATGAGTCAGGACATTTATTGCCAGAAAAATATTATTTTAACTTTATTAGTGCAATATAGCAGTGACATCTAGTGGCTTTCATCAGCGTCCTGATGGGCGAGGGAGAGGCGACTGGGAACACATCCAGCCCGGGGCTGCGTTAAACCATTGTTGAGAGCCACTGGAAGGTGAGTGAGCCCTTCTAAGACATATATAGAGTTCATTAACATTATAAAATTCTAATAATATAATAATGAAAATAAACTCTAAGTTAGGTAATTCTAATGGTATAACACCCATGTGTGATTTCTTCAGCTCACATTTATAACAAGAAAGGTAAAATTTATGATTTCCTTTATCCAGGCTAAAATATTTCATTGTTCGCACTAGGGAGCTCCTTCACTGTGAACTAAAGAAACAAGATTTTGAAATTTCTAGATCAACGTTCAGTCCAAGGCGATTTACAGACCATTTAGCTGAAATGCCATGGGCAGAGCCCAACTCCTGTTGAAAGAAGCAGGAGTTGTGCCACAGTTTTCCATAAAGATTATGTCTTAAACATTATTTTACCAAAGCTGAAGCTCCTTCTCAGCTCTTCAGCTAGATGTGCTTGTACACACTTAATTTCACACTCAGGAATACCAAAAACCTGTCAAACTGGCCTTTTAGTACCAGGGTTGAGGCAGAACAATCACCAAACCGGCAGACAGGGAAAGCTCTCAGATCTTCTAAGTAAAACTGACACCAGGGTTCAGGAGAAATGTAACACTTCTAGTGCTGGCAGGAGAGTTTATCATCTGCTTTGTAGATTAAAATATTTTTCTTTAGCTGTGGAACGGCATTCATATTGCAACCAACTTGTGGGTTCCTTTTCTTCCTCTTTGAGCTTCCCTGCAAAATTTAGCTGGGCACAACAACTGCTAGATGTTCTCTGAAGACAAAGTCGATGATGCTTGTCTGACAATGCTCAACTGGCTTTAGAGCTTCAGGCTACTAAACATTTCTGTGAGTTCAAATTCTACTTATACTTATTCTACTTATTCAAATTTTACTTATTCTATCTTACACTTCCTTCTGTCCCTTTGGCTCAAAATGTTTTTCATTACTTTGTCAAACTTTCCACACAGAAGCCTTGTTTAACTAATAAGTTAACTGATGGAAAGCTATTAATGATTATTCTATGCAGCTGTGGACATTCTATCTACATACAGAAAAGGAGATGAAATATTGGAAAACATATTTTATATAAGGTTATCAGCCTGTGCTGGCTGGCTGCAGCCTAGATAAACCGTGGGATTGCTCTGTGAACCTCGGCGGAGCGTCGCGCTGCGGCTGGCGGATGACGGCTCCGCAGGTGCGTGCCTGGGTGCGCGCGGACGTGTGCGTGCATGAGTTTTATTACGAGAGGATTTACTTTTCCATACGTAGCAGTGACAGCACCCCAGAGGAAGTCATAGCTGGGAAGTATCTAATATAATATTTGCACTGCGTCTGCAGTTTGTGTCAGCGTGCCAATGCTGTTGCTCCACTCTCCCTCCTCCTCGGGATTATTAGGGGGTTTGTAACATTAAATATAATGACTGTCTTTGAAGTTTAGACTTGAGAACTGAGACAGTTTTTCCATGTTGGCAGTTAAGTTGCAGCGTTCTTCCACGGATGGCAGGCCAAGGAAACAAGCGGTCAGCTCCACGGCCGCCTCAAGCACCTCCACAGAGTCAACCTCCTGCTCCCAGCCTGGGTGAAGCTTCCACCCCAGCCTTCGCTTGCTGCTGGGCCCCAGCTCCGTAACGCTGCTACAGCCGGGGTGAGGTCAGACCGGGGGTGTCTTCCGTGCTCCTCGGGCAAAACCCCCTTGGGCCAACGCAGCCCTGGCCCCCGAGTCGCAGCTGATGGTGTCTCCAGGATCTACAGCCACAAGGCAGCATTCCCCACACGCCGGAAAGTGGTGAGTCAGAGCAGCGGCTTGGGGAGACTTCAAATACTCCAACAGGTCTGGCAGAAATATTTATACACCTGCATTTTCAAATATGCTCTACTTTTCTCACTTTATAAATACATAGGATCCAGTTGAACACTTGGCCTAGCAGAGCCAAGCATGCCCCTTTTTATTTGATGAACCAACTGTTTTTCTGGCCTGTTCACATAAACATATTTGTGTGTGTTGATTTTGTAGTTCATTGGGAAAAAGAAACAGATGACAGGTTGTATGTCCATTTTTGTTATGTATATAACTACCACATAGAAAATTCCCCTCCTGTCCATTTACTTGTTTACTTTGAATGAGGAAAGCAGCACATAAAACACCCAGAGAAGGTACGGAAGGTAGGCTGCTCATGCTTTTTTAACCAAACAGATGCAAAACCAGTTCATACAGGTGAGATGTTGCAGTGGCTCTGTTTACAGGTCACCATGGGCTGCAATATCATGTTGATATGAGTCCACAGATGGGACAACTGATGTAACCTGAACAGCGAGCTCCTGCTCACATATTCATTCCTTTGGTTTTGGCTTCCACAGTTTCTATGTGTGGACTGGCACTGCCCTTCAAAATTCAGACCAGGTGTTTCAAAGGGTCTGAGACAGTCCGTTGTGGCACTAAAATACCACACCAGATGGGCAGTTTGTAGGTTGCTTCGATGATCTCCTTCCTCACAGGTAGATGAGTCAAACACCTACCTGTTTAACTCCGGCATTGCAGGTAGGTGGACAGCAGACCCGGGCTGCATAGAGGCTAATGCAATACGGCAATCTCTACCAGCTCATTAAATTACAACAGGATGTCAAGGAATTTATTGCCAAGCCTGAAAAAGAAAAACTTTTCAATATCCTATTATGGCCTCTCCCCAGCCCTATAACCTGCTGAGAACTAGGTTTTAAAATGCTGTACTAGCCAATCCCTGTGAACTTTGACTTCTATTTGGAGGCATTGTTCTTTATTCAGCTATAAGTAAGCTGAATTATGGGCCTTTTCAGGGGGGACATGCATCTGGAACATTACATGGAAAACGTCAGGTTAATGCTCTGATAGTTTGTCTAGGCAGTAAAAGATAATTGCATGCAACACCATGGAAGTTGTGCAATCCCCAGCATAAGGACCCTTGCTTCATGCAGATCACTGGAATCAGACAGGGGATAGGATACACTCCCTGGAGGGGCCAGATTCCATCTTGCCAGTTTTATTCTTTATACTAACCTTAAGAATATATTCATAATCTAATATTTTGCTTTTTTTCTGGTTGTCTTTGGGGGCAAACTGAAGAAGCTACACCTCTATAAAATGGTTCATCCTGGTAAACATTCACATTTCACCAGCTGCTTAAAATACTCACAATAAATTTCATAGCCCTCTGCCCCTTCTATTTCAGCAGGAATATCACTGAACTCCTCATTTTGTGCAGCAAATGAAATTTTAAAGAGCTTTTTTTGCACATGTGATTTTATTTTATGACTTCACAGCCAAGCCAAAAGGGAGAAGACAAGTTAACAAAGCAAACCCATTTCCCCAAAGCAAGGCTTGTATTCTTGACAACATCACATTAACAACAGCAGCGGATATGCATAAGCCAATGTGATAAAGCGATGGAGCAGGACTAGCCAAAAAGATATGGATAAACGATTACGTTTGATTTCATTTTCAAGAAATAGTGATACTTTCTCCTTTCTATGGAATTTTACATGACTTTCCGCTTCCAGGTAAAATTTTGAAAGCAGATTTGAAAGCTCCCAAGGCGATGTGCTACTGGGACAGGACACTTGTGTAACGTGCCTGCACTCACATGCTCCTTACAAGCAAGCGGCTTCACTGGGGAGAGAGGAGATGTGCCTGGTCTGCCAAAACGCAGCCGTTCCTTTCAAGTTTGATGGGCACAGAGGGACCCCCGCGCTCTCTTTGTCAGCAAGACAACCTCAGTTGGACCGGCCCCAAAAATAAGTGAGGAGAACGACCTACTCAATTGACAGCTGAGCCAGGTGGCTGAATATATGGGAGAGAAATGATTTCCAAGCTGCATGCCAAGCTCATGTTCTCTGCAGTGGGGCCCCATTTTGTGCTGGGGAAGAGTTAGGACTCCAAATCGCAGTGTCATGGGATGCTTTGGGCAGAGAATCGACTGCTGTTGGCTAGAGGTGCTGAGAGACAGTGCTGATCTTGCTGGAGCTCTGAAAATAGATCTGCACCTGCTATTAGCATCAGCTTTGCCATCAAAATCCTGTCCAAGGGTGTAAATAATTCACGAATAAGAGGGATTTTGGAAACAGACTCCACTCTTCCTCCCGATCAAGGAAACCACCCAGACAAGTAGTCCAAATCTTTCTGACCACTCAAAAGCCAAGCAGAGCATTACAAGCGTTAGAAGGAAGGAAGCATTAAAAAAAACCCCACACAATTAAGAACTGTGCAATGGAAGAGTGCAACAAACAAACTTAGATTTTAAAAGTGGTCAAAGACCCAGGTATAAATCGACGTGAATGTACTTGAAGAACTACCAGGGCCATAAAACGAATTTGCATGTGCCAGTGTCTCTGCTCCTTTTCTTACTCTGTCTCAGGGTTCCAGGCTTATCAAAGCACTGATGGTCTCTTTCTGTCTTCTGGTTTGTACCTGTTGCCTAGGCTCACAGCTGCAGTTGAACATGGTTTTTATTCTGTTAATGGCAGTATAAAGAGGCAATAGAAGACATCATAAGTAAAATATTTAAAAAACAACTAATCATTTTAAACATTTTTATCTTGTGATCCGGCTTGAGCTGCTTGAAATTCAATGTCTGGGTTGTAAAGTAGTTCAACAATGACTCTAAATTAATCTTCAACCACTGTGATTTACTAAATCATATGACATTTTTCAAAATCTTTCCCTGTGAGTTTAAAACAAGGACAAAAAAAAATCCCCATGTCTGCTCCAAGAGGCAGGGAATCTTTATCCCCAGGTAAAGTTGGAGGATATACATTTGGAAGAGGTTGTTTTTGAAGGTGCTCATGGACTTTCTATAAGCAATAGGCTTTGGAATGCTGCTAAGAAGGAGCTAGGTAATAAAAACTGATTATATATGGAACATAAATCCAAAGAGAGCAAGAGCAACTTCAGCTATGTATGTCTGCTACTTTTACCCAGCTGTGGGCTCTTGGTCACTGCACCACATGCTTTAAGTCAGTTGTTTTCATATTGTATGCACAGGTAACATTTCAGTTCAAACTAGTCCCCAAATTGCCCAGTTTGACAAGCCAGTTTGCTCACTCCGAAGTCAGCCAAAGCAGAGCATCCCCGTCCTGCCAGTGACCTGGACAGCCAGAGGGGCTCCGCTGAGCAGAATTCCCATGCTGGCAGCCCATATGACAACATATACACTTCCTAATCAACATGTTCCTGCTCCCATGGGGGATTTTATTATTGGGAATTGGGTTGAATTTGTGTTGAACTCTCCTCAAAGACAGAGAATTAAAACCACTGGTTTGGCGCAGGTGACAGTTGTAAAAACCTTTAACTATGTCAGGATAACAAGGTAAAATAAAATTTGCCTTAGAGTTGTGTCCCCATTTACCTTGAACCCTGATGGCCCTGTTGTTTGCATGGATGCTGATGCTCTTCTCACACTACACCGCACCACTGGCTGGGCAGAAAGGACACATATCCATTCCATTAAGTTCTTGCACAAAAAAGTATTGATTTTCCTTAAAGAGGAATATCATCTGGAAGGCTGTTGTATCACTGCAGTAACTGAGAGGGAGCACGGCCCAGCCTATTTGGATTGTGTCACATGGGACAAGCTAAAAGCTCAGCAATGGGCTCAGGAATTGCCAAAATGTCATAGCGGTAGTGGAAGAAGTAAAAAGTCTCGCCAGCTCTCACATGAATGTGTGTTGGCTCTAGCGCTCGCGGTGGAAGGCTTGATGTGGCAACTTGAATTTCCTCATTTCACTCCTCTTGTTTCAGTTATCCGGCTGTGGAGTTAAAAAGCAAAACAAAACAAAAGCACCCAACCTGCATGATTAATCACTTGCTCTGCATAATTCACAGTAAATAGCCAAAGGCTCGTCACGGCAAATAATTCACCGATGCTCTGCAAGCTGACATCCCTTGGTATGTGGTGTTCAGCCAGTTCTGACCAGCAGAGTCTTAGAAACGGGCCTTTGCAGGAAACCCATCAACAGAAAAGAAATACGGTATTTGTTACTGGCATATTTGCCAGTTCTGTCATTTGCCTAATATGGCAAAATGTGGTAACAAAGAAGCAGAGGGTGCAAACAAACTGCAATACGCTCTCCAGAAAACCACTGGGTACAGGGGTCCCATGCCACCTGAAAGGACACGTGCAGTATTCAGACCCCTCAGCAACCACAGGTGGGGCACAATTTGCTTAAATTCAGCCCTGTACACAGCTCCGATTTCCAAAAGCGTGTGACACCAGATGTACAGAGCCCATTTGAAAACCCAGCCATCCAACTGGGTCCCTAAATGAGTGCTGAGCTCTGTTGGAACTATCCCCTGGAAGCTCATACCCTGGCTGCAGGTTTGCTGTTGTCTCACAGTGCTCGTCAGATGCAGGAGAAAAAACGAAACCTTGAGGGTGAAAGATCTCATCCAAGATCATCAGTGGGAACGTGTTGCTCTGGAACCTTGTTTTCCAGCTGGGCTCCCCTCCCAGTGTTCCCCAAGTGGCACCTGGCCTGAAGCACAGATGGATCAGCACCAGCACGTATACAGCTGTAAATAGGTCATATAGAATGGTGTTTCATTTTGGATCCCCAGCTTGCCAACAGATATTAGGCCATGTGTCTTGTCGTGAGAGAGAGAACTTAAGCCCGGCAATAACAGCTACAAAATTCTCCTCAGTGTATGGTTGTGGAATAAGGGCCCCTAAGCAAGAACCTTTGCCTCAGCTCCAGTGCTTCCTCACCCACACTGTGGCTGCATCTGAAACGCTGTCACCGCAGAGTTTAAACTGAGGAAATAACCCAACAAAGCCAAATTCAGTACAAGTCTTCCACCTGTAGAAAGCTGTTAAAGAAGAGTTGTTTGCCATCATTGAAATGTGAATGCATTATCTCCCATTGTGAATCAAGCAGGCAGAAGAAGACAGGTTTTAATTTTAAACTGCAATGGATAAAAACAGGGTTAAATGTTAAGATCAGGATTTATGGAGTCCTAAATAATGCGGTGATCTATTAGGGCAATTTATACGAACATTGGAACTAGGAATAAAGAAAAAATTATGACATTTCAGGCTACCTCTATTTCTATTGGGTTCTGCTCACAGCACATCACTTCCTTTTTTATCATCTCCTGCTGCTGCTGCTACTGGCACAGGTACATTTCAGATTAACGGCAACCACAGAATAGGCAAAAAAGGAACATGTGAAAAAGCAGAACATCTGTCCTAACCCATTGTTCCCTAAGAAACAAGGCTGCTCTAAGGTTTCTTAGCCACATTCAGTATCTATATGGGCTTTCTCTCTTTCAGCCACACAAAATTACTATGCACTCCAAATGAAATGCAGGAAAAATACCAAACAACCAGCACAGATAGGTCTCTGTTATACTTTTTTGATGGTATTGCTTGCCATTGCAACCAAACATCACTGGGCAATTTAGGGCAGTTTGTCCACAGCTTTACATACTGCAGTTGCGTTAAACAGGGCCCCCTCATGCCTAAAATGCAACATTTCTACTGCAAAACACCTGCAGGCTTAATATTTTCCCCAGGGTTCATGCAAAGTGAGAAGACCTCAGATATGTAAATATTCGGAAGGGGCAATAGTGAAAACACAAATACAGTGCAAGCAAGAAATCTGTTCATATATGTGGACACAAAACTGCGAAGAGCTGTGTTTTGGAATTGCATGCACCCCAGCAAATACACCAAGAGGACACTCAAGAGGGCATCTTGTCTGTTTTCTTGCCCACCAATGGTACCAAGAGCATTTCTCTCACAGAAATAAACCACGATGCAGATTTCCTCTGCTCCCCCTGTTCTGGAAAGCCCACGTTCTGCCCACCGAAATCTTCCAAAGTAGCTTGAAAGTGCCAGGTGCCGCGAGGAGGACACGTGAGCGCGTCCCTGCGCACGGCGGCACCGCCGGGCAAGCCCTGGTGAGGAAACGAGCGCAGCAGCTGCTCACCCCACGCCCACCGCAGCCCCGCTCGCAGCACCCGGCCCAGTGAGCCCAGCTTTGACCGAAGCCTTAATTCACTCTTCAGCAGTGCTATTTGCCTTGCTGCCCATGCAGGGCTAACTTTGGTATTGCTTTCGTTGCTGCTCTTGCCCTGAATATATGATTTTGCTCCCTCCATTCCAATTTTCTTTCCAACCAGTGCAGGCATTTATGGCCTTTCCATCTGCTGAAATGTGATCTTCAGCATAGCAAAGCTTGACCTCTCTTGCTTTTCAGGCCAGTACAACTTTCTCCTAAGGCATCACTGGCCGTGGGCACACAGTACCTTTTTCACAGAGCAGTAAGGATGCTGCTAGTAAAAAGACAATGTCGTTTTCAAGGTGAACAACACATACTCATGCGCACCCAAACCTGTGCCTTTGTCACATTTCCAGAAATGTGACCTGAAATCAGAGCTGGGAAGAAGTGAGGACCAGTGCATCTGCAGCAAGGGATACAATGGCAAGTGCGTGTGATGGTGAAGTGAATCAACTTGCAGCTGCCTGCCCTGCTCTTTGAGCTGCTCCGCATTTCCACCCAGTCTTTCGATGCTTGAGAAGATGCTCCACAGCTGCCTGGTCCTCTCCATCTCTCTCCTCTCCCCCAGAGCTGTCCTTCCTCAGCATTACTAGAAAACTGAAAAGGTGTGTTGAGTGTGGGACCAGGGAGCAGCCTGTGCGGCAGCGCCCGCTCCATCATTATGCCTGCAGGCTCTCCCCAACAATTCTTACTTGCTTTTGGGCCTTCCATTTGCAAATTGGTGTCATTTTTTTGACACCAGCAGCACGAAGAGACAAAACCAGATGGAGATAACATGGGGGTACTTGTAGAGCGCATCGGCTTTGCCATAAATGTACAATCAAAACACCCAGTAAGTCCAGCCTAATCTGATCCCATCCAGGAGAGCTGCAGTCAGTGCTGGCACAGGGGTTAACACAACGCACTGAGCCAGCCACACACTTTATCCACTATGTAAACTGCTCTTTTCCTCCACGCTGCAATGAATAGGGATGGCACCTCCTTTCTCCCATCCTTTTTTGGCCTTATCTGCTCAGAAAAATCTGGCCATTCAGGCACACACTTTAAAAAAAAAAAAAAAATGTGTTTCTACAGCACATACAAACTCATCATTTGCTCTGTTTTCAAGATACCACATCATTTTTTCTAAGGTGAAAGATTTGTAGTGCACAGCTTTGCTGAGATCAGAAGATCAAGCTCAACCCAGGCTGGAACGCGCTCCCCAGCCGGAGCCGTGCAAGCCAACACACCGGGGCAGCAGGAAGGCTTGGGAGGGTGGTAAAATTTGATTTTTCCCAAGCAAAACATTTTTATTAATTTGATAACCACCAGCATTTCATTCTGACATTAACTAAGATTCCAAACTAGATAATGGGAAATGGCAGCTTTCTGTTCAAAGCTGAGGGATTTACTCTTGTTTTTTTTCAACAACATTCGAATAGCTCAGAAGCATTTGCCCCATTTCTGATGGAGAGTTTCACCTATAAGCAGCATACACTGGTATGTGTTTTCAAAAATATTTCCATATGCTAAAGGAATGCAAATGGTTGCCAAAGAAAGTGGCTGTTACAGCAGCAGGCTGGGGCTGTTTTTAAAGGAAAAACTGCTGCAGAAATGAGGTATCCACAGAGGTGCACTAAAGCAACACTAACTGCAGTGACCTTGAGATGACCTAGACCTCCTCATATTACAAAAATGAAAAGGGAGGTAGAAAATCTGAGGCCAATTAGGTGCTTTTTTTTTTCCTGGAGACATGATGAAATTTCCTGAAACAAAAACTTTAGCAAATTCTATAAAATACTTCTAGCTTTGGTGGAAAAATAAATTATTGCCTTTTTATCTCCTCATTCCTGAGGCACAGAACTGGCCCACTTCTGTTTGTGCAGATGGATTGGAGGGAAAACACCCAAAGAAGGGCCAAGTGGTGAGATTCTTGGCACGAGCAATTAAGTGTGAAGTTATTCTCAGGGCTGCCTATTTGTTATTGCAGCAGGAATCATTAAGATTATATGGAAAGATATTGTCTGGGAAAAAGTGTGAAGTAAGGATTATATGTCCTGAAATGTGATTAGCGAGCAAAGCATCGTCTGTCCTGCGCAGGGCGTCTCTGGACGGGCGGTACGGAGGCGGCTCCCCAGGGGCTCGGCTTCTGCCCTGACGCACGTCCAGCGACAGGAGCCACCGCTGACCAGAAGGCTGTCTCCTCGCTGCCCTCTCGCACTTCGCAGCCGCTCGGATCCCTCCCGGGGTGCTGACGGCAGTTTGCAGTCTCGCGGCGCGGTGGAGCATCCCTCCCTTCACACGCGGGCAGAAGCTGATCCCGGAGGAGGGTTTGGTGTTCAGTGGGGTGTGACGGCTCAGTCCCCTGTTGAACTGACGCTGGCTCTCTTGGGGATAGGCTGCTGCCCACAGTGTCTGCACAGCCAGGAGAGCTCCCTCCTGGCAGAGCTGTGTCCTTGGCTTGCGGTGGAGACAGCTCATCTGTGCCGGCGTCACCTCCTCACACGGGACGTACACCGGAGAGCACAGTCCTGGGTGGGCTCCCCAGCCAACAGCTACCAGGTCCTAGAGCTAAAATGGTGCAGAAGGGCAAAAGGGTCCCTTCCCTCTCTGTTGCTGTCCCTCCACCAACTCCTTCTCACTTCCATTTCCCAAATAAGATGTGAGCAGATGGGGGGGCCAGGAGCGCTGGCTCAGCTCCACACAGCCCAGAGCACAAGCTCTAATGCTGAGCCCAGCAACAGCATTTTCATTTCTTCACTGTCACTTCTGTCACCAGTGCCGCCATTCCAGGAGAAGGTAGCTTTCTCCAGCCTTCCCTTGCTAAGCACAACGGCTCACTTCTTTGCACCTCTGCAAAGCAAACTTCCCCTGCCACCAGCGGTTGTGGCAGATCAGAGAGCGGCTGCTGTGCTGCTCTTCCCATCCTCCTGCCCTCTCTGAACCCCTCTTTTGTCTGCAGGCTGAGCCTAAGCCAGGATTAAATGGACAGGGGCTGCAAAGAGGGACGAGGTACCATGCTGAGGAGCAGCAGGATGGGGATCAGGGAGTACTAAGGTCCTTGGCAGCTCACAGCCAGAGCATGCACCAGGGGCTCCGTGCCCATCTACACCTCTCTACAAAATTGAGGGTCCACATGCAAAGCCAATAAAACTATTTACTCTCTGACCCAAGGGGAAGCAGAGGTTTGGGGCAACACCACCCTGGCCACTTCCCCACGTCTCTCTTCCTCATTCAGCAGAATGTCATTCAAGAGGGAAACGTTGGCGTTTGAATTCAAATGCTGGTGGTTTGGACTTTTCCTTTCACAGCCTGAGTCTCATGGCATCGGCAGCAAAGTGTGACAAGGGCTCACGAGCCAGCCAGGAGCACGTGCCGAGATAAAAGGATGCCTACGAGCGCTGAGGAGGAGCCGACAGGATGTCTTTGCCTGTCGCTTGCCAAACCAGCCCGGAGGATTTGGAGTCAACGGCACGTGTGTTGAGTTCTCCAAGTGTCTTTTCTCAATCAATTCTCCCCCCGCCACCTCCGAGGAGCCGCTGCAATGCAGACAAGAATGCGCGGGGTGAGGAGTGCAGGCTGCGGCGATGCACTCGACCCCCAGCCAAACCAGAGCAGTTTGGTCCAGGCTCCAGAGGAGGGAAGGGCCTGAGCCACAGCCAGGCCAAGAACTCCTGTCAGGAGACCCACGGGGAAGCAGAACGGCCACTGAACACCAGTAACATGTGGGCACAGGGAGTCTCGTGCAGACCTTTCCCACTGTGTGCAGTTTGACTATGAGTCAACCACTTCATTCTATAAATATGACGGCCTGGATGAGCCACTTTGTGCTCTCCCTGCTAAATAAGTGAGCTGTATGGCAATGGTTTTACTACTCAGAGGTCAGTGGATGAGCCCAGTTCAAGTTCAATACTAATCATTTAGCTTAAGTAGATGCATAATGAATGTAACGAATTATTGAGAGATATAAGGTTGTATGATTTTCAATATACTCTTTGCTTCATGTTACTTAGTAAGCTGAATTTGCTAAAATTTTAAGCTGTAAAGTTCTGCTTATATTTATGAGAAGCAACTACAAACTACATTGGACACTTAAAAGATAAGGCGTATTTTGCACCTCACTGAGAAGGAAGGATTTATTCAGACAAAACAGTATCTGCAAGGCTATGGACCAAAACCAATGTCTACAACTGAACAAAACAAAGGCCCACACGGAAACAGAGAGAGAGGATCCGATGAGGAGCAAGAGGACCTAGAGGTGAAACATTGCTGTTGAACTGAATCATGGCCTGAACGGTCTGTAAAGATAGAAAAGTTCGTAGTTTTCTATGCTCGGTGGGACCTCTGCGCAGGTACCCACCTCGAGCCAGCCCTTCTGATATTCTATTCCATTAAATTTGTTATTTTCTAAGAAATTTGTTTCCTGAAAGTCTGCTTTGCATGAGGTTATCAGGCCTCACTTGAGAGTTTGCTGTCGGAATTCTAAAATACAGACTCGGGAGTGAACGGTTATCAGAGAGAGAAGAACCCCGAACGTTTGCACCATGAGGATCCGGCCTCAGCCGAGAGTTTGTCTCCGGAGCCCCAGGACACGGTGAACAGTTATCAGGGAGGGAAGATGCCTGAACGTTCGCTTCGCGAACAGGTACAGGCACCTGGGGAGAAGGTCACAGCATTCGGCTTGGTACATCTCCCCCATGCAGTACATGATAGAGTGAACCTGCCACCAAACTCTTAAGTCACACTTCTCTTTAAGAAATCTAAACATTGTTCTGCAGTGAGCAGAACCCTAAACGACTCTCCCACGACACAGACACATGCAAAACTCATCAGAACCGGCATGTTTAGACAGGAAAAACCTGCAAGATCATCAGGTTCATCTGCTGGCGAGAAGCTTCATTGTGCCGATACCAGAAATCCCACAGACAAGAACCTGCATTCCTGGATTACCCAACCACGAGGGCTGCTCCGGCTTCACAGTGCAATCAGACACGAGGAAAAATGATCCGGGAGAGAGGGCGGTTGGACTCCAAACCTTTCCAGATGCAGCCGTAACTAAACCCTGTCCCCACAGCGCTGATGGCGCTCGGGCAGTGGAGCAGCATTAAGTCATTACCAGAGACAGAAGGTGGTCATTTCTAATGTCTAATTGGATACATCCAATTATGTGGTGCACAGACGCATAAACCACGTTGAAAATGCCATGGAATCTCTCCTTGGTTCAGTTGTAATTTTGCCATGTTAAATTACTGGCTAGAATGTTTTCTGAAAAAATCTAAATGCTAAGGATTATCTAAGGATAAAAATTAACTATTTCAGCTAGTGCTGACAGTTTTTAGTGGGTACACACCACATATTTAATGATAGCAGAAACAAATCAAGAGAGATCTAGATTCAAATAAATCTTTCATCCTGTTATTGTAGCTGGACTCAGCCCCAACCAGGTCTGCAAAGAGGATGTCAGCTATAGATAGGGGTAATTACTGCTCATTTTTGTCATTTGATGTCTCAAATTCCAACTTCTTGTAAATAAAAATCTTCACTTCAAAATAAAAAGCATTTCTGTAGAAGGCATACAGCGCTCCCTGGAGACGCTGTCTCTCCCAGCAGTACTTTTTCCTGGTATGTAAATGATTAACATCGGAGCCGTGTCCTGTTTCAGTGCCACAGAACACAGCACAAATGCTTTTAAAGCACCCAGGGAAGAGCTGGAGCTCAGAAGAGTCACCAAGTGCTCCAGCCCAGGCTGCCGGGCCCCGCGCAGCGCGGCCGTAAAACCACCGCGGACACCGAGCACGGCCCTGTGCTCAGCAGCCTGTGTCGGGATCAGAACAAAAACCCATCGAGCCGTGACAGGGCAGCCAAAAGGCAAGTTTTAGCATCCCCAAGGGCACATTTTAAACTGCACTGATGCTCACAGCCTGTTTGAACGGTGCGCTAAGCAATGCAGCTGGTGCGTGGCACACGGTGCTGTTCGTCCCTGCGGAGCGGCACGCTCGAGGCAGCGCTGCGCTCCTGCGGGCCGGGTCTGGCCTGGGACCTGCAGGAGAAGCACTGGGGGTGGGCTGGAGAAGTGGATCTCTCCTGAATTTAGTTTTTACATCATACCCGCGTTCTTTCTTCAGGAGAAGTAGGGCCTGTGGCTCCCCGTGGCTCCCAGGATGGGCGGAACAGAGCCCGTGACACCGCACTGCTCCCGGGCAGAGGAACGTCTGTGTCCTGCACAAACACGCTCTGCCATCCCCCTGCCAGCAATGCTGTGTTGTTTAATTCAGCATGGAAGCTTCTGGCTGTCAGAAATCCAGAGCCCAGACCATTACACACCTTGAAAAATAAGGACTGAGGCCTTGATCTTCATCCAATGGGATATTGTGGTTGGTGCTGTAAAAACACGGATGTCGAGGGCATGAATCTGGACTCTGCTCTTGGAAAACCGCTGAGAACTCGGCCCTGTAAGTCGCTTTCTACGTGAAGCAGGTGGCTCCCGTGGGAAAATCAAGCTCTCTCGGGACTCAAACGTGCAGCTCAGGGAGTTGCGTGAAGGGACCGGCCCTACTGCCCTCAGGATTTCCTTCCACCTGAGCCACAGCCTGAAATCTCTCTACAACTGTTTTTTTCGTTCTAAACAAAATATATGGGAATTCCACCAACCGTATTGGAGAAACATCTTTCCCACGAATTAACTTCCTTAGCAACAGATTCATTTCAGTAAAGCTATTAAAAAACAATAAAAAAACACAGAAGATATCACTTTGAATTCTTTTATGACCTTTTGTCCCTACAACTCTTTACCTGCAGAAAACAACGAGTGCTGCACGAGAAGGGTCAGGCATCGGCTGGAGGAGCATCTCTCCACAGGTAAGATGGGGCCCAGGCCAACAGATCAGCTGCTCCACCTGAGAGCTGTTCAGTACCACAAGTGTGGTTAACAATTAAAAATGGGCGCCCTGGGGACAGCAGGGTGACCATGAGCCAGCACTGGGCCCTTGTGGCCAGGAAGCCAATGGTACCTGGGGTGGGTTAGAAGGGGGTGGTCAGTAGGTCAGAGAGGTTCTCCTGCCCCTCTGCTCTGCCCTGGGGAGACCACACCTGGAATATTGTGTCCAGTTGTGGCCCCTCAGCTCCAGAAGGACAGGGAACTGCTGGAGAGAGTCCAGCGCAGCCACCAAGATGCTGAAGGGAGTGGAGCATCTCCTGTGTGAGGAAAGGCTGAGGGAGCTGGGGCTCTGGAGCTGGAGAAGAGGAGACTGAGGGGGGACTCATTCCTGGGGATCAATATGGAAAGGGGCAGTGTCAGGAGGATGGAGCCAGGCTCTTCTGGGTGACAACCAGTGACAGGACAAGGGGCAATGGGTGCAAACTGGAACACAGGAGGTTCCACTGAAAGAGGAGAAGAAACTTGTTGGGGGTGAGGGTGTCAGAGCCTGGCCCAGGCTGCCCAGGGAGGTTGTGGAGTCTCCTTCTCTGCAGACATTCAAACCCGCCTGGACACCTTCCTGTGGAACCTCAGCTGGGTGTTCCTGCTCCATGGGGGGATTGCACTGGATGAGCTTTCCAGGGCCCTTCCAACCCCTGACATTCTGGGATTCTGTGATGTCAGCATGGGCAGCGTGTGCATCGGCCCTTTCCCAGCCCGGGGACAAACCCCTTCACATCTCCAGCCCGAGTCCCCACGGGTGCTTGCTTGGGGGCCGGGGAGGAGAACAAACATTGCACTGCTCCCCACAGCCATCCACAAAGAAACCACGTCACCAAACACACAGCTGTGTGGGACAGCTTACACACCCTGCTCTGTCATCAAAAAACAACCAAACGAAAAATGACGACAAAACATCCAAAGCATTCACAGCAGCTTCATTCTTGCTGCTTGAGAATACCAGCTCAATCATTCAAAATATAAAGAAGTACACAGGTTCCTGAAACCCTAAGACACTGAATTGCTCATGAAACCCTAAAGGACTACATGACTCCAGCCTTTATTTCTTACCATGAACACACCCATCTTTCAAAAACTTTCCCATTTGCAAGACGTAATGAACTGGCACAAGACTGTGCACTGATTCCCAAGTGAGAGCAGTTGCGCCTTGGTCCCAAGCGCTGGGGCAGCCCCGGCTGACACCGACAAAGCTCCCGCTGTTTCCAAGCACTGCTGCCCAGAGCGTCCCCTAAACCTCCTGTCTGAGGAGACACCACCAGACCAGGGCTGAGCACCCCCAGAAAAACCGCCGGGCCCCTTGGCTGAGCCCTGCGCCTCCCACAGCTCAACACGTGCTTTCCAGAGAAGCCCACTTTTCTAACAAGAAACCAACCCAAGGATTCAAGGTGGAAAAATACACTTAATTGAACATAAATTAGGGCAATCTGACAGCAGCAGGAGAGAGAACTCGGGAGCAGCCTTTGCTGTCGAGGTGGCTCCCTGGGCATCCCATGGTCGGAGGGAACCAGCACCACCAGCAAAGCCCAAGTCCCCGCTCACCTGCTCCTCCGACATGGGAACGCCAGCCTGTACAGAAAAAAACAAAACACGAGCTTTCTTCTGAGCATGATGTGTTCAGAAATAAAAATAAAACCTTCAAAGAGAAAAATAAACCTTCAAAAAGAAAATAAAATACACATTTTTTTACAGTAGAAAAGAAATAGGCAAGAGATACAAATGCATCTCAGCTTATTTGCACTGGTTTGTGCCAAGGAAAGGATGAAACGGCGATCCTTTCAATCGTTGGGACACGGAAAGCTGCTTGTCCTTCAGCACCAGGCCCATCTCAGGTGAGAAGGGCGGCCGGGCCGGTTCCTGCAGCGTGGGGCACGGGGCCGCTCACGCTGCCCGGTGCGGGGAAACCATTCCCACACCGACTCATCGTGTGGGGCTGGGCAAACACGCCGTGGGAACGTTTCGCAGCTTGTTCGCCTCATCCAGAGGGGAAACGTCTCCCTGGAGCGGGCGCTCGCCCCCTCCATCATCTTCTCCTGTTGGCACGCACAGCCCCTGCTGTTTGTCGAGCCCCTCCAGTGAGTGCCAAGGATAAAGCTCCACAAATAAACCCCTCGCGCTTCTCTGCAAGGGAAAGTTGCCATTTCCGATCCTCCTAGAGGCTTTTGAGCGGTGCTGGCGGCGGCTCCGCGCGGCAGCTGAGCGCGGGCAGGGCAGAGCTGCGCCGCCATCCCAGCGGGCCCGGCGGAGATCGGCCCCGGAACTGTGCTGTGTCAAGGTGGAAGAGGGAGCCGGGGAGGAGGTGGCGCTGCACTGGGGATGAGGGCTCGGCATGGTGGGTGTTGGTGGTGAAGGAGCTCAGAAAGACAGTGGAAAACTCTGATCCATGGGGACAAAAGGGACAACCCTTGGCAGGAAAGCTCCTGCCATGGAGGTGGGGAAAGAGGCCAGGATGATACAGTTCCTGGCGTGATTAACAGCGCCGTGCAGCTGACAGGAAGCACCCGCGCTTGGACACCAGCTCAAAGGACAGGGACACCAAAACCTCGGCTGGACCGTCACAGGTGCCAGTCCCATCACCTCCTGAGCCCTCAGAGCATGTCATGGGTGTGCACGACCCAGCACCAGCCTTCCCGTTGCCTCCCTCCGGCCGGTTCAGGTCCGAGTTAGCAGCCAACAGCCACACGCAGCCTCAGTCATTAAGAAGTTGAGGGTAAAACAAAGTTTTGCCCCTGGCAGCTCTGGTTTGTGGGGCTGGGTGTGAGGGGACACACGCTGCTGCCGCCACCTCCCTCGCACGCTGCTGGCCGAGCTCCTCCAGGGCTGCTCCCACCTGAGCCCCAGAACTATTTCTAGAGCTGTGACCGGTGATCTGAGACTCCTCCGAGGGGCTGGGCCGAGCTGAGCTGTGGGTTTTAGGACACCCACTGCATCCCCGCTGCGCCGCCAGACCCCCCGGCCGCGCTGGGGTTCCAGCGCTACGTCCCCGCTGCACCCGCCCGCGGGAGGGACCTGTTTGCTGAGGTAAATGGAGAGCAGGCACCGGGGAAGAAAAAGCCCACTGCGGCAGAGGCCCGCTCAGCAAAGTCAAGCAAAAACTCAGCTCTGCGCCACCGAGGAGAAAGCTCCAGGCTGGGCAGTGCTAACAACCGGCCCAAACATCTGCTCAGCCCACAAACACCCGTCTCGCTGCTCTCCCTCCCACCCCTCTGTCAGTCACACCTGCCATTGATTCATTTGACTAATGTGCATTTCTATCCAATTAAGCTCATCAACACAGCTCCGTCCTGGAGGGCCAGCCCAGGCTGAGCTGTGGGGGTGGATCAGGAGCCTTTCCCCAGGAGCAGCTCTGCCGTGAAGCCGCGACCTCACGGTGCTGACACAGCAGAAAAGCCAGGAGCGATTTCCCTGCGAGCATGGAAACACGAGAGCAACCGGTGCGAGCAATGATGGACACACAGCCGCCTCCTCGGGGTGACAGACGAGGCCGCAGAACCGCGCTCTGCTGGGAAAACCAGAGCCGGGGGAGCCACCAACACCAACCCTTCTTGCCAGCGTCACGGCCCAGCCCCCACAGCTTACCTTCAGGTACGGGTTTTAAAAGAATCTCATAAAAATGATTTGTAGTTCTCTGTTAAGCACTCGTCCCCTCCACTCGTGTTGACAAACGAAGCTGTGCCAAAGCCAGCAAGCGCGCTGCTGCCCAGAACAAACCAGCGCGCAGCACAAACCGCGGCAGCTGGCTGGTAAAACCTTGGGCACTGTGGGGCCTCGCACACCCCATCACCTTGTTTCCAAGCACAAACCCTTTCCCATTGCCCGGTTGCCAAATGCGATCAGCAGATAGGAGCGACAGCAGTCCGGGGCTCCCCAGGTAACACCACAAAGCGAAGTCCCGAGCTGTGGCAACGCCGTGGGTAAACCCCAACCCACCGCAGGTTCAGCTTGTACCTGCAACCCAAGAACGCTCCTCGGCCTCTCCCAAACCAGCACCACGTGGTCCCTGATCTGCCCTCCCTGTCACAGGGGGTTTCACAGCACAGGGACATCCACGCTGGGCAGGACCTCCCAGCCTTCCGTGAGAGGGAAGGGAGCAGAAGGGCCCCAGACCACCCCGGGATGGGTGGGGGCACCTGGCAGAGCTGCCCCCACAGCCCCACTGTGAAGTTCTCTGCTGGGAATTAACAGATGGCTGTTACATAGCTTATAACTGCAAGGAAAAAACCCACCAAAACAACCAAAACCAAAGGCCACCCAGGTAAGGTGGAATTTTAAAGTTTGACCTCAAAGTTTATACTCCAGATTTTCGCAGATATATCACAGAGCTCTTATGGCTAATTTGGAAAACGATACTCAGCAAGACATTCACGACCCCTTTAAAGAGTTCACGAGGCTTCACTTTTTACAAGACACTGTTAGCAGAGAACACATGAGATTTTACTCGATTTCCACTCACTGCAGTGCTGCTACAATCTGAGCAGCATTGCTTTCAAAATTATCATCCAGTGTCAGAGTGGGCCAAGGAGAAAGAAAAGTAATCCACATTTGAGAGACACTTTCAAGACCGAATTTGCCAATACTTAGCTAGAACTTCATTCATATTCTCACCATGGAGTTTATAGCACCTTTAAAAACATTTCAGGTTAGTGCCTCCAACATAAGCCATACCAAAAATGACAGTGTCAAGAGAAGGTGGTGGGTGAGCCCTGTGGCCAGGGCACAAAACATCAGACCACAGAATCACAGAATCCCAGAATGTCAGGGGCTGGAGGGACCTGGAAAGCTCATCCAGTGCAATCCCCCCATGGAGCAGGAACACCCAGCTGAGGTTCCACAGGAAGGGGTCCAGGTGGGTTTGAATGTCTGCAGAGAAGGAGACTCCACAACCTCCCTGGGCAGCCTGGGCCAGGCTCTGACACCCTCACCAGGAACAAGCTTCTTCTCATCTTTCAGTGGAACCTCCTGTGTCCCAGTTTGCACCCATTGCCCCTTGTCCTGTCACTGGTTGTCACCCAGAAGAGCCTGGCTCCATCCTCCTGACACTGCCCCTTTCCATATTGATCCCCAGGAATGAGTCCCCCCTCAGTCTCCTCTTCTCCAGCTCCAGAGCCCCAGCTCCCTCAGCCTTTCCTCACACGGGAGATGCTCCACTCCCTTCAGCATCTTGGTGGCTGCGCTGGACTCTCTCCAGCAGTTCCCTGTCCTTCTGGAGCTGAGGGGCCACAACTGGACACAATATTCCAGGTGTGGTCTCCCCAGGGCAGAGCAGAGGGGCAGGAGAACCTCTCTGACCTACTGACCACCCCCTTCTAACCCACCCCAGGTACCATTGGCTTCCTGGCCACAAGGGCCCAGTGCTGGCTCATGCTCACCCTGCTGTCCCCAGGACCCCCAGGTCCCTTTCCCCTACACTGCTCTCTAGAGGTGGCCAAGGTCCTGTGATTTAACGGGATGTTTTCAGCCCCGTACCTGTCCAGGCCTGCGCTGATGAGGTGGTGGCACAAGAGCTGCTCCATTCGCTGCTTCTTGGCCCATCGGTCCAAAATGAACTATGAACTGGAACAACTCGAAAACCACACAGCAGCAACCTCTTCGGTTGCTTACAAGAGAACCGAACTCACAAATAAAACTGCTGACAGAAAATCAGCGGATAGAGGGCAAAGATGGGAGCTTTGAGTCACTCCCACTGGTCCGCACATTAGCTAAAGAAAAACTAAATTAAAAAAATATATAGATTAAGAAATAATTAAAAATTTATTTAATTTAAATAAATTTAATTTAAATAAAGAATGGTAATTTTAATAATTACTTAATATGATTTTAATAATCATGACTAGTAATAATTTTGAATAAATTAATTTAAAATTAATTTTAATTTTTAAATTAAAAAATTAAAACTAAAGTAAAAACTAAATTAGCTAAAACCCAGTTTCTCTCGATACATTACCTGGCATCGCAAGAGCCTCTCTCTGTGCAGTGCCCGGGGCAGGAACGCGTTGCTGTAGCAGCCGAGAAAATGGGTAACATTGAAAAAACTCCATCTGCTTTCTCGATAAAATAAGAACAAACGCTTGTTGTGATGCTTGTGACACGGAAGCGCTGCAGCAAACGGAGCCTCGGGGAAAGGGGAACCAGATCAGCTCCATTCTGACCATGGCCTCCCAAAGCTGTGACACCCAGAGGGACACAAACCCCCAGGGAAGCGCCCGCGCCCTAGGGAGGAGCTGGGCCAGCACGGCCGCCCCTCGGACTCAAACTACTTGTGCCCAGCAGCGAGGTAACGGAACTGCGCCCTCAACTCGTAGTAACACCCAATAACGACTTTGCCCAGGTGACATTACTCATCCATTTATATAACAAATTAAGTTCAAACTTTTTTTTTTTTTATTAAGCACATTCCACAGTACAAAGCTTTAGATCATGAACGATATCTGTACAATTTAACAGTTTCAAGAAGCTGTTCATACATCAACTTTCCAAACAGATAATTGGCAAACATAATTACAAGTTAGAATTAGACTATCCCAGTGCTTTGAAACATTAATATCGCAGTAATGTACAGTTGCTCAATTATGGTCAGCAAAACAAAGTCCAGAGTGCAGCCAGGATCACTACCATCAATCCCAGGAGCCAGGTTCCTTGGGTGCCAGTCACAAAAGTCCACTGCTATGGTACACAAAGCACAAAAGTTCCGACTGCATGTTCAAATACCATTATCTCCCAAGGAAAACCAGGAATTTAAATCTCACACATGCATTTAAAAAAGGACTCCGTTCTTCGGAAACAAGTATCTTTTTCTTCAGGGCTGCGACAGGTTTTTCTTTCTCAACAGTTTAATATTAAAGCTATTAGATGAGAAGGGTAAAGTAAGACACTTTCACAAACTACCGTCAAGCTCACCAAAAAGCGATCGCGTGGGCGCTTAGGAGCGCGGTTTTAACCTTCTGTAATTCATCACATTCGGTCACCTCGATGAAATAAATATTGTTGTAGTAACACGTACATGGGAGTTTAAATTAAACACTGATCCCGACACCTCTCTCAGCGTGAAGGGGAGGAGCGGGCAGCCCGCAGCCGCGCCGGTTCGCGCCCGCTGGGTTCGCTGCCCGCAGGCGCCGGCTCCGAGCTGTCGACACCCGGCCCCTCTGAGCCCCAACGCGCAGAACACGAACCCCAGAAAGTGCTGCCAGGACAGGAGCCACGCGATGCACACGGGCTCAGGGGACAGCAGGTACGGCAGGACACGGCTGTGCCAGGACACGGCTGTGCCAGGACATGGCCGTGCCAGGACACGGCCGTGCCAGCACGCAGCTGCCCGGGAAAACAGGCGCGTTTCACACCCAGCTTGACCGGAGCAGGGAGGAAAAGCCACCGACAGGCGTAGTGACACACGGCTAACGCAGACAGAATACTCACGGTTGCATCTCTCCACATCTTATTCTGACATGAGAAAAATGCAGTAGCGTTTATATGACCACAGAAATTAGAGGGGACACTATGACAAAAGAAAAAGCAGCAGGTTGCTGATAAAGCACGCTAACCAAGAGGAGCCATGAGCAGGACAGCGCGGCGGTCACGGCTGCGGAAAAGAAAACCAGCACGGTAATCAGCAAGGTAATCAAGCATGGTAAGCAGCGCATGGACTCGAGGGCACCTCTGCTCCACCGTGTTACAAATCACACAGAAATTTAATGAACTTTGGCCCTTGGCATCTTCTCCACTGAGCAGCCGAACTAAGGACGGACAGCAGGGGCTGCGGGACCCGCTGGCGCCCAACGGAGACACAGCTGGAAATACTGCGGCACAAAATGTGAGATACAGAACATAAATTAAACACTTTTTTTTAATTTTTAAAAAGTTTAGAAATTACATTTTAAAATATGTAGTTCCCATTAAAAAACAAAACAAAACAAAAAACAAAAAACCAAACAACTAATGAATACTGAAAACCTCCTTTTGCAGAGAAACTGTCTCGGAAACTCACATTAACCCCTGCAGTGCCAGTAGTCTGAACATCCCGCCGCCAAGTGCTACCACGTTCCGCATTAGTGTGTAGTGTCAGGACATCCCGCCTGCGGCACCCGGGGTCACGCTGTTATGTACATTATATCTACATGCTTGTACAGTATCGGCAATGAGGCAAGCACACATGGAAAGGTTTTACTATACCAAACATGGGGAAGCGCAGGACGGCTGTAGTACAGAGCACGGGGAAAAGGAAAAGACGGTGCTATACAACTAGTTCAGATAACCTAGCCTGAATTACAGGTAATCTTTAATTTAAAAGAAATTATTGGTGCGGAAACAAGTAAACTGTAATCCAAAAATATTACTGAGCAATTCAGAAATATTTCTACAAGTCCAACGTACACTCCTACCAAACAAAGCAGGCTCTGGGTCTGTCATGAGTAAAGTCTAAAGGACAACGGTGACTTCGAAAGCAAAGCTCTGTACATTCTGGGTATGTGTTTGGCACCCAAATTTCATCGGAGAATGTTTTTTCTTTAAAGTCAGACAAAAGTGCAAAGCAATATAAATTAGGCCAAGTCCTTTCTTGTCTTCTGATTTATTTCTGAAAAACAAGCCATCAGAGTTCGGTTTCTACGGACAATTTACACGTGAAGCTTTGGATTTCTCACTGCAGGGAAGGATGGGCTTCTGAAATTCGTCTACTCCAAGTCAGTGAATTTGTAGTAAATTCAAAGACGACCACTGAGAGCAGGAAAGATTAAGGAATTTAGATATAGAATTGTGCTGCTTTGCATCTACACAGCATCTAGAACCAATTCTGACTTTAGCTGTCAATCGACATCTTCAGGCATGTAGTAGCCAAAAATCCAGTAGTTCAAGACTGTGAAACCCTGGAAAAGACAAAACACAAACTGAACGGCCAGAAGATACAAATCAAAAAGCAACATCTGGAGACACCTGGGGGCGAGGCCCAGAGCATTCTCAGCACTCCGGGTGAAAATGAAAGGGCAGAACTACTCGAGTGGTTTTATGTGTCTACCTTTTCCAGCCACAGGACTTCACTACTAGCGAGTTCTCAGTGTCATTAAATCTGAACTTTCATTTTACCTGCAACTTCCCAAAACCACTACAGACTACAGAGAACTGCCCTCTTCTGATGGGGAATTCCCATAAAGGTTAAAACACCTTTAGGTGCTTCCCCCCGACCTCTCCTCCCCCAGCCCCAAGCCTAGCGCTTCATATAAGAATATTGGACTAGCAGACGGCACCAATTGTTATCGTGCTACAATAAGCTGCAGGAATTCAGCAGAAAGCAGGAAAACCCCGGCAGCCAACCGCCAGGGCTGTCAGAAATGATCCACTTTGAAGAGGCGGAACGTTGTACACAAGCATACAGGGCTGCTTCGAAATTCAGAGATCTATAATGTTTAACAGTATAGAAAACTGTTTCATTAAGTGTCATAATGAAATATGAGCTGTTTGATCACGGTTTTATGTAGGTTTATATTTCTGGATTCTCAAGTCAGACCAACCTGTCACAGAGTGACACCACTGCACCTCTCCTGTATGGGAGATGGTGACAAGGGACCGTGGTTCCGCCCCACGGAGCCGCCCGGTTCACGCTCTGCGCACGGCCCCGGGCAGACACCAGCATATTGCTGGTCAAGCCAATTGATATAAATTTTATTCAATTCCTAATTTCTTGTGTGCTTAAGACATGCTATGTATAGCTTTTCCATTAATCAAAACTAGTAAAAGAAGTCTGCCAAATACACTTATGTATTTTTTTTTTAGAAAAACAAAGCAAGCAAACAAAAGAACGTCAATCTCAAATTGTAAGTTAACAGAAGAAAACACTGGTGTATGACAGAGGGAGATGTTTCTAAAACTATTGTCTTCTCACGCAGTCTATTCTAAATGCCTGAAAAAGCAAGGAAAACCAAAAATATTCAGAAAGGAGGAAGAAAAGTTTCCAAAGAGAGGAAAAACCATTTGACTTCAACCCGCCCTGCAGCTCCCGCAGCCAGGGGCAGGATCGGGGCTCAGGACGCGCCTGTCAGCTCCAGCGCAGGACACAACCCGCGGGTTCCTGTCGTCCTCCAACACGCATGAGCTTTACTGAGCTGCCCTTGCAGCAGTGCTCTTAAAACATGGGTTTGAGGTTTCCAGTAACTGTTGGTTGTGCACACTACCTCATCATTGTAGCATAACACTTCTTCCTTAATCATGGGTGTAATTATATTAATTAAGGTTCAGAAAAACAGGAAACTCAGCGAGCAATGGGCAGGTTAGCGCTTTGACCCTCTGAAAGGTAACGAGCGTCACTTTCAGAGAGGATGTTGTCTTGGCTGGGGAGCTCAGGCAGCGGGAAAGGCAGGGGACGCCTTCCTGAGGAATGCTGCCGGGGGGGAAACGGATTCTGAAGAACCAGCATCTTCACAAGGCATTCCCTAGCCAGGAGTGGGAAACCCGAGGAACTCACTGCCGCAGCAGGGTAACGATACACAGGTAACGAAACCTGTGCTCATGTGAAGGCGGGGAAAGCTTTTCCCACAGTCTTTTAACAAACTACTAATTATCTACTTTAAATAAAATCAGTCCTTCCTGTCGGGGCAATGCGAGTCCCAAGCCCCAGCACCCACAGCTGTTTAGAGTCTGAAGTGCAATCGTTGGCAATAACACAGATGACACAAGGCAAAGAATCCACTGTTCCAACCAACAGCAGAGCTTTTACCCACCGTGCTGTGAGAACTAAATGAAGCTGACTTGCAGAAAAATGGAAACAAAATGCGCAAAGTTAACGTGCGCTGTTCCTGCCACCTCTGAGCTGTCGCGCTGCCTGATGCGATGTGATTTTGAGTTCTGAACGCTTGCCCTGTTCTTTGAGGTTATCACAGAACAGCTTGTTTCTGATGGGCATTTGCCCAAAGCTGACACGCACGGTTGGTTTATGGAGATGCACCACAGCGCTTGTTCCAAAGCTCCACAGAGCGAGCAGACACATCAAGAATTGTCAGCATATCTGGGACAGCTGTGCAATACACCAAGTCTCCTCCAGTTCCAAGAAGGTTGTGAACAGATAACAACTTTCCATGAAATACCTGATGTACCTGGTTCTAAACAGGAGGGATTATAGAAGGGGCTAAGAAAACATTACAAGTTTCATAAGCTGAAGCATGATTGGCATAAACAGGTTTTATTTTCTTAAGGAAAACATCAGCTGCTTGTTTTGACTAAGCCAACCTGTAGGCAGAGCGATAATTTCAGGTATTTATAATACAGCCAATAAAACAAGGGAGACTTACCTTCCGAGGGCAGGAAAGTGCAGACTGTTATCTGGAGATGTATGTGTATGTTCTAGATGGAGAGCGGGTCTCGTTCTGGGCACTGGGTGGCACGTTTAAGAAATCCCAAATCAGAATTGTATCGTCGTGGGAACTACTAATGATCTGAAACTCATCAAACTGGAGTCTGAAGACACGTCCTGAATGTTCCTGTGAGTAACAGGGAGCCCGTGAGCAAGGCAAGGAGAGGACAGCACTCCACCCCATCACAGCACAGCCGCTGGTGGGCTGGTCGGGAAACCCTTTGTTGTAATGACACTTAGTTGAAGAAATGCTCATTTTGTGTGTAAGCTTGTTCAGCAAAACACGTGGTTTCCAAACCCGGTGCCTGTAAAGCCTGAGCCTCCCCTGGAGGGGCCGGCATAGAGGTTATTAAAGGTAAAAGCAGCCCATTGAAAAGAAAAAGCAGCCTATTTTCAGTAAAACTAAATATACCACCAATAACTAGAATTGTTTGATACAGTGTCATGCTGGTTTGGGTTTCCTCTTTTAGAATACACAAGAATTTTAAACTAGAAATCATTCAGGATATAACAATATATATATTTTTCCTTATTCTTAGAATAAGCAGCAGCCTAGGCTTTATAAAACATCCTGAGTTTTTCACCTATCCCACCATACTGTAATAAAATGCCTCTCACAAATAAAAGATTTCAGATAACCCCAAATGAATTAATTTTACATACCACTAACGTACGCAAGCATAATGTACTTGCTGGGGCACGAGGGTCAAGAGCAGCTTGCAAGTCCCAAACTTTAATTTTGCTATAATGCAAAAGTAGAAGATGGTTAGGAAAGTGTCGTTTCAAGTATAAGCATAGAAGCAACATCTAAAGTGACGGAAAAGTCTGTGATTCACCCTACAGCTCGTTTATCAGAATCAAGCAGAATGGTTGAATCTTCACTAAAATATTTACACTAAATCTCGTACAACACAAATAGCTTTGTATTTCTTTCTAGCAGCAAGTACAGTGATGTTGCGATGGCCCCGGTGGGTCAGTGATGTGAACGACACGTTCGCTGTGTGTGCACAAGCCCCTTGGGACCGCAGGGGATCGGGAGCTCCCAGCACTGCCGACGAGCTGCAGTGTGCCCCAGGAATCAGCCGGGGCGGCTCTAAACCCCAATAAAAGGTGGGACACAAACACAGTTCCAGAATTGTTTTCCATAACTCTACTGTTCACTTGAAGCATAAATCAGGCAGAGACAGACCCGGAGGATCTGGACACAGATGTAAGCTGGAAGTGCCAACAGGCTCCTGCCTCCCGCCCACCAGAGACGGTCACCCAGCGGTTCCGAGAGCCCCGTAAGACACATTTACTCTTGCAACATTCATTTTCAGTGCTGCTCTCTTACAAAAATAGGAAGCCTAAACTACTCTAAGCACACAGGACCTGGCAAGGAGGGAAGAAACAAAGGAATGCACTTAGGGGTGGCTGTCACTTCAGCCAAACTGAAGTTTCCTTTCTACGGAAAATAAAACTTGAGTGATAACACAATTCAGGAGTGCGCTAAAGAGCAGCAGAAAACCAGCTTCTTGGCTACTTAAAAGTGCAGCCTGCTGTGTTGAAATGCTCATGCAGAAGCCACTCGGTCAAATGTTGATCCATTAGTCAAATGAGATGAGCCTTTCCACGGGGAACAAAAGCTCAACAGTTTGCAGAAGATGCTTTGCTAGAAAAAGCACAATTTTTTAAAATTGCTTTCAAAAACATACCCATCATAGGCTCCACTAACAATCCTCTTATTGTCGAACCTGATGCATCGAACCAGTTCTTCGTGGCCTTCTAATACTCTTAAACAGGCACCGCATTCAATGTCCCATAGCCTGCAGAGAGCAGAGGAAAGAGACTGAGTCCCTCAGGGTCAGCACCAGCCCGTGGCCTCCCGTGCAGGGATTTAAGCACAGTACTGAATGGGACTCTGTGGAAGATAGCACATAATTTACTAAAAAGAGGCAGCTGGTAGGACCATGAGATGCTCCTTGCACACAATTCAGAGATAAGTTTGTGTTGCAGCATCAGCACATCAAAATTCATCTGATCATTCAAAATTACATTCAAGTAAATGTTGGATACTTTAAAGATTATCTTGGGAAACTTTAATATACTTTCTCTCATTCTGCATAAACCAGAGATAAGAGGTTAAGAAAGTAATTAAGAAAATCAGTGACCAACATTTTCCTCATGCCTCCAAAGAGACAGCGTGGTCATAAACCACAGAAACGGATAAGAAGTTTTGTTTACCTGTGACATAAACCTCAGTGTCCCACTTTTTCCCAGGGTTGGGCTGTGTTTACTCTCACATGGAATTCAGTTTCAATCACACATCGTCTGCTCCAAAAGCCAGACATAGCAAAGGTGTCTCTGGCTCAGAGAACTGGGGTGTTCAGCCTGGAGAGGGCTCTGGGGAGACCTTATTGTGGCCTTTCAGTACCTAGAGAGGACCTACAAGAAACCTGGAGAGGGACTTTTCACAAAGGGATGCAGTGATAGGATGAGGGGTGATGGCTTTAAACTGAAGGGGGGGAGATTTAGATCAGATATAAGGAAGAAATTCTTCACTGTGAGGGTGGCAAGGGACTGGAACAGGCTGCCTGGAGAAGCTGTGGATGCCCCATCCCTGTGGACACCCCAGGCCAGGCTGGACGGGGCTCTGAGCAACCTGAGCTGGTGAAGATGTCCCTGCTCATGGCAGGGGGAGCACTGGGGGAGCTTTAAGGTCCCTTCAACCCAAACCGTTCTATGGTTCTGTGTTTTGTGTGTGCAGCAGTGCAGGACCGCCTTAAAAACGACAAGAAATCCTATTTTCACCAATGCACGTCGCTCCATACTGCCAGCAGCCCCGTGGCACCCACCGAATGGTATTGTCGGAAGACCCACTGACGACGAGCCGGTCCCGGTACTGCAGGCACGCGATGCCGCGCTTGTGCCCGTTCAGAGTACGAACAAACTCGCACGTACTTGTACTCCAGACCTGTGAAACACGAGGTGAACACTCCTCTGAGAATTACACCCAAACAACGGGTTTGAATTTCAGCAGAAGCCATTATCAACTCATAAACAGGACAGTGGGAATGAAAATCACATTTTTACGGGCAAAATGTACCTGATGTTAGTGGGAGACTGGGGCCACAGGGAACTGCTGTTGTACGTCGAGTCAATGAGAAAAGTTGGTGGAGGGTTGTCTATGAAATACTTACAAGTGGTGGAGACTGCCCCAAATGATTTAATAAACTTGATTACACCTGAATCTTGATAAATGAGTAAACATTTTTAAAAGTGAAGGTTATCCCATATGCAAAATCCCCACATTTTTTAACCAAAGAAATTGCTAGCAATCTACTAGGAAGAGAAGGAAAAAATGTGGCCTGTAAAAGTTTGGTGGCTGCTTCATTCTTAACGTTAAATGATTCAATCAACTTTGCCCATTTTTAATGAGCTATAATTGAAGTTGTAGCACAGAGTATCCAGTGGCTCATTTTCCAACATAGAGCGCAGCAGGATCTCTGACAGGTATTTGGAGATTAAACTGCAAAGAGCTTTTTGCCACAGCCCAAGGTAGCTCTGGTTCTAGAGAGTGAAGGGTGGAAACACCTTTGTGATATTAATACGCTCTGGGTAACTCAGATCTTCTGGTATGTAATAGTCTTCATACACATTAATCCCCCAAACATGGCAAAGTCTGGTGGAGCTGCCGGGAAGGCGTGGTGAGGAAAGGCAACTGCTGATAAATCTCATGTCTGGAACGGGATCACCAATTGACACAAAAAATAACACTTGGAAAAAGTCACAAAATGAGCCACATTTAACAAACAAATCGATCTTGAGACTGGAGTTCAAACAGGCTTCACGTTTTTGCACAGAAATGTTCCAAGCCTAGTTCTGCACATAAAACCACGAACAGCCAGCAAGAGGCAGCAGCTCGTAGAACCATAAAGAAAAAGGCACAGAACCGCTTAGGAACACTTGGGATACTCCGAGCCAAGTAACACTTGGAAGCTTTTCTGGCTGGGTAGACACAGGGACTGTGACTGGAGCTCTGTCAACTTACCTTAATGGTCCTGTCACCTGAGGCTGACACAATGTACTTGTCATCGAAGTCGACCACATTGACGGCAGCACGATGGCCGACCAAGACGCGGCGCAGGGTGATGTCGGTGGGTGACGCCATGTCCCAAACAGCGATCGATCTGTCCTTGGAGCACGTCACCATTAAGCCGTTACTGAACCTCAAATGAAGCACTGCCTCGTTGTGATGAATCAACGTGTTCAGAACTTCACCTGTATTTACATCCCAAACTCTGCAACAGAAAGTGATTTTATCCCAACTGAAGGATGATGGTATAGAGCATAAACATGCACACTCAGTATCGTCAAAACTGCAGTCAGCCAAGTGCTCCATATATACCAAGTACCCCTTTATTAAGAGTCATAATTAAGAGGTGTAAGAAGGTGGTACAAGAAACCCTAAATAGGGTTGTATAGTGGGCCACCAGCCATTCTACAGCTTCAGGATATATCTTGAATCATACATAAATGCAATGGAAATTTGGCAAAAAAAGAACTACTGAATGTGATGCTTTGCCAACTGTAAATAATAGTATGACATTAATATTAGGCATGTTTTCTGATATTTGGATATTACTCTAAGTATTCCCAGCCCTAATACTCATATAATATTTGTGCAAAAACTTAACACTCGCCTCACTGTAGAATCTGAAGATCCAGTTACGATGACCCTCTCGTCGTACTGCAGACAAAGAACCGAGCCAGTATGCCCTGTTAATACCTTCAAACATTCCAAGCTTGTCTTGTCCCAAATCTGTTTAAAAACAAGAAGCAGAAATGGCTTGCCATCAATTTATATTCAAGACTTTAACATTGTGACAACAGAGAAGGAAGGAAGAAAACCAGAGCTAGCCAGGAGAATACACGAGTAATTCACCTGTCCTCCCTTTTAGCTTAAAGAAACTTGATGCAAGTTTTTGACAGAAGAGTGCAATAACCAACCATCACAGAAAGACAGGCACAAGCAGCTGCTGTTCCAAGGCAGAATCACCCACCTACCTCTACGGAAAAGGTGGAACCAAAGCATTTACCTTGATGGAGTTATCTCGTAGGCCACTGATAATCTTTTCATCATCGTACTGTAAACAGTAGACACCTTTGCTGTTTTCGGAGCGGCACTGGATCCTTTGCAAGTTGTGTCGCCCACATCGCCAGTTGGATTCTATAGTCTGAGAGGGGAAACAACGGGGAGTCAGGCACGACTGCTGCAGCACACACACAGCAATCCTTCCACTGCTGCACGCCTCATCCTCAAAGGATGTAAAACTTCATCATATATTTTCTCCCCACCCTAATAAAAATGCACAAAACAATGAATTGGAAGTTTGGGGTTTTTTTGTCATGACAAACGCTGTGTTTAGTGGTGAAAATCACAGTCAACCAACCTTAGTGAGAATTTCCAAAGGAGTTGTTAGAGAGAGAAATTTTGTAACAATTCAGTTATCCCCCATGTTTCCAGGACCATCTGACATAAGCAGCACAGATTGAAGCAGGAGCTCGTGTAACCAACATCACATCCCTGCTGAGCCCAAGAGGGAGTGCTGGGGTCTCTCCTTTTTTAATCCCTTACAAACTCAACGTTTTCATTGTGAGAGGCATTTTCAGAGCCCTGACACACCTTAAAAAACCACAAAATATTTCACAGCAGAATCAGAATGATGTCCTTGTTTCAATCAGCTTTATTACTCGTAACAACAACCAGGAGAGGATGCAGGCACAGAGCAGCGCCTGCAGTACCTACACAGCCTGGGATGTTCCCGTCTTCCAGCACAGGCACCCAAACACAGCATTTATTTACCTATTTCCCCAGGTTCCCGTCCCAAATGCTGCAGGGAAGCCTGGGAAGGAGCTGATCAACTGTCCCTTTGATTGGAAAAGCACATTGATAACTTTCAAAGCAATAGCAGGCACCTCTGCAGTTCTCCCAAGCCTGGAAAACTACTGAAATGCTTATTAAAGACGAAAGTGCAGTGCAGCTGTGACACCCCAATTCCAAGAAAATGTCTGCTCCGAGGGAAAACTAACCTATCGATTTGTCCTCCACACGTTTGCTCCTTCAATTGTCTCCCATTCTGCAATTTGGACAGGATTATACGCAGTCGTAATACAAACCTGACGTGCCACAGGAATTTCTCTAAATCCTAAGTACTAAGTGATGTGGACAAGTTCCTCATCCCCTCTTGTTCTCTTCCAGTTTGGTGGGGAAGTTAATGAAATTAAGATAGCAAATCATGCGCCAGTTTGGGAATCCCCTTTTCTGGCCAGCGAGTGTGCTGCTGATCGTCAGGCTGGGAACTGGGCTTAAAACGTTCAAATCTGACGCTTAAGCTCAGCCTTGGACTCCTGCCCTGAAGGCAGCGGCTGCTTGCGGTGCTCAGCATGGAATGGAGGTGCGAGAGGAAGGACAGACACTGCTGAAACCTGAGCTCAACGCTTATCATCTGCGCGAGGAGGGGAGAACCACAACTCACTAATTCCCTTGTCGCTACAGGCGCGACTCTCGGAAACTGGAGCGGACTGTAGACGTTAATAGCATGAACCAATATAATTGTACATCTGAAGGGAAGATATTGAAAAATGCAACACTAACGCTGAAGACACAGGAGATAAAGCATCACAGATTGGAGTCAGTGACAGTGACCACCGATAGCTACAGAAGGCACTAAGAACACCACAAATCAGAAACGCTGCTTGTAGGAGTTTCCCAGAGAAGGAGTCAGTAAAAGTTTGCCCAGCAGACACGTGGACACAAGCTGGCTTAACTCATAGTTCATTATAGGAAGCTACTTAATTAGCTCGCCAGGAGGAAACCTTGGCTTTAAATAAAAGAAACTCAAGTGCTATTTGTATCTGTGTGAAGGCACAATGAAGCAGTAAGTCATGTGCAGGTGCACACTTGAATTCTGAGAATAGATGTCATTGCACTCAGATGTTATACGGCACGGCTACTGTGGGAAAATACTTCATGTTTTTCAAGAACTTGTAAAATCCCCTTACGCTGCGTAAATTTTCAATACGCTGGGAAAGCAGCCACGATACACAGAGAATATACAGCAGCAGTTCAATTGGCAAGAGAGTGAAAACAGATGTGGACATACAGAGAAATAACATTATTTTAGATGACTGCATACGGCTGAGTGGGTGGGCAAACTGGAGGACCCTCGGAGAAGGAACATGTTTGATATGATACTGGCAACCGCATTAAAGCTCCTGGCTGTAGGAAATGTCTGGTGGTTACTGAATAGTGCAGCTCATAAAGGTCTTCATTTGCAATCCCTTTCCAGGGGATATCTTAATAAACTGTATAGGCCGAGTAGGTGGGCATGTGCGTACAAGGGGGTTTATGGGCTGTGATAAGCACCAGGGAGTCAATGCTGAAGACACCCATGATTTATTTGCCTATTTATGGTACCAAACCTAATACCAATATATGCAACACCCACTACTCTATTTTCTACAGATCCCCTCAAAGTCTCCAAGATCACTGCCTGTAAACCTGGGTTTCACAATGAAAAGCACGATGTTGCAGGACTGTATCTCCTCAGTTCACACGCACAGATAAACCATTTCTGGCACTTTGCGAAAAGCTCACGAGAGCAATAGCTGACATGGGCTGCACAACCAACACAGTCTGGCCATACAAGCGATAAAGACCAAGCATGAAGCCAAAGCATCTGCCACATCAGGAGAGTCATTTGGCAGCTGAAGAAATGCATAAATGGGTAAGAAAAAGACATGTAGAGAGAAAAGTACACACAGATAATAGCCCGAGACGCAGAGGTATAGCCAAGCCTTGACCGTGCCAGAATGTGTTCACTGGTACAAAGACACACAGCAAAAAAAAAGATGCAATTCATCTGGATTAACACTTGGAACATTTGCTATACTTTGGAAGTGCTAAAGATAATCTACTAGGAACAGGATTTTTTCCCATTTGATATTGTACACTGTGTTCAGTTCCTTGGCTTAACATTGCATTTTTATTCTTGTGAATGTTACTGCAGAGCAAGAGGGTTTTTCTTAATCCCCAGAATCAAGGAGTTTCTGTTCCCTCTGAACACACAATCCTCCTGCAGCATGAACAGGATAGAAGAAAAAGGGACCTACATATTAGTTATGTTCATTGGGATTTCTCCTGAAGCATTAAGCATGTACACCAGGGGCAGTTAGAATCTAAATCCCTCTCCTTCATGCGTTTTCTTTTAAGAGAAGGAAGAAAACCCTTCCTGATTCTGGCAGAAGAAAGGAAATGAACTTATGTCATGGAGGCGGAGTGGGCTTAATATTTCATTCATTATGAAGTTAAGAGGGTTTGATAAGCAAGGACAAAATGACAGCTTGGCCATGGCACCAGGCTCCCTGCAGCTTTGAGGTCTTTCCTCTCTCAGAGCCTTTGAAGATGCCAAAACCATTAGGGGGGTAAAGAAAAAGCCTCAAGCTCTTGAAGAAGGATACAGATCGCTTAGATCTGGGCTTGGGTCTGGACTTCACTGCTGGGTCTCCAAGCTGCTGTCGGGCAGTAACGACCAAAGAGCTTTCACAGTCTCTCTCTTGGCCTTCAGAAGAAGCACGTGATGCTTATTGCTGAGATAACATGATATAATAATAATATTGCTGAGATAATAACTGGACCTCGGGAGGTACCTGCAGCGAGCCGGCTGTCCTGGCATCGCCCAGCGGGACGAACTGTTCTGAGCACGTGGGATCAGTGCAACGCAGCACAAAACGTGCCTGCAGCAGCGCCTGTGCCCAAAGCAGCCAGGGACAGAACCCTGGAGGTCAAGAGCATCAGTACGTTCCTGGTGAGGACCATCGCTTCTGTAAACCGCTGGTAAGGAGCTGCTGGTGGGCACGCAGCAGCAAAGACAGCTAAAAACCCACAGAGCACAGGGGCTCGGTGTGGTACAGGGACAGCGATGAAACCCCTGTGCCGAAGCAGCGCGGCTGCAAACTTGCCTGCACTGCACCCAGCATCCCTCAAACGCCTCGGACTCGGGCCGGCCGCGTCACCCAAGCGACGAACAAGAAAACGGGGCAGTCAGTACGTTCGATGGGGTTTACATCTCAAGGGATAGTGAAGAGTTTCGGCTGCGGGTGCGATGTACCCAAGGCCACATTCACCAGGAGATGAGCACGTTGTCACCTCTGGTAGCGGCATAGTGTCATTGCCAACAGAACAGGCACAGGAGACAATTACAATTAAATATTGATTTTTTTTGGCAGAATTTGAGACCTAAAAGTTAAGTTCCTAATGTTTAGAGCTGTTTAGATAAGATCAAAATGTGGACAATATAAATTGATGAAGTGTTGTCTCTTTCTGCAAGCGATTGATTCAACACATATGAAGCTGCTCAAAGGTCCACCAAGTGAAACTGGTCCTGAGTCACGCTGTACCTTTGCTGGACCCTTTTAAAGGCCACGTTTAAAAATAACAGAGCAACCTTATGATGCTGAACAAGACAAATCTGGACAATGGAATACACACATTGCTTCAAGAGAAAAAGGAGACTTCAGGAGGTGCATTAAAGGCCAGGGACATACCAGGAATATAGGAAATGCCTTTGGAAGAAAGCTGGCAGTATAATACTGACCATTTTATTAAGCGTAAAGAACAGACAGTGTTTTCCCTAAGTGCCAAAATGGTGTTATACACCAGATAGCTTAGGCAAATCAGATAAACAGAGGCAACATAAACTGAAGTTTCAGACCTAGAGAAGAGTAACTGAGCATTAGCACAGTCTCACTGCCCAGGAGGGTGATGCCTGACTTGCTGGAGGAGGCGGAACACGCCGCAGGGGCAGGACACGAGAAACTTGGGTGACTCCCATGGAAATCAAGTGTAAAAGCCGTTGTGGGGCTGTGCTGGGCCATCGCCGACAGCACCCGTACAGCTGCTCCCCTTCCCCAGGGAGGGGACGAAGGATCCTGGTGCGTCCTGCTCAGGAGAACTGGGGACAGCAGGATGTGGGTGGAGAGCTATCCATCCGCCCTGGGAGCTCTCTCCTCTCTGTCAAGCACCTCTGCAAACACAGTCGCGAAGCACCACATCCCAAAAGAGATTCGAGGGCGGCGTCTGATAAAAACCTTTTCCATTTCTGCAGCTGCACGCCGTGATGATCACGGGACATCCATCGATGTCTGGCTGGTCTTTCCTCCCATTTCCACCAACCAGGTACAACACACTTCAGCGGCCAACACATTTCAAGCTTTTGGGTTACAGATGCAACATCAAAATCAACTAACTTTAAATGGGCTCCTGTTTAAAGCCAAGCAATAGAGAAGTACTGCGGTAACTTCCAGATCTGGAGAGGAAATCTTAAAACTACAAGGCAGCAGCAATGAAAACAGAGAGAGGTCCCCGGAGGTGCTTCACTGACACCTGGGCTCTGCACGACACCTGGCAAAGAACAATGCTGCTGACAATACTACTGCACCGTTTAGTTTACACTGGAGACAATAGCTGTGTTTATGCATAACACCGTAAAAATACAAAGTCATATTTAAACAGGTACTTATCAGGCCCTGTCAGGGCACAGGGGCATTCAAAGTACCCAAACACGATCAATTAATCCCTTTTTCAAATCTGCAGAAGAAAACCAGTAGCCTTTTATGCCTGTTTGTGAAAAGAAGCAGCTGCGATGTGGGCAAAGCGAATTAAAAAACATCCAAGTTGAGGATGCGCTCCGTGCAAGGGGCGTCTGCGAGGAGCCGTGTGCCCGGCAGGATGAGAGAGCTGCAGCCTGGGCCGTGCAGCATGGAACGCGGCTCCTGCCCCGTCCTGTCCCTGCCCTGCCCCGTCCTTTCCCTGCCCTGCCCCGTCCTGTCCCTGCCCTGCCCCTGCGCAGCCTTGTGGGTCAGAAATGTCATTTGCAAAGCGCCTGTGGAGCAGAGATTTCAATCACAGAACCACAGAATCCCAGAATGTCAGGGGTTGAAGTGACCTGGAAAGCTCATCCAGTGCAATCCCCCCATGGAGCAGGAACACCCAGCTGAGGTTCCACAGGAAGGTGTCCAGGCGGGTTTGAATGTCTGCAGAGAAGGAGACTCCACAGCCTCCCTGGGCAGCCTGGGCCAGGCTCTGACACCCTCACCGGGAACAAGTTTCTTCTCATCTTTCAGTGGAACCTCCTGTGTTCCAGTTTGCACCCATTGCCCCTTGTCCTGTCACTGGTTGTCACCCAGAAGAGCCTGGCTCCATCCTCCTGACACTCCCCCTTTCCATATTGATCCCCAGGAATGAGTCCCCCCTCAGTCTCCTCCAGCTCCAGAGCCCCAGCTCCCTCAGCCTTTCCTCACACGGGAGATGCTCCACTCCCTTCAGCATCTTCAATGGCTGGCTGAAAAAATTTGCTGACCAGATTCTCCATAGGCAGGCGCACAGAATTCCTCCAGCATCACCATTACAACAGCACCAAACGAACCCATTTCCTCAGCAATTACACACTGCAGCGCTCATAACCAAAGCTCTCCCAATGCTGGTAGTGACTGCAGGTGAGAGCTGATTTTTTTCCCCCTTTTCAAATTTCAATTCTAGATGTAAAATTGGAACTTCTGCAAAATTCAGAAGAACGCATAATGCTTATCTGATGGCCTGGCACATTTTCCTAGAGTCTGCAGCAAAATCACATTGTAATTCTCATCTTCATTACGCGGACCTAAGTCTCTATGGAAACAAGATGAGGGCACCTGCCATGTGCCTAAAGATGTGGGAACATGGATGAACTGAGTCTTCTCAGCTCATCAGAAGATATAGATACTTGTGCTAATCCTGAGGGGAAAACAGAACAGTTGGCCAAGCTTCACAAATAATCTGGAAATAATCCAGGGACATGGGGCTCTGGAATGAGCAGCACTCAGCTTCCCATCCCAGCAACATGCCAATTAACACAATCCCAATTAGAACAGCTGCCCTGCACCAGGCCGCCCTGGGGCTGCACCCGGGCGCAGGACACTCTGCACCCACCAGATCAGCTCCACAAACCAGGTCTTGCAAAAACAGCTCCAGTTTTTTAAAATAAGCCCCAAACAGGTTTTTGCCTTTAAAAAAAGGCTCCTAAGGGAGCCTGGCAGTTGAACATCTGCCTCGGAGACACGTACAGTTACTGGAGCACCTCTCGTGAAATGGAACCTAATTAAATATTTGGCTTCACAGAGGAGGTGCAGAGTAACCACCTCTTTCCAAGAATTTGGTCTCAGATCTCTAAATGTCCTCTTGTTTTCAGATCCAGTGATTTCAGAAGTGCATTATGTTCCTAAAATGTGTTTGGCATGAAATAAACAGATATTGGCACTAATACATTTTCAGAGAGACCCGGGAACCTCACTTTGCCAAGTCCCTGCCGGTATCACCTTGCGGCTAACGAGACCTTCCGGCTAACGAGACCTTGTGGCTGCACGGACTTTTGACCCAAAAAGTAAATAGAACCCAAGGGAAACAATTCAAATTTGCTATTCATCCTTTTTCCTTTCAATTGTTAATTCAGGTTTTGGATTACTTCTCAAATTCTGACAGTCAGTCCAAAGGAGAGAGCGTGTTCTCCTTTGAACTCATCTCTACTCGCAACCCAATTTAGGGCCAGCTGCAGTAATTAGTAACTCTTATAATTAGAAACAGTCTAGCAGAATTTGGTTAATCTTTGTACTCCACTGAATGATGAGATTTTTGTGTTGCATCAAATATACTTTACTGCATTCAAAAATCAAGTTCTTTGGACACAAACAGAAATGTTTTCTAAAAATATAATGATAGAAATGCTAATGTGGTAGCCTTTGGCTCATCACTGCTCCCTGAACCCTGACCCTCTGACAGAAACACACAGATCTTATTAAAAGTCCAGGCAAATATTTGATGATAAAACATTTTGGTATTCAAGAGATACAAAATTCTTCATCACAGCTGAGATGAAAGCCTTATTTAAGAGCTTCTGCACATTGCTTTGAAAAAGGAATTAACAGGAAAGGCATGAAACTGAGGGAGAACATGACTTCAGAACTGCTGGAGAGAGTCCAGCGCAGCCACCAAGATGCTGAAGGGAGTGGAGCATCTCCCGTGTGAGGAAAGGCTGAGGGAGCTGGGGCTCTGGAGCTGGAGAAGAGGAGACTGAGGGGGGACTCATTCATGGGGATCAATATGGAAAGGGGCAGTGTCAGGAGGATGGAGCCAGGCTCTTCTGGGTGACAACCAGTGACAGGACAAGGGGCAATGGGTGCAAACTGGGACACAGGAGGTTCCACTGAAAGATGAGAAGAAGCTTGTTCCTGGTGAGGGTGTCAGAGCCTGGCCCAGGCTGCCCAGGGAGGTTGTGGAGTCTCCTTCTGTGCAGACATTCAAACCCGCCTGGACCCCTTCCTGTGGAACCTCAGCTGGGTGTTCCTGATCCATGGGGGGACTGCACTGGATGAGCTTTCCAGGTCCCTTCAACCCCTGACATTCTGGGATTCTGTGATTTAGGTTTAAAAACAGAATAAGGGGAGGAAAAGTCAAGAAGAATTTATAGCTATGTTTTGTTGTTATTGTTACTCATCATCTACATTTTTCAACAGTGTTAAAAGCTTCTTTTGACAGTCCTTTAGGGAAGCAATTTGTGAAAAACACTTTAAAGAGTGACTTACTAGAAAATGTATAATTGACTTTTGGAAGCAGAAGAATTACTTGGCCCTCAACCATTAGCAGAATCACGAACCCTTCTCCAGGCTGGAAACGTGGAAAACACCAATATGTCAGGAGACTTGAAGGAAACACATAAACACTGTTTTTTCCTCTGAATTTGGGCAAATAGGCTCACACTTACTTGTGCTAAAGTGAATTCAAAGGCAAAACCTCAGAGCTGACAGATCGGGCTCCTTCCTGCGTCCCTGCTCTACCAAGGGGCCATGGACGGTGCTGAGGTTACTTGTCTGTACCTTAAATTCTACCCAACCAGTGAAGACCAAAGGTTTTTCACAGGTCTATAGACACAGGCACGAAGTGGAAAGCAGAGAACTAGAGGAGATTTTCCCTGAACTGCCGTGTTTGACACCAGTTAACACAACTCTGCACGTTCACCTTTATCACATCATCCGCCTGAGCACCAGAGAACGAGAAATCAGGACTTATGAGCTGAAGCTCTGAAGGAAGATAGCATTGAAAACAGTCCTATAAACCTCTGATTCTTGACTTGCAAGCACTCATGTGCTTTCTATTCATATTGAATACATGAGCCCTTTTCAGGCAGTGAAGTGCAATTTTTTCTCTTAACTGGATGGTTTAGTAGATTCAACATTCTCTCAATGAAATTCAGTTTTTCAAAAATATATTCATCACTATGACATATTCCAGTGTTGCACTTATTCCCCACCCCCAGGTATTGAGAGACTGAAAATGCTCACATTTAATGCATTAGCAACAAGCAAAGCCCGAGGGTTTGGGCTTTTTCCTGCGTATTCCATCCTATGAAAACCAGGCCACCTGAGGAGCTTCCTTCCCGTGCACTGCACCAGCACGTCTACAGCAACAAAAGAAGTATTAAATAGCAGATGGTGACAGTCCAAAGGCTGAACGGCCTCACAACATCTCTAAGGGACATTCCCATCTCTAACACTAAGAATTCCTACACAAATAATCCATTTACACCCAAACAAATGAGTTTCAGCAAAAATAACTTTTAAAATCCGAGTTACAATAATGCTGGACTCCTGCAGTGTTCCACAGCTCACAGGTCAGCTTTTCACGCCGCTTTTTGCCTGTTTTCGTTACTCAACAGTGCCAGAAACTTGCAGAAAGCAAGAAAATATCACATCAAGACTTCTCCTTAGTCCCATGGGCCTCTATCACTGCAAAATCGCTGCCATTCCTTACAGAGAGGACACATCTCCCTTCAGATAATAAAATGCGTATCATTCAGCTCACAAGCAAATATCAAGTTTGATCATATTCTGCCTGGGCTACATTTCATGCTTAGTTCTTTATCAATAGATGTTTATAAATTGTGTAGCAAGGGTTATAAAAAAATACCTGAATACTGGCTGTTTTCCAGCAGATACATTTTACAGATAGGTTAAGAGTTGTGAATAGTTTTGTTTACTGAGTGCCAAGCGACACAAACTCACATTTGCCGTAGCAGAACGATTCCATTAGTTCACATCTGTCTTAAACACCAAAACATCCATCTCCCCCACTCACGAATTTCAGAGCAATCATTTCACACCCATCACGTGGCTGAAATAAATCCACTACAGTCTGTAGCACAACCAAAGAGTTTTATGGTGGGTACACAGCAAACTGAGCAAGACATTTGCTGCTCGTAGCCACGATACCAAGATGATCACGATTTACCCTGTTAAACCAAGGGAGCGAGCCCAACTTCGTAACTCAAACAATATAAGGAAAATTTTATGTCAAAGAATAGTAATTTCTACAGCCCATCAAGGTCCCTCCTGCGTTCATGTGTCACTGTAGGACTGGACTGATTGTTCTCATCAAACCACTGGAGGGGGAAAAATAACTCCACACCCGGGAGAAAGCTGCATGTGCCACAGCGAGCGCTTGGGAAGTAACGGGTTACCAAATGAGCAACATTTTACATGGTTGCTGTGTAAGGCATTAAACCTCAGATCACTTTCTTATTAGAACATTCAGCCATATGTAGAATAGTCTTAGTTTCCCAAACCAACTCTTTTATTAAAATCCAGAGTCCCAGGAGAGTTCAAAATAGTTTTGAACACAAAGAAGAGGGTGTTCAGCAACACGTTAACGCATGTTGTGCAGCAGGAAGTTGCTGGGGGTATTTTATACATTGTTTGACGACCAAGAGCTCACAGAGCAGCAGTGATTCAGATACAATGATAGGCTTCATTGCTCCTACATGCATCATCTTTGAAATGCTGACAATATGCAACGTTATTTCTCTGCGGATTATTATAGATCAGAAAACATACCTCTATATCCTGTATTATCTTTGGGTATAAGGACCTGTAAAATGAATTTGGGGGGCCGTCTGTTGGTCTGTTTTTAAACAGGTACTGATCCCTAGAAAGAAGCAGAAATATTTTTCAATTTACCACAAAGAATCCAAACTTTAAAGGAATTCAAAGTCTGCACAGAACATATTCTCACACAATACTTTTAAGAATTTTTAGTATTGCCGTTACGATCCTTGTGACTTTACAATCCAACAGCTTAATTTAAAAACGTCCAAGACTAAAAAGATAGCAGGGCTTTTCCTTCTGCTTTTCCAGATGAGGGTTGGTTGCTTCGTGAGGCTTTCAGCCAGAAGGGTGCCGTCCTCTTGCATTTTCCTGGGCACACCACTAGAGAGCACAGAATGGCAGGTTTCTACAGCAGAACACGCATCTCTTCAGGAATCACACAGGACCACAAACATCAATGGTTTCTCTTTCAGAGGTGCCTGTGGCCCAATCAACTATCTTACACTTCAAGCAAAAAAAAAGTTCAACTGGAGATAAAGCCCCACAAAACATTATTTTGCTCGTTTTTGTGAGTTGATTCTAATTGGTAGTTCTCCCTGAGAAACAGAAATTACAGATTTCCAAGAAGGCCAACAGTATCCTGTCCTGTATCCAAACCAGCTGGTCAGCAGGACAAGGGCAGTGATCCTTCCCCTGTACTCTGCACTGGGGAGGCCACACCTGGAGTATTGTGTTCAGTTCTGGGCCCCTCAGCTCAGGAAAGAGATTGAAGTGCTGGAGCGGGTCCAGAGAAGAGCAACAAGACTGGGGAAGGGACTTGAACACAAGCCCTATGGGAGAGGCTGAGGGAGCTGGGCTTGTTCAGTCTGGAGCAGAGGAGGCTTAGAGGTGAGCTCAGCACTCTCTAGAACGACCTGAAGGGCAGTTCTAGCCAGGGGGGATTGGGCTCTTCTCCCAGGCAGTCAGCAATAGGACAAGGGGGCATGGGCTTCAACTCTGCCAGGGGAAACTGAGGCTGGAGATTGGAAAGCAATTCTGTGCAGAGAGAGTGGTCAGCATTGGAATGGCTGCCCAGGGAGGTGCTGGACTCACCGGCCATGGAGGTTTGTAAACTGAGATTGGACACGGCACTTAGTGCCATGATCTGGTAATGGACTGGAGTTGGACCAAGGGCTGGACTGGATGAGCTCTGAGGTCTCTTCCAACCCAGTCCATTCTGTGATTTACAGACAGACTTACCGCAAGAAAGCAAGTGGCGCACGGCAGGACAGGGGACAAAGCCAAAGGGCAGGTGACAGTTTTTGCCCAGGGCAGAGATCAGGGTGACAATACCCACCCACTACGAGCTCACCGCTAGGGAAATGTGCAAAGGAGAACACTGTAAAAGGTGAATGTATTTCTCAGCAAGGTACTTACCAACCCCTTCTCTCTGACAGCCCCTTCCAGAGCGGATCTGTGCGTACCATCCTCTCAATCAGCTTCTTCCAGAGCATCCCCTCCGAGATGACTCTCTGCCACTCCTTGCACACCAGCTCTGCCGCGCACAGCGACCTGGCGTCCAGATAGGAAAGGATGTTTTCTGCTATGTGATCTAAGCCTTGCTCTGCAAAGAAATAAAGGCAATTGAAACGTCAATCACTGTGCAGGAAACTACTAAACAAGTTTTGCAAGACATTCATAGAAAGCCAACAAGGCTTAAGGCTGGAGCAACATGATAACTTAATTATCACACACAGAAGCACCGGCTACAAATTAATCCAAACAGGCACAGCAAAAGTTCTCTCTTTACTCCCTTCCCAGCACAGTCTGCCTGCTGGACCGTCCCATTTCCAGAGTGAGAATGAGCACGAACCCAAATTCAGCACAGTACGCAAGCAGCTGAAAGCGTTTTGCTTCTCCTGGGCACACAATCCTGGACTTTTTGAGCACATAATGCACTGGGCTACGTGATCCAAAACCAAGATTATCCTCAAGCAGACGCTTTACTAAGCAGCTGTAGTAAAGACTTCAAATACTGGTTCTTCTACTATTCTCTTACATGCAACAATAGATAATTCAACTCAGAAAAAGACAAGACTCCACAGGAACAAACACAGACATAACCAGTAGAAGCACAAGCAAAGGTTCTGCAAAAGCTTCCTTTTATCAAACGCAAGGACGTCCTTTCTATTGAACCTCCTTCTCTAAAGTGCAGGTGCAGCGTCGCTGTGTCCTGCAGCCTAGGGTGGGAAGGGGAAATCAGGGAGTTCAACAGCAATTCATTAATCACAAATGGTGCTTTAACATCCGAGGCAGTTATCCCGGTTCATGGTTTACTGTTGCTAGACTCCACACTTGCAGAAATTATTACTGAATGACTTATACCAGAGGCTGGGGGCTTTGAGGTTTCTCTTCAGCTAGAGGAAAATTAAAGAGGAGTACATTTTTTGGAACTATTTTGAGTAAATCAGACCATAATATTCAATACAGCATTTATTTCGGGGCCAGTGGATGCAAGTAAAATAACATTATTGCAAATGAAAGCCCTTTGGCAGCACTTAGACATCCCAGAAACATCCTCTCGTGCTCTGATTTCACCTGCAGGATAAGGGATGTTGGGCAACAAGCCATAGTTATCAGTGGACTGGGGAAACCCTGATTTTCCTCACAAAGATCCCAGCTTCCAGCAGCAACTTATTAACCCCTGTGATCCCTTTCTATCATGGTAGGGTTAGATTTACGTATTAAATGCAATCAACACGCCAGCAGAAGTTCAGATCACCCACCCTGGGGTCCTGTCCATTGACCCAGGTCTATGTAAGGTAACATGCTGCAATATATTATTTCACAAATATCAGTTAATAATTCTCCAGAACCACTGGGTAGCCAAGCTGAAGCTGGTGGAAAGAACAAGCACACCAACAAAGAGGACAAATACAGTAAGCTGCCAGCATACATCTTCAAGACATAAACCAGATGGAACGCTGCACGCATTTGCTTTTGGTCTTTGCCTGAATCTTCTCTCCAGCTGAGGGTGTTACATTTAAAGACATGATTGCAGTTGAGTAAAGGTACACACATAGAACCCACTTAGGTAATACACTTGCACTAAATTTAAAACAGAAATCAAGCTTTTTGTGTTCGTATTCCAACTACAGCATCACTGGTCGCACCAAAATCACCGGTAAGCCTGGTCCTTACTTCAAAGCACCTGCAATTTTGCTTTCCAAAAAACTCCACTAAATGAGAGATCTAGAGTAACTTAATTGCCATGAATGGCAGTTGGCCAAGCTGTCTAGTGCATCGTTACAATCACACACTGTCCTCTATGTATTTTTGCAGCACACGGTATATTTGGAAGAGGAGGGATTTTCTACACAAAGCGCTGCAGTTCCCGAAGCAAACGGTGCTGAGGATACGGCAACGAACTATGGGAACCGCAGACCCTGCAGCAGAGGGCACGCCGAGGCTCCTGTGGGACGTGCACAGCACCGGTTCTCTTTCAACAGCCATTTTACACCATCTGAGCAACCTCGGCTGCCCCTCCAGACAACAGCCGGTGTGTTCAGGATCCTCCCAGCATGGGCACTGTCGTCTGCGGCTAAAGGGGTATTAATATTCACCTCACACAGGGACACTTGGTCAGTCAATGGGTAATAAGAGAGTGTAGTGCTAAGAAATGACAGAAATGGTAATTGAGTCCAACCAACATCAGGTTATGCTTCAAGCTTATTAATTAAATCTAAAAATGAATGACTACAAAGTTTTAAACAAAACTAAGAGTCCTGGTTTTGTTAAAAACAAGACCGGTTCTCTTTTGGTGATTTTTCTTTCAGCTCAGTTCTTTAGGTGGCTGGACTTTTCTGCGTTTAACTGCATATTTTTCCTAGGATGCTGCACTCAGTGCTGATCAGAGACCAAGGGGATGCTGAAGAAGCTCGTGTTTAGATTTATTACTATGGTAGCAAAGAAAGACTGATAAGTTTTCCCACATTCCACTGTGAGAGGAGCGTGTTTGAGGAGGGGTGGATGGAACAGGTGACCAGAACTGACCAGCAGAAGTATTCCATCCCATAATCGTCATACCCCCCATATAAGAGGGTGATCACAGGGCCGTGCTCTCTTCGCCCATGCCCGGCCGGCATCCAGAGAGGCCCCTGTCTGTCTGTCTGTCTGTGACCCACAGGCCTCAGGCCCTGCACTCAGGTTCCGGTTGCTGTGCAGTCCCACCCGTGACTTCCGGGGCCTGAGCTGCAGCTGCTGGAGCCGCCAGCTCCACACACCCAGCTCTGCTGAGAGACCCAGCTCCGCATCCACCACTTAGATTGCCTTTGTATGTTCTGTATATATTCTCTGTTTATTAGTAGCATTAGTAAAACCCTTTAAAACTCCCCAACCTGAAGTCTAAGTCTCTCTTCCTTTCCCCTTATCTTTCTTATCATCTTTCCGATCTAAAGGAAGGGGTAGCAGGAGGTAAAGGGGATAACAGGGAGCGTCTGCCTTGGTTTATTGCCGCCTTGCCTTAAACCTTGACAATATCAAAGTATTATACGGTTAAACCAGCAGACCCAGAAATTATTAAAAAGACACATTGACACTGATGGCTCCGGTGTTTCTGAAAACCGTGACAGAAGCACAAGGCACTGACCCGGAGGTTCCAGCTCCCCCAGGCCCGAGGATGCCGTCCTGTCCTCCCCACAACAGTGCCTTCGACCAGCGCTGGCGCAGAGAGGAGCAGGGACACAAACCACCCTTCCAGGTGACCTCAGCGCCTCTTTGTTAGAGGGCAAACAAGCTCCAGCTATGTCTGGGTTCCAAAGAAGCGTGAGATACCCTAGCAACAGGTAAATCCTTCAGTGTCTGCACTTTTAAGGTCTAAAACTCTTTACTCATGCACCCGAAAGATTGCAGGTGAATGAGCAAAGGAGCGATGCAAAGTTCATCCAATAAACTGTACAGCCAAAGGCACGGCTGTCCCCAGGCACATTTCGCTCAAAATGCCACTATTTCTCTCTAGTAAAGGTGGGAGAGCAGGATCCATGCTGAAGAGATGCACCAGATGCTGTTCTTATTCCAAAACTGGGAAGTGGAATTTTGCCTGATTGGCATAATTTTGTAAAACAATCACCACACACATACACTAACGTTCTTAGATGAAGGAAACCCAAATGCTTTTAGTCAAATAACAGTAAACAAACCACATATTTCAACCACGCACGTAAAGAAAGGTTACGGTATAAAGTAGTCAGGCTGGCATTTGAATATATTGTTAACACCTTGCTTATGGTTTTGAGCAATTTTTGAAATGTAAAGATCCACATGTGAAATGAACAATTCCCAAGGGAGAAAGCGCCAGACAAACAGATGTTCCAATGATGCTCATCCACAGAATAATATTTTCAAAGTTTATCTGTTACTGCCATCTCCCGGCAACACACTAAATAGTGATGCTCCCCAGAGAGACGAGAACTCCAAGGAGCTATAAAACTACCAGTAACCAACTTAATGAAAAGGCTACACTGCAAAGCATCCTTTGAACTCAACAAGTGTGTGGTTCTGTGGTTTTCTGATGATGGGGGGTTTGGGTTTTTTTCCCTATTCTGGCAAACCTGTATCATCTTTCAAAAGCCACTGAACGGGTCAGTGTGGAAGTGGAGCTTGAAATACCCTTCAGAGTCAGGACTCATGCTGCACTTTTGTTTTCAATAGCAGGCAAGTGTTTCTGAATCAGGTACAAACACTTGAGGAGTTTCATACGCAGCACAGAGCACATTCCACAATCAGAAATTCAGCTGCTGGAGTTTAAATCCTTTGTGTGAGTAGGAACGGACATGCCATTCAGGTAGTTTCAGGAGAATTTGATTTCAATCACAATTTTGAGGCCCTAAAGAAAGCACGTGGGTCCTGGTGAAGATGGTGGACAGCACAAGCAGGGCTTGGTTCCGATCCTCACGCCCTGGAGCGTGAGGCTACCGCAGGACTGAAGCCCATGGTTTTCTTTTCCCTTGTGAAATCCTATCTTTCAAATGGAAGGTTTTCCAGATCAAATGCAGTTGCACAGAACCGCTTCTGAAAAATGACACATGACAAAGCAGGGATATTTTGTAATTGTTCAGTCTTTCACACAGCTGACAACCCTCTTAAAAACAGCTGTGAGAATCCAGATCCGAATCTGCCTCTCATGCTTCAAGTCTGGAAATGCAGCTCAGAAGTATCAGGGTAAGACCAGGTCCTTCTCAAAACCCAGTTGAAAAAGAAATCATCTCGCTAACATACACACCAAGCATTTAGAGACAGGGCTAGAAAACTGTTCATAAAGAGAATAACTCCCCAAAGTACACATAAAATCTTCCTTCCTAAGGCAGCTTCTGTTTTCTCCAGGTTAGGAACTGTCCTGGTTTTGATAAAAAGCAAGTTCCTCTTTCAGTGAATCTGCCTGTCAGCTAAAGCTTCATATGAGCTGCATTTTCCTGGAGAACCAGACACATGTTTTGGTAAACCTAGCAATGGAATGGAAACTTACTGATAAGGACAGATTCACATCTCAGGAGAGGGGCAACGAGAAACTGGTGACCAAGGAACTGATCAACTGTGTATAACATTCTGTTCATGTGAATGCTTCTTATAGAAGTGGGATATCACGAGGATCTCGTCCCTTTTCCCTGTGGCCGACACTAGGAGAGGACCTTGCTGGTCGTCCCTGCGAACTGAGGCCCAGTGAGAGACTGAATCCAGCTCCGGTTGGCTGCAGAGTCCAATCCAGGACTTCGGGTGCCAGCTCTGCAGTTGCTGAGACTTTCAAGATTGGTTTTGTATATTTTGCATTATTTTCTCTATTCTTATTAGTAGCATTAGTAAAATATCTTTAATTTTTCCAACTCTCTTCTCTCTGTCCTTCTTTCCCTCCAGATCGCCTGTCCTGAGTGGGAAGGGGGGAGAGGGAGGGCTGAAGGGGGAAGTGGGGGGGAGAGGAGGTTAACAACACATCTGCCAGGGTTTGATTGACATCCCGCAATCTTAACCCTCGACAGGAACGCTTGAGAAGATTTAGATTTCAGTGTCTACCTGTAGAATGATGTTTTATGGAACTATCCGACCAAGTGTTCGCAGAGACAAGTCCCAAGTGCCGGGGGCTCAGCTGGTTCGTACCCCCTTCACTAACTCAAGGCTTTTCTGGACTCTCGCTTGTGGCGTAATCCCAGCCCCAAATGCTCATTATTGTTTAACTGAACTAAGCCGAGGTGTTCAATAAAATAACTCATCAGTTGCCACATCCCCACAGCAGCGATAACGGACATACCCGCCTGGGACTGGGCACCTGAACACACACAACTGCTCAATAGGAAGCAAATATTTCATTGATTTTTAAGGATCAGCTGCAAATCATGAGGCAGAACCCTCTACTAAGATGTGTAATTTTCACTATTCTGTGTCACATTGGCCACAGACAAAAATCAGATTTTTAAAACATCTGAAACTCAAGTGTTTTCTGATGTTAAAATACAACCACCTTGTGTTCTATCAATACGCCAACAGTTACACACTGAGCACAAACACACACGCACTTTGCCACCCAATCTACAGACTTTGATTGCTTGCAGAAGCGCACAGATTTCAATTGTTCACGTTAAAAGAGAAGTAAAATCTTTAATTAATACAGTAGAAAAGGTCCAAGGCAGAGATACTTTGATACCCAAATGTGGGATGTCAGCCTTATAAAAGTGATTAAACATTAGATACGAAACAGTCACTTAGATCACGCAACTGCACAGGCTTTTATTATTCTGGCAACAAATCTCCAAAGAAGCCTGGCAGGGTACAGTTCTCGGACTGTTCTAACACACAAAACAGATATAGAAGGGACATTCTTTCCTCATCAAGGGTTACAGAGTTGTGCTTAAGGGTCAGCGTTGTCATTCATTTAAGGAAGGGGCACAAGCTGGATGAGACCACGCAAGGAATGTTAACATCTGAAGGATAACTAGGAGAATCAAAGGCACGGAGGCGGTGTAAGTTATTCTCGCAATTATGCTGTCTTTTGAGAGTTATTTTTGCTGCTGGCAGAAGGGAACACCGGCGGGTGCGGGCGGCCTATGGCAGAGCTGGGCTGGGCTCAGCCAGGCGCAGGGCCGGGATTAGAGCCCAAGCCTGTGAGAGCAGACCTGCAGACTCCACGTTCTGCCGCCACGTACAGGAAAACACACCAGAATTAGCACTTTTTTCCCACTGTAGGAAAACCAGATCTCACAAACTTTTCCCATTTTTCCTGCATTCTCACAGCTGTAAAATCAGTAGGGCCAGAAGGAAGCAAAATCTATTTCCATTTAAAACAAAGGAGTTTCACTTATCAGAAAGAAGTAAAATTATCTTTTAAAAGGTAGTACTTTACTGTTATCTTTCAATGTGATGTTAGTCCAACACAGGACTGATTTCAACCAAGACAGATTAAGTTCTTTGGTAAATTCATACAGATGTTCCTCAACTAGCACGTTACCTTTAAGAAAGGCTCAGTATGGGAACAGTTCCCAGCATTTACATCTTCAAAACCCATAAAAGTTGTAAACATAAATACATATTTATATAAACAAATGTGGTGTAAACAAGTGCCGGCTTACACAGCCCCCCAATTCCTTAGGAATAAATATACAGTATGTACGAACTGCGTATCTCCGTGATATCAGCCCTGAGGTATAAACACAAGTAAAATAAAATAATAATTGAAGCTCATACTCGCACATTATGCTCATGAGTGTCTGGTTCACTTTATTTTTTAGTTAACCCCAGATATTCCCTAGAGAAAACAAAATTCACTATGTTGAAAATAAGCAGGAAGAACCATCCCCAGCAGCTGAAGGCGTCAGCTCTCCAGGCAGAACACGGAGCGTGGATTTGTGTGCGTGGCCAAAGTGTTCTATAAAATAACCTCCCTGAAAGGGGCTGTATGGAAAAGGACACCTGCTTTCATGTGCCTTTGGCACATTTTTAGCCTGTTTTTTAGGAAAACAGAGCACGTGTGTTCCACATCACTTCTGTGTCCTATGCCATGTTCTTCGTTCCCCTTTGCCTACTAAGTTCATTCCAACCACGCTTGGCAGATGAGCCAAAATTCCCCCATCACCTCCAAAAGCTGAATTCCTCCCAGTTGTGTGAAAATGTATCAAGAGCAGCACCGCAGTGCCCGGACACCCGTCACGTCCTGCAGCACCGCCCCGGCCCCCGCAGGCTGGAGCACCCAAGCACACCAGCGCCTACAAGCTTCACAGCTTGTAATACGAACAACCTTCAAAATGACTTTATTTAGTGGTCCCTGCGCTCAAAAAATCACCAGTTTCTGATTCCTTTTGTGATTTCTGTCACTGCCGTGTCTTGGCACTCTTGAGATACCACTCACCGGTCTGGGGTACTACACAGATTTCATATTAGAACTAGTGTTACAGATTTACATCAACCAGCAGCAAAAGCGGTTTCTGAGCAACTGAAGGAAGGAAGTACAGATGGACTATACAATAAAATCCACAATAACTTGTGCTCAAGTCAATAACAAGACACATGAGATTCACTCATCTAAGGACGCAGGGAACTCAGAACACAACTAAAATGTAATAAAAGACTTGACAAACAAAACCACCTCTTTAGTGTTTTCTGCACTTACAGGGTTCATATGAAAAGGAACTTAGACCAGAGCTTGCAGAGATACAACTTTTACAACAACTCAGTTCCAGCTAAACACAAACTATCCATCAGGATATGCTACTCAAAGTACTTTCACATGGAACAACACTGGCATCCAGTGGCCAATTCAATTAATCACAGAAGTGAATGACTTCTGGAACCATCACCTTATACAAGACAATCGACATCTGGAGGATGTTCCAAAAAGTATGCACACATCTGAAGTATTAAACAAAGAAGAAATATTTATAAATGCACCTCTTGTAAAAGAAATATTAATTTACCTGGTAACGCAGTGATGAAGTCCCGTTGTAACATGGGCTTCAAGTAAGAGTTAATATGTCCATGCTGATAGTGACACATTCGTGAAATAAGGTGTTCCACAAATTCAACTTGATCTGATTCAGACCACTGGTCAAAATATTTAATACACAAGTCTTTTTCTTTTTCGTAATTTCCTTCCGATGGTCTTTTTCTTGAGACAATCACGGATGAAGTTCCATTACTTATCTGGTTTTAGGAAAGGAATAGCAGTATTTCAGTATAAGCAAGAACAGAAAGAGCTTTATAAGAACTCTCGAGGAAGAAAATGTGAGAAGACACAACGAAATAATCAACAGAATTAAGTTTTAAAATACATTAAGGCTACAAATTATGCCATGCGAACTTCATATTTCATAAAGATGAATGAAAAGACCTTGCTCATAGTAGTAAGTTACTTCTTATACTGAAACACTTTGGTTCCCTTACACCTGTTACAATTTGCACAGCAAGGAACTTAATTCTTCTGAGAACAAACTCTCCCAGACTAAAGCAGTGGTTTGTGCTGCACACCTCAGTCTGGCCCTTCTGCACCCCCCAGTCTGCTCCACCAACCACTCACAGAGGTTCCAACAGTTAGGATAACACACACTCAGAGACATCCCAAAGTCAGGTATTCATTCTCTAAGTGAATCTTTGTATTAACACCCTTGTGTCAGTTTTGAACCGCTTGCCCACAAACAAAGAGTGAGAATTACATGATCTCAAGGGCTTTGTTGTGTTCTTGACAAACAGCTCATGTCAATGTTCGGGCCATAATTAAAATCTGGGAGCTTTAGCTACAAACAAGGACGCTCCAGAACAGCCGAGGACTCGCTGCTCATCAGTCGACAGAACCAGACGGGTGCCAGGCTGCTCCCAGCCCTTCAGGACACCGAGGGGCTGCTGGGGAACAGCTGCCGGCTCGTGGAATATTCCCAAGCTTCTCCCAAGCAAAGTGCTTGCAACTCCTTGACACGTGAAGGTGTTGAATTCTCCTCTGAAAGGAGTCGCATGCTCAGAAAGGTTGACCTGTACTCCCAAATATCCTTTGATACAGAATTGGCCTTTCAGGGTCAGCACAAACTACGAAATCTAGTAAGTTCTCGAGTATTATTCATCGGCGTCATCCTTCACTTGAAGGTCGAGCTAATTTTAGGATGACACAGTCAACTCCATACAAGGATGATTACGCAGATGCAAGATTTGGGACCACAGAAAATCATGGCCACTCTCCTTCTCCCCAGATGTCAGTCCTACCTGCCATAGGGTATTTTTCTTTGGAGACTCATCTTCATTCTGATCCTCCATTACTGACGTGTTCTATGAGAAAATAAAAGGCATTACTTCAATTTTGATTCTATTTCAACTCCTCGCTCTACAAGCATTACCAAAAAGCAAATCAAGTGAACAGATAAAATTCATTTTCCCAGTGAACGGAATTTTCAAAGATTTCTGGACACAAAACCTGGGTATTATAAATAAATTCCTCTTTTAACTGACATGTTTATCAATTCCATTTACTGTAAAGATAACTCCCCAGCCCCTCTTCAATTTCCTTTGACAGGTTTTCATGCAACCTTTCAACGCTCTTCTCACTGGGAAATAAATTCACTTGCATCCTACTCAAGCCAAAGTAATTAAACCTGTCAAAGTAATCAACCAGCACTTTCTGTCAAAGTTAAGATGCATACATCTAGTGAAAAAAAAAGAAAAGGAAAAATAGCACTATACACCACTTGCATGCAACAGAATACGTGTTTTCCCAGCGCTAGCTTAGCACAAGGAGCTGCTCTGCGTCCCCTGCCCATGTCCCGTCACTCTGCGCCGCCACGATGTCTCCTCACCCTGACTCCACCTCAGTGCTCTCCCCGCATCACAGCTGCCCCTCATCGCTGTGTTCTCCCCTTTTGTTCCAGAACAAGAGATGTAAGGGTTTCTATAAGCGTTCAGCTGCGGATGTTGCTTTTAGAGCTTACCTCAGCTTTCCAAAACCTTTCACTCACTTCTTCCCTTTTTGCTTTCACACACAGAATCACACAAAATGGACTGGGTTGGAAAAGCCCTCAGAGCTCATCCAGTCCAACCCTTGGTCCAACTCCAGTCCATTACCAGATCATGGCACTAAGTGCCATGTCCAATCTCAGTTTACAAACCTCCAGGGCCGGTGAGTCCAGCACCTCCCTGGGCAGCCATTCCAATGCTGACCACTCTCTCTGCACAGAATTGCTTTCCAGTCTCCAGCCTCAGTTTCCCCTGGCAGAGTTGAAGCCCATGCCCCCTTGTCCTATTGCTGACTGCCTGGGAGAAGAGCCCAATCCCCACCTGGCTAGAACTGCCCTTCAGGTCGTTCTAGAGGGTGCTGAGCTCACCTCTAAGCCTCCTCTTCTCCAGACTGAACAAGCCCAGCTCCCTCAGCCTCTCCCCATAGGGCTTGTGCTCAAGTCCCTTCCCCAGTCTTGTTGCTCTTCTCTGGACCCGCTCCAGCACTTCAATCTCTCTCCTGACCTGAGGGCCCAGAACTGAACACAACACTCCAGGTGTGGCCTCCCCAATGCAGAGCACAGGGGAAGGATCACTGCCCTTGTCCTGCTGACCATGCTGGTTTTCATGATCTGCTCCCTTTTGCTGTCCGGACCACAGTTCCCATCGATTGCCCCCTGCTCACTGGTACAGACCCCATGGTAATTCCTGCTCCTTTGGCCTCCCAGCACCCCTGTCCTGCCCATCACGGTGTCCGGGAGACACCCGCTGACGAGCACAGGCCCGTCACGAAAAACTCAATGTCTTAAACATGATCTGTACTTATTTCAGCCCGCTCCCCCTCCACCGTCTGCCTCAGCAGAAAGAGGAACAAGACACTCAAGTAAAACACACGATGGAATAAGTCATGTAATTCCTTTACTCCTGCCATCACGTATTACGGATTAACCCCTTAATAACTACATCCACCCCCATTTAAAACACAATTCCATCTCAAAGCATTCACCACTTAATCTTCTCCTCTTTCCTGCATGAGGAATGTACTGCGCTAAAACCAGCAAACCTGAAAAATTCAGGATATTACGCCTACGGGTCAGCCTTCCCCCGCCGGCCTACACTGCTCTGTCTGAAGTTTACCTGGAACCCTTTTCTTCCCTGCAGTTAAGTATGAAAAAAAAGCCAAATCAACAGCCATGCATCACACAGACAAAAGATGACATTATAAAGCCTGTGCCCACCGGGTGATGGAAAAACTCAAGTCTATCTGGTGATGACACACATGACGAACACAAGCCCGGGAGGCGGCTAGTGGCGAGTCCAAAAATGGACAAAGGCTGTAATAGTTTTGTGTTCCTCCACAGATACGTATATTTTAGTGTTTCTGGACGTCATAGGACAGTAACACTGGAAAAGTAAACCGCACTTTCCACATTTTCCACATGCTAGTCCGGTGAGGGCCACCGCAGCTGTTGAGAAGCACACACTGTTCAGAACCAGCAGGGTCATCCGTGTGCAAACGATCCGTGACCGATGCTGCGGTCCCTCACAAACTGGTACCCAACTGTCCCACACCAGCAAACTTAACTCCACAGAATTACACAGGGGTTTTCTTGTTTTATCTGAAATTTGAATGCATAGAAATACTCATTACAGTGATTGTATGTTGTTAACGGTGTTCTCAACTAGTATGTACTTCAATGAGTAAGGAATACCTCATCCCCTTTTGCAGCTCGAAGAGAAATATAGGCATGGATTCTGTGTGCTAGAGCAAGGAAGGGAATTCTCAGTGAGTGTGGGTTAGCATATTAGAGCCACCAAGATGCTGAAGGGAGTGGAGCATCTCCTGTGTGAGGGAGCATCTCCCGGCTGAGGGAGCTGGGGCTCTGGAGCTGGAGAAGAGGAGACTGAGGGGGGACTCATTCCTGGGGATCAATATGGAAAGGGGCAGTGTCAGGAGGATGGAGCCAGGCTCTTCTGGGTGACAACCAGTGACAGCACAAGGGGCAATGGGTGCAAACTGGAACACAGGGGGTTCCACTTAAATATGAGAAGAAACTTGTTGGGGGTGAGGGTGGCAGAGCCTGGCCCAGGCTGCCCAGGGAGGTTGTGGAGTCTCCTTCTCTGCAGACATTCAAACCCCCTGGACCCCTTCCTGTGGAACCTCAGCTGGGTGTTCCTGCTCCATGGGGGGATTGCACTGGATGAGCTTTCCAGGTCCCTTCAACCCCTGACATTGAGGGATTCTGTGATACTCAGCAGAAAACCCACATGGTATCAATTTAGCCCCAAACTAACTTCCCTTCAACAGCTCGCGGTCAGGTTCTGCCATTGCTTTCTTCTGCTCCTTTACTGGGAGCAGATCACGTAGGCTGGGGAGGTTGGCTAAGAGCCGTCTCCTAAATGTTACATCTTCCCATTCTAGGAATATATAACAAACCTATAGCAGGGCAGCACTGTAACGCACAGCATGCAAGGACACAACACCAAAATAATCGGGTTTCCACACAAGGCTACTGACTGCAGAGCAGGTGTTTGTCCTCAGTTCTGCGGTGTGTCTGTTGCTGTCCAGGTAAAGCAGAGCGGGTACCAGGCTGTGGGAGATGCGCCATTCCCACTGTGTCCCTGGGTCCTCTCCACTTGTCCCTCCTGAGCCCAGTGGTGGTGGAGGTGACAGCGTTGGATCCAGCAGCGGGTAACCTGGCACAGGCAGTTCTGCTGCTGACAAGTGCCTCTGGGACCATGAACGTGAGGGCAGACTACATGGGCTGAGTTTCAGGCTGAATATTTAACACTGTATTTATGTATTTAACCAGAAGTGGGCAGATGCATTAATTTAATGGTACCTACTACAGCGTTTATTATGTTTCCTTTCCTTCCACATGCTAAACTGGCTCTGTTTTTTCTTACTATATATGAGAGCTTGATAGTTTTAATCCTTCATTCTGATCCTTTCTGCTCCCAAATATATAGCTTATTTCCCTTGTTTTATCTTCCTAATAAATTCACTCTACTTCTGTGTTAAACACTTAAATTGGGGGGGTCATTCCCCAGCTCACATACATCCTAACTCAAGCCTCCGATGCATCTCTAAATCACTTTGCCTGCGAACTGAAGACTAAAAAATGACCGGGCGGATCCTGCGCTGTCGTCTGGAGGAAGCCATCAGACAACTCTCCCCTGTCCCGTACACCCACAGCACTCAGTAGAAGAAAGGTTTCAAAACTCCTCGCAGCTGGTGTCACCAGTCCTTGCCCCAGTTCTTGTGCAAGCAGGACGACAGAATCTACACGGCCAGCTCTTCCTCCCCTCAGCCCGGACCTTGTTATTAAGATCTCCCCAGCCGCCCCCTGCAGAAAGCTCCCGTCCCGCCTGCCTCCGCCGCTCTCAGCAGTAGCTTTAAAGCGGATTTATCACTGATTTAACTCCATTTCTCCACAGCTGCCAAACAGCATCAAGCCTGGATGCAATGATCTCTCATCCAGTTCTCGCAACACAACTGACCTGCACCTGCAGACGGGGGGAGAACAGGTGTGATTTTTACCCCCACAACAGCCTGGCAGCTTCTCACAGTGCAACTGATCCTGCTGATAAGTTCATTTTTTTCCCAGAAATTCCTGTGAAGTTGCTCAGAGCTCTTGCAAAAGTAGAATGCTATTTCCAAGCAGCTGTCGTTCCTTAATTAGCCAGCCTGGAATAAGTGCTTTCCACCCCTACTGGGAATGACAGCAAAGTGATAATGATGGGGCTGAGCAGAGCTGGTTTCCCTTGTCTTATACTTGTTATAACCCAACTGAACAAAGTTGCACTCAGGAAAGCCTGTCCCTATTTTCATTAATAAGCTGCAGAATTTAAAAGCTTGCTTCCTGAAGATTTGCATCCCATATTCCTCACCCAGTTCTGCAGTAACCTCCAGCTTGCTTTAGTCCTTCTCTCCACAATACCTCAGGTCTTTGGGATTTCTATTAAATGCAAAAGAACATGGCAAACAGGTTCAAAAGTTGCTTGGGGAGAAAGAGGTACTGACAAGCATCACTACACAAAGCTCATTTCTTTTGGAGATTATTAAAAACCTTTCAAAATAAAAACAACCACGAATGATCCCCAAAGGCAAAAGCTTTGTAGGTATCATAAAATTTCATCAATCGCAGTTTCAATTAAGACCTTTAGCTACCTGATAGCAACTAAAACTGGAGGCTCAAGCCTAATAGTTCCACATGCATATGGTTCTACGACATCAGGTGCAAAAGCACCAGGGTTTTTCTGTAGATGAACAGCAATCAGTCCGCAAGGCTCATCTCACAAGATCTATTAAAAAAGCTGCATCTTTTCTAGCAGAAATCTATCAAAACTGTAGGGCTAACCAGATTTCCACCATATTTTTCTTAGCTACAGGCTTGGGTTTGCACAGCGCTTCAGCACTCGGGAGTGCCTGCAGTCCCTTAATTGCCGCTGCGGAGGATCAGCGCACGCGGCTTTGTTCTTTAACCCACTTTGAGCTCTGGTATCGAGGGAGCAATTACAGAGGTGACAGCAGCAATGCTGGGAACTGGGACAAGACACTCCGGGAGCAGACAACACCGCCAGGCTCCTTCAGCAGGGATCTTCCCTACCCCAGAACGGACCCGCAGCACACAAAGATGGACACAATTAGACAAGAGCTGTGCTACCTCAAAACACCAAAACAATCTTCCATTATTATCTTTTCAGCTATAATGAAAGGGAAAGTGATAGAAAAGAAACTTCTAATTCCCGCTGCCCTTGAGACCACACCAGTACTGCTGATCTGCAAAGATCAAGCTGAGTCTTTAAAAACATAATTTCTGAGAAGATTCCCACTCACCAGAAAAGATTCCAGGAAATTTCAGTTGAAATTACAAAATAAGCAAAACTAATCAAAACAGTTCAGCTAAACAGGCTCTGATCTTCAGCAAACCACATCTGCATCTGCCCTTAGAGAAGTTGAAGGAAACAATACAAAATAACTAATACATACTTGGATATTGTGAAGTCAAACATGGCTCGAGCTCTGTATGCTCCAGTCGCCTCCCGAAACCGGCTCTGCCAGCAAGGGCTGCCCGAGGTACTAATGACACGTTGAGCAGAGGAGGAATCCAGCGTCCCATGGGACAGCTGGACCACAGCAGCGGAGCCATCTTCAGCACGTGTCCCTCGCGGCTCCCCGCTCGGAACACAGCCAGAAAGCCCCCAAGGCCTTAAAGCGTTTCAAAATGAATGCAGGCCTCTCCTCAGGAGGGCACGGTCACTGCTCGCTAAACCAGGAGCCTGTTAAATGGTGTTTATTAACAACATCTTGATACTTGATCAGGGACGGGAGGGATTTTCTTCTTTTAACTGCTAGCACAAACACTCAGTGAAGCTGGAGAACCACTTAAACTGCACAAGATGTGAATCAAATCTTCCCACAGCAAGGGCCAAATCCCTTCCTTATCACGTCCCTCCAAATCTGTACATACCAGGCTGCAAAGAAATGCAAAAAACCTACAGTGCTTCCAAATGCCAGGTCAGAAATAGGCGGTCACAGACAAAGTTTGCTGGTCCTAAACACTGCAAAGATTTAGCACTTCAAAACAAACTCTTCAGTAGCACCACCACAGGCCCTGTTTGGAGGAACGACATCAAAGATCCCGTATCAAAGGAGCAGGAACAAAAAGGTACGGAGAGCTATTCTGATCCAGGCAGTACGGATGTTTGGTTCACAGAGACCACAGCAACAGCGCCGCTCCAGCTATGGCTCCACCTCGCCCCAGCTGCCTATAGAAAACAGCCCCTTGCACTATTTCTCCATTAATTATGTAAAAAGATAAAATACGCTCCTTTTGTAATTTAGTGAGGTAATCAAGTCCTACCCTTACTAAATAAAATCACTTGAGAAAAGTAGGAAATGCAGTCCAGAGTCAAATCATTTTCCAAAGACTTTCTGAAAATGGCAGATAAACTCGATCCACTGCCCACAGTCACTGAAAAGCACTACGGAAACAGAGCTCTAAGGCTCATCGAGCTAAACTCGACTCAGTTTTACTTAGTCCTGCAAGGAACAGAGCTGGACTTCAACCTTCTGGGTCCCTTCCAACTCGAGATATTCCATGATTCCAGCTTCAGCAGTAACTCTGCTGACCATGGACATGTCTATATTTGACACCTGTACCAGTAACTGCTTGTTTCAGCTCAAATTAAACTATTTATGCAATCGCTAGGGATCGGTTCAAATTAAGCTCAATGTGCTTCATTTCTTACCTAGCTAGCAGTTCTCCCAGTTGCCAGGTTTTATTTTAGTGGAGTTATTGCTGGAAGTTCAAACAAAAATATACTTGAAACACTAAAAGAGTCTCCCAAGATTCAACAGCTGAAGGCAAAATTAGAAAAAAATAAACCCTCATACCTAAAATAAGGTGTCGCTTTTATTTGGCTCCTGACTAAGCACAGGAAAGTCTGCGGGCAGACAGGGTGAATTCAGCGCCAGCAGCTCCCAGTTTGTGTTTAAAGTCACTAAAACAACCATCGCCATTCGACCACAAGCTGCAGATGGGATGTTGTTAAGAGACAGCTGATGCTCCTACACACCTGGCTGGGCCCCTCTCTAGGACATGCTCATCAGTAAACCCCAAAACCCAACAGTCTCCTGCTCAGAGAAAGAAAATCTCAACTCATTCTTCACCTCAACGTTCCAGAACAGTTATTTTTGCAGCTTAAAAGAATACAAGCAGCAACTAAACACATTGTAGCTTGCTTAATCACTAATGCTTTGATGGTTGGCAATTAGTAGCAGTATTTTAACTGTTTTTAAGTATCGGTCTTCACCTTAACCTCATTACAAAAACAATTCACTGCTCTTCTGTAAATACATAATTGCGTATCTCTTAATAATCATTATGTCTGGCTTAACGTGAAGTTGATCTCAGAAGTCAGCCCAGTGTGGCCTGTGTCCACGGAGGACTAAACTACCCAACGTGGTTGTGAAATGAAGTTACAAAAACGAGCAGCAGTTCAGAGTTACTGTCCTGATCCAGCTCTGCCGAACATCAAGCACACGCTCTGACTGCACCGCGAAAAAATGTGCTGTTTTTCTCCAAGTTCCCAGCTATTTTCGAGCACACCTGGATTTCCATTCAGCAAACAGACATCACTAGAAAAAACAAAATACAATGACTGCAATGCCAAGGTATCCAGTGCTTTCAGCAGGAGATGTAGTTTCTAAAATGAGATGGGGAGGATGCTTTGGATCTGCCAGCCAGTTCAAGTCATCCATGGTTTGGGGTGGTTTATTTTGTATATTTATGTTCGTAAATAAGTTGTAAAGAAATAAATTTTTTAAATAAAATTATTACTTCTTCATCAATATATTCATCAATTATTTGGATGAGGGAGCAAGTTTGCTGATGACACCAAGCTGGGAGGAGTGGTGACAGTGGAAGCTGTGCTGCCATCAGAGACCTGGACAGGCTGGAGAGTTGGATGGGGAGAAATTTAATGAAATTTAACAAGGGCAAGTGTAGAGTCTTGAATGTGGGCAGGAACAACCCCAGGTTCCAGTGTAAGCTGGGGAATGACCTATTAGAGAGCAGTGTAGGGGAAAGGGACCTGGGGTGACCATGAGCCAGCACTGGGCCTTTGTGGCCAGGAAGGCCAATGGTACCTGGGGTGGGTTAGAAGGGGGTGGTCAGTAGGTCAGAGAGGTTCTCCTGCCCCTCTGCTCTGCCCTGGTGAGACCACACCTGGAATCTTGTGTCCAGTTGTGGCCCCTCAGCTCCAGAAGGACAGGGAACTGCTGGAGAGAGTCCAGCGCAGGCACCAAGATGCTGAAGGGAGTGGAGCATCTCCCGTGTGAGGAAAGGCTGAGGGAGCTGGGGCTCTGGAGCTGGAGAAGAGGAGACTGAGGGGGGACTCACTCACGGGGATCGATATGGAAAGGGGGAGTGTCAGGAGGATGGAGCCAGGCTCCTTCTCTGCAGACATTCAAACCCGCCTGGACACCTTCCTGTGGAACCTCAGCTGGGTGTTCCTGCTCCATGGGGGGATTGCACTGGATGAGCTTTCCAGGTCCCTTCAACCCCTGACACTCTGGGATTCTGTGATTCTGGGATTCTTAGAGGCAAGTTTACCTCAACAGGTACTGCGGGATCACGGCTCACGTGTTCCGTGCGGAACTGTTTCAAACACACCCGTACTCTCATTTAACAGCATTTCTGTGTGTGTGGAGTACAGGGTCAGTCACCACTACCCGCTGTGTCCAGTCAAGATTCACATGTTGTATTTACAAGGACAACAAGCACCGAATTGTGGAATTGTACAACCAGCTGACTCATCCCTGAACCGAACCATGGCTTGCAAAACTTGCACGTCATGCAAAATATTTCGCTGAATATAAATAGGCCAAGCCCCATGTATCTCTATATTGCATCACTTTCTCTACACTTGCCCCTCAAAACAGAAAGTACCAGTTTCGTGCAGAATCAGCCTACTAAAAGAAAATGGCAAATGCAGTTTTCAATGGAGACAGGCAAGGTCTGGGGGCTGTGTTGAGCCTCGCTGCTTTCCACAATGTCTCCCTGCTCAAGCTGGGATTTCAAAAAACTGCAATCAATAACTATAATAACAATAACGAACAAACAGGAGGTTGTGGAGGAGCAGGCACAAGTCCCCCCACGACGCCTCACCCGAACTCTACCGAGGGTGCTTCTCTAAGCAGCCCTTTCCCAGCCCAGCGCTGGTTTAATTCTGTCTCCAGTTCTCAAGCGGTGCTTGTTCCTCAGTGGTCTCAGTTCATGCCTTTCTAAAAGGCCCCCCAGCCCTCCCTGGCAGACTGGGGATGTGTACGGTACGTTCACAAACCATATTCTTGCCCAGAGCGGAAAAATCTCAGCACTTCATAGGATATTAAAGCAGTTATTGGGCTCATTGCTGGCACCACTAAAACATCTCTGAATCACCTTTCACAGCTCTAGAGTACAAACACCCCAAAAGAGAAATCCTTTCCACTCACAAATCATCATTTTAACAGTAAAATATTTACATCAGAAATAGGGCTGTGACAGACTGGCTGTAGAAAGGTAAAGAGACGCTAGAACAAGATACTGTTGTGGGGTGTTTTGGTTTTGTGGAGTTTTTTGGTTTGAGTTCTGTTTTTAATTAAGAGAAGTTACCACAAGTTGTCAGTTACAATTACTATTACTGGTTTTGCACTAATAATGCTAATTGTTCATCTAATTAATTTTCCAAATATAATTATTTAGGTAGAACCGATTTGCACTTCTAATCTTAATGCACCACAAAGTAAAACAGTGTTTCCTCCGCACATTTAGGACTCGAGGGGAACTTCAAACTGTGTTACCTGCACAGTGAATTCACTGCAACTGCTACAGTAAATACAGCAAATGTTCAGAGCTTCCACTGCATCACGGGCACTCGCCCCATCAGACAATTTGCACCTACAACTATGCCAAAAGCTGCCAGAAACAACCGGATTTTGCTGAGCAGTTAGGAGGATTGGATATGTCAAGTTTTTTTGGTATCATGGAAACATTAAGCAGTATATACTATCTGAGAAACTGTCTCAATACCTTCTAAAGAGCCCCTTTAGCTTTTATTTCTCATATTAACAAAAAAAATCACAAATAAACTTCAGAGGAAAATCCTGCCTAACAATTACAGTAACTTTCCTTCCTTCCAGAGCAGAACATTCTCCCCTGCACATTTAATAGGCCCACTTACAGTATTTCAGATTAAAGGTAGGATAACTAACATCCCAGAAGAAAATTTCAGACTAAGCTGGTAATTACCTGACTTCGGATTCATCACAAATAAATTAGGCTATGTTAAGATTAACTACAATTGCAACTTGGCTGCTCGGTGCAAAGTTCAAATACTCCGAGGGTTATTCCCAGATTGTTCCCGGAGGGAACTGAGGTTCAGTGTGAAGTGGATGAAGGACGGGACACGAACGAGCATCACAAGCACAGACACCACAGCCCGCCGAAGATCCACACCGTTAAGCCATTTTTTCCAAACCAAATCAATTTGTTTTTCATATCCACTACCACTTAACACATGCACTGGTGCTTATTACCTTTTTCTTGCCCTGAGATCCAAAAGAGATTTGCAACCCTTTAAGCCTCAACCAAAACAATGAAACAGAGCAGTAGGAAGAGAAGCCATGGACATGCATTTTCTTTCCTTTTTCTAAGAGCAGATTCTGGTTCTTCTTCCTCATTCCCCCCTTGCTTTCCCTGGCCACCAGAACTACATCACAAATTATTCTCTTTCTTTGGTTTTTGCTCTTCCCCAAGGATCAGCAAAACTTTTAACCAGATTTTGAAGAGGCTTTTCTGTAAAAGTTATTAAAAGGTTACTCAAAAAACACTGAGGGGTCTGAAATAAAATTGCAGTAACCCTCAGTTCTCTGTCTTTGGCAAAATAGAAGGCATTTGCACACAAGAGAAAAGAAGCCACCACAATGAAATATTCAACAAAACTAAACCCTAAAACCAGCCAGCTACTCAAAAAAAAAAACTCGTGCTGTACTAAGCCCAGTTTTTCCTCCAAAGACATATGGCAACGTATTCCAGACTGGGCAACTCATGAAGCTGTATCAATCCATCGTAACCTGTCAGGAAATCCTCATCACTCTTTAATTGGTTGAAACACAATCTTTTGCTTATACACAATTTCAGTGTGTTTTTGTAATTGTTGATATCCAAAAACCCAGAGCAAGCCTGATCTCAACGCAGACCAACTCCGGCTTCAGGAAAAGCCTTTGGTAATACAAGGTGTAAAACACACCCTAATCAGTTTTTCCAACAGGCATTCAGCCTTGCCCGGCGTCAGCCACACGCTGCATTCCAGTGCCCATCTCACCCAGGTGTTCAAAGCAATGTGCAACAGCATAATTTAGATTTCACATGATTTATAGAACCGATGTCTAAATGCTCCCCCTAAAACTTCAAGATACGATTGATTAATACAAAACGTGCATCACGATCAGACTCCACAGAACAGGATTTGAGACTGGAACAGTCACCAGTGCCCGAGGTTCCTCTTTCTGCCAGACTATGTTTAATCTCTATAACATCAGTGACTGACTTGACGTTGCAGCAAACATCTTGTAGCGGCGTAAATGCCTCTGACAAGCTGCACTGAGGGCTCAGAGAGAACTTCATACGTCCTGCAGGACGACAGAAAAGTCTCTAGAGCAGAATGATGCCAACCCCTTGCATGCTGCATTTCTACCATTCAGGTAGCAAATTCAAAGGCATTTGGCCTAATTCTTATCATTTTTCCCAAAACACGTTATGTACATAAAAGCTTGAGAGTTGCAGATGACTTTCGCTCTAACAACCTGAGCTGAGTGTACAGAATTACACTTGGGCTCTTGTACCATCCCAGGAAACAGTTCTGCGGTATTATACACCTTGAATAAACTCTCTGGTTCCAGTATCTTCAAGAGCAGACAAATGTACCACGATTTGCAAAGTGTGCGTTCAAATTCTGCAATCATACATACAACTTCAAAGATATCTTCACTTGATCCTTGTTTAAGTGATTTTTTTCAAGCAGGGCATTTAATTACCAGCTACAGAATAACTCCGAGAACTTTCACTCATCAGTAATTTTTAAGTCCGCTATCATTCATCAGGAATTTTTTTTAAAATTTCCTTTCTTTTTTTATTTTCTCTCAAATTTAAACTCTCAACAGCCCTAATCCATTTAGTACAATGACATTCAACATTTATCAGTTACAACACGCATGGGAAAAGAGCTGAAGCGTCCAAAGACATGGAAAAGATGTTTCATTCATACAATTTATAGTAAATATCTAGCAGTTTATTTATTCAAGAATAACATATAATTAGAATAGAGGAAGGAAAAAAAAAACGCACAAACCACAACAGGCTAAAAGTGTAGTTTGGATCATTGCTAAAGTCTGGCTTAATAACTGCATCAAAAATTGTGTGCAAACATGGGAAATGAAAAAAACAAGTAAGAATTAAAGAGTTCAAGAGCTGAGAGTTGCTGCAAACACCAGCGCGATGGCACCGACCAGAACTCGATCCTCACAAAGCGAAAGGGCTGGGATGAACACGACCTGAATTATTTCTCTAAGGGCAACAAAATCAACTCAATCTTCTGAAGCATCCACAAAATCCACCTGTCCAAAGCACCGCAAGAAGCAACGACTCTGCATAGTGAGGCTTTGCAAACAGGACTATTTTGCCATAGAAATATCACAGAATCCCAGAATGTCAGGGGTTGAAGGGACCTGGAAAGCTCATCCAGTGCAATCCCCCCATGGAGCAGGAACACCCAGCTGAGGTTCCACAGGAAGGTGTCCAGGCGGGTTTGAATGTCTGCAGAGAAGGAGACTCCACAACCTCCCTGGGCAGCCTGGGCCAGGCTCTGACACCCTCACCCCCAACAAGTTTCTTCTCCTCTTTCAGTGGAACCTCCTGTGTTCCAGTTTGCACCCATTGCCCCTTGTCCTGTCACTGGTTGTCACCCAGAAGAGCCTGGCTCCATCCTCCTGACACTGCCCCTTTCCATATTGATCCCCAGGAATGAGTCCCCCCTCAGTCTCCTCTTCTCCAGCTCCAGAGCCCCAGCTCCCTCAGCCTTTCCTCACACGGGAGATGCTCCACTCCCTTCAGCATCTTGGTGGCTGCGCTGGACTCTCTCCAGCAGTTCCCTGTCCTTCTGGAGCTGAGGGGCCACAACTGGACACAATATTCCAGGTGTGGTCTCCCCAGGGCAGAGCAGAGGGGCAGGAGAACCTCTCTGACCTACTGACCACCCCCTTCTAACCCACCCCAGGTACCATTGGCTTCCTGGCCACAAGGGCCCAGTGCTGGCTCATGGTCACCCCAGGTCCCTTTCCCCTACACTGCTCTCTAATAGGTCATTCCCCAACTTACACTGGAACCTGGGGCTGTTTCTAACAAGACTCTACACTTGCCCTTGTTATCATGCAAAGTAGTAAAGGGTGTCAGTTGTCATTCCTTTTTTTGCTGCTGTGCCCCTTCTCCCGCACTCCACAGACCGCAGTCGGCAGTGCATGCTCAGTCCTGCGGTGAGTTTGCAGACAGTTGTCCCACCCTTGACTCCGACATCGCCTCTGATTCATTCGGATTCCATCGTCATTTCAAATGATCACTCAAACCAAACCATTTACATGAAGACTCATGTGTCACAGCCTTGAAGACCTACAGAATAATTCATGGGATGAAAATACAGGAGAGCCCAGGGAAACCCAGGAACACAGAAAGAATAAATGTCCTTATGATGGTGACTCGGAGTGGAACTATTAATATTGGCAAAATCGTTATTAAGACCGGTATCAAGGCTGCTGATTAATACCCCACAAGCAAAGGATCTGATCCTCCTGCCTGCGACGTTGCTGGTGCTGGGTGAGGACACTGCACACACCATTTCAACCTTAGTGGCAAATATCTGATTTGATTTTTCTCTTTCCTTGAAAATTCCTCCTGGGGAAACAGGTGCGAGGAAGAGGAGTATGTGAACTCTACCTGGCCCAGGCTGTCTCGCCTTTCCTTGTCCCCTCCCAAGAACGCCGCCGTTCCCCCCCAGCAGAGCGCGGCACTACTGGAGGGCAGGCAGACAGCAGGGCACGTTACTTCGCAAATGTCTTTGCACCCATACAGGATCAGACAGCAAAAAACTCTCTTTTTCAAAGGAGGTTGAGAAAGCACAAACACGAAGGTGTAGTTGACAACACCTCTCCCCTCAGAGACACAGTCACCTGCAGATGTGTTGCACGAGGCACCAGGAACGACAGCTCCTGCCCGCCACTTGTGACATACATTGAGCGTGGTATTACTGCATCAGCTTTTGAGGAACATAAATTTATATTTGAAATTATGCTTATCTGTAGCAGCTACAAAGAACAGCTCTGGATTTACTGAGGCAAGGACTAGCATCTTGTGTTGATAGATGAATCCATCACCAAAAAATGTACTTGCCTCCTCAGGGACATATCCTTCCCAGTCAGAGACGATAGACTGTGATCTCTAAATGGTACAAGAGGGAAACAAGAGCAAAAGGCAGGCGAGCAAGTGACCCAGAGGAATAAGGAGCGGATCTCTAAGCTCATGTTACTTTTTCTACATTTGGAAGTCCCTCCTGCAGCCGAGAGCAGTTTAGTGAAATATCTCAAGAAAGAGTCACATCACCACTTCCTCCTCATCTCTATCATAAAGATTATTAACTGAATTTGCAACTTTTTAACACTGGCAACTTCTAAAGAAAAAGATGTGAAAGAATTGCCCACTGACTAACAGCCACAGGTAAAATCACTGGAGAAGCTGCTTGGAAAGAGAAGCAGGTTCCTGAAAGGGGTCACTCCACTGCTGGAGCAAGTTTGCAGCTTGGGGATGAAATGTGTGCGGCTTAGTGCTATCTAAAAACTGCTGAAAACAAAGGTCAAAACAAAAGAAAGCACTCGTATTTATTAAGAGGGTCAGCCCCATCCACCAGGGACTGACGGACAGGAACCACAGCTCACAGAGACTGACTTCATTTGACAGTCTCCTGTCGTCAGGTGTAAGGAACGTTTAACGAAGAACGGTGATTTTCACATCACTGAGGAGCTGACACCTGAGCCCAATGAGGGAAGGAAGAGAGACATCGGACTGTGGATCCTTAATGTAAAACACAGTCTGTTCCTGGAATATATACTGTCCGTATATATAGTCTGTAAACCCTGCAGTACCAATCAATGGGGAACAGGGGAGGGAAATTGCGGCCGGGATTTTGGGGAGATATAAGCAGGGGCTTTTTGCCCTATTAGGTGTGCCGACCTTTAGGTAGAACACCCGGTCTTGCAAAATCGTTATTAAAATATGCTTTGCCGAGAGATCCTGCCTGGGCCTATTTTATTTGCAAAATAATTGTTTCCTACATCAGGGAATGCAGTTCTGCTCCTCAGCGAAGGAAACTGCCGAGGAAGAGCTCTGGTTTGTAGCTCAGTACTATCTCACTGGCAAAGTTTAAAGTAATCCCTAAGTAACCACTCTCTCTTACTTAAAAATCAACAGTATGAATTGACCCAATAAAGAGAAGGTTTCTGTTCCTGCCCCTAAGTAAGAACAGGCTTAGTTAATAATTAAAGTCATAAAATTGAAAGCACTCAGATACACGAAGGATGACTCAAAGAAGTGCTTATCATACCACTTTCCCTCAGACAATAAATCACGCTTAGGAAAACAACAATCCCTGCACTTTACATTTCGTTATCCAGTCTGGGTCCAGGCCAAGCAAGGAGGCAGGGCCGCCACATCGGGGAGCTCGGCACCAAGCGGCGGGCACTGGGGACCCGCGGCCCCAGCCCGGGGCACCCCAGGACCAGAAATGCCCCGGGACGCTGGGCTGTGCTCTGCTGCAGACAACCAAGGGGCTCGGGACTGGGGCACAAGAAAATATTTAAAAAGGAGGGGTAAAACGCAATGTTACCCTTTGCAAAATGCTGGGAATATAGCAATATATGCAACTAATACCAAACTGAGCTGTCGCATCAGCCCTCAGAGTCTGCACCACAAACATACCGAGAACTGGAAAAAAAAAAGACACTATGAGAAACTGCCGAAAACAAAACCCAAACTGCTATTAATTTTGAGAGGAGACGCCAGCTTCGGCCAGAAGAATGAACAATACTGGGAAGCACTGCTGCTGATTAACACAGAAATGGGAGATTTTTACCCTGCGAACTGGGGAATTCAGGCCATGTCACCGCACAAAATGGCCCCAGGTCTAGTGCACCGACATTTTAACTGCTTCTGCAATGCCATGCTTAGTTTTAAAGCTTTCTGTTTCAGAAAGAAGTCTATTTAAAATAGAGGGACAAGCACAGATATTTCAGATATTGGAGAGACGTTCTGTTTCTTTAAAGAAAAGGAATTGAATATGCACTTCTTTCTAATGGACCTGTTGGACTGTTTCCAAAAAGCAACGGTAACAGTCGCACTGTTTTGAGGCAAAATACCAGAAAATATGTCAAAGAAGTATTTGTAAATGACTGCAAATCTAGCAGAAGAAGCAAAGCAGTTGTCTGGCTGTGACAACTCATTCTAACAGCTGCACAGAATAATGTTTTCCAAAGGATGCAGACTACACAGCGGCAGGCTATTCATCACTTTCTGATTCGCGATTTCATGCACCGCAGGAACAGGTTTTAGCAGAATGCATTGACTGCGCTCATTGTCATTTGAAGAACGCTGCATCGTGTCCGTGTCTGAGTCTGTACTGTGAAAAAAGGATGATGAAGTTTCTGTGCCAATAAATCACAATTCTTACTTTTCAAATACAATTTTTTCCAGTTATAGTTTCTGTTGTACTTTCTTCTCATATCTGAATAGAAACATCAGCCAACAGAAGCTCAAAATAAGTGAAGAGTAGCAAATAGAAGCTTAAGCAAGTTAAGCCTAAACTGTATCCTAACAATAAATAGCAAGCTGAGCGTCCTTCTGTCCCAGCTCAGCTGTGCTGACACTGAGATCCCTTCTTGCTAACAAACCATTTCCTGCGCAGGGAATGCTGTTGTAAGGAATAAATACTAAAACCCTAACGCTTCAGAACTCCACTGACAGACAGTAAGTTCCTCTGAACAGTAATAAATTATCAATCGGTCAATTCAAAAGGCTTTTAAGATGATGTGTTTGTGAAGAAAGGTTCCAGTTATGGCATATAAACCAATACACCCCTGTCTTAATCTATAAGCAGGAATGAGACTGGCAAGAACTAAGCCAACGGCACCTTCCTGCTGCTCGTCCATCAGCGGACACGGGCAAGAACAGAACACGGGCAGAGCTGGCCCAGCGGGGACGCACACCGGAGCACCGGCCCCAGGAGTCGGGGACTTCAGGTCCCACAGAGGCACTTCAGGAGCTGTCAGATCTGGCCTCAGGAGGAACAAGGTGACTCCGAACCACAGGATCATTTCTGTTGGAAGAGACGCTCAGGATCACGGAGCCCCATCACAACACAACTCCAGCACTAAACCGCGTCCCTGAGAATCTCGTCTATATGATTTTTAACCCCCTGCAGGGATGGTGGCTCCACCACAGCCTGTTCCAGTGCCCAACAACCCTCTCTGTGAAGAATCTTTTCCTAATATTCAATCTAAACTTCTCACACTGGAAGCGAGTTTATTGCTCTGGTAGCGACCGAGGGCTATGTTAGAGCTTCCAAGCTGCATCTCCACGTGTGAACATCAAGGGAAGAGCAGGACACTACATAAAAGTAACCTGAAAATATTAAGGACAATAAGTGGAAAGGTATAGAAAAAAATCCAACATTTTGCAGGGAGGGGGTCTAAATAAGCAAGAAAAAACTAAGCATAGTTTTCAAAGAGAGATACAATGATCCCCCTAAAAAAGAGTCAAGGAAAAGTGTAACTGAACACAAGTAAACAAGTTGGTCGAGCAGTATTTGGTTACCAGGTTAATTTCATTCCATCTATCTAATAATTTATTCCCCACGCCTTATTTCATCACCGCTGACATTACGCAATAACTCCAAGCAGTGTTTGAGTGCCTGTCTCCCGCTCCCTAATGATGAGTGTTCAGTTCGCTGGGAGACGCCTCCAGACAGCACCGAGAGCCCCAGACGCTCCTGTGTGCGCAACAGCCCCGCTGGAGCTGCTGCCCAGTTCAGTGGGACAAACCACGCGCCAAACCACCGCTGCGCTTCACGAGGGTGATGGATCCATATGGTTCCATTACACAACTGGTAATAGAGCCAGTTTCCCTAAACACCTAATTAAGAGACCAACTTTTGCTCTTGCAGTCAAATCCATGTCAAACAAGATGAAAACAGTAGCTGTTTGAATCCAAGTGTGCTCATAATGGTAAGCTCCTTGGTACAAAAACATCATTAAGGATAATTAAGTAGTTAAAAAAAAAGCCTCAGAATCTATAACAGTTTCAAGTATTACAAACTGGCATTTAATATATGCTTTTCAATACAATAATACCAAGTAATAAGTGTCAAGGACTTTCTTTCCAAATAATATTAATTACACTGAAAATCAGAATAGATGAGAACAAACTTCAAGGGCTACAAACCCGAATAACATTTGTTTTAATAAATTATCTATCTCCCTTCTCCGTTCACTAACAGCTCACAGAACACGGAAACTCAATCTCTCTCCAGTAAGCTACAGGAAGCAGGTGGGTATTGCACCGCGTGAGGAAACCCAGGGAGCACAGCGCCCGGCGGGGGGTGCGGGATCGGACGCTCCCCCAGCATCAGTGCTCCAGCTTCCCTTCAGAAGGGCCTAGGTATGTTTTATCATTGCTAACAACGTTATGGGAAAGTTAAACCTAATCTCTGCTTGCTTCTTTTAGACTGGTGGTAGGTTACTCTTGGAGTCTAAATGGCTGAAAAAGCAGAGACTGAATAAGAGCTTCCTAAAGAAATTCTGCAAGGCTCTTGATTTAAGACTGGGGTTGTTTTTTGTTTCCCCTCTTCCTGGTCCATTCACTAACGACCTGTACAACACAGATAACAGATAAAACTCCCAGATAATTTCTGTACATCACTGAAGGGCTCCTGTATTTCCCTTCTTAACCTTACTAATCATCATCATTACACTAATGGAATGTGCGCTACAGAACAAAGATGCCCTGCCTGTCTGCACACATGGGCTCATAGCTCAGGAAACAACAACGCGCAAGTCACGGTATGAACCATTTTAAAAAGGGGAAAAGCAGCTGGTGCCACTTTCGCTTCCAAGTTCCCTTTGGGCATCACTGAGTCACACGCCCAAAAGGAGAAGCTTTTTCTTAAAAAAATATAATAATCTCCCACAGATACCTCTAAAGGATTCAAAAATGTGACTCCTGCTTGCAGTTCTACAAAAATCAGAGTTAAGAAAACAAAAATCCCACCAGCTTAAACAGAGTGGCTGTCACAGGTGTTAGTCCTGGCAGCTGGTACTATCATATAGTGTAAAATGTCCTGGGGTTGTTAAATTCCTATAGGCAAACAGAGCAAAAAGCCTACACAAATTAACTGGTGCTTCAAATGTGGTTTTCATTAAATCTAACAGATCTGTAACAACTCCTGAAAACAATGCAGGTTTGAGAGAGTTTTCAAAGTGACACATCCTGACATAACAGCTGCATTAATTAACTAACTGAGATTGGCCACGGCACTTAGTGTCACGATCTGGTCAATGGACTGGAGCTGGACCAAGGGTTGGACTGGATGAGCTCCGAGGGCTTTTCCAACCCAGTCGATTCTGTGATTCTGTGATTAGCTATGGCTTTTAATTAGATATGTCACCACATCTGGGTGATAACAGGTTTCCAAAAATCTCATGTATCAAGCAGTGCATTCAAAAACTGCTTTGTATTTTATCCTGTAATCAACATTATCAACAGAAGTTTGTAACACAATGTATTCTGCATCAATTAATCTACCACCCAGCCGGTTCAACTTATAGTTAACTACTATGTACCTATCGATAGGTACTGTAACAGAGAGAGAAAAGCTTTCATAATAAACAGATTTACTATTATTTCAACTGAATATATAGATTCTTTTCAATTTGTAATATTGTTTTAATAAACAGTTCAGTTGGGCAAAACAAACACGCCAGTTCGTTTGCCATGATGTGCTAACTGATGTGAAATTTCCAAAGAGCTGCTTTCTAAACTTGGGGCAGTTCTAAAGTTCTCAGAGTGATCATCAAGCAGCCCTTGCAGTTCCTGGGATCTGCGGACACGCAGCGGTGACCTGAAATTGGGAAAGGTCCCCCCAGCCTGATGAGTCTTTTTGCAATTTGTTGCCGGTGTACCCAGCAGCCAACCCTCCCCACACCTTGTAGCCCATGAACCGAGCTCTACACCGACCATGTAAACATCGGTTACTAACAGCAACGCTGCTCCGACCCGAAATACTTCTCAAGCTGCTAAATACAGTCACAAATTCAAAAGTCAGGTGGAGAGGAGGTAAAAAAATGAAGTGTGAAAGCGCAGGAGCGCAATGCCAGGTCTGCAGCCACGACCACGGCCAAGCAGCTGCGGGTTCCAGCTCCAAGGTTCAGCACCAAACCTGGAAACCATCACCCCCGCAGGTCCCAGCCCACCTGCTCCCACCAGCACTGCCCATCAAATCACAACTACAGCAGCTGCTGAAGAACTCTGCTGTGCTCTCTGGCCACTGACAAGTTGGGTCTCAGGAGAAAAAACATGCACAATTCCCACCGAACCAAGCTTTATTTTCCTTTTCCGATGAGGGGTGAATACTGAGGATCAAGGAAAGAAAGCAGGAAGATCTTATATTTGAACTAGTTTGTAAATATTCCCCAGACAGACACCAAACCTCAGTGACTTCGCTTTGTCATGACTATAAGCATCTACTATAACCATTATTTGGCCATGAGGTAGTGCCAGTTCCTATAGAATTATATTATCCATGTATACATCTATCTTGGTCTTGATTTCCACCCCCCACCCACCTTTGAATAGTATTTAGAAACTGGAAACATAAAGCATTCAAACAGAAAAACATGCTTGTATTTTGAGTGAAATGAGTTGGAATCCCCGTGGCCACATTTTGCAGGCAAGAGGAGAGGTTCGAGTCTCTAAGGCAAGACATTCACGTTACCCAGTGCCCAAACTCAAACAAAACTCCATTTGTTTAAGTTTTCATTCACAAAAGCCATCTCTTTTAAGTATTTGATTTGTACACGTGAAAGACTGAACCAATGAGTGATGCAAATATGTTATAAAAGATGCTAATATTAAATAAGGTATGCCCTGGTATGAATGTTACATTCAGAAACACTTTAGCAAGTGCCACACAGTTACTATGTGTTCTGCGTTTTCCTTCCAGGGTCAGCATCCTGGGAGTTCAAAATTGTTAACTGGTATCAAAATCTCCCCTTTTATCATTTTCAATCCCTCCCAAACCAGTGAGGAAACAGCAGCAATTCCCCCATCTATAAATTACGCAGATTCAGCTTCAACAGTTACTAGAAGAAAACCAACAGAGAAGTTGAGGTTCAGCGGCCTCCTGTGCAGTGACCCCAGGCCCTGCTCTGCACAGCTGAGTTAACAGAGCAACCCAAAGAGCTCCAGGGCTCCATGCTCACTGTTCTCCACTCCAACATGTGCAAGGACTGTAATGTAAGGCTATAACCAGGATCACGCTTAGCAGGAAATAAAAAGCTCATCCTTTCTAAATGAAATCACACAATTATTAACAGGCTAGTCAGTTCATTGCAAGTTAAGAGAAATGGCAAAGCTCATTATGTTATTTTTTTGTAAATTAAATGAGAAAGCAAAACGTAGCAGGCAACATGCACAACTATGCTACTTAATCACAAGGTCAGTAAACAGGCAATAAAACACAAAAGCTGACCCCCCGCCCACAAGAGCCTGCTGTACAGAACCCCTCGGCTGCACTCGACAATGCAGCTCAGCAGAAGATTTCAGCAAAAGGATGCACAACAAACATTTAGCAGACTTAACAGTTGGATTAAACAGAGTCCGGAGAGTTTTAACACAATGTTCAACAGCATAACATTTACAACAAGAAAGAAGAAAGGCACCTGGAGACATCTGACACTGGGCATGCTCTGCAGGCATCTCAGTGCGCACATGCTCTCTACCAGGTTGGAGCAGCCTAGCCACAAAGACCTGGGCACAGAACACTGCAGGGTGACAAAAAGGAAGGAAGAGAAGAAGCAGTTAGATGCCACAACAAATCACTCAAGGCAGGCAACTCATTAGTACGTTAACGTGGGTACGGATCTATGTTATCACTACATTAAGCACAAGGTTAGCGGCCAAGGGTAAAATAACGACTGAAGATCCTTTTCAGAAAATAAGCCGTCCCTCTGTCCTGTAACGAACAGATTTTCCTCGTCTGCAACCGCTTGGCTTAGGGCTCAGGTGAACATTTTCTCTCACTCCCAGTGGCTGTTGGGGTGGGCGCGTCGCTCGGCGGTGCCCAGCAGAGCTCCTGCCGGGGGACGGGGCCTCACCCCGAAACCGCCGGCCTGGGACCAGCGCGACGGGGGTACCTTTATTAACACCTTTGCGGCCACCCGTGGGGAACGCAACTGTGGGAGCTTTCCATCACTGTCGCCACTTTCTCAAATCATTTGTGCTTATTTATTTTGACAGCCAAGTCGACATTAACTTCTCAAATTACAGTCTGTACACTGGGACACTGACACAACCAAAACAAGGTATTTTTTTTTAGGGAGGAACAACGCCTTGCTCAGTTTAAATCAATAGACCAAGTTCTGCTTAGCCCAGATGTGTGGTATCCTGATTAAATGGGTTACTGGGGAAAAATCTCTGTACGATCAGCTGAAGCTAAATTATACCCTAACTACATTTATTACTCGTACCACCACCCAAGCCAGAAAGAACCCAGCTTGACCAGCAGGCTCCACATCGCTGACACTACCAGTCAGGAACTATTAAGGAATCTTTTTTGTCCCTTTCCTGAAGAAATTTGATGCAGACAGACTCCCCAAACCTTTTCTAGCTCCATGATATTATTTCACAGTTCCTTTTAAGGACAGAACAGCACACACGCTCCACGGCCATCAGATAAAGTCGGGGAAGGATTCCATTCCTCACTATCGAGCAGCGCACAAACCCAGCTCGGGGCTTTGGCACAGACTGCACTTTCAATGGTTTTCACACAGGCTGCCTGTTCAGTTCTAACTAACACTGAGTCTTTAAAAGAAAAAATCCCACGAAGTTTAAAGTTGAAAGTGGAGGTGAAGACTCGGAGAAAGTGGTTCCTGGGCCAGTAATGAGGGGAGGGAGCCCAGAGCAACCAAAGAGGTTAAAAACTTTATTCTTTTCATTTTAGATCTTAAAAATTAAAGAAAAGAAAGCCTAATGTTTTCATTTCTGTGCTGAGGAGAGAAATTAGAGTAAAACCAGAGAAGAACCAGCACCAGACCACAGGGGACCCTGTCCTGTCCTGGGCGGGAAGGTCGCCGGCCCCGCCAGGGGCATTCGCCTCACACATTCACGCTATATTGTGCTATTCTTTCAATATCAAAATAAATCGGTTTTCTATTAAACATTTCTTATTTGAAGTTTAGAGAAATGTGATTTTTTGATTTAGCTATGAAGTAATTAATCCAGTGTATCTTTAATTACATCGTAATAATTTACTTTGACACATCCTCATACAAATACTTGAAATTTAGTTCCCAGAATTGTCAACCAGTGACATTAGGGGAACTTCCTTAATTTCAATAGGACATCGAAAAACCAAAACATTTTAAAGAAAGATGGGATATACTGTTCAAACCCACTGATGAGGATATAGAAAATGCCAGACCTTATATAGACAGTTTATAGTCTCCCTTCAAAAGAAGCATATATCATTCAAGAAACTTCCTTTCTAATCCAGTTCACTATTTAACCCTATTTGGCACAATATCTGGTGTTCCCACAACACCAAACCATCAACATTCAGTGCATTGCTGCAGCTATTTATTAAAGCCCAACTAAATGTTTCCATTTTTAAACATACAGGCCCAGTAAAAATGTCAGTTCTGCTCACCTCACTCAGTAAAAGCCATTGATCAAGAAACACAACTAATTTCTCCAAGATTTTCAGGTAAGATCTAAAAAACTGTGTGTAATGTGTATATTGAGTCCACAAATTACAAGCTAAAAATCACTGGTTTAGGTTGTTAGTGTGTTTTACTTTAGGAACTACTCTAGCTAACTAAGCCGAATATTAAAACTTAAGAGAAATATGGGTAACTTGATGACTACTTCTTAATTTAATTCAAAATACATTAGACACAGAGGCCATTTCCATGCCAATTCGAAGCCATACAAAAACTTTCCACAGTATTATAAAACCCTGAACAAAAATGTCTATAAAAATCACTTGACACTTAGCAATGATATTGCACAACATTACAAATGAAATATTGCATTCTACTTCATCAGGAATGTGCAAATATTTGTGTGCTTCACTGCCTTGTTATTTCTTAACCCTGCTCACACAGGAACTGTCAGAAATAAAAGCATAATAGCGTATTCAAGATTCAATTTTCGCACAACAGGACCCTGAACTCAGGCCTTTGCTGCTCTGCTGGCCCAGCCTCAGGAATTACTTTCAATGTTTCGGTTTCAATCTTGAATCTCAAATTGAAGAAAACCATGCATATGCTGGCGTTTGCATTCGAAACTAGAAATTCTCAGCGGTACCGGTAAAACAGGAATATGCTTCAGTGTCCATAAAGCTCAGATGTTAAGAACTTCTTATATTAAAGCGCACAGCAGCGTTCTTACAATGTACCTGATAACTTTCGGGATAGAGGCAGCATATTGTTAATTAAAAAAACCCTCAGCACCCGAACAACTCAAAATTGGTATTCACCTTGTACTTGTTATAGGTGCTGTTTTGTTAAAGCACTAGAAAACGTCCAGAAACCTTTCATTTGAGTGCATTTGAAATTAAGAGTTATGTCCAAACAGAACTCACACTTTCTTACCCCTTCAAACAAACAAACCCAAAACAACACACCAAACAAAAAACCTACAAAGCGCACTAAATTGCTCAAGAAATTAACAGGGATTATCCCCCGTGTTCCTGATGGAACTAACACACCTTCGCTATATGGAAATATTGCAATGTCCTAACTGCAATGAGAGCATTTCCATAACCAAACCTCACTGCTGGAGGTTTTAGAAAGTATTTATAGAACTTGGAATTTTTCACCGCAGTGGTTTTTTCATATAAGATTAATTTAAGGGATCAAAACGTATTGGTGTGTTTACAGTTTGGGAAACTCTCTTCTTAAGGTAAAAATATCCTTGCTTTCAAAAATCACTTTCTAAACACAGCCCATGAAAAGACTGGTGAGGGGAAATAGTCCGGAATTCCAAAGAAAAATACAGTAAAACAAATGCAGGAGCTAATTTACTCAATTTTATTAAGGAGCATTCCACTAATTATATTAATTAATTCCTCCTGCAACTTTTTTCTTATGCAGTTTATTACACAACAAAATTGAACATTAGAACCTAACGAATTATTCAGGTTTCCAAATGCTGAAGTCTGAAATGCTGTTCCCAACTTTCTTACAGCAAAGCACCAGCTCCTGGGGAAGGTGGGCCCAGAGATACAGTTTGGCAAACAAGGCACGGCCAAAAAACTTCAACTTTCATTTGGAATTCTCTTCGGGTTTTTAGCTGTAAGAAACTTGAGCACTATTCAACACTGGTAATCTAACACCAAGTTTAGTTTAGCATGATCCAGGCCTGGGCCAGCAGAACTGATACTTTATTTCCATCAGCACTCAATGTTGATAAATTCCTGGGGAAACTAACTGTAGTCAGTAAAATCCCTTTCTATGGGTGGAAGCGACAGGCTCATCCCCCCATAGCTCAGATTTAATGCTGCAAAAAGGGGTATTTTGAAAAGCGAGCTTAGACCTAAGGACAGTACGACAACTGATGCTCCCAACTCAACTTTAACATCGACCTCAGATCTTAAGTTTCTCAAAAAACAGCATTAAACACAATGGGACAGAAAAAACCAGCAGTAACAGCGTTCAAAGGCCTTCAGTATTATTTTACACTCGGCAGGGAAGAGGTGCCAACAGCTCAAACCTTTTGCTCGCGGGGGCACCGTCCCGACCTTACCTGGTGTTTGACCTGAAGTGACTCGTTCAAACTAGTGACAAGCAGAGCAGTGCTGGACCAACTAGCTATCAGGACAAGGAGGCTGGGTATTCGCAAGAGGTGGAAAAGCGAAAACGGCAAAATACACTTTTCAGTGTGAATATTTAATTGGAAATCAAGTGTGGGGCATGCAGGTAACACAAATCCGCGTGTTCCACAAGTGACAGCCTGGCTTGGCACCGTAACGCGTTCATTACGCCGCACGATTTGGCACCACGTTGAGCGTCTTTGCCGAGGCGTTCGAAAACAAAGCCACAATTTACGTGAGACCAACAGAAGTATTTTGTGCTCCTCCTCTTTTCATCTCAAACCCAAGTTGTCCCTTGAGAGGTGCCATGTGCTCACATGCTCCACGCAGTTTGCTGCAATCGGTGCATCACACCACTACCTCTTCCACGGTCGAAATGCAGTCTCACGGCCAGCCCGAGTGCCTGCTTTGGAAGGCTGTTTGAGTACCACTCGTACAATGTATCTCCAAAATCCATGGAGTTCTACATACACATTCAAGTGTTCCGCTTCGACTTAAAATCAGCTGCTTTCTCAGGTCAGGAAAGTTGTCTTGGGTATAATTTGCTCTTGCATTTCTGTCCTTCGACAAACTACAAATGCAAAAGTGAATTTCTCAAAAAAAGGTATCCAAATTCATTTTAACTTGTGAAATGTTTTTGATTGTTCCTTTTTTTGTTATCGGATCATTCTAAGAAAATGGGTAACCAATTTTCTGTCAGAAAAATCTGTGTAGCTAAATGATTGCCATTCAAAATAAAAATCACTCAATGCTGTCAACCTTCCAAAGGCCATTCCAGTCCTGCACGTGAGCTCCTTGCATTTGGGGAAAACACTAAGTGAGGACTCAGGGCATTTAAAGCAAGACAAAGGGAAAATAGTTTATCAGAGAAATTCTCCTCATTACCACAGCGTTCTTCTAGATAGGACACTGAATTCACTGAAGGGTGATGGACAAGGCGCTCCCACTCTGCTCCTGGAGATCAAAGCACATGCTTGCTACGACAAAACGAATGCTACAAAAGGAATATGGGTTCAGTGGAGAAAAGATTAAATGCTTTATTTGAATATAACAACAACATTACTCCATTATCATTAATTCATCAGGATAAGACTCATGAGATGCAGTATCTCGTTTTCAGTAAGACACAGAAAAATGGAAAGAAAATCCCGAGACATTTATGTAAGTCACTCTGAATGGTTAATGAAATGATGTAAATTTTCCAAAATACACAAGATTTAGCTTAGCGCTTGCTTTCTTCATGTACATACATCCCAACGCCCACAGTTTCAAACTCCGGAAGTGTGATATCCCTTTCTGCATTAAAATATCCTACGTTTTTCAGAGGAAAAATGGTTTCTCTGTGCTGTTACGTAGCAGAACCAGAGGCGTCCCAGGCACCTCCAGACAGCAGCACACCCGCTCGGAATAAACCAGAACTGGGGCACAAAGAGAAACTCGGACCAGGGAGCTAACGCTGCACATTCAAACAGTAGAAATTTTGAGTGAATAAGTTAAATGCTTAGAAAAACGTGGCTGAAACTCATCTAGGATGTTAAAGCTGTCTTACACTCTTTCTGTAAGAAGTTTTTAAGGATGAGGCCTAACACGATCTAAAAAAATAATAGTAAGCCCATCTAAAACTCTAGTCTAGACAAGGCAGTGTGCAGTTGAACTTGACGGGGACAAATGCAGATGAAGTCTGGGCTCGGTGCGTAATAAAATGCTCGCTTCGCTTTCAGGGACTGTATAGTAAATGCTGCACAGGAATATTTACATGGCCTTTCATAGCTGACTCACATTGTACTTTTTGAAATTCAAAACCTGGGCAAGAACTAAAGCTCTGACCCACATAAACTTGCACTCAAGTTCGACTTAGCTTTACTACTGACTTTGATAGGGTTGTTTCACATTTCAAAAGTCAAGTGATATTAAATATCATAACATCAGGGATCTCAATCAGCAGGAGTACACATTCATGCTTCCTCTTCCCCCTCCCCTTGGTGTATTTTAAATTATTTCCTCTTTTCAGTTTTCATCATCAAAGACACCAAGTTCACTTCTGCCTCCCCAGTCTCTCATTTTCGAAACAGGCACACCCTGAACAGCAAATATTCCACGGGAAGACGTTACTTTGCAGTGTTAACTCCAAAGCAAGTGGGACAGATTTTATCTGATATTAGATGAGACTGCAAGAAATGCGTAAGACTAAGATTAATGAGTATTGCCCTTAGGTTTCCCCTCAGCTTTTTTTAAAGAATTATACTACAAAAGCATGGCCAAGACACCTCCACCCTAAGCAAATAAAATTCAAGTACTCAAAAAAACAAACCAGGAAACAACAGTACCCTGTGCACAAATAATTCATTACATCTGCATTCATCCATGAAATTCAAGTATAATTTTTGCACAAAATACCATGCCAGCAAAACACAGAGCTAAAACATGAGACCAACAGCACCTACACGAGTTTCTTCTACAGTAGATTAAATGGTGAGGCCTTAACATTGGCTTTAGCAGCTGTCTACACAAGGGAACACTCAAGCGGCTCAGTGTTATTGCTATTAATGTCAGGAGGAATTGAGGCACACTGCTTCGTACTAACTTTAGAAACCAGGTGCCAAGTCCATTAAAGCACTAATTTACAATAAAGCTGGACACTGGGAGAGGTGCAGGTCACCTGTCCACACCAGATATTTAGCTCACATAACTTTACTTGCCTATCAGCCATAGACCCGGCTTTCCTTCCTAATGCATCTGTCTTTGAAATAACACGTTGTGTAGCCTTTTACAGTCATTCCAAAATCTCAGACGAATGTGACTCAAAATACATCCAGACTCCCCCTCCTCTGAAATAAACCCGCTGCAACTTTAAAGCTCCTCTTAAAGCCCGTGCTTTGCAGCTGGCTCAGCTTTGAGAACAACCAGGACCAGAGCTTTACATTAAATCTCAGGAAGGATTTAAAAGGCCGACTCAAAGTGCTGCCCACGACAGGATTTCACAAAGCATTTCAGCAGGATGAAGCTAGTGAAATTTATACTACAAACAACTAGACAAGTTCTCTAAATTTCTGATGAGAATCAGAGCAGACAGCTGCGACTTTCCTGAACTTGACCGAGAAGTTCCAAATTACTGGTAAACCTGCTTTCTCCTTCCAGAAGCAGGATTTGGAAACCATTTGCTTGGTGCCCTCGTACCTGCTTCCCAGCTCTGCAGAAGGCAAGTCTACCTTACGTTCCCAGGTCCATTTTTCACAGTAGATCTGCAATTTCCTAATAAACTGCGTGTGTATTTACTGAATATGCCCCTTCTTACCCTAAGCTCGGCAGGTCACTCGCTGTGTTCTAACGCTTCGGGGACATTAAGCAGACAAAGCAAGATACTGACTTTGCGGACAAACTCATCTAAGCAGAAGCAGCAAGATATAGTACAGGGTGACTTCTTACCTGAAACTTTGTTTCTGGGCTTCAGATCCACCAATCCAGAATGAAAGGGGATTCGAATGGGTTTTCCTTCTCAGACTTTTCTGTTAAAAGAGAGCAGCCAATCATCTTCAGCTTGGGGTACCTACTTCTTTCTTGAACGAAATCCCAATTACGTACTCCTAACGCTGTTAGAGAGACAAGGCAGCCAAGGCACCTTACCAGGCCGGGAACGGCTACGTTAGTAGGGTCATCGGATTGGTGGATCTAAGACAAAGAAACAGATTTATGGACAAGAAATTGCTCTTTCCCCTGCCCTGAAACACCCAATGCACACCAAGTGTTTTGGGGCTACAGCTCGCTCTGCAAAGATGAAGGAAGATGAGAAGCAACTACAGTGCAAATAATGAAGCAAATGCTACAGCTTCAGCCACCAGCTTATGCTTCACAAGCCATGAACTGCCAGAACAGTAACACGCGGGTTTTCAAAACAGACCAATATAGTTCTCCTAATCTGCCATATACATGCTCAAAAGCATTTTATTGCAAGGATTATTTCCCTGTTTCCGGACTGCAAATAATCTAACTTGCCTTTTGTATCTGCAGCACAAAGATGGAGCCTTCAAGACACTTACGATCTGAACGACAGCACCGAATTTCAGTAGATTTGCAGTATTGCTGTCTCTGGAAAGCAATCTAGAACTAGAAGAGAGTAAGGCATGCTACTGCTGCTCCTGAGGCAAGAAAAAGTCACCTCTTACTGAGCAAGATGAAAAAAGCCTTTATCCAGTACTTTCAGCAGTACACCTAGAATATAAATGACTGATTGAAAGCAGCTTTAACAGTAACACCTAAGAGAAGATGGAGTCTGCAGAAAGTCCCTGCTATGTGTGTAACAGAAAATATGTCCTAGACAGACCAGCCTGGGCACCTTCCAGTCAGATCTTCAACCAGCCTGAGAAATGGCCTGCAAAATTATTTCCCCTAACAGCAGCCAAGAGTGACAGCGCCGTTTTTCAGAACACAAGGCTGCGACATCCCCAGAAGAACAGGCCCCGCGGTCTCACCCTTCCCTGCTCCCCAGCCCTCGGCAGAGCCCGCCAAACCTTCTCCAGCCTCCACAACGGGCCCCGTGGCTCCAAGCAGCAGCAGCCTGGGGAAGGGTGGGAGAAGCTGCCGCTGCTCACAGCTCCGCCATGGAACCATCTGCATGAGCACAGCCGTGTCCCTGAGTGCTCGGGACCACCCGCACAAAGGAGCATCTTCATGGGGGGGTGACGTTCTGCTTTTCCGGTAAAGCAAGAGTCAGCTAGAGGGCGACATTTCAAGGACAGAGCGGCACTGTAAGCCCGATACCATGTCCAATCTGGGATTTTTAAGGCTGCCAAGTAAAGCGCTAAGATGTCAAGGCACATGACTCAGAATTTTAAGAGTACAATATAGCTCAGGAAGAAGCCAGCTATCAGCATTATATAAATGTTCTGATTTGCTAAGTTCCAACAGAGCCAGCGGGGTGTTGGAGGGAGAGGCTTTCCTTAGAAGTATTTGCCGGTGTTCCAGCACCCGCCTGATTTTTGTCTGCAGAAGTCCTGGCAGGATGGACACAGCCTGAATATCAAGTTTCCCTGGTTAGTCCTTCGTTGCCCGAACAGAATTGCCTAAAAGATTGTCTATCAAATGCAAGCTGTAATTGTCACTGAAGTTGTGCAAACAGACTGTCAGCAGAGATTTTCCAAGAGCCGTATGTATTTTGGACTGAAATCTTTAAAGGATGGGAGAGTTGAATACAGCACCGTCGTGCAAGCTGTCCTGAAACACAAACACGCCTCACAAAAAGGGAAACAGTGCGACTTATCACAATGTCTTTGGTATCGAAACTTCATATCCAAGAACCCATCGACAGCATGAAACTCAGAATGCAGCCCCACAACTTGTAACACTGAATATATAGTTGCATTTCTCCTCTAGGTCAATGAGCAAAACATTTTGTAGCTTTGCCACAATGCAAAGCTGACCCCAAAAACCTTTTTTACCAGTTTAGCCAGAAAGCACATCAGTCCCTATTTCTATCAAGCACGTACCTACCCACAGCTTACAAATTTCTGCCTGTATTCACACAAAAAATGGGCAAGGGAAGCTGAGCTCTCTGATTCCCAATAAAAACGATCATTTCCTGGGGTAGAAGTACAGGGATGCAACTCCTGAGAGAACCTGAATTAACAAAGCAATGAAGAAACAACATGCCTTCAACCATTCCCGTTGTTAATTTAGCCTGCACGAGAAGCAAATTAAGCTTCCAAAAAGAGTCAGCGCTTTTTTGTTGTTAAAACAGAAATGGCATTGCGTTATTTTTGCATTTTCTGGTCTTGGTCGTGCACTACTCGCATTGGGAAATGTGTGGAAATGGGACGGAGCAGGCTGTCAGATGTCACACCACTGAGCTCATGGATACATCCATAAAGTGGGAAAGGAAGGGATTTTCCAGAAGAAAAGTGGATTTTCTGTGAATAATTAAGTACTACCAACAGCATGAAAATCAAATGGAGAAATCAGATTATATAACAACATCAACAGTGGCATTAGTATAAAGAAGACATCGCCAGAGGAAAAAGCTGGAACATAAGTATTGTTATTAATCAGCATTAAACAACTCAGTAAATATTCTCAATTCCCTCGATTTTATTTTCTCCGTTCCAACGAACTATTACTTGTCGCAGAGCAGCCCTCATATAACCGTGGGCTCTTATTCTCTCCCAGACATCATCCTTCTCGCATTGGCACGTTTGCTGCAACATCCATTTCATCTGAAACCCATCAGCATCTCCCCTCACCCGCCGCCGCACAGGCGCTCACGGCAGCGCGGGAACGGGACACTGGAAATGCCAAAGCAACGTGACCTCTGAACTCCGCAGCAATAAAACGTAACACATCAAAAGACACACAGCAAGTTGATTAAACAAGTAGCGAAAGTGTTTTAGAAAACACATATGAAATTCAAAGGTACATCCATTCTTCGGGCATTGCTCCCAAGTCTCTCTAAGGGTTAAACTTGCAACACGGTGGTTTGTTTTGCTGAGATGCTGCTGCAACGCTTGTGGGTGACCCAAATTTCTAGCAGCGTTCAACAACTCTGCCTAAAGGATACAGTCAGCGTGGTCCAAAATGCAGGAACGGCACATATGTGCTTTATAGCTTTTGAAAGGAGCAACCCAATAGCACTTCAGCGAGAGCAGCTGGCGCGCAGCCCGGCGTGCCCTGGACACGGGGCTCCTTCCGCAGCCACACCTGGGCACGATCCGGGACCTCCCGGCCCCAAAGCCGAGCTGGCAGGCGACTCGTTGCCCTGAGGACTGGCCGGCGGTGCTGCCGCAGGCAGGAACCCGCACACGTGTTTCGGGCTGCAAGGGAACTCTCTCTGCTGGTCTCATTTGCTCAGCGTCGTTGCAAAGGTTGGGAAATTTAGTAGTGTTAGAAAACTGAACTGTATTGTGAGGCAAAAAAAAAGTCTCCAAATCTCAAATGAGACTTGAAACGCCTTTGATGAAACACTAACATTTAGTGTCCCCAAGCAGCTGCAAGCTTCCACCATTAAGAAATAAAAGCAACTTAATTTCAGAATTTGCCCTACAAACGGAGCATCTGCAGTTTTCCTCCACCTGTGTAAACCCCTGTCTGCTCCCGTAACCAACACAAACTTCAGGTAACTTTTTTCTCTGTAACCTCTCTTCCGCATCTTTGTATTCTCCTCCTTCCCTTCCCTGCTCGGGCTATTGTTTCCCCCAGCCCTTCCCAGAAGATCCAGCTTTCCAGCCCTTCTTTGTCCACTTCCCTCATTTCATCATCACTCTGCTGGCTCTGAACTCAGCTGCCTGGCTCTAATTCATTTTCTTAAGCTCTTCCTTCCCATTTTCTGCACCGCTGCCAAAGCCACAGAAATCTATTTTCTTTATATTTGTGCCCTTCCTCTTCCAGGCGCTCTCTGCAGCGTGACGGTGGCTCGGACAGCCCCTGCCCGCAGGCTCGCCTCTGCCTTCCCAGCTGCTCTGCCCTTTCCCTTTTCCTCCGGGTACAAAACCACCCCGCACGCCATCCACCGCACTCTTAAATGTCTGACACACAGCTCTCAACTCTAATGTAGCTACTGGAGGTTAAAAAAAGATAACTGCAAAGCAAATAGATTGTTATCGTACTAAGGAAAGTACAACTAGTTTACAGACAGGTTTACAAACATCTCACTAACTCTCCATCTAGTTCCAGCCTGTGATTAAGGACCAGTCACATCTGAGCTAGAACAGCACCTCCTTTGTTCCAGATGCAAAGATGATGGATGCCTAGTCCGTCTGTATCTCTATCGCTACAAAACTAAACCCTTTGAAGGATTTCTCTAAGAACACATGGAAAAACACACACAAAAATGTAACTGCCTGCCTGGCTTGCAACGATGGAGCCAGGAAAGAAAAAAGCCAGAACGTTACAGCCCCACTGAGATACATACAGCAGCTGTAGTTTAGTTTCCAAACTGAATGCTAAGGTTTATTTTCCACCGTGAAGCTGTAACTAGCTTGGGGCGCAGTGTCAGTAACCCCAGGGACCCCAGTACCGCTGGCAGGGAGAACAGGAGCTGCCACCCACGGGAAATACTGCGCGGCCACACCGGTACCTCTGGAATTCGAAGACCTTGGGCTCACATCAAAGTTCTGCCAGGAGAAACTGAAAGACTTTTGGCAAGATATTCAATTGTAGATTTTAATTGATTATTTACGGAGGCACTTAAACGCTAGACACTTTTGAGAGAGACGTTCTAAACAGTAAAAATAGTGTACTAGGAAGAGTATTTTCTGTACATGTAACTTTTAAGACACAAATGATACCAGTTTTATTCCTAGGCATGGTCTTTCCACAACCCTTTCATGCTAGTGCCGTGGAGCAGGGTTATATTGAATTTAAACTGCCAGCTCTGCAGCAGCGGGATCTGTGTTAGAACAGCATGCGCACCACGGGCATCGGGAAAAGAACGATGACCACAAGCTCAGCAAGTGAGGGAATTCACACACAGCTGGATTCCCACTGCATTAACCACGTCCCGTTGGTGTCTGCTGGGTACAGGAGTTTGGGAGCAACAGCTTTGTTTTTAATACTATTCACATCTCATGCTGCACACAGTTCACCCCGTAAACACATAACTTTCTACCTTGTATTAAAAACAAAAGGATTTGCCATACTTATGTATTCTTTTACAACCACTTTAATACAAAGAAGCTAATTACACCCTACTTTGAAAGTCTGCTGGTAAAACAAAACTATGGTCCGATGAAGCTTTCTGAAAAAACTGAAAAACATGAGGCTTTTAGCAGGTATTGAAGACAAAATGCGTATAATGGCTTTGATGCAACTGAACAACACAGATTACTTTATACACAACTCGGAATCTGTAAAAAAAAACCCTGTTCCATAAAGTATTGCTGATGGAACTTCACCTTAAGAAAAACGTTCCATTCTTTCAAAGAGCAGAAAGGTTATAGTTATCTAATTTCACAGAGAAAATCAAAAGCAGGGGGAGAAAGAGCCCTTTCAATGGTTTTGGCTGGCCCTCCATCTGTTCCAGATTACCTCCTTACTCCTCATTTTCTAAGTGTTTGCCCACTCACACAAAGTGTTGAACTGAGACAGCCTAAGAACAGCGGGATCTGAACTAAACCCAACCCCATCAGAGCCTCTGCAGCCTGAACCTGGAGCCACAGCTGTGGGCACCCACCATGGGCACGGGAGAGCCGTGAACCGGCAGCACTGAATGCATCGCTCGGCACCGTTACAACGGCCCCGTGACATGATCTACAAAACTAGAACGAGACAAGGAAAACCTTCAGCTGTCCTAAACAACACAGTGACTCCAGCACACTCGCTACAACTTCATAGGGCAAATGGAAGCTGTCACTGTGAAACCGTATTTCTATTCAATTCCAGCTTTAAAAATACACCGGTATTATTTCCGTGACTGACTTTTCTTTAAATAAATGCAAATGATGTATCCAGTGAAGGCAGAGTTGAGGGCTAGAACATCATGTTCTGAAACTTCTGTGCAATTAACATGTTGCCACATTATCTCTCGTTTATCAGTCACTCAGAATTATATTGTATCTGCTCCTCAGAACTTTTGCACCATATACTCAGTCCTGTATTTACTACAGATTCATCCTTGGCAGTGAAGGGAAGGGATGGACAACCCACAGTGCACCAAAACCAATCTCCTGTATAAACCATCCTGCTTTTAGTAAACAGTAACATTTCAAAGCAGAGAAGCATCCCACTAAGGCTGAGATGATTCCCGGTTTGGGGATGTTTGTCACCAGCATCAACAACTGATACAAGAGTTTGTAAGTAAGACTGAAATCTGTCAATACAGCTTCTGTTTCCTGTATTTAAACAAATCTGTCACAGAATCTTATCTTCTACAACACACAAGAAAGCAACACCTGCAAGCCACATCTTCATTTGGGAAGGACTTTCAATGCTTTTTGTGAAACATTTACACTCAAACACAAGAGCTCCTACACAAATTTTCACTACGGTTGAAATTAAATTCAACTGTCAACTACATTTTACAGAGTGTCATCTTCTATTGGAAACTACTGAATTAATCATTCATCTTATTAAACGTTTATGTTTATTAATTTCTTGTGAAAGAGAGAAACATGTTTCTTAAACCTCCTACTACGTAATAGAAATCTTAATAACCCCATCAATATTTGCATCAATTAGCACATTTCCCAGGTCCAACTGTAAACAGAAGGTACAACAGTTATCCGAAAAAGTGACATTGCCTTCTGCCTGCCAGCAACTTGGCCCCAAACAGAAGACTTCTAAAACAGGAGAGCATTTACCAAGAGACAAGCAAGAAAGCTGAGCGAGGCAAACGTACCTTCCAGCCTCAAACACTACTGAAGCACCTCCCGTAACCCCAGGTTGAAGAGCATTAGTAACCCTCCAGCCCAGGGAGGGCAAAAAGCCACTAAAGCTCACTTTACACGTGGGAAATGTGGCTGTCATCGTTTCTGGAAGGCACTGGTGCTGTGAGGAGCCCTCGCACCACCGGCCCCAGCCTCTCTCCTCCGTGCCGCAGTCCCCTAACGCGGAAACGCTTCTGACGGCAGAACTGCAAGATCACGGAATCGATAGGGCTCAGGAAAAGGAGGTTTGCTAAGAACAGCTTTGGAGCTACTGGCCTCAGTGATCAGAAGCAAATACAGAAAGCATCATAATGGGTTTCTGGGTTCTCCCCATCACTTTTTTGGTTTTTTTTTAATTTCTTCTTCTTGAGAGCAGACAGCACTCAAAGAAAGTTCATATTTTTCCATGTGAGGTCGTTTATCAATAACTTTACTGGCTAAAAAAAGCCATTTAATGTCTCCACTGAACCCAGCTCACCTTCAGAGTGCCTTACAAACAACCGTTTGCATTTGATCACCCGGTTCTGCAGGATCACAGGAAATTTGGTATGTGAAAGCAAATTATGCTTATGACAAATAAATAAGAATATATTTAGTTATTATCAGTCTACCTGCACTCCTAACCATTTTGTTCATCCTTAAAGGCTGTAAAATTGGGGCTCCCTAATATTTGCCTACAGAGATCCAATATTTGCTTGTATTAAAAAAAAAACAACTTTCACTTCCATCCGGCCGCCTCTCCGCTAACCACAATTTAGCGGCGTACGTGTTAATTAGGGGCTATAACAAATATCCCAATTAGCCCTAGTTAAGAACCCCGTATTTGCCGGAGCGCCGCTGCCCGGGCTGACGGGACGCGCCCCCCGCACCGACCCGCGGGACCCGGCGGTCGGAGGGCCCCGAATCCTCCCGCTGGCGGTTTAAACCCGCCCCCCGGGCCCCGCCAGCCCCTCGCAAGCGCGGCCGGGCCGGGCCCGGGGGCTCCAGGGAGGCCCCGCCGGGAACGCGGCGCCGCAGCCCGGGGGCCCGAGCCCCGCTCGGTCGGTGCGTTTCGGGGCCACTTCGGTTTCGGTTTTTGCAGCGTGGCCGCATCACCTGCGCACCGGAGGCGTCCTTCCGCCCCGCCAGGCCGGCTCTGCCTTCCGGGGAGGTTTCGTTAATTTTATGTGATTTTTTTAAATTAAATCAAGGCGCCCCTCGCGCCCCGGCCTGCGCCGGGAGCACCGACCGGCGGCCGCGGGGGAGAAGCGGAGCGCAGCGGGCCGGGCCGGGGGCCCCGCCGGGCCTGGGCAAGGGCCGCGGGCGGTCCAACCGGAGTCACCTTCGCGGCGGGACGGCGGGGCCGGACCCCCGAGGCCCGGGCGCGGCACCGGGGCCTGGCGGCGAGCGGAGGGAGGCGGAGGGGGGGTGGCGGGGAGGGGCAGCGCGGGCGGCGGGGGGACTCACCATCAGCTCGATGGTCTTGTCCTCGATCACCGAGTCCGGCTCCATCGCGGCGGCCGCTCCGCTCCGCGCCCCGCCCGCCCCCGCGCCCCGCGCCCGCCAGGCCCCGCCGCGCGCCCGCCCCCCGCGCCGCACTCACGCACGCATGCGCCGACGCACGCACGTTGCGTCCTCCGCTACGTCAAAGCGCCCGGAAGAGGAGCGGAGAGGCACCGCCCGTCGCGGCGCCGCCGGTCACGGACTACAACTCCCGGCGTGCCCCGCGGCCCCGCGCCGCCATTGGCTGCGGGCCGCTCCCGGTGTGCCCCGCGGGGTCACGTGCCGCCGCGGCGGGGGCGGCGCTGCCGTCTCCATCGGGCCCAGCGGCGGGGCCGGGGGCCCGCAGAGTGCGGGCGTCGCGCACAGCCCGGCGGTCCCACAGGGCGCGGCGGTCCCACAGGGCGCGGCGGTCCCACAGGGCGCGGCGGCTCTGGCCTCAGTGCCCGTCGCTGGCGGGAGCGGCGCCGGGGCCGCCCGGTCTCCCTGGAGCGCAGCGACGCCGCGGGGCGGGAGCGGCGGGCGGGACGGGCTCCCTCGCCGCGGCCCCGGGGCCGATCCGCGGGCTGCAGACCCGAACGCACCGCGCGAAGCGGCCGCTCGGCCCCCGGGTTGTTGGGGGAAACCAGCGGGGCGGGAGCGGGAGGCACCGCTGGGACCCGCGCGGCCCCGCCGGCCTGGGGCGCTCCGCCGCTCAGCGAGCGATTCATTCGCTTTACCTCAGTCGGTTTTGCCGCGCTAGCGCGGAACCAGGAGCTGGTCTAATGGCGCTTTCCTGCTTTTGCACCCAGCGCAAGGAGGGGAGAGTGAACCAGCCTGTCCGCGGCGGAAATGTCCCCTGAGTGTGGGACACCGGGGTGCTCTCGGCTAAACATGAGAAACCGTTGGGGAGGAAGCAGAACCACCCAAAACGAGTTACAAAGTCAGGGACACCCTGGGGCTGTTGTCAGTGTCACAGCAGCGTTTTTGTCAGGGCTTGTGAAGAGTAACGTGTTCGCAAAGAACAGCACTTTGCACTGGTAGCCTGTTGCTGCCGGGTCACAGCACCTCTGACCCGGTTTCTCCCGCATGGTTTAAGAGCCAAGAGAAGCTGAAGCACCTGCCAGTACCTTGGGGAACAGGAACCGTCTCGGTGTGAGCCCCGGCACTGCGGCGCTGCCGGGACCCTCGGCGTGTGGGGACCGGGGGTTCCAGGCTGCAGCTCTGCTTGTTTACCGAAGCACAAACAGGATGTCGGTTTTACCTTTTTCCTCATAGAACAGTGATTACACAGAAACTCATTCAGAATGACCAGAGTTAAGTGGTGCAGGTTTTCTCCTAGAAATGAAAGTAGACCCCTTGAAAAATACCACGTTGTAAACCGTGCTTAATTAGGAAAGTGTTACGAGATGCAGAATCACATGTTGTACTGTTTATTCAATAGTTTTGTTCAATAAATCCCACTCTGCCCAGTCATGTGGCTCAGGACTGGCCGCGCTCGCCCAGGGGATAGTGTCTGTGCTTTAAGCAGAGAACCTGTTTCTGCATTGCTTTGCTACTCCAGCTGCTGTGGAGATCCGACCCATCGCGGATGTGCTGAAATGGGATTATTTACCAAATGCTGATCGACAGCACCTGGAAAACGAACAGATGAGCCACACCAGGGGAAATTGGGTTGGAAGGGACCTTCCCAGCTCCCTCAGTGCCACCCCTGCCATGACAGGGACATCTTCACCAGCTCAGGTTGCTCAGAGCCCCGTCCAGCCTGGCCTGGGATGTCTCCAGGGATGGTTCATCCACCACCTCTCTGGCCAACCTGGGCCAGGCTCTCACCACCCTCAGGGCAACAATTTCGTCCTCATGTCCAGCCTGAATCTCCCTCCTTTACTTTAAAACCATCACCCCCTGTCCTGTGACAACAGGCCCTGCTAAAGTCTGTCCCATCTTTCTTATCAGCCTGTATTAAGCATGGAAAGGCCACTGGAGCCAGCGCCGGGTGGGGTTACAGATCAGCGGCACCATGAGCTCAGGTGCTCTGGGTGAACAAGGACACGCGGGTTGAGACCCGGTGACACAGCAGGGACCAAGCGCCTCGTGGGCATCGGGAACTGGAAGCAAAAGTGTTGTGGGCAGCAACCTGGTGTAACAGCGCAGCAGCAGCAACACGCTCATGATGGAATGGACTCGGCAGCTTCAGCCTAAGCACTTTTTTCTGTTACCTGTTAAAACCTCTGCCGAACAGTTAAGAAACGGAATATGAGCAGATGGAGATGGCGCAAAATCCTTTCTTATTGACAACACACCTGCTTTACAGGACAGGTCAGCAGAAATGTATGTTCTTCATTAAAAATGCTAAAAAAAAAATACTGTGAGGTTTCAATTATTTTGATAGAATTTAGAAAGGTGACCCAAGAGCAGCAAGTCTCTCTCTCCCCATCTTCGCAGGGTCTGGGGGTGAAACTTTGCTGTGACCCCAAAGCTGCCTCATGTAGATTCTTCTGGACAAAACAAACACCATTGCCTCAAAGTCCCTCTAACCAAGACTACAGACCCAACTTTGCACGCCTGACACGCTCTATTTCCACATGAAGAAACATCTGAGGGCTTCTGCCAGAGCTGGGCAGCCAGGCCAACAGTGGGGCCACATCCTTCCCAGCCTCACATCATGACCCAGAGCATGGTTTACATGGTGCTTTCCAAAGCACAGCGGTACTAGCAGGTGAGTTTTCTGACTATGGAAAGAGGTGCCCAGGACAACGGAAAAGAGAAAAAAATAGATGCCAAAGAGAAAAAAGGGCAACAATTCCTCCATTTATTTGAAGAAAGAATCAATCTCTGGTCTCATTCTGGCAGTGTGAATGGCTAATGCCTTGCGATGACGGACGTCACAGAACGAGGTGAAACTTTGAAACTGCAGCATGAGCTGTCAGGTGGGACTGGAGTTCCTGTCACCTGCTTTGAATTGCATGAAAGGGACCTGGGGGTCCTGGGGACAGCAGGGTGAGCATGAGCCAGCACTGGGCCCTTGTGGCCAGGAAGCCAATGGTACCTGGGGTGGGTTAGAAGGGGGTGGTCAGTAGGTCAGAGAGGTTCTCCTGCCCCTCTGCTCTGCCCCGGGGAGACCACACCTGGAATATTGTGTCCAGTTGTGGCCCCTCAGCTCCAGAAGGACAGGGAACTGCTGGAGAGAGTCCAGCGCAGCCACCAAGATGCTGAAGGGAGTGGAGCATCTCCCGTGTGAGGAAAGGCTGAGGGAGCTGGGGCTCTGGAGCTGGAGAAGAGGAGACTGAGGGGGGACTCATTCCTGGGGATCAATATGGAAAGGGGCAGTGTCAGGAGGATGGAGCCAGGCTCTGCTGGGTGACAACCAGTGACAGGACAAGGGGCAATGGGTGCAAACTGGAACACAGGAGGTTCCACTGAAAGATGAGAAGAAACTTGTTCCCGGTGAGGGTGTCAGAGCCTGGCCCAGGCTGCCCTGGGAGGTTGTGGAGTCTCCTTCTCTGCAGCCATTCAAACCCGCCTGGACACCTTCCTGTGGAACCTCAGCTGGGTGTTCCTGCTCCATGGGGGGATTGCACTGGATGAGCTTTCCAGGGCCCTTCCAACCCCTGACATTCTGAGATTCTGTGAGCTGCCACATCCACGATGGGTACCCCCAGGGCTCTGTGGAGAGCTGGAGCTGCTGCAGCAGAGGGGGAAGACCTGGGGAGGCAGAGAGAACTGGGGGGACGCCCCTGAAAGGGATACAGGGAGAAGAGCAAGGAGCCCAGAGCTGCCCCAGCATCACCGGTCACAGCCCAGCCCCTCGCAGCCCCTACCCCACCCACATGTCACCGCTTCACCAGCAGCTTAAGGTCACCTCCTTGTCCCGCTCATTAGCAAGAAGGCAGGATTCACCCTTTGATTTATTTAAGCAGCGACAAAGGCTCAAAAGTGGTGGAAGTGCAATTTTTTCACCACCGGCTAAAAATAACCGAGTGAAATTCCAGAGCTGCCTCTGGGCGTCCCAGGACAATGGCATTTGTAGCCTGCGCAGGCCAGGCTCCAGCTCCCAAAATAACATGTTAGAAAGGGCAAATTCTGTCTTTAATTACAGCTATACAAAAAGTAGCGTCTCAAAAGACCATTATCGGAATATCTGAGCACACAGCACCAAATTTAAAGTGAACCAGGGAATGCAGTAAGAGCCGTATGGACCTACTGTACATAAAATAACAACCCAGTGGGTATTACCGAGGGCGGAAGACACACGCAGCCGAAGCATTTCGAAGAGCTCCAGCCCTTCGGCACGTGAAAAAACATGCACTGAGACAGCAAGCGGCAGCTGATGATCCACTACGTGCCCCCACCGCCAAGTTCAAGGGTGAAACGGTGCATGGACGGGACCCCCAGGAAGCACTTTAAACCTCAGCGATGCACAGGAGCGGCTCCATGTGACAGACTGGAAATGACCCTGTGTTCCTCCTCGTGATTCCGGCTGACAAAGATGGGACCCCTTCCGGGGAGACGGTTATTGAAGAGCCCGTGGTGGAGCAGGCGTGCGGCGAGCTGTCCTGCCTGCCTTCAAATACCAACCTGCAGGTACCGACGGCTCGTGTCCGACAGCACGGACGCGGCCCCACCGAGCTCCCTCCCAAGCTCCGTGTCGCGCCGATCCCATGTGGTCAGGTCTCCTGATCGGAGCTGCAAGGGCCCACCCGCCCCGGCCCCACGGGCTCTGCAACACCTGAGGCAAAAAAGAAGGCTGTAAATCAGCGTTCAGAGATGAGACAATCCCCCCAAACACACGAGGGTTTTCTCATCAAAACGCAAAGGGGAAGCAGCCGGGGTGGTGAGGACAGGAGGAAGCAGCAGCTGCCTGGCACATCTGGTGCGCAGCATTCGTGACAGCGAGCGGGACAGTTCTTCGCTGCTCCTCGCTGTCCCTTGGAACGCAAAACCGAAACGCAGAACCAGGTTTGCTGGTGCTGCCAGGAAAGTGGCAACTGGGAAATGTTTTTTAATTCTATGCATCCAGGTGCCTGGTTCTGGCAGCTGGTGAGAGTACACGGGTGAGTTTCTGCGAGCAAGAGCTGCTCCTGGGACGAGTACCGACTGATGGGATTATTTTCTGTTAATATTTTGTGCTGATCTCAGCTTTGTGCTGTTATCTGCACCACGAGCTGACCGGGGATTGGTTTTCTGCAGCGAGGTCATAGCATGAGATACATGCAGCAAAGTGGTTTTGTGCATCATTTTTATTTCTGCCCCAGCAGAAACATCTCATATCTGAAACCTCCGCTATCCGGAGACCCGAGGACCATGAGCGGTGCTCTCCTGTCCGATACAGCTGCAGATCAAAGAGAGCGAGGGAGCGAGTACAAAACCTGAGGTTTTTCTGAGTCTGCAACAGGCAAACAGCTGCACGGCCCTGATCCTGCTGTGTGCCGGTGCTGTGTGCCAGTGCATGCTCTGCTCCAGCTGGCAGGTGATTAAAGCATCCCGTAAAATTCCCCATGCTCATGTCTTGTACCCGTGGCCCTCCCAGCTGGGTTCTCTGGGGAAGTCACTGGTGTGTGCAGCTTGGACACAGGAGGGACCAGAGGCACCGCCCCACACAGCCAGTATTGTTAGTAATACAAGTATTATTAATAAAGGATCATTAATACTTCTAATGCAAATTTGTCCCGCACCAAGGCAGGGGAGCAAAGGCTTCTTAGAAAGAAAAAACACATCCAGGTGTTCCATGAGTGCAGTATTATTGTTATCATTATTATTATTATTCGTGTACCTGCAGGGCGTTCTTCAGCTGCCTCAGTTCTTCCCAAGAGAACCTCAGGTAACACTCACAGCACAACTTGCTTGGAACGTGGGTCATTGGTGGTTTTTCCCCCTCTACTGAAGCGAGATTTCTGCTGCAGCTTAAAAGAACAACTCAGAACAACCATGAAGAAACAAGACGCTGACAAAGCCCAGCTATGAAACAGCCACCTCAGAGCTCAGGTGCTGACCTGAAGCTGGCACCAAGCTGAGAGCAAAGCGGGTGCTTCCTGGACTGAAGAAAATAAATCAGGAGTCCGTACTATATTCTTAAATATGGTTTAATACTCTTCTCCATTTCTGTACATCACAACACCAAGATATCACTGCTTGGGATCTCTCTGCAGAGGCTATATAGTATGCGAAGGCTAGGAATTTTCACCCCCGTTTAATGTGTTTGTATGTGTAAGTGTAATACATATCAGTATATATTGATATACACATCAATATATAATGCAATATATATCACTGAAGAGAACACATTGATTAAAGAAATACAAAAATTTGGCATCATTTCCAAACTTAAATAGTAAAAATAAAAACTACAAAAAGGAGCTGCATACCCTAATGTATGTGAAACGACAAGCAGTATATTCAAAAAAAAAAAAAGTAAATTTACATCTAATTTTTCTGGTCTTATCATGTCTCATCAGACCCATTTACAATGGCAAAATCCAGAACATACCGCTAATGTGCTCCCCGCGGGTTCGCGCAAATGTGCGGAGGGCCCAGCAACACCTCCCGTGAGATTCCAAAGGCATCGCCAGGTGCTCCACCAGGATTCTATTGCTCACAAGGAATTTTGGACCTCGGAAAAAACCCACAACGTGGCAGAAGGTTGGAGACAAGCTCTGCCCGCTCTGTTCAATGAGACGGGATTAGGGGACAATAGGCAGGCGGGCAGCACGGAACAGACGCTGCGGATGCACCAGAGCGACCGCGGCAGCGCCCAGAGCCCCAAACCAGCGAGACTGGCGCGTTACGGCGTGCCAGCCGTCACTGCACCCTCTGCCTGCGAGACACCCAAAAAACCCTTCAACCCCTTGGCTCCTAGCCGTTGAAGTGCATTCTACAGAGAGGGACAAAAAGCTCGTCTCGAATGCTGAGGTGTTAACCCACGAAGGGCGCGTTGGAGCTCAGCATCAGATTTCCAGGACAGACCGGCCTAGTGCTGGGACATGGGAGAACCAGGGGCTGTGCGAACGTTCAACAGCTTTGTATCAACTACTCCAAATGCACCAGCACTCAGGTTTGAGTCAAAGGCTCCACTGTAAAATACCCCCTTCCATTAAAGAACTGTGGGTTCAAATTCACATAATCAAGGAAACCTCATGCAGTCCTAAAGCAAAAAAAGAAAAGCTTACTGAGGAACAAAACCAAGCAAAGTGTACCTTACTTCACTTAAATCACGTTTATTTTTGTCAAGACTGGAAAAAAAATATCCTGAAGGCTGCACTGCTCCAATCCAAATTAAGCCCAGTTCAGCAGCATTTTCATTGCAATCAATGAAGTGCATTTCCTAGTTTGCACGAGCGGTGCTTCTGCAAATAGATTAAAGCACGTTTGGCTGGTAAGCCTCCCCAAACCCTCTCAATTTGCAAGCCACACATTGTAAGCCAGCACTCCAGGTAAGTGCCTTCTCATTCCTTTCAAGAGAATGAATGGCTCCAATCTCATTCCATTGCTTTTTCTGCAGTCTAAGCTGAGAATGCCATGTAAATGGGTCACAGTGCTGCCAAGTGCAGCAACTGATTTCTCCAATCAAGTAAAAAGAAATGAACCAGTAGGATCTTACTTCTATTAATTTTTGAAGGAAGAGGTTTACAGCAGTTAATGTATCATGAAGGTTAAAAAAATCATTTTCATAAAATACAAGAGCAACCAATTTCACCATTGAGTAAAAGTAAAAACTGGGATTCTTTTTAAATTAGTCCAAAGTGGCATACAGGAACTTAGTAGTTTGCTGCTGTACTGACACTATGACAAACCAAAGTGTAGGGTTTTGCTTTTTTCAATCCAATGCTTGTGGATCAAGTTCTGGAAATGTTCCAATTCTAAGGCAGGGATCTGTTGTGTTTTCCACCATGAGTTTGCTCCTTGGGTTGGATGCTGGAGGGGCGAGGCACGTTTTGCCGGACCCAGGTCGACTACCTAGTAGTCATCGAGGTCAAAAAATTCATCGTCTCCTCCTTGGTATTCCATTCCCTGGAAGTCCACTCGGTACCGCAAGATACCTGCAAAAAACAACACATTTTAGCTCCTTCAGGATTTAAGGAGCATTTTAAGCAGTTTACTGAGTCCTGTCTGCACGTAAATTTGATTTTCAGAAGATGGCTTTGCGCTTGTGCTGCAAATTAGGCTCAAACTGATGACTGACAGCAGACACGAGCTAAAATGCCACATCCATGTTCCACTTATTGCCAGAAGGAAGAAACACCTACCCATCCGGTACAGACCGGCTCTCTCCTGGAAAAGCTGAGCCTGTTCTAGGGGACTGTTTCTCCAAGAGAATACCAGTACCAGATCATTTGTCCCAGCACAACTGCCCAGGTGAGGGCCATGCCATTAAATACAGAAGGCGGCTGGCACTGAGGTAACTTTTACAATGGGGTAAAAGCAGAATTTAGCGGCTGTTGTCTTTCCCACCTGGGTTTCTGGGAAGCCTTTACACCTGGAAACACATATTGAGGTGAAGGGTATTCCAGGAGTATTTCCTTTCAAGCCCACAGGGGCTGGCGCATGGTGAAACCCACCAAAGAGCCTGGATCCACCAGGACAGGAGGGACTCCTGGAATTACAAACCCTGAGAACTCAGAAACTTGTTGCTGTTTATGCAGCCAAACAACTCAAGTTTGTTTCCTTCTGCCTGGTGTTCTCTGGCCCCTAAAAATCCCTCTTTACAAGACACTCACCTCTATTTTACATGCATCAACCTAAGCACTGTTAAGTGGCAACAGCTGGCTAATCAGCAAATGAGCAACAGCCTTGTCCTGGGATCCGGGTCTGGGGAGAACAAGGTGCACAGTAGGTGGTTCTGCTCTACCCTACTCATGATTTTGTCAGCCTGAAGCACACGTGCTACCTGCACCCCTGCCAGACAGCTAAAACTGGTCAGCACGCTCAAGAGAAGGACGTCAGAAGCTTCACTTCTCCAACAACTTGGCCTACAAATAGTTTTATTTGGAAAAGAAGTGGAAGAGCAGGGAGCAAAGTAGAGGGAAGTTGTGAGAGGTAACAGACATCCAGCTGCTTCAGAAACGGGGCTGCTGTTGGTCCTCCAGCTCTTGCACACAGCAGGGCACGCTCTGCTGTAAACAGCAACGGTGCAGACACAGAGCAGCTGTTCACGGCCCTTCTGATATCCAGGAGCTGGACAGAAAGACAGTCCGAGCACACTAAAGGACACAGGGATCTGAGGAACTCAGCCTGCAGTGACAGCCACCCCACTCGCACGGCTTCTTGCTGAACGTGCAGCAAACTCACCCGCAGATCCCTGATGAACATAATAGTTTCTTAAACTGGTAGGAGTAAGGTTAACCTGTTAAGCTTTCCACTCGGATTGGCCCCAGATTATCAAATCAACCATTAAAAAAGACAAAACATTTTTCTCTTGCAGTTTACCTCCAATTCCTCCAAATCCTTTCACAAATTGAGATCCTTCCTGTGATTTGTCTGTAACAATTTCCAGCGTTGCTCCAAATTTCTTGTAGTTGTTCGCAAACCACTCCAGAAGGGGCATGCTTTCTATCAGCTCATGTTCCTGGCCAGTCTACGTGGACATTTGAGGGAAAAATAAAGGAGAAGTTAGTGGAGAAGTGGGAGAGAAAACGCCTTCTTTGTTCTGCACAACTGTCACTTCATGCAATACTCGCAGTTTTCACAATTTCTTTGTATTTGCTTTATACCCCGCAAAGTCCAGCACCACTTACTTAACCAGGCACTGTTTACTCTAGGAAATACTGATCTAGGTAAATACAGAGGCAAAAAGCATAGTTTTATAAGTAGAAGGTTGAGTGATTATTGGCATAGAAGCCCTACATCACTGCAGATAACACCGTAAAACTTCCGTGCACCCAAGGAATCAGCAATTACCCCACCAGGAGGGAAAGCAGCTGGGAACGGCCACCCTGGCAGCCTAATACAGGACAGACAACCGCTCTTTTTGCAAGGGACTGACTTGTTTGCCCAGTTTACTCTGCGCAGTAATATAACACAGCCCCGTCAGGGGTTTTGACCTGTACAGCAAGAAACTCCCAGGCAGCGAATGACAGATCCACATTTCAAGGACATGTAGAAGCAAATGCTGCCTTGCACTTAAATCCACGTCATCATTTCTAGTTGTTTTGTTCTGATCAAATCAGTGCACAATAAATAAGCCAGGAATAATGGTTTGGGACCTTTGCCTGCATGGTGGCTACCAAACTCTTGCAGTGGATGGTTTGGTGTGGTCAGACAGCCCGTATTGCCTGTCAACAACTCATTTACACAGAGCCTGGGAACTGGTAGCAGCAAGGATTGAAGAAAAGCAAGTCCAGAATCCAGGAGCTACACTGAAGGTGAACAGGAAGAACCACAGCCTGGAAGTCTCATCTGAGTGCCAGGAAGGTCATCGTGCTCACAACAAACTAAGCTCAGATATCCAGAGCGCTGCACCAGTACACTCAGAATAAATCTAGAAGCCCAAAAGCTGAAATACCTCTTTGTCTGTGAAGTGGGATTTATCCTTCTCTTGCTCTGGTGTCAAATACAGGATCTTCTCCTCTGAGAATGGAGAGGAAAAAACAACACATCAGGTCAGGTAAGACTCCGGGTAAAAGACAGCGAGACAGACAGCAGCCAGCGGTGACACCACGGAGGGTCTGGACACTGCCAGTCTTTCTAGCTGAAGCTCTGTGGGTAACTCAACAGGGCACAACCAGTGGAGTGCCAACAGCAAAGGCGGCAGAGGTCCTGCTGCGGGCACACAGTTGGTTTGTAGCCAGTAAGAATTGTGTTTCTGGCCACAGGGTCAGGCCAGTCTCTGCTCTGTAGGGCATTGGTACCACATTTATCCTTAACCCACGGGACGGAGGATTCATGCCAGTGCAAACTGCCGGCCCAGCACTACGGTCCTTTCTTGCCAGGGGAAGCTTGCTAGTCTGAGATTATTCCCCCAGAGCGGCTGCTTATAAGCCATTTCCTCAATCAAGCCCTTAAAGATTTACATGAGTACTTAAAAGGAGCCTGTAAGAAGGATGGAGACAGACATTTTAGAAGGGTGTGTTATGACAGGACAAAAGTGATGGTTCTAAACCAAAGGAGGGAGATTCAGGCTGGACATGAGGAAGGAATTGTTGCCCTGAGGGTGGTGAGAGCCTGGCCCAGGTTGGCCAGGGAGGTGGTGGATGAACCATCCCTGGAGACATCCCAGGCCAGGCTGGACGGGGCTCTGAGCAACCTGAGCTGGTGAAGATGTCCCTGCTCATGGCAGGGGGGCACTGGGGGAGCTGGGAAGGCCCTTCAGCCCAAACCTTTCTGTGATTCTACCTCTGGTGTTCCTCCAGCATCATCTACCCAAGTGCGATGGCTCATGTCAAACCCTCACGGACCTTTCAGTCTCACAGGAGCACTACCTACCCTCCGTGCCTTGGCAGTGCAGAACGTATCTCATTATATCCAGATTTTCATAGACTATCAGTATCTCTACTGCTCCCATTTCCAAAGCTTTTAGTGTATCTTCAACGCCAAAACAGTACTTCCCCGTGTCCTGACTGATTTCATCGAAGTATCGTCCTGCAGCCAGGATACAAAGAGTGAGATTGTCACAAACGCCGATCACACCACGGGGATTTTTAACAAGCCTGATTTGAATGCAAGAAGAAACTGGAAAACAAGACTGCAGTGCTGCTGAAGGAAGCAAGGGATGTGATAACACGTCAAAGCATGTAACTTAGGATATTCAGCAGCAGAAAGTCAGCTCCATCAAACACTGTCCTGTCAGGAATCTCACTCCCTTGAAAGGCTATTGAACAATCAGCTGGACTAATCCACCAGCAGGCACTACTGAACTCCACTCTTCTGTGCAAAGCAGCTACTGCCACTATTGTGCTCTTGTGGTTTCAAATCAGCAATGTATGTGCTGAGAGTCCAAGGATCATTTCTACTGCCATCTTAAGCCTAAATAAACCGTAACTCTCATCTTTCTGAAGATGCAAACAATCTGAGATGTTTTTTCCCCTCCCACCCAAATGTCAGCAGAAGGCCCAAAAATAAGGCAATCTCTGAAAACAAACCGAGAAGATCTGACAAGTTCAGCGTGGAAAAAGAAAAACCACATACATAAAAACCCCCTCACGTCTTGAAGTATCATTAAGTCCTGCAGCATTTGACAAGGTGTCCAGGTAGCAGAAAGAGTCACTATGAGCGGTGCTGTGCCCAGCTCAGGACACACAGCAGGGCTGAGGCAGCACACAAGGCATCACCAGGAGTTCTGAAGCAAAACCTGCAGATTCAGTCAAGCACATTTGGCTCAGAAGGCTGAGCATGTAGCCACATACCTATTAGTTTCTTCTCTTGAATGAATTTCACATTGGAGAGGACCTCAGTTGACAACTCAATTGCTTGATTGAATCCATTTTCTCCTCCATATGAAATGTCAACTAGTTTGAGCACTTTGGATTGCAACCGCTAAAAGAGAAAAGGAGGACGTGAGAAAGAGTCTACTACACACAACTGCCACAAGACAACTTCCTAATGCCACAAGAATTCAGTATTTAGTAAGGGTCACAGCATTAATCTATTTTTGCTTCACTTGCAAGCAGAGGTTCTGAGTCAGAGGCACCTCTGAGTGCTCAATTTGAAGCACAATTTTCAGGCATCAGGGACACAGATTAGGTTCAGCGGAGTTTAATTCCAATAAAGCTTCTACTTTAGATTTGGGAAACACAAAGAACGTGAATGCCAGTTTCAAACCAGGGAGGACAGATTTCTCACTAGCACTGTTATTAACAAAAGGAGATCTTACCTAATGGTAGGAGGTGTTAAGAAAGGGAGATCTCTCTAGAGTGTATGAGCTTAGTTTTGATCAAGTCACTTAAGACACTAAAGTTTTATTCCTCCCGAGATGCATCGTATAAGAGCTACTGCCAATATCACCATGTCACCACCGACGGCTTTAACATTTAGGTTTTGCTCAGAAAAGGCCACTCACCTGATCAAACATGTCAGATTGACTTAATTCAGTTTTGAAGTCAGCTGATCCAGCTAAAACGAGACCAGCCACATTCACCTTGTCGCCGGAAATGAACAGTTGCACGGCCGTCTCCGCTACCTTCCTTACGTAGTTGTGTCGCTTCTCCATTCTCAAACGAGCAAAACGCAAGGCAGACTGACCTCCTCTACCTTTAGGAGAGAACAGATGTGTGGTAGCAATTTGGAAGCCTTTTCATTTCAGGCAGGTTATTAGTACACGGTCCCAGCTGGGCCCTGGATCACTGAAGCCAAGGGCAGCTGCAATTTGCCACAAGCAGAGCCAGGGGCACTCGTTGAACAGGCAGTAAATAAAGAGGCTTCATTCACAGCAAGAGATTTTTCTCCACATATCCCACAGAGGAAAATATGTTGGGATTGGTTTATTTTCTTTTCATACAGACTCTCAGCTCTTTATAGAAATTCTGAACACCTGTGCACATTTTCTGTGTCCTGTGCCTTCATTAAAAGCCTTTCCTTTGTTACACTACCTCACGTACTCTTCTCGCTGATGCGATGCCTCCCGGCAGTTTCTGCTGCAGAAACTTGTTTCTATTTCATTTTGTCCCATCCCAATCTCCAGAGAAGGACAGTAAACCAGGAGTAGCTAACAGATAACTTGCTGAATTCATCAGTAGCTCTCTACAGTACAGCATTGTAAAATGAAACTAGAATTTTGCTCGCTCTATTAGACTTCTGTGCTTCCTGCTTCTCACCATGGTTTGCATGCAACACCATCAGATGCAAACTTTGAAGACACTACCAAGTGGTGTTACTACTTGTGCTAGTAATATTTAGTTATGACTGTCCCAAAACCAAATAAAGGGTCAAATCCACCACAAAATAAAAAGCGTCACTTCAAGAAGATCAACGGCGGATTAGAGTGATTCATTAATTTTGACAGAAGGCTCAGACTGGAGGCTTTGCTGTCAGATTTCAAGGGAGCAAAGAATTGAGTAGAGCTAAACACCTACAGGCCACATTCCCTGCTTCTGCCCTCACATCCCACCCTGCGATATTCTGCTGCAATCAGTCTAGAGAGCCCAGCGCGTTACCATGCTTCTTTGGAAGATCCACAGTGAATTTGTGCAGGACTTCTCTCGTGTTTCCTTGAAGGGTTCCAAAGAGTGCACCGCTACCATCTATTACGATAAAGCCAAACTTGCTGTCGTCAGAAAGCAGTGCCGTGAGAGCCTGGAGCAGAAAACGGTGGTGTCAGCAGCAAGCACCAGTTTATTAAGGATTCTAGTTCAGAAACAACACAGCTCAATAAATTTCAGTTCCATAGGTGGTCATCGCTGTTTTTTCACAAATAAACCAGAGGAAGAGCAGCAGATTCAGGAATTGTGACTCCCCCTGCTTACCGTCTCACACAACACCACCAACAGCAGAAGGAAAACTGATGTTTAAGCTTGATAACTATTTCCATAGCATTATCAGATCATCAGGTGACATTCCAGGCAGGTGTAAGAGCAAAACCCTAAAGGTCAGCTCTGGAAAGTATTAATTGAAACAGATCACACCTCTGTGAGGCTGCATCACCTCTGGCTGGCAAAACTGGAAGAGTAATTTTCCCAGTATTCCAGCCAGGGGAGCAGAACTCAGTTCACATCAGGCAGTTTTACACCACAGAGCACCAATACAGACCAGTTTTATACTTGCCAACTACCACAAATACTGGTTTTGCTGCACCTGCTCTCTTCAAAAAGTCCCAGCAGCAGGATGATGAAATCTACAGTGGCTGTGACAAATTCAGCCTTACAAAGCAGGATTAAGTAACAGCAGCAATAATTGTCTTGTGCATAATTTGCCATAGAGAAGACAGCCATAACATCTTCAGGAAAATGAAGTTATCCTTCAATTTTCTTCCCTTTAAAGAAAGCAGCTAAATTCATCCTCATATAAGTTGACTAACAACTAAAGCACTGCTTGGTGTCGAGATTTTTGAGTTACTTTTGTGCCATCTCCCATCCAGCCCTGGTTCTGGTGGTGTCGGATGGAGAACTTGTCAAATTCCAGATTGTTTTAAGCCACTATTTTAATACTGAAAGAGCGATGGTGTAGGTTTACAGAACAGGACCTTTAACGGCCTGCACGCCTGCCAGCTTGATTATTGGGCTGAATGGAAAGAATAAAAGCCACAGTCATCCTCGTCCAAAATCCACACGACCGAGTCTACGGCGTTCAAACTTAAAAGAAACAGACACTAAGGTTTAATGGAATCTACTGGCCAAGATAAATATTCTGTATTAATTCCTCAGCAGTGGGATGAATGAGAGGAGGAAGTGGCATATGACATTGCAATCTACGTAACTGGGACAGAGCCAAGCAAGTCGTGTGACTGGGATGAACGCTCCAGCCAAGGTATCAGAACCAGTCATTGTAAATCCTACCCTTCAGACACATCAGGGTTCATTTCTCTCTTGGGAAGTCGCTTTAGTTTCACACAGGCAATAAAATACCTAGGGGAAATCTTATCAGACACCCTTGCCAGGCAGCAGATGACTACACCTGATGTTCTTGATTCCCTCTTATTTTAACAAAGTATCCAATGATTCCCCTTCATTAGTTCTACATCAGTAATTCCACTCTTTGTCCTATCAAGCACACAAAACGGACTATTGCTTTTGTTCTGTTCCTTCAGCCTGGGCTGAGTTTCCTCTTTGCAGCTTCAGCCTAAAGCTGAAGATCAGATCCCTCTTCTATTCCTTGACACGTCCTCACTTCCACAGGACATTTCTTGATGTAGCAAGCCAGGTGCCCCATCTGTTGAGTTGTAGTTGCATGTTGGGGGCAATCACTGGGTTAAAAACACAGCTCTACAACCAAATGAGACAGACCAGGGCTTCAGAGCTAACATCACCTCACAGCTCAAGACAGCATATTTGATCACTTCAGTGCAGATAATACCAAGTCAAATAATCACATACTCAAAAGACACAAGAGAGCAAACAGCCCGTGCAGAAAGGTGCTGGCAGCAATCACATCAGCAGTAGTTGCAGTTACCACAAATTCCTCTCGAGTTATTGCTGTTCTCTCGCTGAGCAGCGCTGCGCACCAGCAGGGGTGTATTTACAGCTGCCTCCCGGGACAGCCCACCGGGCAGCAGCTACTCCTTGTGCATTGGATCAGTGCCCCGAAGTGGCACCTGCAGCCAAGACCAAATTAATCCCTTTCCTAATAGCGCAAAAGGCAACTCACTGTCAACAGTGGCAGGGACACATATCTCCCCTGGCTTTGCACCTCTGTCTCTCTCCTGAATTCTCTTATTTACCTCTTGCTTTCAGTTGCCTGTGGATGTGCAGGCTCAGCAGAACTCAAGAGCTGTACCTGTGTGCAGTTTTGCTATTCCTGGTAGGTCAAAGATGTATTGGGATTTCATCCTTGGTGTGGAGACAATAATAGGGGTGTACCTCACCTGTGCAACAAGCACACCTTTCCCTTCTGTACTCATACCCTTTGAAACCCAATTGTGCTCTCCAAAAAGCCAAGGAAACAAGCAGAAAGACATCACCGAAGGGCCTGTCAAGCCCACATCATAGGGGTTTGGTGATGGGCAATTTAGTCTCAGTCCACACATTTATCATGTTGGACATCATGGGTGTGAAAGGCAGTCAGTCATCTGCTGCAAACATTGGAACTTCTGCGACTGCCAACAGAACCAAAACAGATGAGAGGCAATAAACTGACTTCATGCAGTCAGGAGCAGTGTAATCCACATTTATTTAAATATGCCTCAAACCATTCATTTAACTAAGTTAAGTAGATGTGGGATAAAAATAATTCCACTTTACTCCAGACAGATTAGACACATGTCAGCTCTCCATCAAGGCTCTCAGTTAATGCATCTGATATCAAGACTGGCAACACTAACATTATCTTGGCATTACTTGAAGGCCTGGCTTGGAATAAGATCTATGAGCCTCTAAGGTTAAGAAAAAAAACCACACCTGCCTCCAGTGAAAGAGAAAAGCTCGTGCCTGTGGGTTACACAAACTCAGCAGTTACTAGCTGGGCCATAAAGTCAGCTGGAGCAGGAGCTGGACTATATCTCAAGTCCTTTCCCAAATATCACACATTTCTGAACACCGGCCAGCCACCAGCAGCTTCACCAGCAGGATGTCTTCATTGAAGCTGCTGTTCTAGGCTATGGACTCAAGCACACCAAGGATTGTTTCAGCAAGTCTAGCGAAGCAATCTGACTTGGACCAGCAGGCAATAGGGGATTTCTTACCTCTGTGTGGAATTTGTTGTCACACAAATACAACGACGTATTGATTGGTTTGAAAGGTTCAAAGTCAATGTTGACTTTCTTCTCTTTTCCTTCTTCTGTCACAATTGTTCCACAGTAAACAACCAGACCATTTGGAGGTACTGTAAAGGACACAACGCAATTTGAGATCACTAACAAATATTGTGAGCTGTACTCATCAAAAACCAACGACAAGGCCATGAGACTTAAGGCAGAGATCAAAACGAAGTTCCCAAGTGTTTTTTTCTCACTTTTCATTTCGCCCACCTCATTCCTTCCCAGATCTCTGCGATGGAAAACACACAAATGTGGTGAATCGATACTGAACAGCTTAGAGCAGGAAGCTAAAGGTAACACTGATGGAAAGACTTTAAAAAAGCTGCGAAGACATGTACCTGTCTGTCAAACCCATGAGCCTGCAAGCTCATAGAATCCAGAAAAAGACTGAACATCCCCATAAAGTTTCCCTGGTTCTTCTACAGCCACTTGCCAACATAAAGACTAATTTGTAGTATCATTTTAGATGGCGTGGGTCTGTTTCCTCCCAAAATGGTGGTAGCTGCACAGTGGCATGCATAAGGCATACAGAAGTTTCTGCTTGATGAAAACCCACTAGTTTAATGCACATGAACTCTCGTGGAACAGCTCTTCAGGCTGGCCTGGTCTAGAATAGCCCGCAGTGCTAAGGACAGGACCGTGAGCCCATTTATCAAAGACAAGGACCATCCCACTATTCTAGTCCCAAGCTCTAACCCTGAAGTAGTTCATCCATGGGCAACATACCTGGAACATCAGTGCAAAACAGCAGCATAGGCCAACAGATTTGATTAGCAGAAAACTGTATAATGCAGGAACTTAAGGCTGCTTCCAAGTAAGGGAAGTTTGCCAGCATCCATACAAGCTACCAGTTACCTTTGTTATAGAGTTTCAGTCTTTGCTGTACAGATGTAATGGCTCCCAGTACTGAAAGGCGATTCACTCGAGACTTAATGTTGGAGGCAGTGCCGAACTCATCCGCTAACATTTTCGCCACTCGCGAAATCTGGTCTTTGGGGGGAATGATCAACGATATCATGCTGGTACCATTGCTGAGAAAGGAAAAAAAGAAATAGGGGTTGTGAGCAGCCACCAGCCAAAGCAACAAGTGTATTCATACCATATTCCATGCGCACAGCTGCATCTCCTCCCTCCCCCCAAGGGTGCTCCACTGTTATTCCCCTTCTGCTGGACAATAGTTGAGAGAAAAGGTAACAAAAAGGTCTCTTCAGAAGATTTGACTCCGTGACAAAGTGTTGAGGTATTCCAAAAGCCGCTCGTTTAACAGGGAATACTCCTCTGGAAAAAAGAACACATGTACAGGCTAAGAGCTGCAAGCTAAAGGCATGTACGGAGTTCCCAGCAGAAATCATTTAAAACAATGCAGTCACATACTTTAAGGACATTTTTAAACCCGTTCCATTTGTTCCAGGCAGCTGGAGCACTACCCAGCCCAAGTGCTGTTTTAACACTTGGTTCTCCTCAGATTAAGACAGAAAACAAAACTGGAAGGATCCTTTTGTAGTAGTTGGTCTTTTCTACCCTCCCGCTAGCACTTTGTTTTATAGGGAAGCTCATCAGCTCCAGCAGTTGCTTTAAATAAAGCGGGCTTAAGTCCAGGCCTGCTAGCTCAGAAGTGCCAGCCTCAGGCATGGAACAGGAGATAAGACCCCACAAATCACAGAACTGGCTTAAATTCAATGAAAAAAAGTAAGTTCGATATTCATTTTTCCTACAGCTTTGGGGTGGATCCTGCAGAGGTCTTAGTCCCCAGAGCAGCCTCATGGTCCAAATCCATCCAAAGCCAAAATGAAAATTAGGGAAGTTTCCATCTGCTTTCCAGCAGGTACCTCCTATTTGCCATTGAAGCATCCCAGATGTCTCAAGTGCTGCTTCTGCACCATTTCAAATTTAACCGAGACCTCATACTTGACATCAGAGTAAGGGCATAAAAATCAAATACCTCATCATGTCCTCTAGTCCTCACAAGGACAAACCAGCTCAGCTCTGTGCAAGAAGCTCTACTCAGGGTTATGAGTCAGAGAACCAAGAAAGTGGTTTTCAGCCATTAAAAAAAGGGGGATTTTGCTCTTTTACACTTCTTACAGCAGGAGAAGACTCAGGCAGTACCTGCCTGCTGCTGTTTCAGATTGTCATGCTCTGGTGTCCTGCCTGAAGTGTTTGGGCTACAGAGCCAGCAGGGAAGTGCTTTAAAAAGCATCACTTCATTAGCCTCTTTACAGAAGCTGTGCAGCCCTCTTGCAAAGATCTTCAATTCAGGCCAAGTTGAAACAGGTGGCGGTAGGTCAAACAAGTCCCTGACCTTGAAGACAACTAATTGGGTTTAATATCCAAGATCCCCCTACACACTAATGAAGAAAGTCGCAAAGAGACACTTGCAGGCATTATTCCCAGAAGGAGCTCTGAGCCATGCTGACAGCGATCAGACTCGCAGGTCACGCCAGCCAAGAATACTCCATATACCACTCAATTAAAGCAGTCGGCTACCCCGGTGAACGGCATGAGCCCTGGGGGAGATCTAACAGCCCACCGTGCCCAGCAGGATCCTTTGAGGAACAGGCTGATCAGCATGAAAGCAACTCTTCCCACTTTTCTGAAAGCGGCACTCTGGAGGCAAGCTCACACGGTTTGTTTCTTCCTCCATAAGAAGAGATTCTCAGCCCTCCCAGAGATCAGAAAGCTCTGTACATCACATCCGACTTGCTGAACAAACTAAGGGCATCCCGATGCGGGGGTGCGAGGTGGGAGTTCCGCCCCTTGGGCACTTCCCAGCTCTCCTGCTACAACGAGACTTCAACTTCTCCTGTTTTGAGGACAGACGTGGGGTAGCAGATGAGAATAGCAAAGAGGAAGACCAGGTGTGCCCTCCCAAGACTGATTCTTCAGTGAAAAGCACTTGTGAAGCCACCATCAGTTTCCAAGTGCAAACTAGCCCTCAGATGCCAGCCCTTGGCCTTGCTGCACTAGCAGAGCCCTGCATGCCCTGAGCAGCTGGGTCACACCAGACCTGCACCTGGAAGGGGCCACCGTGACCCATGATTATTTATATTACACACCACGTCTTATCTACGAGACTGAGTCATGTGTCCACACCCTTCCCAAAGCACCCTAACCCCAGGTAATACGCCTGACTTCATAAGCCCTCGTGACTTATAACTGCAAACAAATAAATGGAAAGGGTCTCTTAGGTGATGCACTTTTCCTCATTTAAGTCTCAAACTAGTTTAACACAGCACTCTACTTGGTTCAACCCTTCAGCAAATTCCAGTCTGGATTTATACCCAAAAGCACCTTCTATTACCAACATCAAGTGCATTTCCCAGGTTTGAGGTGCTCATGTCACTATTTACTCAGCCAAAGCTATTCCAGGCACTAACCAGTTCCTACAGAACCCAGTAAAAGCACAGGTGTGCTGCTTGCGCAGGAGCAGCAGCAGATCCGCACACAGGTGACTGGGGGGGGCACAGACCCTCACACACCACTGAGGTTCTACCCCAGAAGGGCAGATTTCACCTCTCAAAGCAAGCTTGTACCTGTACAGTAAGTTCACCTCAAGGAGGCAAAATGGAGTACAGAGTTTCTAAGAAAACCGCAGTTCAAACACACTTAGGAAAAAAAAATAGGTTACTCTGCATAGCAATACAGTCTCCAGGTTTCCTACCCGTCTTCGCAGCCGCTGTGCCTGAACATGACAGGTATTTCTGCAAAATCCCATGGCTCTTCCTCCTCCGCAGCTGCTAGATGAGCTGTGTGCTGGGTTCTAGAGCACTTTTACTTTGGTAATGACACCTGGGAAATCTGCTGGCTACAACCTCCCTTTGACACCGTATCCTGCAGCATCTCCCAGAGAAGTTGCAGCTCATGGTCTGGATGGTGTATCTCCGATGGGTAAAGAACTGGCTGGAGGGCCAGGCCCAAAGAGTTGTGGTGAATAGAGACAAACCCAGTTGGCGGCCAGTCACCAGTGGTGTCCCCAGGGCTCAGTACTGGGGCCAGTTCTGTTTAATCTCTTCATCAATCATCTCGATGAGGGGATCGACCATACCCCTAGTAAGCTTGCAGATGACACCCAGTTGGGTGGAGTGTTGATCTGCTGGAGGGTGGGAAGGGCGTGCAGAGGGGTCTGGACCAGCTGGATCGATGGGCTGAGGCCAATTTTCTGAGGCTCAACAAGGCCAAGTGCTGGGTCCTGCACTTGGGTCACAACAACCCCATGAACTGGGGAAGAACGGCTGGAAAAGGATCTGGGGGTGTTGGTGACAGCAGCTGAACATGAGCCAGCATGTGCCCAGCTGGCCAAAAAGGCCACCAGCATCCTGGCTTGTGTCAGGAATAGTGTGGCCAGCAGGACTAGAGAAGCGATTGTGACACTGTCCTCAGCACTGGTGAGGCCAAACCTTGAATCCTGGAGTCAGTTTTGAGCCCCTCATCATAAGAAGGACATTGAAATACTAGGGAGAGTGCAGAGGAGGGAACGGAGCTGGTGAGGGGCTGGAGCACAAGTGTGATGGGAGTGGCTGAGGGAGCTGGGGGGTTCAACTGGAGAACAGGAGCTGAGGGGAGACCTTCTGATCTCTGAACTGCCTGAAAGGAGCTTGGAGCCAGGGGGGTCGGGCTCTGCTCCCCAGGAACAAGCGCCAGGAGCAGAGGAAACGGCCTCAAGTTGCCCAGGGGAGGTTGAGGTTGGATGTGGGGAACAATTTCTTCCCCAAAGGGCTGTGGGGCATTGGAACAGGCTGCCCAGGGCAGTGCTGGAGTCACCATCCCTGGAGGGGTTTAAAAGGCATTTAGATGAGGTTCTCAGGGACACGGGTTAGTGCCAGAGTCAGGTTATGGTTGGACTCAATGATCCTGAGGGTCTCTTCCAACTGCCATGATTCTATTCTATTGTCCTGAAAAGGCCCTTTCCTGACAGCAGACCTCTAAACCCAGCAGGCTCTGCTGTGTGTGAAGCACACGGGACATTTGCTGCCTGGCAGAACATTGCCAACCCCGAATCCTCCAGCCCAGCGAGCACACTGCCAGACAGAACTCCATTAGAGGACTGTTACAGTGAACAATTAAGTAATCAATCCAGGCAGTGCTCACCCTGGCAGTTCGGGATCGAACAGGCAACGAGCTGGTTCTTGCCTGCACCATCCCCAGCGCTCCTGCACGAAGATGGACCTGGAACACTTCAGATTATATTCTGCTCAGCAGGATCCCAATTTCAAGATGCAGCATTGCTAAGAGTTTCCCCCTCCTGCTTTTAGTGCACCCAAGACAAATTATACTAAATCAGCTGGAAGCTAATGCTTTCAGACTGAACTGAGCCAGGGAGTTTTAAGCAGCTAGAGACAGTTGCTGTCCCTATTCTGGGCTCAGGAGTGTCTGCACAGCAGCGAAAGAGCTGCCACTGTGATGCAAGTACACGCATCGAGAACCAAAACGCTCTGGGAGGTTTGATTTGTAAGAATTCGGCATCCCAGAGCACAAGACAGCACAACATGTGCCACTGCACAAGGAACTGGAGAGGAGAGAACCATTAAAAACTTTGAGGGCACCTGTCCACAACTACAAAGAAACAAGGGAGCAATTAAGTGCCAACCTCTGGAAAGGCCAAAGCACTTCACTGTCTGAGTACTATGGTTACTGCTCATGCTGTGCCAGCCCTGCCAGTAATTGGCAATTAGCTCCAATTTAGTGTGGCCTGGAAGGCACCAGCATTAGGTATCTGCAGGACAGAAGATGACAAGGATTACAACTTTCATTCTAAATCACTGCGGGTGGGCTCCAACCTTGTGCCTACAACCTGCCAGAGAGCTGTTTGTGGGAAAGGGGGAGGCAAAAACAACCATGATTTGCTCTCTCGAGACAGCAAATTCATTAGAAAATTGTTGTTTGTGGACAGGACAGCCTGTTCTGCTACTAAAACTTCAATGTTACTACAGTTTGAACGTCAGACAAGCGTACCACAAAGCAAACAGCTTTCCCAGTCACAGACAGACATAGGAGCAAACGTTAACAAGTTGTCACAGCAAGTGGCAGCGTGTGCAGCGCTGAATCATCGCTAACCTCGCCCCAAAAAGCTGCGGGGAAAAGTTTCACCAATATTCCTGCGAGCAGGTACTATGGCCTCAACACAGCTCCTTTTGCCAGCACTGCCTGAGAGGTGTCACCCGCCAGCCGTGGTACCACAGACCGAGACCCATCAGGGATCCCACAGCAGACACTCGCACCGGCTGCAGCCCGAGTCCCACGCTGTGTTTGGCATCAGGAGCGGTGCCCACCGCGTAGGCAACTCATGGTTCAGCAGAAGCCACCACAAGAGAAGGCAAGCGCACAAAGCGAGCAGCGCGTTGCGTTTGGAAGAAGCTGCTGAGTGTACCCCATGGATGGGTTTCATTACAGCTGGGTGACCATCTTCATCTACATGGATCCAGTTTCTAGTCTTCCACCTGTTAGAAGGAACAGCTGAGCAAATCCTTAGACCTTCAACTTTCAGCTGAAACTAGAAACTGGTCTAGTGGTTTTCTAAAATATTGCCACCACTATACATAGCGTTCTGTCAGTGAAACAGCTACCTGCATGGCCACAGTACCAAACGCAGCAACCACCAACCGTAGCTGCCCTTGATGTGGCAGACGAGCCGTCCCAACCAGAGTCTGAGGAGGAACAGGCACTCAACCTGTCTCCTGGAATCCGAGATACGCACTGGCAAGGGAGAACATTCATTTAACAGATGTGCTATATTAATAGCAACTACTGGCCCATCCTGTGGTATCAGAGGAGACCTGACAAACTGTAGCTGGGCTGTAATTGTTCCACAATTAAACATTTTACACTAATAGCACACTGTGTAACGTGCAGATACAGAGGCAAAGAACGTCAGTCCTTGTGACTCAAAACAAGCTGATTTTCACAGGACACTCGCTGTGTGAGCAGCTTGCTTTCCCCAGGAACCGAGTCGCATGAGGCTTCTGTGCGACTGCCAGAGATTGGAGCAAACAGCTCGCAAATCATCTGATCTTAACCACACACCACAGCTAAGAAGCTTTCTATGAAATAACTGTTGCCACATGGTGCTTCAAGCCACGTTACCTGCCCCAGGTAACATCTGTTGGTCTCCATCCAAGAGGACCGCGGATTACTGGGCAGGCATCGCATGCACTGAGGAGCACAAGCTGCCCGGACAGCCAAACCCACTCCAGTTATACTGTGGCTAGAGCAGCTCCATCACTGCCACATTCACAGCCAGCTACAACACCAGCAACATCTGAGTAACTCAAGGCAGAACTTGGCCAGGCACACACCACAGGTCCACGACAAGAGCACTTCTGAACACACACCTACAGAGCGCTCTGGGCTCACGATGCTCGAGCAAAGGACTGAATTGAAAGCACGGTCCACACAAGCAGTGATGTAAGTAAGGAATACTTGAGGGTTTTTTGGTCCTGTATCTGAGCAGAGATGTTGAATGAAATGCTATGAAGTGTCCTCTAGTATAGACAAGTGCAAAATTGCTGGTTTGGGTTCTCTTATGAAACATCGGTCATTAGACACTCCCTGCTCATATAAGCCCTGTACGCAGCGGCGCTGACCTTGCCATAGGGAAGTTCTATGCATATGCTTTTACAACTTAAGAATTATGGCTCTGAAGCACATAAACAGCTCATAGCTGTGCCTTTTAAAGACTTAATGTCTTTTAAGATGACAAAGCCTTCATCATAGGAAGTGGCTCAAGTCCACTTGAGATGGCAAATCTAGAGAGATGACAGCAGATGCAGAAGCTACATAATTTTTCTTGGAAATCCTGTCAGTCTGCTAGGAAAGAGCAATCTTAAGAGTCTAGGATCCCTCCAGTGCTACAGAAGCAACGTCATCTTACCCAAAGAGAACACGGGTTGAATGCTTTGCAACAAACACAGCCAACATGCCTCAATCTAGTTGCTGCTCTAGAAGCAACAGCTTTTTGTGATGTTTCCATCAGAAACAGATGAAATCCCACTCTCTGTTCAGGTGCTTGGCTCTGAGCACAGCTCATGCAGGAGATGAGTGCAGCAGATATCCAGACAGAGCACACAGCACCCATCAGCTGACAACAGGACCTACTATCAGTTCCTTTGAAGCTGAATGTGAAGCTGAGCTGAAAGCCATGCTGTTGGCAGTACTTTTTACAGCATCTCTTCAGTAAGAACCTCACAACTGCCACCTCGGAGGCGTTTTGCATTTCGCCACAGCATACACCAGAACTCTAGATCATCTACTAAGAGGTGACATCAACACAAGTTGTTCCTCAAGGGCTTCCTAGCCATCCAGAGAAGGGCATGAAGATGTGGAGGAGAGCAGTTCCCAAGCAAAAGTAAGGCAGAGATGACCCCTCTGGATCCAGCGCCACCTCATCAGCACAGACAAAGCACAAGATGGGGGCAGGCTGGATGTGAGGGGGACTGCAGAGCCACAAGACCAAGTCATTCTTTCCTCAAGAGTACTTTTCAGCATAAGCACTAATTGGAGAAAGTGAGTTCCACTCCCCTGAGATAGCTAATTCCTCCATCCGTCTTTGAATGCCACCTCTACCCTGGACAAAAGAAAATCACTTAGCTGCACAGCATGAGGCTGTGCAGCTATTGCCACCACGGCTCACACAGCGCCAGGCTCTGGTGCTGTAGTTCTGAGCCCCAAACAGGAATCTTGCCTCTCATCTGCCAACATTACAGGAAGATGATCTACAAAAAGCACTCCCTGGAACCAGAAACAACTCGAACATGGACATTAAGACTGCCCTGAAAAGGTATTAGTCCCTCTCACCCTAACCCACTGACCTTCCCAAAGAGGAAAAGCCCCCAGATGACAAGCAAGCTTGTGAGCAAAGTGCCAAGGCAGAACCCACCCTGGCAAGGAGAAGCGCGCTCAGCGCAGCCCCTGCTAGGGCAGCAGGGAGGCAGCAGCCGGCTCGCGTGTCCCCAGGGGTCAGGCAAGGTAGCGCGTCCCCCCAGCAGCGCTGGCCCGCAGCCAGGACCTGCCTCCTGAGCTCTGCAGGCACCGCTCCCCAGGGACAGCAAGGAGGAGAAAAAAGAATCAGGTCACAGACCTCTACTTCTCCACATCGCGGGGAATTTGGCCAGGTATCACATGTCTGAAGGATGCACAGGTAATAGCAAGCCCTTACCTGCTGGTCCACCACGCACTACCTGCCCAGAGGTCAACGTTGGCAGGTCTGTGCTCCAACCTTCCTCTTGTTCCCAACGGAAGCCACTCCAACACTGTGGCTGCTGCTCAGGCAACCGTCAGTGCCCAGATTCCAAATGGGTTCTGCAGCTCCGGGAGCAGATCCCGACTTCATCCCGTAGGGATGGAAGCAGCACAAGTGGATCCTGCCCACCCCACAGGGAAGGTGAATCAGTGCCACTCTGAAACCCTTGGATCAAAGGCAACACATGACAAAACATAATTGCGTAGGCATGTTTTGAATAGGCCTTATTGGCTGCATCTGACCTCATGCAGAAAGCCCGGATGCCCAATTACTGGTAAATGGAACAGACATTTCTGCACTTCAGACATTTGTGACTCACTGGGAGGCTCAGTCTTGCCACAGCTCCCCTGCTCTCCCTCCTCCCTCTCCAATTATTAATGCTCCAAGTTTAAAAGACTTGTTGCATTATGCTAATGGGCCAGTTGGGTACAAGATGTACACTGAGGGACTAAAGCAACAAATCCAGATTTGCTTGTTAAGATGTTAATGCCTCAGAGCTACATGGGAATAGGGAGCTAACAGGGGAGAAAAAAACAGTTGCCAAAAAGCCAAAAAAGCCTGTTCTCTTTTGAGGTGCTCATTCCTATCTTCTCCCATGTCATTTGTCTTCGGCAGTCAGGGTCTCATTCATTAGCTCTATGTGAATGATGATCTTGTGCATGAATCACACTGTTCACTAATGATTCACGCAGTTGTAAAAGAGGGTATCAGGCTGCCGAACTACCAAAGGCTATAAAACACATACTGGAGTTCTCGTCTGACATATAACCAGACCAGGTCATTTCTGCTGCTTGCTAGCGTGTGCTCTCAAAACAGTGCTTCCTAATTGTTGCTATAATTCAAAAGGAACAGGTAGAGCAGGCAGATGAGAAAGCCCAGGAAATGTTTTACAACAATTAGACACAGGCAACCAGCAGAGAGTGACCAACGCTCTGGACCTTCTCCCTGGTTCTGCCTGCCTTCTGCCCAGTGCAGAGCACAGCCACCCTCAACACCACCAACACGCGAGCTCTGAAGAGACGCTGCCTTAGTCCCGAGAGCTCTGAACAGCCCTGCTCACAGGAAATCCACACTCAGCTTGTGCAGCCCGGCAGCTGGAACAGGCTCCAACAGAACAGGGGAACAGCATGAGCAGCTGCAGCACATCCTACGTGATTATCTGCCACCGAGCCCTCAGGTACCACTTCTGTCCTGGACTATTTCTATTCCAGCCTCTCTGCAAACATCTCCTTCTCCTCACGCTACTAGAAGCAAAAGGCAGTATTAATATCATAGCCTTTACCTCCGCAACAGAAACATGACTCCTTTAGAAACTACCTTTAAGACAAGCAGGCTGAGAAAGTGCTACTTTGAGGAAGCCATTCAGCTTCAGTAAGGACTTCACTCTTCCCTAAACACTCCACCCTTCAATGATGTATCATAAAGCCAAAGGAGAAAAGTCATTGTCAGTAAAGATAAATTCCACATGCCACCCCACAGATGCTACCCTTCCCACCCTTGCCCCACTCAGGCCTCTCGCACTCCCCACAGAGCACACGACAGCCGTTTACACCAAGGATGGTCCAGCCCAGGCTCCAGCAGCTGCAAAAGGCTTTTAGCAAAGGCAGGTCCACTGGAGACATCAGCTTGCTGTGGAGACATGCTCAAGACTATCCCAAGACTGGCACTAGCATGACATATCAGTCCTGAAACCTAATTAACTCAGCACAAGCTGCAAAGTCAAGTAGTACCTTGTGACAGCACTGCCCTTCCCAGACCAACCAGCTCATCCCAGCCCAGTTCAAGGTCTCCATCACACTCCACATCCTAAGGTGAAAGCTTCAGCTCTGCAGAAACAGATCCTGTATCAACGGTTGAACTGTTCCCTGGACCCAAGGCATAGACACAACAAACAGATCCCAATAAAGAGGGCAGAGAAAGAGGTCTGCCTGTCTGGGATCAGGGAGGGAGCCCCTAAACCCACACATGTCCGGCAGCGTGGCCAGGAACCAACCAGTCACAGCGATGACAGACCACAGCAAACCCTCCTCCCAACATATAACATCACTTAAAGATGAGACAGTTACGCTGGTACTTGCCTAGACCTGATGGTATGGTTACACACACTATACATGGTGTGCAGTATCTTTATGTGTATGTGGTGCAGTAGAGGAATTCACACCAGAGAACCAACTACTCTACCACATTCAACAGTTATTCCAGCACAGTTCCAAGAAGCTGCACAGCACCTGCTACCAGCAGAACAAGTCATATACAACTGAGTGCTGCAGGTGCTCCCAGGAGCAAATGAGGATTTGCACTAATTCAGGAGGGAGATATAGCTCACCGCTGCAGCACAATATAACCCCAGCACTCTGTTCCAAAGAACTGAGGAACAAGGCAAACCCAGACAGGACTTCTCCTTGTGACTAAGCCCTGTTACTCCTTAAATGCATTCCAGCAGCAAGCGCTGCAGCAGCGTTAACTCACGAGAAGGTGTCTTCCAGGTCACTTTTGGAAAGGCCCACCACACTCACAGCAAAGCAGGTCAAGACTACCTTGTTCTCCAGAACCACCAGGTTGTCCAAACAGGTCTCAGCCTTGCCAGCTTGCCTGGTCATCAAAGCAGCATCATCCCAGGACAGCCCAGAACAAGGTGTGGAGATGCACAGCCAACCACCCACCTTCTCACAATCAGCTTCAGTCCCTGTAGCACAAGGCTGGGAAGCAGGAACAGCCTGAGGCTAATTCCAAAGTTGTGCCCTTCCATCAGGACCAGGAAGGCTCCAGATGAACTGCAGGAGAACCCAGCTGCAAACAATGCTTTCTGCAACACAAGCTGGGTAAATTATTTATGTCTAAGCAACAGGTCAGCTTCTCCACACTTAAGCAGAACAAGTATGTGTTTCACTTTGCAGGAATTCCCACAGATTTTCAGGCCTCTGTCCTTTCCAGTGGCTTTTGATGTGCCTCACATTTGGTTTCTCCCATCTAGCAGGTGGAAGTCTCATCCTGGCAGAATCCAGACCCTAGCAGGAAACCACATCGCTTGGCTTTCCCATGGCTCTGGAGACATCAAAACTTCCCCTTCTCTTGCCATTTCTCCATTCTCCTGCCTTGATACATTTCTTCCCATTACAAGCAGAATAAGTTACTTGTTCAGATGTAGTTCCTGCATTTGTGCACAAGATTGCACATCCCTTGTTTCCCCTCCACTTCCAAAATACTTAATTTGGAAAAATTTTCTCTGACACACTGTTTGTCAACCTTAGTTATGCCTGCAGACACAGCCTCCAAAGACATTCTCTTTGCCACCTCTTTCAGTAAAATAACCCATATGGGCTACTGCTCTGAAGACAGCAAGTTCAAGGCAGGAGAGATGTCTCAAGGGAGCAGGTTCCTGATCCATAATGCAGCACCACACCCTGCAGCGGCACCTGCTGCGCTCTCACTCGGGGTCAGAAAATCCAGCCGCTCAGCAGAGGTGTTACTAAATCATCCTGCGAATGGCTCTGCTCAGGAATGAAAGCCCAGGTTTCTAACTGACAAGTTTTCCAAATATGATTCAGATGTGACATCTCAGGCCTAAGCCCACAAGGAGACTGGTGGGTTTTGCTGATACTTGATTTTGCCAAGTATTTACAGCTTAGATTAGCAGAAAAACACTGACCATAGCCCTGCTAACTATTCAGAACTGCAAAGACCAAAGGAACAAAGAGCGATTGTCAGTTGAAGACTGACACTGGAAAACTGCATGAAGCAACAGCAGAACAACCCTAAGAGAGAGGATAAGAGAAAAACACAGAGGTAAATACAGCTTCTGCTTGAGCTGCCGCAACATCCACTGCAGACATGGCTGCAGCTTCTGGGGGGCACAGTCTGTCACCAAATCTGGTTTTGTCAAAAACTGTGGACTGAAAGCAGAATCCCCCTGTAGGGGAGAAGCAGAGATGCTCAATGAAAAGTCCGAGCACTCCAAGCTACCAGAGATGACTGACAAGGTGGGATTTCTCACAAGGGCTTAACTTGCTCATCACCAGCTTTCTACCCTCATCTTCTTTTAGCTAGAAAGGTTAATTGCTTGTAGCGCAGAACTCAGGCCCCATTTGCTCTCACTTGTACATACTCCACAGATACCAGCTGCTCCCCCTTCCCTTCACACCAAATCAGGAAGATCAACTCATTAACTTTGTACAATATCAGACAGTTTGCAACTCAACTTTGGGAGAGCTCGGGGGAGATAACAGACACTTCTGGTTTAGGAAGCAAGATACAGAGAAAAGCTCCTTCTGCTCCCTGCCAGCAGAGAAAGGGTTATGGGGTGCATTTGATGGTTTTGAAAATGGTTTGTCATTGCTTTGATATTCCAGGTTCTTGCTATCCAGATACCAGTGAGAGAGACAGCTTTCCTAAGCAGGACTGGAAAACACAGGACATTCTTATTATGACATTTCCTTAAAGTTCGAGAAGCGGTTGTACCCTCACCGGCCTCTAGCTCAGGGGTGTCAAACTCATCATCACTGGGGGCCACATCAGCCTTGCTGTTACCTTCAAAGGGCCAAATGTCATTTTAGGACTGTATAAATCTAACAACTCCTACATTTATACATTCCTAAAATGACATCCAGCCCTTTGAACTCAACTGCGAGGCTGATGTGGCCCCTGTGACAATGAGTTTGACACCTCTGCTCTGGTTGATCAGCTGCTGGTAAAGCTGAAGCTCTCATCTTCCCCCTTGGTTTTCTGACCAAATACTGCCACTTACCTCATCTGTCTCACACACCATAAAAGCATTTATTCTGCTCTCATGCTCACTTAACTTTTTGATAAAATTGTGCAGACTTTACTGAAATTTTACCAAAACAGCCGGATAACAAGAGAGGTGCCCCAGCTGCCACGTGCAAATTGAACGCCAAGCTCCAGCTTCCTCCATTTCCCATCCCTTTGATCCACCACAGGAACAACCAGCACATGAAATTGGGACACGGCTGCTGGGTCACTATTAGGAAGACATGAGTAAGGGAAGGTGGAGATGCCGAGGAGTCCCTGGTCAGCCACATTTGAAAGCTTTGCCCCCTAATCCACCCCAGAACCGGTCTTCCTACTTGGCAGGAAGAGGAAGTGATGCTCCTGAAGGCCGGAAAAGCCTGTTCCGCTGCCTCACACCTCTTGTGCCAGGGAGCCCAACGCTTCTGCTGGCAAAACTTGCAGCATCTCTTCCCCTTACTGGACCCAAACAGACCAGGATAATTTTAGCTAGACTCAGTGAAAGCACAACACGCATTTACAGATAACCTGCATAACCTTGCTTAGGGAAGGATTGCTGGCATCAGCAGCCTTCGTCGGGTGGCGGGTTAGCAGCGGGCATGGATATTAAAGTAAGGAACAGCAGTATCGTGACATCTAGGAGATATGCTGGATGCACACGGATCATCCAAACCTCCTACATGCATTTTGTACCGCTTGTGGCATCTTTACGATGAAGTAGAGATGTGCCAGGGATTACTGATGGGGGAGAGGGAAGACACCTGGGCTGTGGCCCCAAGAAGCTGTTCCCCCCCACACTAGCCCTTCAGCCTCACCTCTCCCAGGAGCTCTCCAATACCAGTCTCAATCTCGTTCTGCCCAACATTCATCTATTCCAAACAGCACAAGAGCTGCCGCTGAAGGTAGACATGCTTATGTACCACATTTTGAACCAGGGACAGCCAAAATGCTAACAGTGCGCTTCCAAAACACTCCCAGCCTCCCTCAGTGTTGTTACAGGGACCGATAGCTGCTTTCACAAGCTGCAGCGCATGCCTGTAGCTCCCCAAGCCCCTTCAGCTGCATGGCAGAAGTCGCTGACACGCTCCCATGCTTGCTGAGCCCTCCCCGCGATCCTCGCCTGCTGTCAACACCACACGAAGGCACAGCTGAGTGACCGGCGTGGGCAAAGTCCACTCTGACGGGGAAGGAAAGCCCTGCCCTCCCACTCCCTTTGCCCACACCCCCATCCCTTACACAGATACATAAATCGGACTAAGAAAATATAGGGAGACCTGTGACTTGCATCCTCCCCCTCTTTCCTCCTGCCTGGGTTAGTTTTCAGCTGAGTGATTCCCTGGCCTACTTGACACACAGGAACAAACACCAGCACTAAGGGAAAGACAAGACAGCACCTCGGCTGACACGAGCTGTCCAAAGGCACCTTCGGGGTGGCCACAAGACGGTGCCAGCAGCGCCCCAGCCAGTGGGACACCCGTTCAGAGGAGCCTGTGGAAACTGAAGGCATGAGGGTGGCTAAGGAGTCCCCCTTCGTTTTTATTTTATTGCATTACAATGCAAATACCAAGACAGACACTTTCTTTGCTATTTTACAGCTCTGGTACCTATAGCTCTTACTCAAGACCAAGTGGTTTCCTGACCCACACAATGTGCCACTGTTGAGCTACCCACAGAAACAGGCACCACATCACCTCTGCCATGGGGTGGGCTGTAACAACACCCAGGAATTTTACTTCTGGTGGTAGAAAAGAAATCAGAGTGCAAGGATGACATAAGGGGGAATAACGACTTAAATTTAACACTATCCCAACTTTGGCGCAGCTGGTTTTCTGGGAAATGGAGCCAAGCGCTTTCACTGGAAGGTGAAGGGGTGAGAGAGATCAAGTAAGTATCAATAAGAAAAGTAATAAAGTAACCAGTGCCTTGGCCCCTGCTCCCCGCGCTCACTTTGCTCCCTGCCCAAGTCAGCGGTGCCTCTGGAGGGGCCAGAGGAGCCGCTGGTGCAGCTGGAATCCGCCGCCCCGGTGCCAGCTGGCACAGGCACGGGGACCCGGCCAGGCCGGACGCGACGTGGAGCTGCACAGGGAGCGGGGGCCGCGTCCCCTCCGCTCCGCCCGGGACAGGACACCTGTGCCGCCCCCGCAGGGACTGAACCGCTCCGGGGGAGCAGCTGACAGGCCGGGGCGGCGGGAGCCTGACGGCAGCGCTGCCCTTTCCCGGCTGCGCTCCCCCTCCGCCGCGGCGGCCCCGAGGCCACTCGGCCCAACGAGACGGGCCCCGAACCCGCTTTTCTCCCCAAGCCCCAGAGCCGCCGCGGGGGCCCGGCCGCTTCACCACGCGGCAAGACAAAAGGGCAGGGGGAAGGGGCCGCCGGGCCGGGGCTGCGCCTCGGCCGGACACCGGCGGGCCCAGGGCCGGGCGGGCCGCTCCGCAGCCCCTCTCTCCGCTCCCCGCTCCGCTCCCCGCCCCGGCCGGGACCCCCTGGGCGCTCCCGGCCCGGCCGCCCCCGCCGCCGCCCCCCACCCGCCGCCGAGGCCCCGGCGCTCACCCGCGGGCCGCCTCCAGGCTCTTGATGAGCTTCTTGATCTTCCAGATCTCCACGTTGCGGTCGGCAGCGCTGGGATCGTCCGCCATCTTCTCCCTCCTCCTCCTCCTCCTCCTCCTCCTCCTCCTGCTGCGGCGGCGGCTGCGGCGGCCTGCGGCGGGCGGGCGGCACAGACACAGCGGTTAGACCCGGTTAGACGCGGGTATGCCCGGCCCGGCTAGGCCCGGCCGGTCTCACCTCAGGCGCGGCTCCCCCCGGCGCGCGGCTCGCGGCGGCGCTGACGTCGGACACCGGCAGCTCGCGCTCCCCCTCTCCGCGCTGCATGTGTTGCAATCGGCTCACATGGGGCCTGTGACATCACTTCCGGGAGCCCGAGGCGGGCTCCACCCCGCCCGCGCGGGAGCGGGGCGCCACGCCATAGGCCGCCGGCCCTCGAGCCCCGCCCCCCGCCCGCGCCGCGATTGGTCGCTGCCCCGCGCGGGGCACTGCGGGGCGTGTAGTCCGCAGCGTGCTCTGCGGGGCGGGGCGCAACGGCGGCTCTCGCGAGAGCGGCGCGGCCGAGCCCGGGCGGCCTTAAAGGGCCCGCGGCGAGAGTGGCGTGGCTGGGGGTGCGGTCCGCGTGCGGCTCTCCGGCCCGGACCCCTGCCCGCGCTGCCCCGGGCCCTGCGGCTGCCGTCTGTCACCTGTCACCGCTGTGCGCCCGGCCACCCAGCAGCCCACTCGTATTCCCACTCCCCGGCCCAAAGCAGCGCCCGATGTTGCTGGTTTGGGGGCCGTGTCCCCCCCGCATACGGGGGTTCCTGTCCCTGCCCGGGGACACGGCCGGAGACCACAGCCCATGTTCAGAAACACCTGGTCCTCCCGGGCTGTCACCGCCCAGAGGAAGCCCAGGAGATGGGGAACATGGAGGGATTTCATCATGGATTCATAGACCGGTTTGGGTTGAAGGGACCTTCCCAGCTCCCCCAGTGCTCCCCCTGCCATGAGCAGGGACATCTTCACCAGCTCAGGTTGCTCAGAGCCCCGTCCAGCCTGGCCTGGGATGTCTGCAGGGATGGTTCATCCACCACGTTTGTTGGTGTGGTATTTTATGGAGCCACAGGGCAGTAGTCTGGCATTTCTCCTTTCCGTGGAAACATCACCTTTCTCCATCCCTATTGGTGACGGGGTGGCAGAGGGCAGAAGCAACAAGTGATGCCCACCAAGGTCTGGCCGTGAGCTCAGGCTGCTGCTGCAAAGGCAGCAGAGAAATGGTGAACGGCCAGAAAAGAGCAGCAAGACTGGCCTGAGATTTGGGAGAGGCTGAGGAAACCACCCAGAGAGCTGGGGGGGGAGGTGGAGGTGACAGCTGTGCCCCCGCAGCCCTGTCCTGCGTGGGGAAGGTAACCCGAAATGTGACCGGCTGGAAACGCTGTGATGAAATGATCCTGAAGTCAACTAATTGTTCTATTCAGCAGTAGAAAAGAGGCCGCTCCCTGCTGCCCCACTGTCCTGGCAGTGCCAAACAGTCACCAACAGTTGGATGCCGGGGGGTTCATGGCTCTGGTGTCTCTCCAGCCTCAACCTGTCACCCTGGGACACACCATCAGCTTGGTCCCCATGCTATGGGGTGTCTTGCTCCCAGGACCGCAGCACTGCCATAGCCCAGGCCCACTGCAGCCTCCTCGGCCCCCCGGTAAGGCAGCACTAGAGCAGAGCTGGGCAGCACCTGCACCTGAGCAGAGACTGGGCTGGGACTCAGCTGGAGATGCTGTGAATTTCAGAACTACCTGATTGGATGTAAAGTCCTGTTTCTCTTCTGGGACTGAGCAAGTATCAATTTCAACCCTTACAGATACTTTTGCCCATGTGCATCCTGTCCCACACAGCCCTTTATAATACTCCTCAAAACAGGAGGATTATACCTGGCTTTAGGAGATGATCTGCTGAGATGGAGGTTTCGGTGCCTGATACGACAAGGAGGGTGTACACAGATGGACAGGCGGACAACACCTTGCCCCGCGCTTCCCTGGCGATCCCACTCCTCAATCCAGCCATTCTACTCCAAAAAGCATCCTGGTTACCGAATTGTAGCCTGATGCGCCCGCTTTGCCGTGACACTCGTGCCTTCACAGCGCGCTGGCAGCCGCTGTCTTGTGGAGAATGGGGAGAGGCTCCCTCTTATTTTCCGAGCACCTCCTGCCCGTACTGGCAACCAGCAGGTCCCCGTCCCCGGGTGTGCGCCCCAAAATCAGCACGCTGTGGCTGTCCCGAGCCCAGAGAGCCTCGCAGCTCCACTGCAGCCACGCACAGATACCCTGCACCTCATCGAAATCTCAGCCCTCCCTCCGCTGTTCGAGTCAGGCAGGAGCTGTGCCGCTGCAATTTGCTGGTTTTGCTGTTATTTTAAGGCAGTGGGACCTGCAGAGCCCTGGGTGCCTTGTGCTGAGCTGCTCCCACTCGCAGAGGATGCACACGGGTGGAAGCACAAACATCGCTCCATCGTCTTTTCTTCTCAAAGAACACGTGCATAATTTTTCTAAACTGCCAGTTATTTCAGAGCTGCAGCATTTCTGGGGCTACAGGCTCCTGAGTATCAGCCCGCATGGAAAATGACAGTGGGCAGAGAAGCCCAAACCCCCTTTCACCCCACCCCAATGACACCTTCCCCACAGCGGGGCCGCAGCAGTTAAACTGCTCGGGACATGAGTTTCTCCTTTTTGTGAGTTAGCAGCCCAGTTTCTGTACCTCCTGCCTTCCTGGCAGTTTTTCCCAGCACAAAGCTGTTCTCAGTGTGACACACATCACCTGATTTCACTTCTCCCTTCCTGCTTTAATAATTTAGCTTATAAAGGAGGAGCTAAGAACAGTGCATTAAAAAATAAAGAACATATATGAAAGATGGCTTTAAACAGCGACACGGAAAATAATTCATTCAAGAAATAAAGGCCAACCCCGATCAATGATTCAGGAGCCCAGGGGCTGTGAGATGATCCGGCGCCTTTGCCACAAGCCCGGAGCAGAGGCAGAAGCGTGCGAGCGCTGCCCTGAGCTGCCCCCGGCTCTGCTGTGCAAACGCCCAACCGCGCTTTGGGGAGGCAGCAGGAAAAGCTTCCACGGAGGATGGTTTTTAACCTCTTTCACTTCAGGACGTTTCCTTCTAGCACCTGAAATACCCAACTCGCTTTGCCAGAGAATTCCTCCTCTTTTTCAAACTGGTTTTGTAGAGCGGATTGACTTCAGACAGGGGCGGCAGAGGGAAATTCAGCGCAAGCCAGCTGTGACTGAGTTTCACAAAGGGGTTTACTCCCAGGAGATGCACAGCTAAGCGCTCCCCGCCGCTACCAAACCCACGTACAGGCCAGAGCTACGCTGTGGCAGGACTGAGCACATGGTTTCACACATAAGAGGCACACGTAGGTGGCACAAAGAGCCCTTGGGAGCAGCAGCCGCTGTGAATGTGCGTGTCCTCAGCCTCCTCAAAGCGTCCAGGGAACCATGCTGGCCACATCTCAGCCTGCCGGGATCTGCTTGTGACAAATAAAAGCCCTGTCCCTTAAAAACACCCCAACAAAGTCAGGACCTGGCTTCATGCACCTCACTTTTGTAAGCACTTGTGGAAGGTTCATCTCCGCACAGCCCAGCAGAGGAGCGTGCTGCAAGCTGCCCTGTCCTCCTGTCCTCCCCAGCAGCCACAGCAGTTCAGGTCCCCAGACCCTCCAACGCCCCCGCTGAAAGCAAAGCACAGAATTTAGGGTGGGAACTCCCCAGTTCACCCCAAGCCAGGCAGCTCAACCCCCCAAATTGCTGTGAAGACACCCCCCAGCACACCAAGCATGCCGCAGGCTGGGCAGCCCAGGCCTTGCCTCTTGCCCCCTCCATGGCTGCACCAGCACCTTCCTCATCCTAAGCCCGGCCAAAATCCTTTCAGCTCCTTCTGCAGTCAGATCACTCACTACTGTATTTTTCCCTTTTGTTCACTTCAATAGCAAGGCTGAGTTATTCTAAAGTAGAAGCTGCTTCTAGCTGGGGAGAGCTCAGCGTCTGAAGTGGTTTTGGTCCCTTCCAGTCCGCAATTTAAAATTCAGAGAGGACAAACCCCACCCTAATAGCTTTTCTGTAGGGAACTGTCTGGAGTGCCAGAAAGAAGAATCCTTCTCTTCCTCCTAAATACCTGAGCTGGCAGGACAACGCAGCTGTAAACTCTGTGTTCTCCTTCCAGTCAGTAACACACACGGAGTAACAAGAGGGGACAAGGAGAACCTGGCCGACCGCTCCCCAGCAGCTCTCCTGGGCAGTTAACACCATCACAGGACAGCAAGAACTCCATGTTGGACACTTTTCTGCTTTTATTTTAAAAAAATCCAGAATGGATCCAGTAACAGTTTTATTATCAAGGAAATCGTCTTACCATAAGCAGAGAACAGACACAGGATGGAGCAGAAGACTCATACAAGCAAAGGATTTAACTTCCACGTAGCCTCTTTTCTAAGAAAGAATGTTACGGCTAAATTTGCCCTTCTCCTGCAGAACAAGGGCACTAACCTCGCTGCAGATGTCACCAGCCTTGTCACCTGCTCACAAGCGCTCACATCCACAAGTGACACACAGTACAGGTGTTATTTTCCTCCCAATCCCTTCCACCTCCACCCCTGGATTTGACGACATGCTTTCCAAACTTTATCAGATTTAGTACACCATTGTGTCAAGTATCAGAAAGAAATGATCAGCGAGCCCCCAGGTGCCTCGGTCGAATACCATGGGGCCAAACACTTTGAACTTCCTCTGGCATGAATTAACTTTCATCAAGTGACAATTTATCTAGCAGACGCATCACTAAGTTTATACATTAAAGAATTTTATATATAGAATACTGCAAAAACACAGTAAGTCTGAATTCTGCCCACTGCTGCTCAGGAAGGTCCCTTCTCTCCCAAGCGTCAAGAAAATCGACCTCTTCTTCATACTCTAGTCAAGGCAAGACAGAGACTTCTTATTGCTTCTCCTCCTTCTGATCCCCCGGACTTCCAGAACCCTCTCGTTCAGAGGCCATCTGTGAAAGAGTTGGCTTATTAGTTGTAGTAACAACAAAATGTGTCTCGCAGACTTCTGTTTTCCCTAGCTAGCCGCTCAGGTTAGTTCTAGACTGAAGAAACCCCCAGTGAAAAGGTTAATTGTCCAGTGGAGACTGGAAACAACCTCCATCTCTGCACAACGGAGGGAGGAAATTCTCTTCCCAGTGTTCACGCTTTTTGCAGTGGATGCAGCAAGTTTCCACTGCAGCACTGATCATTTTGATATCAGAGAAGCAGCTTTCCATGGTGAGGATTGCTCAGCAGCACTGAGCTCACCTGGGCAGAGTGTGCCGTCTGCATCCCGGGAACCACATGGAGAACAAAGCGCCAATGGCCTTACTACTGTCACTTCAGGCAAACTGAATAGAAAGCCTGTGCTACAATCATCCTTAAAATTAAGTCCAGATGTTTCTTTAAGCACTCTACAGACCTAAGGGAAAACCCTGTCCATGCTCTTCTTGATGAGCTCCCAGCACTTTTCCGCACAGCACTGTACAGAAACGCAAGAGCCGCCCGAGGGAACGGCTGCCCACGGCAGGACGGCCAGGACTTCAGGCTTTACCTCCATCAGACTTAGTACAGCCAAGTGTCACCCAAGGGAGCTGCACAGACACCTGCGACCCCTCCCGGCACAGCTCCTACCTGAGCGTGCCCTTCCCCACCTAAAAAATGGACATGACAGTGAACCTACCTTCTTGTATGCCATTTCAAACAGTTTCAGGGAAGCCTGCTGCAGGCTGGTTGCTGCCTGCCTGATGTTTTCTCCCGTTTCAGTGTCTTTACGAGCCAGAAGTTCCCTCATTTTAGCAATTTCTTCCTTCAATTTGTTGCACTGCAAATAAGTCACAAAGAAACATGTCAAAAATCTTGGACTTCATTCACCAAGAATTTCATTCCTGTTATTTAACCCACCTATTGGCCGCAGCAAAACTACTGTTTCCTTGCCAGCAGCCATGAAGTTGAGTCTCAAACTGAGCCATACAGTCTGCAGGGCCCGGGACTGCGCTCTGTTCCCAGCGGGCACCTGTCCACTTCACTAAATGTGCCACAGTTGGCATTAATCGCTCCTCTTGTCTGCAGCCTCAGCAGAGGTGCCAAGGACAGAAAGCCCCGCGGAGAGCGAGGAGCCGGCCAAGGCTGCGAGCCGCTCCCCTGGCACACCTCGCCACAGCCTCTGGCACCCGGAGCCCGGCTGCAGGAACAGAAAGCTGGTTCTCAGCTGTATTTAAGGCACTGTCAGAAAGCCAGTGAGTAAGGCTGTTCATCACCCTGTTGAATGCCTTTGTTGCAGGCGGGAGAGGGAGCAGAGCAGCAAACAAAAGCATTACGGTCCCAGCCCAGCCCCTGTCGCCATCTGTCAAGCCCTCCACGCAGTCTGGCGGTTCTGTGGCGCTGCTGGAGAGCGCGGGGACGCGGGGCGAGCGGGGACAGTTGCGCTCACTCAGCGTTCGGGCACAACGTGGGCAGAGCTCTCGTTCAGAGCCGCAGGAAGGGGAAGGCGATCGACACCGCCTGTGTCAGGCCACCCTCTCCACCCAAAACATGCAGGTAGCGCTGCTACCCGCTTTCCTTCGATATTTCCCAAAAGACATTACAGGGAACAGTCCTTGCAGGGAACGGGGATCTAGGCTCTGTTCTCCTGCGAGAAAACTCCAGTGATAATTACCCCAAACACAGTCAACCAATATCCACCCTAGAGTGAACAGCTGGGCTGAAAAACAGCATTTAGACCCATCAGAGGCTGCACCAACCAATTAGAATTTTGTTCCCTCAACCACCTTCACAGAGGCCCCGGGAGCCCTTTTATTCTGCTTCCAAGAGCTGTGAACTTCAAGATTGTGCAATGTGTTTCAAACTTGACTTTTGAAATGCATAATGCAGAAATTAAACTGTCACTTAAGAATGGTATGAAAAAGCACTCTTTCAATACTAGATCTCCACTTTGAAGACAAAAGAAAAACTGGAGTGAAGTGGATACAGCCATTTTCAGTGCCTCCAAGTTCTGGAGTGCTGTGTTGGCACCACCAGCACTGCCAGACTGTGCAGCAGCTTTGCCTTTGTCCCTCTGCTAATACGCTGGTAGGCTCTCTCCGTAATCTCCAGCTTTTGAGCAAAACTCTGCTCTCACGCAGGCCACCGCACAGTTCTTATCAAATCCCTAGAAGGCTGAGTCAAGGGCACAATTAATGCAGAAATCTTTCATTAACGGCTTCCCAGGCAGTTAGATCTTCAGCAACACTGAGCCCACACTTGGAAATAGGATTTCTGCTTTTATCCAAACCACGTTCTTCTAAGCGTGTCCTTACATCCTCCCATCAGCCACGCTCATCCCACTCATCAAGTGCAAAAACCAGAAGAGTTGATGACTGTGACATCTTCACACATCAGGGAAACGCACAGCTGGTGCCACTGGCCAGGGCCAGCTGTGAGTTAAGTGCGAGTCTGAGCAAAGGTACGGTACGGAATCTTACCTCCTGTACTGGTAGGGGATCAGAAAGTACCCACCTCATCTGTTGGCAGCTGATCCTTGAACTCCTCCATCTTGGACTCTGTGTCGTGGATGATGCCTTCGGCCATGTTCACAGCTTCCACACGTTCCTGGGAAGAGAGCGCACACATTGCTGCTGACACACGTTCTGGACGTACCAACGAGCAGCTGACATTTCTTTCCCCAAACTGCCACATTCTGCTCTAGCTCCCACCCAAGGTCCTTCTTAATGGCAAAGGGGCAAAAAGAAATGCAAGCAAACACTTTCAGATGCATTCTGGCACCAGCAAGCCCGAACTGGCGGTCCTTTTGATTTCACACTCAAGCTCACTTCCCTGGAAGTCGAAGAGTCAGTGACTGCAGAGCCAGCACAGCTCGCTCTGCTTCTCTGGAAAGCAACAGAGCTTTAGGGAAATATCCTTAAGCTGCTTCAGCAACAAGGGCACTAGAGAACTAAAATGCTTGGGTTTTTTACTCGTGTTCTTTTTATAAATGCTTGTAACATCTCAACAGCAGAAAACCCCCACTGTGCTAATAACAAAATACCAGTTCCCAAGGTTACTGCTGCACAACCAACAAGGGGCAGAGCAGACTCTAAGCACGGGGAGCAGCAGTCCGCTGAGACATAATTCAGTCCCAATGTCAACATAAACCATTTCACCTGGGACACCCAGTCCTCTCCATCTGCAAGAGCAGTCTACCCCAACAGGGGTGTGATAATATTCTGAAGAGACTAACTACTAACCACAGTGATTCCATTTCTACACAATGTCTTCACTCTTTGTGGGATGTCGAAGTTCATAGCAGAGTGGTAACTCTGTTTACACACTCATGATACTTCCATGGCAATAAAAACTTGATCAGGAAGGTGTAATGAAGGTGTAATTTTGACAATTACAGTTACGCAAATCAAGTAAAGAGAAGTGTTAGTTAAGAAAGTAACATAACCACCTTCCCCTGATGGGTCACTGGACTGAGTGTCACTTCAGGATAAGGACAGGGAAGAACATATTCAATGATTTAAGATACAAAGTGAGGCATCAGGAAAGAGTTTTCAGTGCAGCCTCCTCAAGTGCTAGGCCACCACCTACGCTTTGTGGCAACGATGTGGTTATTTAAACAATGGGACTTTCAGACCAGGGACATTAAAGGTTCTCCATCTAGCCTACAAATGCTCATTAGCCAACGCTCTGTGGCATGGAGATGCTGCTTCACATCAATTCATTCCATGCGTTCTCTCCTTCAGTCCTCTCCTGATCCCTTCGCTACCGATGGCGAGACTTACAACGCTGCCTGAAGACCTGAGACAGGTTTCTACAGACCAGGAGAACACAATGTGGACAAATTTAGCATACCAGTTTCAGCAATCTCTGACTATATGCTGGTGCCACATCCCAGAGTAGGCCTTCACTGCATTTGCTTAAAAATCAATGCTCTATATTTAGTAGCATAATTCAGTACTACTACCCTCATTAAACCAATTAGTTCCAACCATTAATCCAATGTATATCACAGGTTCAGTCACTTGGCCATAGTGAGTGTCAGCCTTCTCCTGACAGAGTCAGTGAGGATTTCAAACATCTCCTGATGGCTTCATCTGCGCTGAGGGCAAGCACTGTGCTCAGATGAATACAGCATTTGAGATGCCACAGTGAGATCTTAAGACTACAGAAAGCAATTTCTCACTTACAAAGGAAGAGGCTGAGGTGCAGCTTTGCCTGGCAGGTTCTACATATTAAGCTTTAAAATAAACTCCAGAGAACATAGCTTAAATATCCCCATACTGCCTGCACTGAAATGGAACATGACTGTGAGAACCCAGCTGTAGTACCCTGGCTTCAAACAAACAGTCAAGGTACCAGGCAGGTGGACAGTAAACAGCATTGATGACAAAAAGCATAACTAGAATCGCCAAGCTGTTTTCTCACGAGTAACAGGCAGGTGAGCCTGCTTACTGCTGCCTCCATGTCCCAGCAATTCTTCCGGGACGAATTAAAATATCGATTGCACAGGGTAGTTATCCAACCCAAACCAAAGACCCAAATGCCTTTGCATACACCTTCCTGCAGCTTTGGAATGTAAACTGAGTACAAGGAGGCCAGCAGATATTTGGGCAGCTGCACAAGCAAACAGCTCAAGACTGTGCAGACCAGAACCTGCAGCTCCTTCAAGGTGGGCACAGTTAACAGCACAAAACAACAATAACCAGCAGGTACGCTATGAGCTGGAAGGTACCATAATGATCACATTACCTTTCTTCGCCTGTCTTCCTCTGCATATTTCTCTGCATTCTTCACCATGTTCTCAATTTCATCTTTGCTAAGACCACCAGAAGACTGGATAACAACTGCATTAGAGAAGCAGCATTAATAAAGACTGTGTTCTTCAAGGAAAGGAGAGTATCAGTTCCCAAACCCCCTCAGTGGAAGCAGCTTTGCTCAGGGACTCTGCACTTGCGAAGACCCCATGGGCAGCACAAACACAGCCAGTGTTTGAAGAGGCAGCGATGCTGCTGGCAAGACGAAAACCTGACAGCTCAGACCTGCCAGACACCTCCTGCCGGGCTCTGCAAGTCACTTGGACCACTCTTCAGTTACTCCTTCTGGAAAGTGAACGTGCACACAAAGCCCCCAAACCAAAGGGCTGTTCTAGCACGTTAAAACCACAAAAACTAAAACCAACCAAACAAAAACCACCAGAACACCAACCAAAGAGAAAGAAATCCAAACAGAAGGAATTGTTTAGATTGTTTTCACTGCTGGAGAGCAGCCCAGACTGGTAGTAGGATAAGACAATGCTCCGCACAGCACCCTTAGTAAGTGAACACAGTGTGATTCTATGGGCAGCTTCCTAAAGGTCCCCCTCATCTCTTTTTCTCCATTAGTCCCCAAATGTATAGTCCAGACTTAAGCTAATTTCTGCAGTAAAGCATCATTTCATTGCTAAAGAGAGGATCAACATCCAGGATATCACAAAGTCCAAAAACGATATACTAAGATCCTCACTAGAAATAAGTTTTCTACATAACATTTGTATAAAACCATGAAAAAGAGACAAACACATGCCCTTTGGATGCAGATGTGGGATCAGCAGTTCAGCTTTATAATTAGGACCATGTTTGCATACAGATAGGCAGCTAAAAATTCTGGTTGCTTATGATCACAGATGGCTATTCAGATATAAGGCTGCCACACATCGAAATCTACATGGAAATCTAAGTAAGAAGCAGTGTGGCTTTGGTAACAAATCTCTGTCAAAAGCCAAGCAGCAGGATTAAGAACACCACATACCTTCAAGTTTGCCAATACAGAGTTAACAGTATTTTTCTTAACTGGGCATCCATTTGATTGCTCAAGCGGTTGCCTTCAAGAAACAACTGAAGGGCAGTATGGAGGCTTCCCAGTCAGAGCCATGAAAGAGATTATTTTGTATCAGGGGAATCTACAAATGCTCCAAATTAATTTTCTGAGCCCACAACAGAGCTTTAGAAAATGTCAACTGCGTTGTTAATTACCCCAGAACACTGGGCCTAACACTTCATTGAACCACACAGTAAAATATACTGACAGCTTCAAGTCCCCAAGCCTCCAGTCATTTAGAGACATTTCCAGCCTTAATGGATGAAAATGAACGAGGTGGTTACGCAAAATACCTGCTGCTTCAAAATACTTGCATTTCAAGACCTGTGTAATGGAGTAATTAGAAACAAAACAGGGTCTCGGCACGTGGCTGATCTGTTCAGCTGTACTTGACATGCCCTGCATTCAGGCACCTTCTAATTCGATTTCTCCCGTAAAAGCTGGCACCTCCAGGCAGGCAGCCCCAACAGACAGCAATCTCTTCACGTGTTTACACTCCCTAAGGAACAGCATGCCCAGGATCGAGAACTCATACGGGGAGCTGGATTCCCAAACCCCAATTTCTGTCCCTTCAGGGTAACGCAGAGCAGAATGTCACTGCTCTGGGCTCCTCGGTGACACAGGACACCCCTGTAGGCAGCAGAAGCACCACTCCACAAACACCCAGAGCCCTTCCTTAGCAACCTGTACACCCAGCACCTCCCTGGGGAGGGAGGCACAGCTGATATACACAGGAAAGCCCACTCTGCTGAAACATGGCTCCAGTGGTCACAGCAGACTGCATGACCAAGGACTGTCATACAGTGCAAAACGACTTGCAGTGTGGTAGAACCCTGCTAGTGAGGACCTCCTTGACCTTGGTACTGCCTAATGTGCAAGGAGAAAGCACCCATTGGTGGCAATCTCTGTCAGCAGGTTCTGTGTTTACAGAGGCTTTATTTCCTTAAAATGAAACTACAGGTGAGTTGTCACTTCTGTCCCCATTCCACTCTGCAAGTAACCCTTTGCCCTCCACAGCTTCCCTCCTCAGCCCCAGGCAGCACCCCAGAGCACTTACTTTGCTGTTCACGTCCAGTGCCTTTATCCTTTGCCGACACGTGTACGATACCATTTGCATCGATGTCAAAAGTGACCTCAATCTGGGGCACTCCACGCGGCGCTGGAGGAATCCCAACCTGAGAAGGAGAAGCACTTAGAGGTTAGTCATTTGAGCTTGGGTACCAGGCTTCACTGTTGGGCATGTGATCTTGGTGATCTGTCACTTGAATCAACTATTAACTAACTCTCGGAGCAGAGTCCTCTGAACGCCTGTTGGCATCATGTGGTGAACGAGCAGTATCTAGATTTAAGAGGATACAGATTTCTACACAGAAGCCACAGGAGGTAGCCCCCAAGTGTGGTTTGGAGGTGACACAGGTTCTGCTTTTTTGCTAAACAAGCCAGTCTTGTCCTTGCAACAACAATGGAAAAACTCACATTCAGTTTACCTGCTGCACAGAACAAGTACTACCGAGTTCTTTTTGCTCTTTGTGCCCAGGAGCAGACAGGGCCCTTCTAGGTGACGAAGCCCTAAAGCTACAGTAGCCCCTGTGCCACATAAGGCTGCTTAGAACTTTGAGCTCCATCTCAAACATTAGTTGCTCCCTTGCCACTGAAACGTTGTCCCAGAATCGGACTGTGTCTTCAGAGACCGCTTTATTACTACAAATAGGGTCAGATGTCTTCTGTAAGATGACTCCCCCCGCAACACTGTCTTCAGGGGTCAACTGAAATAGAGAAGGCTTTGAACTTCTCCAAGAAGGTCAAGTCTAAGGTCATGAATGCCGAGTAGCTAACGTACCAATGTGAACTGGCCAAGAAGTTTGTTGTCACTAGCCATCTCTCTCTCCCCCTGGCATACTTTAATCTCCACTTGAGTCTGCCCATCAGCAGCTGTAGAAAACACCTGTGGGAAAGGAAGAGAGTCACTGGATAGATAGTAAATTGCAACACAGGGATGGATGCAGTTACAAGCTGACTAAGCAAGGAGAGGAATAAAGAGAAGCTACTTTGAAGAGATAAAGAATCATTAAATGCTTGCTGTTCCTCTGACAACACACCAAGGCACCAAGACCAGCAACAGCCAGGCTCACTGGCATCTCGTTCTATATGCACATGAGCACACAAAAACTGGCCATGCCAGGCCAGTGGCAGGCTCCGTGGCACAGCCACATCATCAGGACACTCCCATCAAAGCAGCGGGGCTCCTGCCCCAGCCCCACAGACAGCAAGTGTTATCAGTAAGTGCACACACGGCAAAGGGAAAGAAAGGACCACACCCAGGGGCCTTACAACAGAGGAGAAAAATAATCCTTTCCGAGGCACACAGAGCCAGGAAGGCGGTCTCAAACAGGTGCAGTGCTCAGTTACAGAAGGTCTCCACACGATTCTTCTTCAGAATGATGTGTTGACAGTTACATCACGGCACACACACTGCCATCAGGACCAGGCCACAAACATCCATGGGCATCTCAGAGGCACACGGTAACCCAACCTACCGCCCCTCGTAGACACACTAATAATCAGCAGAGATGCTCAGCGGCTGACTTTAAATCTGATTTCTATGCCGCTTCTCCTTGCCAAAGGAGCTGACAGGGCAGCCTTCACTGAGTGTCTGAGACCAAAGACCCACCCATCTGGAGTCAATGTGTACCTGGCTCTTCTTCGTAGGTATGGTGGTATTCCTGTTGATGAGCTTTGTGAAGACACCTCCCAGCGTCTCAATCCCCAAGGAGAGGGGAGTCACATCCAGCAGCAGGACATCAGTAACATCACCAGCTAACACACCACCTTGAATAGCTGCACCAATAGCAACGGCTTCGTCAGGATTAACTGCTTTGCTAGGAGCACGGCCAAACAAATCCTGTACAGTCTGCTGCACCTGAATGGGAAGAAAGCACAGCTCGTACGCAGAGTGAACCATTATTGCCCAGTGCTGCGGCCACAAGAACATGTCAGTGGGGCTAACGGCTTGTATCTTTATGCTCCTGGTGCCATGCAACCATGTGACATAATAGAAATATTAAGCTTCAGGCTTGTGACTGCTCCCTAATTCCCCACCTTCCACGTACCCTGTTAAACGCACTTGTTTCAGTCTAGACAACCCCTTCTCTGGAGACCTTCTTGCTATCAAGTTTGCCAGCTGCAAGTCAATCTCCATCAGTCCTTTCACGTGGCCCAGCTGTACTCAGAAGGGATCATTCACACTTATCAAGCAGGAGTCAAGGACCGCTCCTGGGAACATGCACACGCCAACGCTGCGCAGAACACAGCTGTCAAGGACGGTACAGCTCTGGAGGCAGAGCGCAGGGAGCGCACAAAAATCCAGAGCAGAAGGACAGTTGATCTTGTTTATGTGCAATAAAGAGGGAAAAAAAAGAATTTGTATGAAGGATAGTATTTTCAAACTATTTAATGGGGTGTTTTACCAGAGAAGCAGATTTGCTATGTCAGCAGACAGACTGAGCTGTGTCATTAGCTTTTCACTGCTCTGCGCTTTTGGAAGGGCATGCTCATGGTTGCAACAGATTTACCACCGAAGTATCCAGACGGCAATGCAATAAGGTGCGTGCACCAGAGCACAGCTCAGTCATCCACTCCTCCATCTTACAGAAGGGCGTGGGACTTTGTCCGTGCTCACAGGTCCCCTCCTCCCTGCGTACAGCCGTTAGCACACGCGGGCACAGGTGAGCGTGCCGTGCCTGGAACAACGTGCTGTAAGCAGATGTCCAACTCCTCTGCACTGAAGCCAAGAGAGTGCTCATTACAGAAGACACCTCTTTAGATATGAGCATATAATTAAGCGGAAGTCTTTCCCTCTGGAAGCATATTTTGCAGCACAAAAGAAAAATGTCTTCTAACGACCCACTGTACGTTTCCTGGAGCACTGGCCATGCGAGTGCTGCAAGGAAGTCACTTTCCCTCCTAGCGGGTGAAGCAAACACAACAACGCACACAAGAAAAGGCTCTGTGCTGTGTGTAACACACATGCACCGATCTCAGAGTCAGAGTTTCACTACTAGTATTTGGGACGGCATCATGGAAGCTCAAAGCCACAAATGCTGGGGGTTATACATAGTGCGTAAAAAAAGTAAAAATTAAAAAAAAAAATTAAAATCAATATTTAAGTACTGTCTTCCACGCCCAAGGGATACATAATGTTTCAGGAAGGGTTTCCCCACCTCCAGAAGTGATTTTCATCACTTTACACACGCTAACACCACACTGTTTTTCCTTTATTCAGGTGGAACAGCAGGGACTTTGGGAAGGTATAGCACAGTTACTCCACTTGAGCTTTGGCCAGAGCAGCAGTTTCTCTTTATCCTGTTGCTCTGGTTCCCCTGCCTGGGTGACCTTGTGCACACACTAATATCACCTCCAGCCACCAGGCTCACTTAACCCAGCAAAGAAAACCACCAAACCCCAAATCAATCTCAAGCAGGACCATGTGCACAGCTATCCTAGAAAAGACCTGCAAATCACAAATCTGAACAGCACACAAAACCTCCAAGCCTGACTGATCCCTGTGGCAGGAGATGTGGGTGATCTCTGCAGGAAGGATGAGCTGCACCCCTGAAGGGAGCAGTGTACACACATGTTCAGCTCTGACTTCAGGGGAGTCAAGCAGCAGCTGCACTGCTGTGAACAAGAACAGCACATCAGCAGCAGACAGGCCTTATCTGCAAGACCATTCAAGTCAGCAGAGCAAACTGCCAAGTTACCTGTTGGTGCTTATCACCACCCAACGCAGGGGCCAGGTATTAGGTAACGAGCGTTTGGAACAGTTAAACGTTCTTGACAACACCAGCCTCAAACATGGAGCCGAATACACGCAACCAGCAGGTAACAGAGCTGTTCTGCTCATGCAGCTTTTTCACAGCCAGCTCTAAGTGCTCTACACAGGGGAAGAAATCCACTGGAAGGTAAAGATTACTGACAGGCTATTGTTGCTGAAGTGTATCTCTGTCACACACTGAAGCCCGTAACAAGAGAAGACAGCCTGTGTATCTCAACAATGCTGCTTATGTTTGGTCCACATCAGAAAGCCAAGTTGAACTTTCAACTCCTGATATCACCCACTTGTCTTTATAAAATGCAACTCTGCTACATCCCCCAGACCCCAGCTGAGTTAATTAAACAGGACAAAACAGTCCCTTGCCACTGTTTTCATGTGACTGCTTAGCACATCTGCTCTGTTCCTGGAGCTCTGAAGTCAGCAGACTCCCAACTTTTCTGTTACAGATCACCCTGAACAGAAACGACTGTGAAGCTGCACCAGTTTTGCCTGTAACAGGAACTTATCTCATACCTTTGGCATCCTGGTCATGCCACCGACGAGGATGACTTCACCAATGTCACTCTTGCTGACCTCAGCATCCTGCATGGCTTTCTGGCACGGCGCTACCGTCCTTTTGATCAGATCCGCTACGATGCCCTCAAACTGCGAGCGGCTCAGCTTCATGTTCAAGTGCTTTGGTCCAGAGGCGTCCATAGTAAGGTACGGCAAGTTGATATCGGTCTGCGGCACAGAAACAGACACGGAGTGAAGAAACAGGAATGGAAAATACGGCAGCTACAGACAGGTTTTAGATCAAGTTAGTGGTTCTGCCTGTACTGAAGCATCTACGTGCCTGTTCACTCTGTGGCCCAGTCTTTAAGTGGCAGCAAACTTTGACATTTGACATTTCAGACAAGAGATATGAAAATTATTCTGTTATACATCTCACGGTTACAACTGTTAAGTTCCGGTTTTAATTTTGTGCTATTTTGAAGTCTTTTATTGTTAAGAAAAACAATTCCATTTCTCTCGTAGACAGGAGGTAACAGCTGACACATTAGAAGTGACAACCTTAATCCTCTTCCTCTAGCACAACACAGAATAAAGCCCATTTTCAGAGTTCCAAAAAATTTTGCCAAATGACTAACGTTTCATATAACATAAGCTACTTGAAGGAAATAGCCCATGACTTTTAAATGCAAACAACTCATGTTTGACAGCCAGTCCATTGCCATTTAACACAAAGTTCATCAGTGCCAAGGACCATAATCCCCACTTTTCATGGCTATTTGTGAGCGATCTTACATGCTGGACTTTAAAAGCAAATCTTATACTGAAACCATCTTGTTCAAGTGCTGAGTCATGCTGACATCAAAAGATGCTACAAATCAAAGCAATTAAACCATTATCGCTTTAAGCTCTAGAGATTACGTTAACATGACAAAAACTAAACCCAAGTTACAGACTAGAGGCATGCATTCACTTTATAAATAGCCTAGTTCAAAAATATTAGGGGAAACTAGGGCAAAAAGTTGTTCTCCCCTCACTGCTAAAGAGTTAAGGAACTGAGCTTTTCCTGGTATGAACAGACTATTTGCCAACTCTCGAGCTAGTAAAACAGAGCCTGCTATGTCTCTGGCAGAACTATGCAGCCATTGTGACTGGCCTAAACTCCTTGCTATGGGCTCCCCACTGGCCAACAAAAAGACCAACATAAAACTCTTTATTCAGAACCTAGAAACTGGCAGGATCCCTATTTCAATTACTATATAATTGATCTTAGGCAACACTACTACACCTCCAACCTGCTGCTTCTCCAGCTCCTTATTCAGGAGTGAATAAAGGACATGCTGGAATACATTCATATACAAAGTGGGTGGAAAAAAGAAAGGGGGTATATGTTGTCCATTGTCTAGGAAACTTTTCTACAGGCAAGTAAGTAAAGATTCTTCATAGAAATTATTTCTTTTTTGACAAATCAGCTGTTTCAATGGAATGAACAGCACCAAGGTTTTGGAATTGCATGCACAAAGTCACAAGTGGTTCCAATAACCCAACAGTACCAGCTGCAGCTATATTCCCTGCTAGCCATCACACTTCTGAAATACACAGTAAGTTCGGAACGAGGTCGCATTCCCCACACGATGAGAAAACATCGCTAACTTTCTGTTAGAAGTGATGCCATTCAGTTACACAGAAGCTTGTTCTGCCACCACAAGAAAAAGAAGCAATTTCATAGAGCTTTGTGAAGAAATATTATGCAAAACTCAATGTATCAAAAGGTTTTACAGGACCACATACCTGCACAGATGAGGAAAGCTCACACTTTGCTTTCTCCGATGCTTCTCTCACCCTCTGAAGGGCCATGTTGTCTTTAGTCAGGTCAACACCCATCTAAGCGACAAACAATACAGGTTAACAGACTCTCAGCCTTTGCACAGGAGTCACCAGAGTTTTTCTTCATTGCAGTTCACCTTCCTACCACTTTTGACACTAAAGATGTTTGTAGAAATACAGCCTGATACAGCCTGCTGATCCTTCTCACTTCTGGCAAACGTACTTAGCATTTCAAAGACAACTGCTAACCCTCTCTACTCTGGAAGTAATTGTACACTAAGTTACAGATTAAAGCTTGGAAAAGCTGCTGCATCACAGAATATAAAGACTGAACTAACAAAGGAGTTGGAAGCACACTGCAGTTTTCTACAGCCAACCCTGTAATGTACACATCTGTGCTGACACATTCAAATGGACCACAGATTTTTATTATTAAAAGCAAGCAGACTGTACATACAATAGTCCTGCTATGCTAGGGGAAAAAAAGGCAGAAGTCCTGCTATTTTGCTTTCCAGGAGAGCAATATTCCACCTCAAGAGAACAAGCTAAGAACTGGAAGCCAGACTAACAGGTGTCTTTAACACTCTTAAATTTCAGCTGTGCCACAGATTACAAATGAAGTCCCCAATAATGCAAGAAAATTCCCATCCTGACATGCAAGTTAAATGAGGCAGAAAAACAGTGTAACACAGACAGAATTCTCATGAAATAATCTTACCTCCCTCTTGAACTCTTTAACAATATACTGTAGCAAAGCCTGGTCAAAATCTTCTCCACCTAAGAAAGTGTCACCGTTGGTGGACTTCACCTCAAAGACTCCCTTCTGGATTTCCAAAATGGAAATATCGAAAGTGCCACCACCCAAATCGTAGACTGCAATACTAAAAGAACAGATACAGAAAAACGTTACTTCCTAGACAAAGCTGTGCGGCTCAAAAATCATTTTCCTCAGGAAATTCCATGTGCAGAATTCACGTTGCTGTCTGCAGAAGTTAAAAGCCTCTCTGAAGACAGCAGTACACAAATCACCCAGCGTACGCATTCCTTGAGTGCTGAGTCCACGTGCAAGTCTCTGAAAGAAGTGCTGCACAATGCTTAACCTTGGCTGGTATCTCAAGAGTGCAGTTCACTTTTCTTCAAATACATACAGCCAATGACAAGGGCAGGGACACCCGAACCATTATGAAACACGTTTTTCAAAATATGAGGCTTTCACAGCACTATAAGCTACATCATACTTATAAATGCAGGAGGTTTGTTGCGGATTTTGTATAACCACCCCGACTGTGCCAGAATGCTGGATGCAGCGAGGGCAGGTGAGGCTGTCCTCACCCACGCCTGCCACTGCTACCAGTAGGGAAGATAATCAAACCGATCTGATAAAATTAAGTCGTAGCTGCAAGTAACAGACCCACTTTCTTTAACAAGTACGGCTGCCATAGAACAGAGGTGACATTACACAGCACTGACTCACAGCTGGGAGTCTACTCTGGCAGAACTCCAACCAGTGACTTTAAAAAACCAAAAGCAGAAGAGAGATTTACGAAGCAAATTACAGCACGCTTATTTAAGAGAGGGTAGGTGTTAGGAACAGGCACTTACACTTTGTCTTCAGACTTGTCCAGACCATAGGCAAGTGCAGCTGCTGTTGGTTCATTAATCACCCTCAAAACGTTCAAGCCAGCAATCTGCCCAGCATCTTTTGTAGCCTGAGGGAAAAAGAGGCAGAGTGCTATGTACTGAGAAAAACTAAACAGTTTATAACGCCTAAAATCTTAGAGCTTGAGGAATACCTGTCTCTGAGAATCGTTGAAGTAAGCAGGGACTGTGATGACAGCATTCTTTGCTGAATGTCCCAGGTAGTTTTCTGGAGGAAAAACAAGACTGAAAGTTATCTTTAGAAGATGAGTAACATCATTATTACCATGTAGTTTGAAATAATCTTCTTGAACTAAGAACAAAAGACAGGCTCACTGCTCAAGAACCTGCTGCTTTCTTGGAACACGCAGAGGGAGCCATGCAGAGATACAAGGTTTTACACGTACCACCTAACTGTTTGCAGGCTTCTGACAGAACAGCAAAGCACCTCCTCAACTCCATCAGTGGCTGGATGCCACTAGTGGATGAGAATTCATCTGAGAGCTAAAATTGTCCTTCAGGTGTGTGAGACTGAAGTTGTTTTCCCATTTCTTTGGACTGCTCAAAGTGGAGGACTTCAAACTTACTCATTTTCATCCTATTTACAGAGTTTCCTGTCGGTAACATTTACAGGGTACAAATAATGTATGTACACCATCCTTACAAGAGTTACAGACAGCAAGTCAGGAAAAATATTGATTACACCATGATTTAAGGCCACAAACTGATTTAAAATAAACAAACATGTCATTGAAGCAGTCAGATCTGCTAGAAACCAGGAATGTGCAGGATGCAGTGAGAACACACAGAGAGGACTTACACCTATGTTAGCCCTGCACAGACCTTACATACTGCATTACTTTATGTTGCTGGCAAAGCCAGATCATTCCACAGTTGAATTCATGTAGCATCCAGGGCAAAAGCCAACAGATCTACAGTAAGCACAGCCCTGCTTAATGCAGAGGAACACCATCTACAGAGTAAGGCAGATTCATCACATCTAGGTGCTCACATACCACATAAACACATATTTCTCTTGGGTGAAGCTTTAGCAAGTGTCTAGGACCTAACACTGAAAAAAAAATAGGTCTTTGGATGAAGCTTCAGTAACAACCTTTAGTCCTGTCCCCCAAACACATTGCTGGATGCAAAATATTTTCCCAATGGACATTTTCCCCTAGTGAAGATTTTAAGTCACCACTGGCTAAGAAGCTATTTGTTCAGCTCAAAGATTGGGTCCCTTGAATAGTCACTTTCTTGCTACATTTTTAGCAGTTGAACAAGAGCAAGGCCACTCAAAACCCTGTCTGCCTCAGCTGCAGCCTGGGAGGCACAAGGGCTGCACCTTTCAAGGCAAGGGAGCTCCCCTTTCTAAGTGTGCATTCAAATTGAGTACCAGCTCAATCAGTACTCAATTTTGATACAAGTATGCTTGAAGTCCCAAAAAGCACCTTTATGGCTGCTGCACTTCCATTTACCACGGTCCAGCACCACGGCCACACTTGTACTCACACATGGCAAAGACCGAACTGTACCAACCTGCAGTTTCCTTCATCTTCATTAGTACGAAGGCACCGATCTGGCTGGGAGAATAGAGTTTCCCATGAGCCTCTACCCAGGCATCACCGTTGGAGGCACGAACAATTTTAAACGGAACGTTCTTACTGAAAAACAGAAGAATTCCACACTCAATTTCTGCCTCAGCATATGGCACAAAAACCCTACAATTAATAACAGCAGAAGAATGTGTACAAGTTCTAGACAAAGAATATTGAATTTGCCAACAGCAGCCTCAGATCTAGGGAGTCCCAACCTAATACTACTGCTTTTAATCAGCTGACTGTTTTGCACAGCATCAGCAAGCCTTTCTTCTTCTTCTCTGAAAACCTTATGATGATCAGCAATTAATATAGCAAAATACAGCTTGGCCCTCAGAATATAAGCAACAAAACGCGTTCGCTTACATATCCTTCTTCACTTCAGGGTCATCGAAGCGCCGCCCGATGAGCCGCTTGGTAGCATAGAAGGTGTTGTGTGGGTTGGTGACCGCCTGCCGCTTCGCTGGCATCCCAACCAAGCGCTCGCCATCGGATGTGAACGCAACTACCGAAGGTGTTGTCCTGGCACCTTCCGAGTTTTCCAGCACCTATGTAAAAAACAGAACAGGATGCCATCAAAAACCTCTGAAAACGCTAACCTGGACACTCAACTTACCATTGCTATAAGCTGGTATTTGTTTCTTACTTTCGCTTGCTTTCCTTCCATAACTGCCACACAGGAGTTCGTGGTACCCAAATCAATTCCAATAACGGCACCTTTAATTGCTTCTGAGCTGAAAGCAGATTATAAGAAAAATAAAGTTATTAATAAAGGAAAATAACTAGATAGCAAAAAAACTTCCTAGCCTGAAAACAGAACAAAGTGATTTTTCAGTAGATTTTTCTGACCCAAGGTGTTCTCTGACTCTGACACAGGAATTTAATGTTGTGCCTCTGTTTTCAGTCAGTTCACTTATAGTTAAATTCTCACTTGTTTAAATAAACCTGTTAGATACTATTCTTCACAATAATCCTTACTATTTGTATGTTCAACATCCCTTAAAATGTTGATATAAAACAAAGTCATAACAAATTCTGTGCCTACAGAGACAGAACTTGCTTTGGGTTACTCTTCCTGTTCAAACTTGTTTGAAAACATCCACCTACAGTCAAAATTATAATAATAAATAGTATTGGCTTATTTATCACTGCTTAGCATGGAGAGAAAAACACACAAAGACAACAAATTACTTAACTCATGTGGGGTTCTCTGAGCCAGAACCAAAGATAAGTATCTTTTTGATCCTGAGGAGCAACAAATTAATTTAATTCCAAAAAATGGGAGTGGTTCTTACACAAGACAAATCTGAATTACCTCCTTCTTTCTAGGAAGTCTGTATTAACCTCTTTGAGGCCAGACAGAACTCCTGACTCATAGTTTTGCCTTATAAACAAAACCATGTCCAGGGATGCAGAAAGGACACGGAAGGCAGAGCAGGACCACGTTTTTTATTACCCGGCTATGCCTCCCCCCTCCCCAAGATGCTAAAGTGACTTCAATTCCAGCCCAGGCAACATAAATCAGTGATCTTGGAAACACGTGACTGCTCGACCTCCATATCCTGATCAGTTCTCCTAACACTCTGTCCTGAATCAGCATCTGCCACAAAACATCTGACTGAGTTACACAACTGACTGCTATACTTTCCCCATGATCTTGCAACAAGAAAAACAAGTGATGAAAAAGCACGAACTGCTAGAAATAAACTTTATCTGTCATGAAATGGAGCCACTCTTTATCCTTATTTCATGCCAGTGTAAAACAATTTGTTCCACAAACGTTTGGGTACTTTTTTTGTTTGCACCCCCATTTTTGAAATAAAATCTCTCAACAATCCACATTTTGTAAGTGGGAGAAGTAGAGGAAGAAAAATGTTTAAAGATCTTCTGGAAACAAAACCATGAGCTAAAGAAATCGTCTCACATACATAGGTTCCGGTTTTATCTTATCTCACTGGTTTTGCTCTGTTAGTCCATCTCTGACTCAATTATTCACTTCTGGTATCTGGAAGAGAGTAAAGATAAATATCAAACAGCCAAACACAAGAAACCAGGCAAGACTTACGCATATTTTCTGCTGGATGCTGCTCTGAGAACACTTTGACTGAGGCCATTCCAGAACGTCTATAAAATAAAGATGTTGCAATACAGATTTAGTTTTCAACATGTACTGATCTTCAACCCAAGACTCTCACAGGTGGAGAACTTCTGAAGTGACACACTCCCACCCCAATTTTAAAAAATCTTAGGTGCAAACTAAGGAAGAATTTGAGAAATATTCAGAAAACCAATTGGCACACTCATTCATTTGGCATAACCCTGATTACCCAAACCGAGCTACCTCCCCCACACAAAATAGCCTATGAATTAACTACCACGCAAAAGACTTCTCAGTACATTAACTCTGAACCTTCAGCTTCCAATGAACAGCAGCAGACAAACATTAACCCGGCTTCCCCAGGCTTTACGTGTTGTCAGCAACTCCCCATCTGCTACATCCCTTCAGCAATTTGCAGCCCGGATTTCGCACCAACTCTTCCAGATATTTTTTTTCTGGAGTGCACAACTTTGCACACACAACCCAGTATCTTGTACAACCCTGACAATGTAATCGCGCTTTCTGCTTTGAGTTTTAAACAAAACATCTTAACACATAAATTCCCTTCACCAGCCTGATCTCGGCCACCATTTTGACACGAGGGCCGAGGAACTGAGCAATATTACTGCGAAATTACTTAAAAGCAGAGGGGGGGATCACGGAGCCCGCCCGCGGGGCGCCAGCCCCTCCTCACCCCGCTGCCACCGTGCCCCTCCCCGCCATCGCTGCTCTTCTACAATAAAGCCTCCTCAATACTTGAGACAGCCCAACGGGCCAGCGGCCCGAGCCTGTCCCCGCCGAGGCCGGGCCCCGCACGCCGACAGCGGCCCGGCAGCGGCCCCGGCCCGGCCCCACGGCCGCCGTCTCCCCCCGTTTCGCCCCCCGTTCCCCTCAGCGCCCCCCGCGCGCACCTGCGCGAGCCCCGGGGGCGCGGGCCCGGGGGCGCCGCGCGGCAGGAGCAGCGGGAGGCGCGCGCTGAGCATGGCGGAGCGGCGGGACCGGCGGCGGGAGCAGCTGCGTGCGCGGCCGCGGCTCTTCTGGAAACCTCCACCCACGTGGGCCGCGGGGGGGGATGCTGCGCCGTAGGACCCCCGGCGCGGGCTGTCTGAAGGAACGCCTGATCCTTGCGCGCGCTCTCTGTGCTCGGTTCCGACACCAGCGCGCGAGGCACGGCTGCGCGCTGCGTTTTTGAGACCAAAAGAAAACTCGCCACCTCGGCTGGTGTGGACTGGGGCGAGACACGGGCGCCGAACCGGCACGGTGCACACCGGCACTTCTTTCGACAGCCCGGGTCCTGCGGGTGGCCGCGCACTCAAGGTCGGACAGGATAAAGCGCAGGGCGATTGCAGCGGCCTTGCGTCAGGGCGGCTGGCGCGCATGCGCAACTCTGGCCGGGGTGCCGCATGCACAGAGAGGGCGTGTGGGGCTGGCTCAGGGCGGCCGCGCATGCGCGGTGCGGCTGCTGCGGCGGCTCTGTGAGCGGGGCCGGGTCGGACCCGGTGTCGGGCAGCGGCTGGGACGCGCCCCGCTGCCCCGGACAGGGCCCATCCTGGCGCTTCCCCTTGCCGGCCCGGGCCTGCCAGCCCAGGGCCGAGCTGCCACACAGCTCCCGGGGCTGCTGGAGGCGCAGCCGAGTCTGGGCCGGTATCACTGCAGCGCGGCCGCGTTTCTGCTCCGGCGCTGCCAGTTTTGTGCCCTTTGCCCGCAGACACGTTCAGCTCAACACCTCTGGCCAGGGGAGGCACAGAGCAGACGCAGGGCAGTGACCGTCCTGTGCTGGGCACCGGGGAGGCCAGTTTACAAACCCTGGGTCAATTCTGCACCCCTCATGCTGAGAAAGGTCTTGAGGTGCTGGAGCGAGTTAAGAGAAGGGAATGGAGCTGGTGAGGGGCTGGAGCACAAGTGTGGTGGGAGCGGCTGAGGGAGCTGGGGGTTCAGCTGGAGAACAGGAGCTGAGGGGAGACCTTCTGATCTCTGAACTGCCTGAAAGGAGCTTGGAGCCAGGGGGGTCGGGCTCTGCTCCCCAGGAACAAGCGCCAGGAGCAGAGGAAACGGCCTCAAGTTGCGCCAGGGGAGGTTGAGGTTGGATGTGGGAACAATTTCTTCCCCAAAGGGCTGTGGGGCATTGGAACAGGCTGCCCAGGGCAGTGCTGGAGTCACCATCCCTGGAGGGTTGGGCAGACGGACATGAGGTTCACAGGACATGGGGCAGTGCCAGGGGTGGGTTATGGTTGGACTCGATGATCCTGAGGGGCTTTTCCAACCAAAATGATTCTCCAGAGGAGGTGGCCTGGGCCATGTCTGGCTTTCCCCACCAGCACCGCCCATTTGGGATCTGCCAGTGAGTGATGTGCTGGGGAAAGGCAGGACCAGGCACGGCTCTGTCTGCTTGTTGCTGCCTGAGCAGTTTTGCTCTGTAGGGTCAGGACCCATCGCTGAGCTACAAGAAATACCAGCCAATTTAACTGAGCCGGGATTAGTGTATGCCCATTGTGCAGGAATAACAGAAGATCAGTGAGGAGAACTGTAAATACACTCAAGTGACTGCAGCTGGGGTGTAGGAAAACACCTAAATCATAATTAGAACCTCTGTGTTTAGATAACAGGCCTGTGGAAAAAAAAAAAAAGTCTGAAAGACACCTTATTATACATCCTTCACATTCCTTTAGGCGAAGATCAGAGCGTGGTAAACTGCACCTGCATGAATCCGTAGACATAGGCTGAAATGAGCAGGCTTTGTGACCTTCAGCCAGGGCTGGACTATGCAGCGCCTGTGTCTCTGCTTGTGTCACCTCTGCCCCAGAGCTTAAGTGCTGTTTCAGAGATCCCCTGGTTGTGAGCTAACAGAATAAATTTGCTCTTTGCATTGCATCAGTGGCTTGTGGTTGTTCCTGAGACCCATGTGGGCTCACACACCTGGGATAGAGGTTGGTCAGGTTGTTTCCGCATGGCTGACGGGAGCCTGACTTCATCCCTCAGGCATCTTTGCTGAGGTAAATCCGGAGTCCTGGGACGGGCCACCTCTAACCCAGCACCGCAGGAGGGTACAAGTGTCAGCCTTTGCCATCGCCAGGGAGCGGCAGCAGCCCGCCGTGCTAGCACTGCTGCCAGCCTGCTCTGTGACTCAAGCCTGGGAGAATGACGGCTTAATTCACACTGCTGACAACTCCCAAGCATCGGCAAGGCTGCAATTAAAATACCAACGCACTTAGAAGCGGCTCTCTGGGAGTTCCATCTGTGCCTCTCCCCGCCACAAGAAGGACACATCCCACCGCAACGAGCCCTTCACCTGCGCTGCGACGGGAGCCTCGGAGCTACCTACCACGCAACAGGCAGATCTGCTTCAGCCATCTCTGCATGGGCCATAAAGGCAACAGAAAGAGGAAATCCTCCTGCTCTGAAAGTCACAAAAATCCCCCTCTGGATGCTTGTAAGAGGATGGATGTGACCTGCAGCCTTGGGGACGCACCTGGGGGCCTGGCTGGCTGTGGGTATCAGCACCTGTGTGTCCACATCCGAGGGACAGCAACAGGCAGCAGAGCGCTCAGAACCCCTGGTGAAAGGCCAGCAGACAAGTTTCATCTCCACTCCTGAAATGCGAGCTGCTCACCTCCTGCCAAGAGCCACAGCTTTGGGCTTCATGCTGCCCTCACTGGCACCGCTTGCACCTTCTGCTCTCCCCCCTCCCGCCTCCCATGCTGATCACTCAGAAACAGCCTGCATCGTGTTCCTCTCTGCTCCCCAAATCGTGCTGTGCACTGGGTTGATGTACTAAGCACCCCCTGTGAGAGAGCCAGAGCTCCCAGTGACCCAGAGGGTGCTCTGCATTGGGCAGGATCAGCCCCCGAGCCTGTGAACCTTCCCAGGGAAAGGGGAAAAACTGTGAGGGGCTGACAGGGCGGGACTGCGGGGCAAGGCGATGTGATTCCCATGGATTCTGTGATTCCTCTCCGACAACCTGCAGCGAGGACCAGGCACCAGCTGCCCTCAGCACAGGGACACAGAAGCGGTGGGATGGAGCTGCCCTGAGGGGACTCAATTAATTTCCCTCCTGTTACCTGCTGCCAGACGCGAGCTGCCTTGCAGCACACAGAGGCTGCTCTTGTGGCAAGGCAGCCCTTTGGCAGCTGCGAACACAGGGCTCCATAGAGATGTCCCATTCCTGCTCTCACAGAAATGAGCGGTAGAACATTTGCTTGACTCCTGTAGGAGCAGAGCGGGGCTGTACCTCCTTTCCTACAAAGCCTGCAGCTGCTTGGCTGCATTTGCCCGCTCCGTGGACACCTGTCTCAGAAAGATGTCACTGTAAATGGCAAAAACACAAGGAGGTTACCCACATTTTTCAGTGGAAGAAGCACGTCAGAGGCTGCCAGCGCTGGGGCTGCCAGCAGCGTGGCGAGGCCCATGGGGAGCTCTGCGATGTCTCCTCCACCTTCAGCATTGCCCATCGGCAGGGATTTGAGGGCAGCTCCCACTCTCTGGGTCCCAGGTGTGTTGGAGTTACCCAGAGCAATGATGACACGACTAGGTGACCGGGTGTGAAAAGGCTCATCCTGGCAGCCGCCAAAACAGCTGCACTTCAGCTGCTTTGCTGCTCCCCAGAATGGAGCCTGGTGGAAACAGCAGCGATGGGTCAAACGCAGCGTGACATCAGCCCACACCCTGAGCCAGGATGTACCACAAACCGAGTCCCACCACACTCGGTGTTCAGGAGGAGAAAGTCGCATTTGAATTCAGGGTTATCCCAAATGCTTAGTGAGGGGCTGACTGGGGAAAGGTGGGTTGCAGCGTACAGGAGCACTGCGAAGGGGGCAGCAGGGCAGAAATGAGCTCTAATATTTGCAGTGGGGGAGGGTTGCAGGCATTTCTCTTTGGCCTGGGTGTTTAATAGTTCATATGCACCAGTGTTGTAATGAGCCAACAGCCAGATGCTTGCCTGGGTGATCACTATGGGGGGATCACAGGGGGACAAGAGGGTTTGGTGTTCAGCACAGAGCTGGTCACCCCCACAGCCTCCTCCCAGGCTGCTCTGCTTCCACCCCTGTGATTCCAGTGGAGCTGGCAACAAGCATCAGTGTAGAGAATCACAAAATAAATCAGAAAGCAATAGAGAAGCAACAAAGCAGCAAGCAGACAGTTGTGAAGGCTGCCTGCGAGCCAGCAGCTCACCAGACCTTCTTCCTACAGTGTGCGTACAGAGACCTGCCACTCAGCCGAGGATGCAGACAACCGGAGGGAGCAGCAAACCGCATCTCACCCCCACACGACTGCAGCTGCCCTAATAAGGATCTGAGGTGCCTCCAGGAACCATAATAATGAGGGCAATTAGTGCATTATAAATGAAAACTCCCAAGTGCTGTACTCCACAGATTTTTTTGCCCTGGTCGGAAGTGGTGCAAAGAGCGGTTTTGGGAAGGCTGGTCTCAGCCCTGCCCTGAGGATAGGTGGCAGGAAGGTCACCTGTAGCCGAGCTGTGCCAAGTGAGCAGGCTGAGGGGCTCAGGCAGCCGAAAGCTCTGGGGAACCCCGTGTTAAGGACTCATGTTGGATGTGCGTTGGAAGAAATCTCTGCTGAGCAGGATTTGTCCTCCCCTGGCTCACAGTGGGGTTTTCCAGCACACGCCAGCCCTCTGCTCTGTCCTGTGTCTCAGAATAGGCTCACCCACTCACACACCAAACATGTTTCCCTCTTTCTGCTTCCCTAATTTCTCCCTCATTAAATGGCTGGGAAGGATCCCTCCCCACGACACACAAGCCTCTGCTGGGTGACCATCCCCTCACCGCGAGCCTCCCTCCTCCCAGCCTCTCCGCTCTTGTTGCCCTCTCAGGTATTTGCAGAGTCACTGATTTTACAGCTGTGGGAACTTCCAGTGCCCTGGGCTCCCTCCTCGAGCCATCGCCAGGGTGTGTTACCAAGCCGTTCCCTCTGAGCCGGTTCCTTGCAGCCCCTGTTGCCCACTGGCCTTTTAGTTTAACCTGCTCTCTGGATTTGTACCCGCCAGCCGAGAACCATCGCTTCCCATTCCTGATGCAGCTCGGAGGATGCAAACTCCCCAGCCAGCACGTGCATCCCAAGGCAATACCGTTGTCTTTTGAGAAAGAACACAGCTTTTTATTCGGAAAACAATGTAAGTCACTCCATTGATAATACTTGCTATTTCCTTTGTTGTTTCCTAAGTACATGTCCTTTCCTTTGTAAGCTACAAGTCCGTGAACCTCGTGCAGCTCCTCTGTGCAAACACATTTTGCTTTGTGCTGCCTGAATATGGAGCCAGGAGAGAAAACACTTCCCTGCCTGGCAGGGCCATGCCAGGAAGCTCCTGTTGGATCAGCCACTGCCAACACCCGTCCCAGGTAGAGCCTGCAGTTTATTTAATATGTGCAGTTACAACAGTTTCATTTTGAAATCAGCCTCATGAGGCAAGTGTGAAACAAAAGGGTAACATTTGGAGAAGAAAAAAATTGTGCTTAGACAGAAGAAATACTGCTTCTCTGCTACCTTGGCAATAAGACAATGAGGGAGAAAACATAAAATCATTCACATTTCAGACTCCTTTCCAGTAGCACCAATGTGCATTTTGGAGAGCTTCAGTGCAGGTTTTTACTGCAGAAAACATACAGTGAATTGTGTCCTCCTCAAGCATCAGCAGCAGAACACGTCCTGGCGGCCTCCAGCCTCTGCTCCTGCAGAGCCTTCCTGCTCAGCCAGACCTCGCCAGCGCCCGTGGGTGCAGGTGTGCTAGGCACAAGCCAACCCCTTGCTGCAGGAGCACACCACCGAGACCTTCACACCTTCACCTCCGCGAGCTCCCGCAGGCCCCGCTTACCTGGGGGCAGGGGGTGCTCAGCTGGTGGGGACCCAGGTTTTTGGAGGGTCCTCTGCTCCTTTGCCTTTCAGGTTGACTTTTCAGGTGTGTTGGACTAGATGATCTCCAGAGGTCCCTTCCAAACCCAACCAGTCTATGATTCCCCACCTCACATCCCCAAGCCAATTCCCTGCACAGAATGGCAGCCCAGGGTGGGTGCAAGCAGCCAGGCCAGGCGTGGAGGCGGCTTAAATTAAGTAGCACTGCAGCCAATTACAAACTCAAAGTCTTCACACGTTTTTCTCTTGCAGGAGAAGCCAAAACCCCTGGGTGTAATTAGCAATGTGCTGCACGGCTGAGGGGCCAGCTCAGACAACTGTGCTCTAACCTGTGGTTCTTGGGTCACATCCTTTGTTCTTTCAATAGGGGTGGCTCCGGTGAGGACGCAGGGGAGGTGCTGCCCGGATGGGATGTACCCGCACACGCTGCCTGGTTGCAGAGCAGGAGTCTGATGTCCCCATCGCACCCCTGTGTCCTGACTGGATCCAGGAGCAGCCTGAGGTCAGTGGGCAACCAGGCACTGCACCTTGGCCACCAGTAGCGATGTCCCTGCGCTGGTGTCCCCACAGCGTCCTAGTGCTGCTGCAGAAACTGCTCCACGGGCACATGTGCAGGAGCCTGGGGACAGCACAGACACCCCTGTCCATCTGTGGGAGCCCTGCCCACGCCAGGGCAGTGGTAGAGGGGATGTCCCCATCTTCCGGTGTCCCAGGTACACGGGGGAATCACAGAATCATTCGGTTGGAAGAGACCCTCAGGATCATCAAGTGCAACTGTTCCTGAGCCCCGGCACTGCCCCATGTCCTGAGAACCTCATTTCCGTCTGTCCAGCCCTCCAGGGATGGTGACTCCAGCACTGCCCTGGGCAGCCTGTTCCAATGCCCCACAGCCCTTTGAGGAAGAAACTGTTCCCAAGATCCAATGCCCAGAAAGTCCTGGGCTAGGATTTCTCCTACTCTCAGCAATACCCGGAGACCTCCAGGGCCCTCCAACAGCCCTACCTGTCAATCTACACCCGTATCTGCTCTCTGGGCTTTGTTTTTTAAAAGCAGATGAGGAAGTGAGACACACAAACTATGATTCACTCAAACTCACGTGGTGGATCAGGGATAAATTCTGAGCTGGGGCATTTTCTCCATGGATCACATCCCTGGTTTTTCAGTTCGTGAGCCCTGCTTGTTTTCAAGCCTCTTGGGTGCTCTCCTGACCCAGAGTGAGGGAAACCACCCGGACCCTAGGCTCAGACTTTCTGCTTTGGTCCTTTCTCAGCAACGTGAGCCCCACGCCTACCCACGTGCCACATTTCAGTCTCTTCAACGCCAAAACTCTTCACTCCTTGCAGCTGGGAACCTGCATCCCCCGGGGAGAAAGATCAGGAAAGGACAGGGTGGGGAAAACCACAGGCAATGAGCTCTACACCAAGCGTGTTATTTCCACCGAGGCACCTCAGACACTTCCTATCCCTGTGATTTTGGAGGGAGGGCATCATTTAGCACATTGATTCAAATGACCTCCACCATTAATCTCTGCAAGGCTTGGTTTATTTTTTTCCCCCCAAGACAGCAAGCAGTTTTAGCCACAGCATCATTGTGGGGGAGGGAAAGGGAGGGGTCCCACTTTGAAGATATTCGACTCAAAGACCGAGTTATTCTGCCTGTTTTTCCCTCACCAACTTCAGCAGCATAAATTGTGTGTCATAGCTGCCTTTTCATCTGTCCCGGGAGTTATAGACTGCACACGTAAGACAACTCATGTTCCTCTGCATAATGAGGTGAGTTTTATAAATCATAAATCTTCACTTAATATGCAGGTGGTGTTTGCTGCCAGGTTTAGGAAAACTGATGCAGTTGCCAAGTTCATGAATGTCATAAATCATTCATGCTAAGGTAGTCTGAAATTGCTCAGTCCTTTGAGACAGACCAATTTCAAGGTGGTTGTTTAACACACAAACGCGCTCTTCATTGATTGTTTATACAAATATATTTTCATTAAGTTTTTTCCCTCTCTGTTTTTTTTCTTCTTTAGGTGCCCTGAAGAGTCCCCACTAGTGGTTCTTTCCAGTTTCAAAATTCCATCAGAAATCCATTACCAAATGCATAAAAATCCATGGATTTATAATAGAAAGCGCCTCTTAAACTCAGAAAACACAGCCTGGATGTCTCAATAAATCCTGATGCAAATGATTAAAAAAAAAAAAAGCAAAGCAAGAGAGCGTGCTTCAGTTCTTCACGGGGTTGTTTTGGACATACAGTATTTTCCGCAAAATTGCCATTAATGAAAGGCACACTGATCCCAGCAGGGTTTTGGTCTCTGCTCAGGCAGTAGGCAGCTGCTGGTGTGAGCGCGGGTGATGCCCCCGCCGTGGGGAATACCCTGTGTGCTTCTGGTTCAGCTTTGCCTACGCATCCCAGGGCTTGCTGGGTGCCCTGTGGCCCCCGGGGATGTGCAAAACATCAGTGGGAAGTCTCATGGGAAAGCAGCTTTCCCGTGAGAGCTGCAGTTCTCAGTGGGATGGAAAATGAGCTGTGTAAATCCTGCAGGCACCTGGGAAGAGACCCACCTGTGAGGAGGCTCTGTTCTCCTGGCTCACAGCTCCACCGCCACACGTCCCCAGGGGCTCTCGGCTCGGGGTCTTCACGCCTCGTCTTCTTCTCCCACCGCCTCCCGGGCTTTGCGTTTTGCTTTCTAGGTTCGTGTGGCCATGTTGTTCCTAGGCTGGCCTTACAAGGTGAGAGCTCTGTCCCATCCTGAAGGATTTAGGGTCATCTAGGGAGGGCTGTCACCTCCCCTGCAGAAGCAAGACCTTGGATTGGCAAAGCCTCTCACTTCCCACCTGATTTACATCTCGGAGAGATCCAAAAAAATCAGGCAGAGTACCACTGGACTGAGTAGTAAATCAAAAAGTGTTTATGCTCAGAGTCACCCGGCACTTGAGAGGGTCTGATATTGAACACCAGATTAATTTTGTGTGGATCTAAGAAAACTGCGTGGGTAGAAAAAGGCGGAAAATTTTGACTGCTGTTCCCATCTTCCGTCATCCTTTGCCGGTGTAATTAACTCATCACAAATAATTCAGGCACCAAGTTCTCTCTCTTCTTTTTCCCTGCGATGAGCCAACAAGTGCTGAAGTTTCTCAAGCTTATTCCTTGTTCCAAACTACTCAGTGAATAATTTTTACTAACAACTCCCCAGCTGCAGACTGTTCCTCAGCGTCTCACTGTAAGTGGATGCCAGACGGAATTTGAAAATTGAGCCAAACTGGTTAATTTTGGTCAGATGTGGAGGTTTCATTCCTTGATTTAACAAAGCATGAAACCTGGAAAAGGCTTTTAGGGGAAAAATGACATGCCAGGAATCTGATGTTTGATTTGGTTCCCATTGCTTCCTGGGAGCTCTGAGTTGATGGGCAAGAGCCGTCACAATCCCATCCTGCAAAGGACGCATCTCCTGGGAGCAGTAATCAGGCCTTGGGGTGTCAGAGAGCGAACACTGAGAGCCCACCAGGAATTATTAGCGGTGAAACCTTGCAAGCAAAACATTTGAGCTCACCAAAATCCAGCAGTGATAAAATACAGAATTATCCGAGTTATTCCCAGCTCATCGCGAAGGGAAGGAGCTTTCGGGATGGTTTCTCTAAGGTTGCACAGGGGGGATTCGAACCTCCCTTTAATTGTTCCTCCAGGTCATAAACTACAGAGACGTGGAAGAAATTCCTGAGCAAAATGCTGCTGCTGGCTGTGTCCCCTCTGCTGGGCCGAGTCCCCAGGGACGGGACGGGAACCGGGGCCACAAACAAAACGCAGCTCAAATGATAAAAGTGAGGAAAGTGTGCGAAGAGGAGAATCAGGAAAGTCAAGATAGAGAACCCTGGGGCTGTAGCAGCCATCCTGCTCCCGCGAGTCCCTGCTGCCATGGTGGGATCCGAGCCAGCATGGCAAACCCATGACACAATTAATAGGAAAACGTACTTTTCTTTGACATTTTGGGTTAAAACCCACAAACTTTTCCACAGCCCGGGGAACCACACACACTCGGTGTGGCAAATGGGGCCTCCTGCTGTGAGGCTGAGCCGGGTGACCCCAGTGAGCATCACAGCACCCGGGATGGGGTGACAGGTCCCTGGGGGGCAAGCTGCCATGGGGAGCTGGTAACCAACATGCAACGGTGCTTTCTCTCTCCCTTCTCATTGCCTTTGTGCATGTCCTGCTTGTTCTTCAAAGCCCCTGACTACCCCACTAGCTTTTTTTCCTCCTCTCCTTTCTCCAAAAAGTATGACATTATCACCATCTGTAAAACTGCCAAACAAGTGACTCGCCTCTACATTTCCCTGCAGGGCTGCTCTTCAATTAAAAGCCTTTCTTGATGTTTTAGCTTTCACCTCTCTTAATTGAGGTTCCCTTTTTTCCAGCCTCCTCCCCCTTTTTAATTAGAGGCTAAGATGCTGGTTACAGAGCTTTGCAACGGGCAACCACGGGACCCGGGGGCGCGTTCGGGGGCATGAGCTGCCAAAGCCGAGCTGCTCCCGGCCCGGCCAAGTGTCACGGAGCCCGGGAGCAAAAGCCAGCAGAAAAATATAGGATCCAGGCCACGTATAAAGTGATCCTGCCCTTGGTACTTGCTCCCAGGCTCCAGCTGTCAGCACTTCAGCAGCTAATGATGCCGTGACACTTTTTCTTTCACTGTTGCTAATGCAGGGCAGGGACGTGAGAGACGCAGCCTCACACCAGGCACCCACATCTCCCCTCCTGGAGCACCACTGCAGCACCACCACCCCCAAACACTTTAAGAGCATGAGCTGGGTTAAAAGTAGTGACGAAAACAACCCAAAAAAGCCAAAACCAAGCAACACCAAAACACACAACTGTGCATCCTCTGTAATTCGCCTGCTAATTTATGACCAGGTAAGCCTCTCCCCTGCCAAGCTTTTCTTCCCAAAAGAGGAGGGTTAGAAACACTTCATAAAAAAATATTGAGCACTTCACAAATTTTGCAAGTCCTTCTTGTGCAGGGATGGGGAAAATGACTCATTTTGTAAAAATACAGTATGTGTGCAAGCAAAGCAGCCACACACCTTTATCTTATGTCCAACCTTGGCTAAGTTCAGAAGCCTCTGATTATGTACGCTCAGACATTTTTAAAAGCTGCTTATTTGTGAAAACCAATCTTCTTATAAAATAATGAATTGGAAGCTTTCACGGGAATTAACCACATGCTGCTGGGAACTGGGGCGCAGAGGATAACAGAGATATCAGGGAAGTTTGCAGCTTGGCTCCCTCCCCAGCTGGGCTGGTTCTTATGGGTGCTTGCTGGTGATGCAGAAACCAGATGCCCCAGACTGGGATGAACTGGGATTTGGGAGCTCATTGCGAAGGGTTTCCACGCAGCAGAGCCACTCCGCGCTGCAGATGCATCCCCTGGTGCATCCTGTGCGGGTCCCCCGGCCCCTCCACGCCGCTGCTCGAGCCTCGGTTGTTCCAGATGTCCTTGAAACGCTGCTGAAGGGACAAACGTCTGCAAAACCACTCTTGCTGTCCTGACCATTTTATTTCTTCCTTTCTACAGCAAGCCTTGTAGCTTGTAAATGCTTAAACCAGCCTCGACAACTCTCCAGCAGTTTAAAGCCCGCAATGCTGCATTGAAATCCTTCCGTGACTTCAGGTAGAGATTTTATTGCTGGTCTTGAAACAGTTTGAGAATTTCTGATGTTATATGTTATCATTCATTTGCAGCATCCAGTCACCTGACAGACTCATGGCATGGGGTTTGGGAGGGGAGAGCAGGAGCTGGAGCAGAAGGGCTGCCCAGAGCCCATCTCAAGGCCTTGCAGATGGGCAAGAAGATGCTGTCGTGAGCTCTTGGATGGCGGCGGCTGAAGCGAGGACATGAGGACTGGGGGGAAATGCAGGGGCAGGAGCGGGGTTTTCCAGCCCAGAGGGATGGAAGGTGCCTGCAAGGAGTCGGCACAGGGTGCTTGGCAAACGAGACCACTTAGGTGGCAACGTAAAGCCATGGGGGAGCCGGGGAGAGGGGACACGCAGGTGGCACCTGGCTGATCTGCAGGCACAGGGGTATAAATACACAGCTAAAGCTTGGGGATAAATTCTGCAGGAGGCATACACATTTTTGTAGACAATAATTTTGATTAACAGATACAAAAATCAGTTTTATAGGGGCTTTTAGGAGGATGTTTGCCACCATGAATCAAAACCAAGCGCTCTCACCTAGCTAGAGGACAGGCTGGGAATGGGGCTGCGGGGCAAAGCGTGTGCCCGGGACTGCGTGTCCACCACCCCCTGCTCCATGGTGGCTCGAAGCTTGGCCAGCACTGGAGCGACTGAAAAAAGTGATGTTTTACCCCTTAAAGATCATTTCATGCTCTAATGAGACTCCTTAAAAACACAAACAAGCCACCTGACGCGGCAGGATGAAAGCCCATCTCCATGGCAGTGATTTTCCTGAAGACGCTTTTCATCTTTGGCTGCTGGAAGCTTTGACATAAAAATTTATCACATGCCCTCCCCTAATAAAATGTGATGGTTTTACTGTAGTTTTTATATAAATGTACATTTAGTTTTGAATTATACCAAGAGGTAGGCGCTAGCTTTGGTCACATCTGTGACATGCAGCGTAAATCACGGCTCCCTAGCAGCTTCCCAGGACCACAGTCTTCTGCCTAAGGGTGCGGGTAACTTCTACTGACTTCAGTGGAAGTTTCTGGTATCCTGCAGTGAGAGAATAGACCCCCAGAGACTCATTTGCTGTTAATTAAAATCAGGAGACTAATAGAACTGGGCACCATGGTGCAGTCGAGCACTGTGCTGCTTCCTGCAGCTCTCCAAAATGCATCTTGTTTCTGACTCCCAAACTGCTTGTTTTGGCTGTTACACCCCCAAAATTGCTCATTTTGGCTGTTACAGCCCCAAACAGCGCCCAGTGCCTTTTCATTTCTTGCCCCGGGCCAGCAAAGCCCACAAGCACGTGGCTGGTGCATCAGCCGATGGAACAGCCGCCTTTGATCTGATTGAGCATAACGAGCAGCACGGGACCTCGGGAGATGCACCGTCAGCACGATTAACCACGTTCTCCGGGGAAAGGGTTACGCCGGGGAGATGGGAGGATGGCTGGTGATGGAGGAGTAGCAGATGGTCTCTCTCAAGGAGAACGCTGGGACAGTAATTACAAGAGACAAGAGGAGAGCTGCTGGCTCACTCGCAGGAATTTATCCAAGCCTCCATGGACAGCGGAGAAGGAGGTACAAGGGGGAATGAAAACTTTTGCCCACAGGCTCCCAGTGCCTCAGCCAGAGCCCACCCACCTCTCCAAGGTGATATGGGCTCTCCCTTCACTTTGTGCCACACCTGCAACTCCCTCATCACCATGATTTTAGATACTTTAAGCTTGGCTTTGTTTCTCCTGCTCTATGTTGTACAAAGGGCATCCCAGTCACCATGCTGCTTGTCCCAGACACTTCCCAACAGGTCTGAGATAAAGATGTGACTTTGGTTCTTGCTCCTTGCGTGACACAAGCTGTGCCAGGATTGTGTAGCAAGGAGAAGATGAGGGGAAACTCCCTCAAGTTGCACCAGGGAGGTTCAGATTGGATAATGGGAACAATTTCTTCCCCAAAGGGCTGTGGGGCATTGGAACAGGCTGCCCAGGGCAGTGCTGGAGTCACCATCCCTGGAGGGTTGGACAGACGGACATGAGGTTCTCAGGGACATGGGGCAGTGTCAGGAGTGGACTCGATCTTAAGGGTCTTTTCCAAGCAAAATGATTCTATGGTTCTAGGAGGGATGGGCTGGCTGTGACCTGGAGCATCAGTTCCCAGGGCTGCTCAGGGAAGAACAAAATAGAGAGCAAAACTCACCATTTTCAGGTGCTTCCTCATGCTCTTTTGCCCAGCTGTGATTTTATGCCTTATGGCCCCTCTACCCCATGCCCTCTTTTTTTTCTCTACCACAAATCTCTGCTCCTGTTGGAGTAGCTCCCTGTCAGCCAAAGTGTGGCAGAGGTTAGAGAAGGGTTTAATTAGAGCTCCTCTCCCTCACCACCCGCGCTCGCCGGTGTCCCCACCATGGGGCTGGGTGAGCAGGGCACATGGAAGCAAAGAGGTGAGGAGGGCTGTGCCATCCCCTGGTGCTTTTCTTGGGGGGGATCCCCCACCCATATGTACCTCTCGATGTCTTAGCTCTGCAGTGCAGCCCGAGCAGTAGCTGAGACCTGCAGCTGATGAGGAAATCAGGGCTAATTAGAACTGCTAATTAGATTGCTGCTGAAACACCGTCTCTGTGCTTTGAGATGGGTCCCTCCTGCTCTGAGGGCTCTCTCTGCCTGTGCCACCCCATTGGCAGCACATGAGCCAAAAATAATAATTACAAAATAACAAAAAAAGATCACTTTTGACAAGACTGAGGCATTTCCCATCACACTCCCGCTGACTTGGGCAGAGCTGCAGCCTCAGCCCTGCCAAGGGCACCGAGCCAGGAACATCCAAGGGAGATCTACCATGTTTCCCATTCATCCAGATCAGCCCTCAGGTGAAGCTGCAGAGCTGGGATTTGACTCCTGCAAGCTTTGCCAGAGGGCTCTGCAGCACATCTGCCCAGCTCTGGCACCAAAACCCTTCCGCTGTGGCAGCGGACCAGCAGTGCACAGCACAGGGTGACATCCTGGGGACAGCCAGCTCAAGCTTTCCTGTCCCTTCCCAGCAGCAGCAAACCCCAAGGTCAACTCAACTGCTCCTGGAAGGACACTCAGTGCATGTATCCATCACCCCCAGGGAGGGAAGGGACCATCTCCCCCTCCTCAGAGCAAGGGGTTGAAATTAAAAGCCCTCAGGACTGTAAAGTGCAGACCCGCTGCACTTGTGAGTTTACCTGGCGTTTGTTGTGCCACGTACCCGCCGTCCTCACCAGAGCAGAGCCACACAGACACTTGGTTTCGTTGCCGCGACTGTCAATGTTTGTCTTGCAGGACGCGGCATTGACCAAGGCAGACGTACCCTTGGGTCAATACCATTTGCTACTTATACCAGCAGACTTTATTAGGAGTGCCAGATTAGGCTATAAGGCCCTGATTTACTAGAGCACTTAAGCCCGTGCCTAACTTTAAATACACAAGCAGATCCATTGACTTCAGCAGTTTAAGGCTCGACATTTGTAAGTAACTTGCTGAACAAGGACCTCCATTATTCATCTGAAACCCCGAGTAATGCATTCCTTAGGAAATAACTGTGGCAAACTCCACAAATCCCTGCTGAAAGGGCATCCTAAAACCCTGGCTAGATGAGAGCTTAGCTGGGATTGCTTTGTAAACAGTGTGCATATATATATACACATATATTTTAAAATCAGACAGTGCAAGATTCAGATTGCAGAGGTCCCAGCGCCACCTCCTTGCTGGGTCTCAGGAGAGGTGACACAGCAGCACAGCAAAGCTTCACAGCACAGACCAGCCTTGCCCGTAACACAGCCATAGAACAGACAATGCAATTAAGCCAACTAATTTAAGTACAAATATAGGTGCTTTTACCACAGACATTGCAGCCAATAGTGCAGCTCCTGTTACTGCCATACCAAGGTGATATTAAGCCACACAGAGCTAAGCCATGGTGGAAAAAAGCTACAGGCAGAGGCAGGAGGCATCTTCCTACTTCAGGGACCCCCCCCAAGCAGCAGAACCCCCCAGGGGTACAGACCCACAAAGCAAAGCCAGCCCAATGATGGCACCAGCCACAGGACCCCCAGGTCACAGTGATGGAGCAGAGCCAACAGCAAGTTAAGGACCACACACACAAAACCAGCTCATAACTCAAGCAAGGAGCAAAGGGCTCAGCTTAAATGCATCTCCCAATTGATGGGGGAGGTGCCCAAATGAGGCTGTTCCCACCCCCTCAGCACCCACCTTCCCAGCTGTGCCCCACCAGCACCCTGATGCTCAGAGCCTCTCGGGCACTTTCCTCAGCCAGAGTGATTTCCTCTGGAACAGGTTTTGGAGAGCAGCGATGTGGGCAGGATGTGTCCCGCTGGCCACCCTGCTCCGTTTTTAGGGGACCAGAGCAGGGGACCCCAGTTTGCAAGAGACCCGGAGAGGCAGCGGCCAGCTCGGCCTGTGCCCACGCCGTATTTGCTGTTACTGCGGCTGCAATTATCCCCTGCAAGTCGTCAGGAGCAACCTGCGTGGCATCAGCAGGGAAAGCACCGCGCATGCTTTGCTGCTGGCGTCCAGCAAACGGCTGGCAAAATGAGCTAAAACAACATGGGTTTGAGCCATTTCATAAAATGTAATAGAGAATTATATCCCCTTTGTGCAATTCCACCAGATAGTTGGAAAAAAAAAAAAAAAGCAACAACATCAACCCAGAAATCTGTTGAAAGGATCTCATTCTGCGTTCAGCCTGATGAGCAACAGGAGAAATCTTTGCGCATCCAAGTACATTTGCCAGTGCCCTGTGAGATGCGCTATTACGCTATATAGCTTTTCCATACATTGCACCGTGTCTGCACAGCTCGGCCACCGCCTGTAGGTGCGTGGGTGGGGGTGTGTGCGCACAGACGGGTCCCTGTGGATGTCCCTGTGCTGGTCCCTGTGTCAAAACCCAGGAGTGGGAGGAAGAGGGTCTGCAACTCTTCATCATCCTCGCCATGCTGCTGCTGGGGGTTTTCAAGCGATGGGAAGCAGGGAGAGCCAAATGTTATGGATCCCTCAACCACTGTTATTTGTTCCCATGTGCATTGCTGGTATTTTGCATTAAAATATATGTTGTTAAATTTATGCCTTAATATATATATGTGTGTGTAATATGGCTGAGTTACGGTTGCTGTGGGAACTATAACTTCTTTTTTTCCAAGAGGCTGTTATATGTCTTATTATGTTGTATCATCTGCAGGATGGCTGGAAACAAGATTGCTGCTGTTAATCCTTCAGCGTGGAGGGCTGATTAAAACCAACCATCCCTTCCTTGGGTCCAGAGCTGCATGTAGGTCTGTATCTGCGTGTGGGCAGTCCTGGTGTTGTGGGCTCTAATTAGACCACTCGTTTGATGCAGAGGGTCCAGGCTGCAGGAAACAGCACGGTGTAAAGCAGGGGTGTATAAATGTAACTACTCCTATATTTGTACAGTCCTAAAATTCCATTCGGCCCTTTGAAGGCAACTGCGAGGCTGATGCAGCCCCCAGCGAAAATGAGTCTGACGCCCCTGGTGTAAAGCATCGGTTTGAGCTGGGTTTTCCTTGCTGCTCTGCTGAGGTGTGAGCAGTTGGCTGGGGACAAGTGTGGCCATGCTTGGGTTGGGGACCGGCTGCGCTGCTGCTCCCACCTCTCCCATCCTCGCTGGAGGGTAAAGCTCCTGCTTCCCCCACTCTGTGGCTTGGGCAGGATTTGGGCTGGGTCCCAGACTGAGCATCCCCATTGATCTCCATGTGGGAGCTGGGAACCAGCAGAAGGGCAGATCCCAATCCCCATGGGATGCAGCGCCATGGAACTCCTGCCTGACCTCCATCCCTTCCTGTTGCTATCAGAACTTGCCCAAACCCCTGCCACAGAGTTCATTCTCGGGGGAGATGCCTGTCCACAGCCCCTTCCATACCTGGTCCCAGCACGGCTGTGCAGAGGACGTGCCCGCCCATCTCATGGGGCGAGCGTTTGGGGAGCATCTTCATCCTCGCACGCAGAGGTGAGGCGGCACTTGGGGGCACTGAGACGCTGCTGGGACCATCACATCAAACGCTGCTGAACGCAGGATTTGCTCCCGAAACCCCAGCTCTGAGTCCTCCAAACATGATGGGGTTTGTTTGTGTTTTGGCTGCTGCGAGTCACTGAGGTGGCTGATTAAAGGCTTTAATGGGCCATGGAGAGGGTTGATTTGCTGGGAGGCTGCTGTAAAAAGATGGGAAGGCTGCTTAGCGTTTCGGTCACTGGAGGTACAAACAAAGGCTGGGTTTTGCTAGCACATGTGCACTCCCCTCGTAATGAAACGCAAATTGCTCACCGAGAAACTGCTTCAGGATAGAGATATTTGTGCGAGGCTAAACGAGCTTCTTACCGTTTAAATATTTATTCCTTTCCTCACACTTTTTTTAATTTGCAGAAGGTGTATAAAAGCTTCAACGCACATTTAAAGGGAAGGGAAGTAAGTAATTTCTAGCTGTTAAATGCTACCCCACTGGACCTCTCCCTGGCGGGTGTAACACCTACATCTCCTATGGTGTCCTAAAGAACAGCATGTTTGGGTGCCCAGGGTCCCATAGGGCTAGAGCTGCTGGCACCGAGAGGCAGCGCTGGCTCCAAATCCCAGCAGAGACCCAAGAAGCAGCCCCTGAACAGGACATGGAGGGAGGACCCGGCAGTGCCAGACCTGGAGGGATTGAAGCCCAGGCAGGGCCAAGAGCCAGCCCCAAATCCACCTTTAAGCCAGGCCTGGGCTCTGGGAAGCCCAGCAGCATGAGCGGCTTTTCCTTTAGAGCATCGATCCCAGGCAGGCTCAGCTCCGGTGGCCAAGACCCCAACCCAAGGACTGGCCTGGGGGGTTTCCAGCCCAGAGCCACCCCATCACATCTCCCTGTGGAGGGCAATGTCCCCCAGGCCAAGGTGTTCTCCAGAGTGTGGCAGCATCCTGTCACTGCTCTGCTGGGGACTGTTCATGCCAGGGATAAAGATTCATCCAGCTGAGGCTGCAGGAAGGAGTCATTTACAGGGGAGGGATGAATCCCACTGCGGGGTGACATTCCCTGCATGACTGATGGCTTTGGGAGCACTATTCTGAGTCTGTCCCCACTGTGAGGAGGTGGAGAGGCAGAGGATGGGGTGGGGACAGTGCAGTTTTTGGGGTGTCCTTGACCCCAAGCCCCCAGGAACAGGCTGGTGAGAGCACAGGAGGAAAAGGGACAGAGGGAGAGACTTCCCTTGGGCTTTGTACATGTTGATTCAGATCCTTCCCAGGTGACTTCTCCGCTTTCACACTGTCACTCAGACCTCAAAAGAAAAGATTTCCTGAAGAAATTAAAAGGAAAACTGGTATATTTTCTGCTTTGAGCCAGGGCCTCATTAAAGCCCAAATTCCCTCTCACTGGTAGGGTGAGAGTTTTGCTCCATCTCGCTACAGGGTGTTTGGGCAAAACTAACCCAGCATGAACCCAAACACAAAAGGTTGGATGGAGCTGATGGAAAATGAAGCCATGAGCTCCCTGGCTGCCTTGGTTGCACACAAACAGCCGGGCCCTACTTGTGCAAGACTTGCTTCACTCCTGCCCGCACATCCCTCCCTGCCCGCACATCCCTCCCTGCCCGCAAATCCCTCCCTGCCTGCACATCCCTCCCTGCCCTCACATCCCTCCCTGCCTGCTCATCCCTCCCTGCTCGCTCATCCCTCCCTGCCTGCACATCCCTCCCTGCCCTCACATCCCTCCCTGCCTGCACATCCCTCCCTGCCCGCAAATCCCTCCCTGCCCGCACATCCCTCCCTGCCCTCACATCCCTCCCTGCCTGCACATCCCTCCCTGCCCGCACATCCCTCCCTGCCCGCACATCCCTCCCTGCCCGCTCATCCCTCCCTGCCTGCTCATCCCTCCCTGCTCGCTCATCCCTCCCTGCCTGCACATCCCTCCCTGCCCGCACATCCCTCCCTGCCCGCTCATCCCTCCCTGCCTGCTCATCCCTCCCTGCTCGCTCATCCCTCCCTGCCTGCACATCCCTCCCTGCCCGCACATCCCTCCCTGCCTGCACATCCCTCCCTGCCCGCACATCCCTCCCTGCCCGCACATCCCTCCCTGCCCGCACATCCCTCCCTGCCTGCACATCCCTCCCTGCCCGCTCATCCCTCCCTGCCTGCACATCCCTCCCTGCCCGCACATCCCTCCCTGCCTGCACATCCCTCCCTGCCCGCTCATCCCTCCCTGCCTGCACATCCCTCCCTGCCCGCACATCCCTCCCTGCCTGCTCATCCCTCCCTGCCCGCTCATCCCTCCCTGCCCGCACATCCCTCCCTGCCCAGCCACGAGTCGCAGTCAGGCAGCTCACAGTGTTGATGGAAAAGTACTGCAGTGAAATGAGAGATTTCCCTTCCACAAAACAGATATTTTAGAGTTATTTACGTACTGAATGTACCAGGGTTGCTATTGTCTCTGCAGCTCCGTTTATAGTGATCCGTGCAGTGTGAGTGTAGCATCGCGGGCTGTGTGCTGGGGAGGGCTGCCCACACGGCACGGGTGCTGCGGGAAGGAGCGTTTGGGCTGGCATTCCCACCTCCCCAGTGCTGCCTGACCTCAGGCCAAGCACTTACTGGTGCTTTGTACCAGGGCAAATGCAGACATTGAGTTTTGCTCTACAATTGCTTGTCTGTTGTAAAAGGCAAGTGGAGGTTTAGAGGCGAGCCAAGGGAGTGGGGATGGCAGGGACGGGACAGTGACATTAGGGCTGCAGCTGGGCAATGATCCCATTCCCATGCTGGCTCCAAGACGACAGCATAGTTGGGAGGATATCAAGGTGGTGCTCATGCTGCCTGCCCACCCTGTGCCTCAGTTTCCCCATCTGCAGAAGGGGGTGGCTGCAGCAAGTGTGGGTAGGGTGTCTGGCAGCCCTATGGCAAAGACACCTCACAAGCCCTGTCCTAGGAGTCGCGATGCTCCAGTGGGCACAGAACCAGGTCCCTGTCCCCAGCGCTTGTCCCCGCTCTGCTTTCTTTGTCACCAAGCGTCGATCCACCCCAAATAGCTGCATTTCCAGGAGCCCTGGCTGTTTACAGTCAGCATGACATCGCTCTGCTTTGCAGTTTACCTTCCGCTCTTCAGACAAGTTTATTCGTGCCTTTCAGTTGCTGTTTGGCTTGCAAGTCGTTCCCAGCCCGAGGTGCCTCCGCACGGCCCCGTCCCTGCTCTGGTTCTGCCTCTTGTCGCTCACCATCTCCCCTGGGTTTTCCTGGTGACTGGCTGGCCTTGGGATTTGCACCACCTGGTTTGGTGCCAATCGCCTGCGTCTTCTTCTGCCTGTTCCACATTATTTTTCTTTTCTTCTTGTTTCCACCTCCACCCCACCCCCCTTATGTTATTTATTGCAATTTGGTTTACTGACGTTCTGTTGGGTTTTATTTTTCTTGGCATCGCATCTTTGGGGATTTCACTCACATTATTTCAGCCCAAATTTGCATTGACATCATTCTGTTTCTTCTTTTCCCCCTGCCTGATTTTTCTTTGGAGGCAGCAATGTTTCAACGTTCCAGGACATGGTTTAGGGACAGTGCTCTCTGACCTTATTCTGCAGTTTGCCTTCCATGGCGTGTGATTTCTCATAAACTCACGCTTGGCCTCGGGCAAGCCCAGGCAGCGCCTGCTTTAGTGTTTCTGAGCTGGGAAAACGTTTCTGAGTCCGTATCATGAGCGGCTGCAGGGGCCATGTCCTGGCCAGGAGCAGGAGAGCTGCCTGTGGCACCAGCCCCTGCCAGGTCAGTGTCTTCTCTCTGCCCCCATTTCCTTGCCACCAGCACCAAGATAACAGTGCCTGTCTGCTCTGGCATCTGAGGAGGTGGAAATACCCCTGTTACCTGCTACAGGCTCAGGGAAGAGTGGCTGGAAAGCTGCCTGGTGGAAAAAGACCTGGGGGGTGTTGATTAACAGTAACTGAACATGAGCCAGCATGTGCCCAGGTGACCAAGAGGCCACCAGCATCCTGAGCGTACCAGCACTGGTGTGGCCAGCAGGCCCAGGGCAGTGACCGTCCCTGTGCTGGGACCTGGGGAGGCTAAACCTCAAATCCTGGGGTCAGTTTTGGGCCCCTCATGCCCTTAAGGTGCTGGAGCGAGTTGAGAGAAGGGAACGGAGCTGGTGAGGGGTTGGATCACAAATGTGATGGGAGCGGCTGAGGGACCTGGGGGTTCAGCTGGAGAACAGGAGCTGAGGGGAGACCTTCTGATCTCTGAACTGCCTGAAAGGAGCTTGGAGCCAGGGGGGTCGGGCTCTGCTCCCCAGGAACAAGTGCCAGGAGCAGAGGAAATGGCCTCAAGTTGCACCAGGGGAGGCTGAGGTTGGATGTGGGGAACAATTTCTTCCCCAAAGGGCTGTGGGGCATTGGAACAGGCTGCCCAGGGCAGTGCTGGAGTCACCATCCCTGGAGGGTTGGACAGAGAGACATGAGGTTCTCAGGGACATGGGGCAGTGCCAGGGGTGGGTTATGGTTGGACTCGATGATCGTGAGGGTCCCTTCCAACCAAAATGACTCTATGATTCTATTACTGAAGTTCACTGCCATGGGACAAGAACGATTGCTACCATCCCAAGGAGAGATCCGAATTCCCATGCGAGAGATACTTCTTTGGCTTAAAGCCAAGTTGGTTGGGGTGCCCCACACAGTTGGGTGTCACTGGTGCCCCCACACACCAGGGCACCCACCGCTTCCACAGCCATATGGTGGTTCATGTGCTGTGACCCACTGGTGTGACCTGGCTGCTCACTTCTGGGTAGGTATCGGGACTGGGAAGATGAGGATGGGTGGGCAGGAATGGCACCTGAATGCTCCAGAGTGTGTCTCCTTCTGCTCCTCAGCCACTGCATGCATTTCAGAAGCCTTATGAGCTCCCTGGCATCTGGTCCTTCCTCACTGATGTTAATATTCAGCCTTGGAAAAACCATAATTATATACAGCACAAATAGTCTGGGTAGAGACACACGGGGATGTGACAAACCAGAGTGGGAGGGAGATACCAGCAGTACAGTAGGTACAAAAGCACATGGGATCCCTAAATCTCTGCCCGATGCATCTTCTGCCCAATTACCAATTCTTATCCCTGACAATCTGTCACGGAGGCACTCCGAGGTTAGTTTAAGGGACAACAGGGTCCAAAACAACTTTTATTAAACCAGTGAGAAACAGGGTTTTAGCACTCCAAAAGTGACTTGAATACAGGTTCGGATATCAGTTGAGGAAAATTATTAAGGGGCAGCAACTAATACAACAGGAGGTCCACAGTGTGCATGCACGTGGCTTCACCAAAAACAATGCCAGAACTGTCTCTGAGTCCGGGAAGAGTCCACACTGCATGAACACAGTGCGGGATTATTCTTAAAGAGATACACATACTCGTAGTGAGTACGGAAAGTGTACACTCGCGATTCCGTGAAGGTAAATTTATAATACACTTGCAATCCTGCGAGGGTTAATTTACTTACACGTGCAAATGTGCACGGAATACTACATGTGCTTACGTGGAAGCACGGGAGGAAAACACACTCACGATTGTGCGAGGAAATAATTTAAAGTACGCGTGCAAATGTGCACGGAAAGTTACTCGTGCTTGTATTAAGCATGGAAAGTTACACGTGCGTATGTGCACGGAAAGGATAAATACACTTGCGATTATGCGAGGATTAATTTTGCACGTGCTTATATTAAGCACGGGAAGTTACACGTGCATACGTGCACAGAAAGTATAAATATACTCGCAATCCTGCGAGCAGTTTTACTCACACCCGAGGCGGCAAGGCAAGCGGAGTATCCATCCCGGGCAGGGGGGCTCTCGGCGGCAGCATCTCTCTCGTGCTCCGAGAGACCTGCAACAATGGGTGGAATCTCGACGAGAGTCCCGTTTTTATAGGCTGATCAGACCTAACTGGGCATTCTAGAAGCTTCTCTGCACCCCCACACTGGCTGTGGGTGCCCCTGAAGCCTCCAAACATCCCCCACACTGGTCATAGGTGCCCAGCGGCTCACTGGTGCCTCGGCAATCCCTTCTCCTAATGGCCCTGGCCAGGGTGCTCTGGGCCAAACAAAAGAAGCTGTTAGCCTCAAGTAGCAGAGAGAGAGGGAGATGTGCCTACTCCATCCATACTGAAGGAGGGTGGGGAGAGAGGGGGGTTTGCATTCTGCCACACAATCCCCTTGCTAGAGACCTGCTGGGGAAGGGTAGGGGGAAGCTGGACAGACAGACTGACCACCAGCCATCACGTGAAGCTGGGGAACATCCCAAGGTGAGGGCAGAGGGATGCTCAGCAGCAAGAGCACAAACTCCTGGTGCCACCACCTGAGGTGCAGCCCTGCAAGAGGCTCTGAAAAGCCACAGCAAGACCCCCTGTCACATCACCCCAGTGCACGGGAACTGATGGAGTATTGTGGAGCGGTGGACATGGGGGTCGTGTGGCCACTGCTGTCTGTGGGGAAGGACCATGGCCACGTATCCCTGCACGGGGCTTTGCTCTGGGGCCTGACACCCACCAGGGCTGAGCCTCCACGTTGTGCATGGCACCACCACCACAACCTGGAGCTGTGCCTGGAGGTGGAGGCTCTTAAGAAGGAGAACTCCACCACCATGCTGTGTAATCGCAACTGCCAAGTGCATCCTCCCAGCCTCAGCCTCCCAAACCTGCCAAACAGAGCTGGAGCCTCATCCCACCCCACATCCCGGCACTTCCAAGATTGACTGCAGGTGCTAGATTTTATCCTCAGCCAAGAAGAAAGGAGGTGGAGGATGCACGGAGGGAGCCAACAGGAAAAACATGATCAGACATCCTGAATCGCAGAAAAAGCTACAGCATGGCATGTCTGAGCAGAACAGCATGTCGTTGCTAGCAGCCCATGTACTTCAGCTGCTGCTAAGAAGGAGAAAGATCTCGGCACAGTGTCTGATGGGGGAACCGCGAGTCCAGACTTCATCAAGTACATCTGAGATCCACATTTAGACTCTCTGGGAAATGCTGGCTGAAAGGAAGCTGGCATGAAACTTCCATTTGCAATCGCAAGGGTTTGGGTAAATCAATCTCTGCAGAGTCCTTTGGAAACCTCAGTCTGATGGCTTTAAATATTTACTGTACTCCTGCACGCCAGATGCCAAAATTGCAGGGTACGTCCTCCCAGGCAGCCACTTGGTTTAGATGCAGTAAAGCCTCCAAAACAGTCTGCGCAGGTACCGATGACAAACAATCCTTAATATATTACGATTTGCAGTTGAAAAACTCTGAAATGCATTTGAGTTTGGGGAAAAAAGAAAAAAACCAAGACAACCCAGAAATAATTTTGATGGTTACGAAGCGTGAGTGTCCTTCACGTGCAAGGCTGGTGGGGAGGGCAGGAGGAGGAAAGCCCCCGTCTCAGCCAGCTGTGCCCACCGGCTGCCACTGCAGGGATCAGCAACCAAAACACCCACCTGGGATCGTCTCCCTGTGCTTCTGTGGTTTTGGATGACTCGGCCAGGGAAACTGGGAGGCAGAGATAATGCTCATCCTGCTGTGCAGCTAATGACATTGCCATCTCGGAGGCTTTAAAGTGGCCGGAGTGAGCATTAGGAGCCTTTGGGATCCATCATTTTTTCTCTTAAGCAGAACAGCAATAACATCTATTTTTCCCTTATTAAAGATGCCTCCGATGTCCCTGCCTGATACATGGAGAGCCCTTAATCGAAACCTAAAAATTCAGCAAAAGGCACTGGAAGAGAAACTTTTCTCTCTTGCTTATGTCCTCTCCCAGAGTGACAGAGCCCTTTGCCTGCTCCCTCACTGTGCTAGCTCAGGGAGCAGGGGCAGGACAGGGGGCTGCTCTGCTCTCCAGACATGTCAGATGAGGCTGTTGGCAGCCTACCTGGATGGAAATGTCTACAGGTGACCTGCAAGGAAAGCCTGGAGACTGAGCAGAGCATGGTGAGAGGGTGTCCAGAAGCCACCTGCGCTGGCCAGGCTGCAGAGGAGGTGGCATGGGAACATCCCAGCTTCAGTCTCCCAGCCAGTTTGCTGCAGGTCTGTCAATGACGACAGAAGATCTTCGTGTGTTTCAGAGACACCTGATAATAGTGGAGCATCTGATTGTAGCATGGAGGGTGTTGGTCTCTTCTCCCAAGTGATGGGATGAGAGGAAATGGCCTCAAGTTGCGCCAGGGGAGGTTGAGGTTGGATGTGGGGAACAATTTCTTCCCCAAAGGGCTGTGGGGCATTGGAACAGGCTGCCCAGGGCACTGCTGGAGTCACCATCCCTGGAGGGTTGGACAGACGTATAGATGTGGCTCATTCCTGGGCACTTGAGGTCCCAATGAGGACATGGCCCAACCCTGGGGATGCTGTGATGAGCAGCGAGTGTTCCGTGAGGCAAAGCTCCCAGCAAAACACCCTGCGGGGACCCAGAGCAGCAAACCCTGCTGGGTGCTGCTCTTGGAACTGCTTGGACTGATCCACACTGCTGGAAAGTTATGGTGACAAATCTTACCTGGAGCTTGGGGGGGTGAGTTTTGGCTGTGCATGAAGCCAGCAGGCAGCATCTTGCTTCATGTGTCCCTCACCAGATGGTCTGGAGCCTGGCTATGCTGCCCACCCTGAGATGCACCAGCATTGCTGCAGAGCATGGACAAAGTGCAGAGATCTAAAAAAAGAGATGGATGGTTCTGAGAAGGAGGTTTGGACGGGATTCAGCTGTTTGTTTAGCCAGGGCAGCACGGCATCAACTGCTGCCTGAGCAAACAGTTTGCTTCATATGTCCCAAGGGGAAAGGGCTGAAACGTCCTCAAGGCTCACCCCAGCATTTTACCAAAATGTTTATTCCTGGCCATTACAAATCTGCTGGTTGTGCTGCTGGGCAGGCTGTAGCAGGTTGTCAGCATCGTTCTGAACAACTGGCAGTTCCATGAAACAGCAAGTGCTTAAAACTCATCCCCCTGTGCTGGATCCCTCCCCAGGGCCATCGCTGCCCCGCCTGCAGCATCAGCACCCCAGTTCTGCAACCACCCAGAGCCCCAGACAGGCGGTGGCACAGGATGGACACAGCTAGTGATGGAGAGAGCCCAGGGACCAGCGACCGCTCGGCATGTCTGCAGAGTCATTTGCACCAACACAGCTCACGTGGGGTGTAACTTACCCCACTTTGCCTTGCTGTAAATGTCTGCCCATGGGAGAGGGCAGGCAAGAAGTGCAGCCCTGGCCAACCCACTTCTGCCAGTGGTCCAGAGAGACCACTGGTGGCAGCATCTGGCCACAAACATTCAATAATAAGCACCCAACACCCCCTTAAAATGGGTGTCTCAGATATCAGGAGGTTTAAACCTAAATAAATGCTGGTTCTCATTCACTAGCTCTGAACTCCAAGGAGGTCACACTTTAGTGGCTAGCAACATTCTGTAGATTTTTTTTTTTTCCCTCCAAGCCAACTGAGATTTTCACACTGAGATCCACAAAGGTACCTCACTGCTTCCCAGACCACCATTTACTTGAGATGCACATGGGAAGCACCAAGCCCCCAGCGCCTTTGGGGTTTGACTCACTTCCCTGCAGGTCCTGCAGGTGTGGAGGTGTCTCTGGTGCTCGCAGGGTGCCCTGGGTCCCCCCAACAGCTGCACACCCCAGGGTGCGTGTCCAATGCTGCTTCTCAGTTGTGTCCACAAATATAGCCCGAGCTTTACCAAAATACCAGTCACAGAATCCACAGCAAAACCATTGTCAGTGCTGCTATTGATTTCAATGGGCATCTCCAACACGTTTGAAAGCTGGAAAACAACAGTCAGAACATAACATATTCAGCTTGAATTTAATGCCCTTTCTGGTAAATGCACTGGGATGTACAAAATACAGGACTGTATGTGTGTCTGACAGCTATCTCAGTCACTGAGAAACCCTGAAGAAACCAGCTGGGAAACTCGCCACCTCTACTTCAAAGTTGGCTTATTGATAAAAAAAAAGAAAAAGGAAGAAGCATTTAAAAAACCTCAACAGCGAAACCCCAGCTTTGTCCAGCCTGGCTCTTCCAGCAGCTCTATAAAAGGGGAAGGGAAAGCAGGCGATGTGGAAGCAGAGCGCTGCTGAACCATCTCACCCGTCCCTTTCCCACAGCTCCTGCTGCTGCTTGCCCCCAGCCAGCAACAACCTTGATTTTAAAGCTGAAACCCCAAACTAGGGGGAGGTTAAAAACCATATTGGCAAAGAAGGCAGGGGTTCAAGCAGTTCGTTGTCTCAGAGACCCCACCCAGCTTGGATGTCCCTTCGCTGCAGAGCTGGCGGCACAGGGGACCCTGCTCCACAGTCAGAGCCTTGGGGTCCAGAGACCCAGGAAAAAGAATACCAGGCTTATTAAAGACTAATCAGGGACAATCCTAGTTCCTCTATAGTCAATAAAGTTTGGCTATTAACCATTATCAGGGCTGGATTTTACCCAAGGAGATTTCCTGTTAAAAATCAGGTTAATTAAAGCAGGTGGAAAGTCCTCGTGGGTCTCCCTGCTCCCACACCAGCAAATCAGGCAGTCCTGTTACAAACACACTGCCTTATCAACCTGAAGTGGGGACTGAGGGGACATAAAAAGGGACAGAGAGAGCCCAGGGGCTCAGCTTACACACCAGAGCAGTGAGATGGTTCCTTCACACAGAGTCAGCAACCCCAGAGCACAACATCATCCCACACCTCTCGCCTGGCCCATATCCCTTTCCACCATGCCCAAGCATCTCCCATCCACAAGAACCCTCCCAGCTCCTGTCCTCACCCTCCTCCAGTCCTCAACCACCTGGCCTCCCCTAGCAGCCCTTCATTTCTTTAATTGATTTTGCTTCCTGCAGATATTTTAAGCACCTGCCGTACCCAGATGGCTGGTTGATGGCAGTAGGTGACTTCACCCTGTCGGTCAGGGTGGACACAAACTGAAGCCAGCAGGGTGTAGGCTGGCTATCCTGAAGTTGAGGAATAGCTTTACATAACTGGAACAAAAGAGCCAGATTCCAGAAAGCTGCTTTTATCCGTTTGGAGGTGCCGCACTGAGCGGGGTGAGTGTTCCTCTCCCTCCAGACCACAGAAAACCATGTTTTGCATCCATCCTGGATAACATGAACTCCCAAGGCTTATCTTGGCATGGGGGCATTGCTGCAAAGCACCAGTTGAGATGCTTAAATTCAGAATTTGGAGGACATATTTTGCATTTTCCGTTTAAAGATGTGAAACAGATGCCAACTACACGATCGGTATGACACAAGGAGTATGGTCTGGGTCTAGAGGATAAGGGAAGCAGTGGAGGGACTCCCAGGTTGTGAGCCGTGTGCTCAGCCCATGTGCCAAGGACAGAGCCTCGATTATGTGCTGATTAATCCACGAATGTACAAAAAGTAATTCTTCAAACTCGCTGCCCAGGCTGAAGAGCGGGAAGGGAGCTCCTCTTTGCAAGACCTCAAAATCCACTGTACAACACGTAGTCATCTCTTTCAGAGACCCAGAAATAATCAATCCAGCTCTAACTTTTCACATAAACCAAGAGTTTTTTGATACTTGCTTTCCACTTTTTGCTTTCATAGAGGAGCCTTTCCTGTGAACCTTTCTGGTGCAATAAAGTTAAGCTGCTCGGACTAAGGCTCCTGAATGCAATAAATAAGGGTGGCTTGAATTGGTGGCTGAGCTGCTTATTGCATGAGTGGCAGCCAGATAGTGCGGGGAGAGGTGTGAGAGCCAGGCTTCGGGTGATAAAACAGTTCATTTGGGATAAGCGTCCAGCAGGACAGGAGTCCAGCTAATCCTCTCCTGCGCCCGCTGCGAGGAGGAGCAGGAGCGTGGGGAGAGGAGGATTTCTCGTAGCGGTGCTGACTCTTTTCAGGAAATATTGAGAAAATACAGTTTCCTAAGTGGATCTGGGAGCTCAGAGAGACCTGAAAATACAAAATAATTGCTGGAAAGGAATCTGAAAATGATAACTCCTTTTCTTCTGCATAGCGTTACACTTCACTTCTCCTGATGGAAAGTTCAAGAGCCAGCTCTTTTTCCTCTTTTCATTAACTCCTACGACTACGTACATTTGAGAAAAGCTTCCATTAGTCACAGTTGCTTTCCTACTCATCCTTCACGCCTTTCGGTTACAAGCCCAGGCTAACTGGTACCTCTATGAAATAGATTTCATGATGATAAGTCGTTCCCTCAGTCCAGCTATGATCTGAACATCATTATGTCTGCGTAGCGTTACCTCTTTCTGAGAAGTCACGATTAGTGCAAATGCAGAAAATAATGATTTGGGACAGATACCTAATATCAAACAAACCCTCGCTCTGACTCCTACCATCTCCGGTTGGCACTGGGGAGCACCCGGCTGTGAACGAGCACCATCAGCAAGATGATCCTTTCCAATTATCTGGAACTTTAAAGGTCTGGCAGAGGGTATCTGCACACTGGGAAGCTCAGGTCTTCCCCAAAATAGAATCAGCTGTCTCTGCCACCCCTTCTGACCTTGAAATTGCCGTCGCCATGGGCAGGCGGCTGCTCTCGGCTCCAGGACCAGAGCAACTTTCCCCTCAAGGTTTAATTTTAAAGGCAGCGATTTCCATCCTTGCTGCCTGGTGAAGACCACATTTTAGTGCAAAGCCTGTACGATGGGCAACAAATCTATGTTCAGCAACCGCGAGGGCTATCTTCCTCCTTTCCCAGGCATGAAAAACCCGTGATGAAAGCAAATACTAAGAATGGGCAGCTTAGGAGCTGGAAACAAGGCAGGAGAAGCACCAGGAGCATCTGACGAGCCAGCTCTTGGCAAAAGCAGCCTGAGAGGCTCTGCTCCGATGGATTATCATTTGTCTTTGGTCTGAAAAGCCAACAACATATTTTTCCTTTCCCAACTTGCCGCCCATGTGCAGAAATGCAGGCGCGGAGGCGAGCGGGCGGCAGCGCGGCATCGCCGGGGGTGCAGCGCCCGCCAGCCGCTCCAGATGCGCGCTCTGCAGCGAGGAGAGCTGCCCGAAGCTGGCACTGTTTGCAAACAGGAGGATCTGTTGGCTCTCCGCGTTGCGCAGGCTGCTCCCCTCTGCGCTCGCGGAGCTGGCACCTCAGCCGTGCTGCTGGCGTCACACCCCGGCGGGCACGGTGCCACCGCAGCAGATGGGCACCACTGCCAGAGGAACAGTGCGCACATCCAGCGCCGGGGTGCTAGAGGGGGGATTTATGCTCGGGAATGGTAAAACAGCAGCTCATGCGGTGCTGTGACCCCTCCAGCAAAGGAGACGAGTCGCTGAACACCTGGGTGGGATGAACACCACGAAGTCACCACCTGCTCCCAGTGCCCAGTGATCGGGGGACACGATGGGAACTGGGAACCAGCTTGGAGCACAGGTATTGCCACGCGCCCCGATGCTCCTGGCTCTCAGTTCTGGAGGCAGTCATCAGTTGCAGTTGCTCGGGGCAGGCTGCTGAGCTCAGCGCTGTTAGATTTATTATACAGTCAATCTCATAAAACAAGCTCTAAACTCAGACACCTTAAGTGGGGCCCTCCATTGGTCAGACGGTCAAATCCATGCAGGGATCTTGGTCCTCCCCGGTGTCACAGCGTGGTCAGTGAGCCAGGGAGGGATGGAGCGACACCTCCACCTGCAGCACTTAATGGCCTTCTCCGGTTAAAATGCACCTCAACAGACCTGGAAATCATTTTTTGGCTGACAAGTAGATGCTAAGGTCCGCGCATGGAAATAATCCCACAGGAGTAGGGCTTGCGAGATGATGAGGGATTTTCCAAGGGCTGAAAGCAGCTGGTACACCTGAGACCTCACATGCATCGGTGCATACACGGGAAGGCACATGCAGCCCTGTGAATAAAGGCTTTTGCCATTAAATATTCTCATTTCAAGCTAGTGGCTCTTCTGTTCACACCGTTTGGGCCTGACCCCCTCTGCTTCTCTGCCACGTGCTTGCACGGTGATGACAAATATCTCGCTGTACCCCCAAGAAGTGCAGCCCTGTGCCCCAGCCCGTCTGGCATTGCCAAGCATCTTCATTAATTAGCCACACCAGCTTTAGGAGTTTTCAGGCCTTGCCTGGTTTTGAACATATTTTAGCTTCAAATATACTTATTTTAGCTTTAATAATTTTTGCAAAAATTATTGAAGGACATTTTTCAATAACTGCAACTTTCTCTAGGCTCAGATGCCTTGTGAAGCTTGTCAGTTGTCTGCTGTGTATCCTGTCATTTTGGGTTTATTTTAGTTATATTGTTACCAGCTTCTTTTAGCTCAAGTTTTGCTTAGCTTTGTGCAATTGCATGTCTTTCCCCTCCATTAAAGATCTCATATCATACAGAGAGAAGTTCAAACAAACCTTAATAACGTGGAGGGAGACAGAGGCATCACAGCCCTTCCGGCACGTTCCTGTATCCTGACAGCTGGAAATTGCCTCATGTTGAACACGGTTAGTTTGTGGGTTTGTGGACACGTCACCCTGGTCCCTGATCCCTGGCGGGGCAGTGCTGCTGTGCTCTGGGGAGCGGCGCTCGAAAAACTGCGCCACATAAGTCCAAAACTCCTGAATGAGTATCTTACTGCACTGTCTCGGCTTTTCAGAAAAACATTTCTCACAGGGGCCAGACTTGGGTTAAAAGGCCTAAAGGAGGTAGATGCACATGTGTCTGTCTGCACCCAGGGTGATTTGAGCGGCAGGACTGGAAAATCCATCCCATCTCCTCACCCCGGTGCTCCTGGCAGAGGATGCTCTGGTGTCTCCCACCCCACCAAACGCAGAATCACAGCCCAGAGATAACACGTCATTGGCAACGTTGCCTTAAATTGACAGCTTGGTGTGAAACAAGATAACAGCTTGTACTAATGAACGGGTGATTTATCAACTGATGGGTCTGGCGGTGTTTTTAATGTGGTGTAAGAGCCCGTGTAAAGGCAGAGTAGGGAACGTGTTACCTGAGCTCACGTCACGTCTGCCCCCAACCGCTTGGCTGTGGGTTATCGCCACGGATAGGAGAGACAGTTTTCCATTGAACTGACTGTATCTGATAAGTTTAAGTCAATCTCTGAATTTCTAATTAGGGGATTAGTTGGAGAAAGGATTTCCTTGGAGAATACTTAATCGTTGTTTTGTTAATTGTCAAGGATCAGGAGTAAGGACCACAGTTGCACATTACTAGCAGTATGAGATGCTAGTGCAGCTGGTTTAACAAGGATGTTAGTGCTCTCTTAAAATAACTGACGTGGAAAAGCCCCAATATTTTCATTTTTTCATGAAATGCTATGTTCTGTTTCCCCAAGTGTTGTTTTCAAAATCTGAAACATTTTTATAATTTCTGAAGTGCAGTATAACAAGGGAACAATTTCCTCTAAAACAAAAGCTGGCTCTCTTCCAAGTCATTTCACTTGCAAAAGTTTCAATTCTTCAGTTAAAAAAAAAAATACACAAATATATATATATAAAAATTCATTCTGAGCACTCGTAAGGAGAGCATCACAATTACACTTCGCCTGTCTCGTGGGATTTCTCTTTACAGTGGGTTGATTCACGGGGGAAATGAACTTGTTTAAAAGTAACAGTTTGTAATAGGAATGTTCTGCTGACTGTTCTCCACAGTAGCTGGGATCTGTTTGGGCACAACACCAGGTCCTGGAGCTGGGACGAGCTCCTTGCTCCGCGCCCACATGGTGCCCGCCAAGCGATGCTGCCCACAGCAACACAGCTCAGATCAAGAAGGCTACTGTAATTGGTCTTTTAAAAAAAAAAAAAAAAAACCCAAAACAAACAACAAAACCTATCTAAAGTCTTGAAAACTTCCAAAGTCAGCACTTGAAGAAACGTGAAATGCAATGAATTAATGAGAAAGAGAGAATGAATCATTAAAATTGCATCACTGCGCCGTGTTCCTGATCGCATCTCCCTTAATGTTCCCACAGTCTGAACAATTGATTAAGAAAAACACCGCAGCACACTAAAAATTGGAAACAGTTAAGAAGAAACAGGATTAGCGAAGTCTTACAGGAAAGGTCAATTATTTCTCCCAGTTTATTGCTAACCTGACATCTGTAAACAAATCACTAGAGGAACTCCCCGAAGACTACACTCTGTCCAACAAGACATCCTAATTAATGAGGATGCGCTATGCAAACACAAACAGAAGCAAGGAGAGACAATATCTAAACCAAGCCTTAAAAAGATATAGTGGAAACGGTTACCCAGGAGGTTGCAAGAGATCAATAAGTGAAAAGAAGGTTCAGGAGAGTCAGAATTTGCCACGGGGTAAAGGTGAATAATCTTTGTGATTATCAGAGCTAAGATGGCAAAATGAACTAAATGATTTCAGAGAGGACTTAGTGAGATTGGGTTACAAATGAAAGAGGGGTGCAATCCTTCTTGGTGCTGGGCAGCAGCTGAGGCCTCAGCCAGAGGTTTTGGGCTTTAGATGCTCTTGGACTTAGTGAGCATCTCGCTGATCTTCAGCATCTCTGACGCCCAAGTCATGGCACTTGGACAGTGCTCCACGGAGGTGCCTGATCCTGTTGTGGTTCCAGCCGAGTTCCCAGACCCAAAGGTCGTGTTTTTCTCCTCGCTGGCCAGCAGCAGTGACTCGAGAGCCGCACACACAGCAGCATCCCCTCCACCGGCCAGATCCGCGGGCAGCGGGCACAGCGCCCGCCCCAGAGCCCTTTGCACACAGCGCTGGATCGTGACAGCTGCTATTAAAGATTCCTCTTCATCAGCATCCCAACGATCAAATATGTATAGAGGCATCTGAGATCTAATTTATTTCTTGTGTGTTGCAAATTCCTTTTCTTTTTGGCTTAGGTTTTTTTTGAGCTGCTTATAATTAAGACCTTCAGATAGAGCTCAGCATGGCTGGAAACCAGCCACGCTGCTGTTGTATCTGACCTGTTTAAAGTGCATCCCCCTCTCCTAGTCAACCAAGAGATTTTTCTTTATTAATTCCAGTAATGAAGTTATTTCTTTCTTTCTTAATGAACAGAGTGACACCGCATTGAGTCACTGATGTGCAACTTGCTGTTTTTTCCCTCCCTTTGGAAAGTTTTCAAAATATTTATAAATTTTAAAAAGGAGCAGGGAAAGAAAGAAAGAAAATAAAGTTGCATTGTGTTTATTCGCTTAGCACTCCCACTTCTCTTTCTCATCGGTGGGAGCTGTAATTCATCTGATTGTCCGGGCTGCCACAGGGCTGCCTTTGGCGTGAAGATGGGTGCCCAATGTTCCCTCTTCCCCCCACTTGTCCCCCCATGCCGAGCAGCACTGCTGGGGCGCCGGGCAGGGAGGCAGCATGAGGTGCTACACGGGGGTACAGGAGCCCACCTGATGGTACGGGATCAGAGACCCTTGTGTGCACTGACCCTCACCTCAAGGGTCTTCTTTAGAGCGGGTTATTGTGACTGTGTAGCTTTGGGAAGTGCTTTGAGGTCTTTGGGCATATCCAACATATCCAACTCAACACCCATACATCCCAGAGGAGCTGGCTGGAAATCTCGACACCAGAGAATCCTCCAGAGTGATGGCATGGGCACTTTTCCTCCATAGGGTCCTTCCATTCCCCTACCAGCCCCTCACTACCCCTAAACACCAGGGAGAAGTCCGTTCCTCTTACCTGCTGTAGTCAAATGTGAATGATCAAGAAAGCTTTAGGAGCTACAGAAACACCCAGAAAGCTTCTGCATCCAGACACTGGTGGGTGCCATGGGATTTCAGCTGTAGCCTCATGGCTAGAAGGTGCTGGTTCACCCCTTGTCCCTGGGACAATGCTGGGACATGAGCTTAGCCAGGAGGATTCCACATGAAGGATTTCAAGAGCTGTCACCTTTGTGAGGGGAAAACGTGGGTGCTGAGCCAACGACGAGAGGAGACAGCACCCAACACCCTTAGCAAAGGACGCGCCAGGCTGGCGCAGAATGCGGCTGGATGCTGCACTTGCAGCTGAGCGGTGATGAACTTGCCAGTCTTGTCAATGCAGAAACTCAACAGAATAGCAAGGATGGCAGGTAAGGTCTGCTGGACACAGTGCCAAGAGAGATCAGACTCTTGCAAAAGCACTTGGAGGTGAATTAATGCCCTGTGGGTTCAAAGCAGACCTAGCAGGGGACTGCTCCAAGGCAGAGAAGTCTGAGGAGGGAGATGTCTTTGGTAAGCTGGACCATGCTCCTGGGGACCATGGATGGATCTGATGGACCTTCAGGTCTGATCCAACTTTTCCCATGTGACATGTGAGACCTGAACCCTCAACTCTCAAATGCAAACCCAAAAGCTCAGATGTTTGGCGAGGCTGGGGGCATGCAGAGAGGGTGGTGATGGGGCAGCACGACCCCAGCAGTAAATCAAGGTCCCCAGCATGCTCTCAGAAAGAGGTTTTCCATCTCTATCCCTACCTAAGACAAGCAGTGAGAAGCAATTCCCATCTCCCTGTGCCCAGGGCTGGTAACCTAAGGGGCAGAACAACACACCAGCTGGCTCCTGACGACCCCAGGACCCCCAAGCCCCAACATCCTCCAGCTGTGCCCAGGCTGAGTCGGAGCTCTCGGCTCCCCCGGCACAAGGCCTCCTGCTCCATCCACACCAGCTCCTGCAAAATCTGGTGGCAGAAGCATCGTTCCCTCCTAGAGCCACGGTGCGCTCTGCAGCGAGGAGTGACTCTCCCTCCAGATGGCTGTAAAGGTTAACAAGGCATTTATTCAGAGTTACATACAAATCAGATTGTCTTTTTTTCTTTTTTTTTCCTCCCCTAAAGAGAACAAAAACAACCACATAATTTCAAGCCCACACAGGCAGCGCAGCCTTCCAAGGTGGCTCAGTTGCTATAGACGACCGCAGGCAGCCGAGCTGTCACGCTGAGCCCCACGGCATCGCGGGGACCCACCGTGAGTCAGGGGACGGGGGTGAGCTGTGCTTCCGTCCCCCCGCGCCGCCCCCGCTTGGCACCCGGCTCCAGCCCGGCTCCACGCTTCCGTCCGCCATGTGCCGGGGAGAGGGGTGAGCTGGCTGCGCAGCTGCCCTCCTGCAGCGACAGGGGTATCTGCGCCTGGCGAGGGGGGTGTCCCGACACATCTGGCTGTGGCTGGTGGATGTGGGTGGCCCAAGGCGGCACCTGATTCAGTGGATGGGGTGGGTTCCTCTGTGGGGTGCTGACAAACGGAAGGACTGGAGATTTGGGGCAGAACCTGAAAGCTGATGGTAGTTCCATCTGCAGTGGACACTCAGCTTGGGGCTGCTCTGTCCCTGCTGCTCTGCTCCATCACAGGAGAAGAAGAGGAAGAAGTTTTTTACAATGAGGATGGTAAAGTGCTGACCCAGGTTGCCCAGAAAAGTGGTAGATGCCCCATCCCTGGAGACATCCCAGGCCAGGCTGGATGGGGCTCTGAGCAACTGATCTGGTGAAGATGTCCATGGCAGGAGTTGGACTGAATGAGCTTTGGAGGTCACTTCCAACCCAAACCATTCTATGATTCTCTGATCACCCCCCAGACACTTTTCCTCCCCACCACATGGGAAACCCACAGCTTGTGGCCAAGCCAACCCCCACAGAAACTCCTTGTCCTGCAGAACCTCACCCATGGCCAGCCAAGGGGCTGCTCCTTGGGGTGCTCCCACCACCCCACGAGTCAATGGCTTGCACATCAGCTCTTAGGGCCACCAAACGTCTTTGGTTTAGTCTGCAAATCACCCAGCATATCTCTGGGCTCCACATGGAAAGGCGCAGATACAGAGATACCTAAATTTTTGTCACCAGAGCACTGGATGCTGCAGAGGATGCTGCTGTGGATGTGGAAAGGAGATGTCTGTGAAAGCTCCAGGAGAAACACCACGAGAGAGCCACGGAAGCCACCCATATTGATAACCTGAGGACATGACGGCAGTGAGGACGCTGAGAACCCGCAAGGAGTGTTTGCACTGAGTCCTGTCTGCGGACAGCTTGTCAGCGAGGACAAGCAGCCTGCTCAGGCACCGGGTGTCCCCAGAGAATGGTGTCACAGTAGCTCTTGGGGACACACAGCCTGGTGGCAACGGGACTAACATAGGCTTTCCTGGTGGTGAAAGACCATCTCCATTTCAGGCAACAAGCTCCCAGGTCCCCAAGGGCTGGGACAGGAATTTCAGATGCGGACTGAGTCCTTTACCAGCTGGATAAACCTCCCCGAAAACTTTAATAAAAGACATTTTGGCAAGTTCCATGAAGAACTGGGGTCAAATACAGAAAGGTCACCGAGGCTTCATGCGAAAAAATGTTGCACTCGAATGAGACCAACACAGTAATAAAGGATCACAGGATACACTGGCAGGTGTCAATCATTTCATCCTGCTTTGCTCCCAGCAGACACAGTGCCAGGGGTTGGTCAGCTGTACGGTGTTTTGGCCAGGGCTGTCGGAGCAGTGACCTGCCCCGCAGCATGTCACCGAGAAACACAGAGGGCACAGGGGCTGGATTTGGGGAGAGAAAGGGCAAGAAGGTTTCTTCCTCTCCTCCCAGAGAAAAGAGGATTTATCACCAGGTTCCCAGGGACTCCTCTGGGCTTATAGTGGGGATAAAGGTGAACTGAGAGGTCTGATTTTGGTTTGCAGAAAGAAAACACATACTGTTGACTCTGCAGGGGCTCAAAGCACCATCTAACGTTTTTAAGGGAAGTACTTCTGGGCAGATTGAATCCTGCCATTCTTGCCACACAGCATTATTGACCAAATAAAGCTGATGCCTAGGCTACCTTGATGGAAGATCCTTCTCTGCCCATCCCTTACGGAGACCAATATAGGAAACGAATAGGTTCCTGGACACAACGGCTCTACAATGCAACCCTTGCAAGTTCAAGGCAGACTCTCAAAATAGCCAGTGTGTTCACCTGGAGATTTTTTTGCTGTTTAACAAAACCTGGATCACACCTTTTCATGTTGTCACTGGTCTGTTAAATGCCACAGTCAAATAGAGAAGAGGAGGCGAAGAGCTAAAGGAGAAGCTATAGTTAGCTATAATCAATAATAGGAAGAAGCAGAGCACATGACACATTAGGAATATGCTCATAAAATGTGTTCCTCGGCTGTACATTTGCAACATGTGTGTCTTCTTTTTTAGCACTGATGTGCAGCATAATCCAAAATCTGGCACTGTGGGTTTTTTCCCCCAAGCCTGTCCTGTTACCCAAATTGCTTTGGCTTAAACATTAGTTCCTTTGGGCGTCTGTTATTCGCAGACCTCGCAATGCCAACTGAACAGTTTCCAGGAACTCTGATGTCTCTCTTTATAGTTTATTTTTTTTAATACTGTGAATCACTTTATTCCATCCACCTTCTGGAACAACTCCCTGGAGAGCATCGGTTCTGCCGAGCATCTGCTTGCGCAGGAAAACCACGGCTATTCCTCCACTGCAAGTTTTCACCCCCTAATGGTCATTAAAGGCCCTTCAATCCCATTTCCCAAAAAATCTTGGTGCCAATATGTGTAAACAAATTGTCCCTGCAGACATCGGTCGCTTTGATTGCCTGGAGCCCATGCCCACTGCTCCCAGATGTTTCATGCCCACCAGGACTGCAGGCAGTCATGCGGGCTCTTCTCTCCTGTCCCCCTCCATGTGTCACAGTTTTCCCATGGATTTCCCCCAAATTTTTCCTAGAGTCTATGTGGAGGCTCACTGGAACAGGAGAGCAAGGGAAGGGAGAGCTAAATGACAGCTTTTGTTGATGTTCCCAAGTTATTTAGGATATTAAGGACAAAGGGTGATTGTGAGGAATTGCAGAAGGACCTTGCGATGAGCAACTGGCCAAGAAAATGACAGGAGGAATTCAGTGTGGATAAATAGTGGTGCACGTGGGAGAAAGCATTCCCAACTTCAGAAATGAAATGATGGGCTCTGAGCTGACTGTTAACTCTGGGGAACAAGATCTTGGGGTTATAATAGATAGTTCTTTGAAAACATCAGCTCATTGCTCAGCAGAGACCAAAAAAAAAAAAAAATAAAAGCATCTTGAATGTTAGGGATTACTCAGAGAAGAACAGAGTGCAAAACAGAAAAAATCACGCCAGTGCTCTATAGATCCCCTGTGCACCTACACTGTGTACTGTGCAGGTGAAAAGGGGTGTAATAGAACTGAGAAAGCTTCCAAAAAAAGGTGGGATTCAACGTGCCGAATGGCTTTGGTGTGGGGAACAAGGTGGAGAGCTCCAAGGCTGGAGCTCCACCATGGTCTTCCACCCACGGGGACACAGCCGGTAGCCATGGCTCAGCCCTTGACGCAGCAGCTCCGCAGCAGAGGGAGATTCAAGCCCCCACAGGTGCTTCCCCTGGGTTTTGGGTTGTTATTTCTGCCACCCCCTCCTCGTGCCACGGGGGAGCTGATGGGCAGCACACATGGCACCACAGGTGCCACGTGTCCCCCATGCTGGGCAGGCAGTGCGGGCGCTGGGGAAGAGGCATTGGAGCGGCTTGGCAAAAGAGCAAGGGATGGGTGCCAAAAAAAAGAAAATAAAAATAAAGGAGGAAGATCTAGCTTCACCTTCTGTTCTTGTCATTCTTCTGTGCTAGCAAATCTGGTGGGAGGAGGAAAAGGAAAAAAGACAGCAAATCCAGCCTGCTGGAGGCAGGATTATTGCACTGGAAAGAAAAAAAAAGCAAGGGAGTTTGGAGCTGAACCCATCCAGCACCGTTTGAAATGCTCAAGTCCAAGTTCTGCCTTCCCACCCTACCTCTTGGGTACTCCAGACACTGCGGGAAGTTCTCACCTTTGTGAAGGGAGGGGATGAGACCTGACACCAAACACCCTCTGGCATTTGGGACCAGGGCCGAAAAGAGAGGGAGAGATGCAGAAAGACAGTAAGATAAGGGCAAGAAAACACCTGTGCAAAGAAACACCTGTGCAAAGGAAACAGCTGTGCAAAGGGAATGCTTGTGCTAAGGGAATGCTTGTGTAAAAGAAATGCTTGTGCAAAAGAAATGCTTGTGCAAAGTGGCCCTAGCAAGGACAGGGCGAGGGATGCACCCTGGGGACTTGTCACTGGCCAGGGTGGCACAGGTGAGGAGTGTCACCTGCATGATGCCACTGGGGCCATCATTCTCCACTCGGTTGGCACAAGTGGTGTCCGCCCATCTCGTATGTGTGCAGCGCCTCGCACGGCTCCTCCGGCGCTGGTGAGCGCTGCCGAGCAGCTGCTCGTGGGATGCGTTAACGCGGGAGAAGCCGCCGCCATGGCGGCAGATGGGCACAGGCGGGAGCGGCGAGCGGAGTCGGGCCGGCGAGACGTTAACAAAGCTGTTGCTTCTGCTAACAGTTCTCTGCAACTGGCCGGCTCTGCTGCCTGAGGTTGTCTCTGCCCCTTCTACCTGCTCTTTGCAGATGGGCTCTGATGTCTAAATACAGCCACTCCTGACTATTTCCGCATTATCAGTGAATGCAGGTTCCCTTTGCAAAGGGAGAAAAAAAATATTTGAGCATGAACATGTATGTAAGCAAACAGCTCAAACCAGCATTTTTGCAGGATTCGGCTTATCTGCTGCTGGCAGGTTGGTGTGTTGCCATCAGGAAGGGTCGCAGGGGAGCAGGAACCGGAGGCCTCCATGGAGCCAGGCTCCCCTCCCGTGGGGTGTGACACAACGAACGAGACCATCCTTGCCTTGACAGATTCTGCGTAAATAGAGAAAGCAGATCACGCAGGAGAAAAAAGAGCTGCAGGAGCAGAGAGACATGCCCAAGAAATACACTCATCAGCGGTACAGGCAGTCCCAGCCCAGCGTGCTGCTGTCTGCTGGTCTTGGAATGGTGCATCCCCCCGGTCCTCCTTTCCGAGCTCAGGTACTCCTCATGGCAAGGACAGAACAATCCTCGCAGGGAAGCGTGACTGGTATTTGCAGCTCTTGAGGTCTGGGTATAACATATCTCTTCATTTGGTACACATGGGTTAGCGAGCGATATTTTATTTCTGGGGCGAGTGTCTGCTCCCAGCACGGAGCTGGTACATTGGCAGGGCAGCGGACATTGTGCATGGCAGGAGGACGAGGGCTCTTTGCTCTGCCCTTCACAGGGGCGTCTTCATCCGCTCCCTTGAGTTCTTCCTTGGGTCTCCTCCAGCATCCCCAGTGCTGCTGAGGAGGAGTCACAGCTCACAAGAAATTATGAGGAAGTCGGTTCATCCTCATATAAATTATTAATTTTAATCACATGAAGAAATAATAGACTCCACCATGCACTGGCCTTCACCCATCAGACAGTGTCCTTGCAGATGCAATGACTAGATTCACCTTCCTTGCAGATATTTGCAGCATTTTGCCATGTTCTGGAGCAGGGGAGGAATTTCCACCCGCTGTTGGATATGTCTAACTTTCTTCCAAAAAAAGTTCCACGTGCTTGGAGTGAATTATTTCCTCTTGATCTCTTCCTGCCGAAGTCTTGTTGTGAAAGCAAGGAAAGTGTCTTTAGGAGTAGATGCTATTTGCAAGAAGGCATTTCAATTTTGCTTTGCTGTTTCCGATTGGTGCACTTGTGAGCTTTAAAGAGCAAACCACCAAGAAAAATCTTGCACCGGCGCAGCTGATGGTTCCACTGCCGCCTGATTGGGGGGCCACATGTGCACCCCGTCTTGCACGAGAGTGCCATGCAGTAACACCCCCCCGGTGTGAGTGTGCAGACGAGCTGTCTTTACGTTGAGCTTTATGGCAATGGGATGCAAACCCGGCATGTTGATGGAGACAGAGTGCCTTGTATGGCACGGCTTGCTCAGGTCGGTTCAGTCCGATACCCCAAGCTAAAATCAGGTGCTTAAAACCACCTGGAGCCTGTAAAAAGCCTTCACTGCCCATGACCCCAGAGCAAGCTTGGATATCCATTCAGAGTCTTCCTAGAGTCTTCCTAGCTGGCTACAACGAGAGACCGATACGTATTTACGGCTTTAATCGAATCTGTGAGGTCAGCACGAGTCCAGAGGCAGCTTTCTCTGGTTCACGCCTGGAGCACAGGATGAGGGAGGAAGCTTAGCCCTGCTCAGCATGACCGAAAGCACAACCCAGATGTCCTCTTCCAAACCACCGTGTCCCATGGCCACATGTCCCGCTTCTCCCAGCCACGCAGCAAATGGGGACCCAGGACCACCTTTTCTCCCTCTGTCTCTCTCTCCCCTTTTGCAAAGCTCCTTTAATTGCCAGGGTTGCACAGAGTCCTTTTACAGAGCCATTTAAATTCTCTCTCCATTTCTCCAAACGTCAATTTTTTTTTTTTTTGTTTTGTTTCTCTGTGGTTTCCTGGGGACGTATATGGGATTATGAATAAGGTATTGTGAGCTGTGCTGAATATGTTATTTAATGAACTGTATGAAATATTAAACCATGCCTGATACGAAGCATAGTAAATTCTGTAAGAAAGAATACATTACACTTAGGGAGGACTGAAGATAATCAAATATAATGAATGAATTCAGAATCAGGACACAGAGCTTAGAGAAGTTAAGTTTTGTTCATTATGAGCCCAAGTTACATGTGACAGCGTTCAAGGCAGGTCCTTCCACCACATGTTTTCTCCTGTTGTCAATGACATTATTGTATTTTTCCATTTAACATAAATCTATTTTTCGGAAGGCTGCTTCCACCCGAATGGCATTGGCAGATCCCATTAATCATGATGCTCTCAATCACTCAGAATTATTTAGAGCCTCTTTTGTGTGTCTCTGACTCTCTCCCTGTTTCTGATTAATCTTAAACAAAACCAACTAAATAAATAAAACTGTAAGGATCCAAAGAACATCCCTGTGAAGATCTTATTTAAGTGAGACACATGTTGATAGTTTAGGAGCTGATTCCATGCAGGTTGGGAAATTTCTGCTCCTGGAGGTTTCAGAAGGGGGAAAAGGGGCTTTTTGGTCCAAAGCAAGAGGCTCTGCTTGGAAAGTCTTGACCTCAGCATGGCTCATTTGGGGCTCATTCTCCATTTGGAGACCTTTTCCCTTGGGCACAGCCCATCCCATTTAGTCCTGAGCCTTTTCTACATCTACAGGAGACATTTGATGGGACATGGTGACCAGCTGCTGCAGGATACCTTGTGGCATGCATGTGCCACGGCCAGCTGGAAGGATAGGGCATGGAGATGGGTCTACTTTTGGGCTCTACTTGGGTTTCCATGCCAGGGCTGGATACCAAACCGAGCTAACCTACTTGGGAAATGCGAGAGAATTCCGCTGCTCTGGCATTTCTGTACCTCTCTGTTTCCCAGGTGACAATTGCTATGGCAATGCCACCCCCTACCACCTGCGAGGAGCCAGCTACGCCCCAGCAAAGCCAACCCTCCAGGTGCTTCTCCAGGAAAACCCCAGTAAATCTCCAGCCAGACACTTGTATGTGCAAAGGTGCTGTTATTCCTACAGCCAGAGCAGTGAAAATGTGATGGGGTTCAAAGGCTCTGCACCGAGCACACTGCGAGCAGAGCCAGGCTCCTGCCTGGTACCTCCTGGCAGAGGCATACCTGGAGCTGAAGAGAATTGGAAATAGTCATTTAATTCCCAACGTCACGGCCAGGGTGTGCCGCTGTAAGCAAGATGAATATAGCATTCACATTAGTCTTTCCTTGACGGAAATCCCAGGGTGCTTGATGAAGCATGCCAACGGCGCATCTCCATATGTTAACCTGAGCCCTACATCTTTATATTAGTTAGTGATATATTTTTATTGGTGTTACTCACTTCCGTATTTGGGCCTTAGAAAGATCATATCTGTGAGTCACAGATATCACTCACATCCAGGCCCCCCGTCTGTCTGCGTTACATGGCTGGATGTGGGGCCGAGGAGCCAGCTCAGCCCCAGCAAACAGCAGATGTTAAATTACAGACTTGCCAGGTTTGGGGTATTAGGCCTCAAACACAGATATGGTGTTGGGAAAAACCACAGGGTTGTTTTAAACATGCATCGTGGGGCCAATCTCTGACAAAGTGCTGCTCTGCCTCCTCTCTGAGGGTGCAACGTCCCTTTGAGGTTCCTCTGGCTTTGGCTCTCGCTAATAAACTAATTGATTTAGCTTGGCTATCCAGAGTTCTGAGTAATTTCAGTATTAGACCTCAGCTGTTATTAATTCGGTCGATACAGTCGACACAAACCATAGGCAATGTGGGGATGCTGCGCCGGGCAGCTCGAGTGCCCCTCACCTGGGCTAAGCCTGGAGGCATCAACACTGTGCACAGCTCCTGTAGGGAAAAACACCCCAGGAAAACCTGACCGGGACACAAGGGACTTCTGTCTGCTCAAGAAAACATCCACAGGACCCCAAAGGGTCCAGCACGGATCATCTTTATCTGACACACCCATGCAGCCCGGATCTCCTGCTTCGTTTGGAGTAGTGATTTCAGAGTTTGGAGGCAAAATAGTTTTAAATGCAAGAGCTTAATAGCCCTGAAATCAGGGCAAATGCCAAGTGCTCTCATGGGGACTCCACCCAGCCATACCCCAATTGTCATGTGTTCCCCCATCGGGCTCGAAGAAGCGTCCATGGCTGCCTGGAGCCAGAGCACGAGGCCACCCCGGGTACCCAGGAAGGCAGAACAGGAGCCAAACAAGTGACTGTCACATCTGGGATATAACTCCTGAGCCACGAGTTGGGTTTTCTGGAGTCTTGTGAAATGCTGCGTGATGGGGCCGTGCAGTGACAGCATCGCACCTTGTTCGGAGCAGCCCGGCGAGGAAGCCGGGAGCAGAAGGACTTTTTTTTGCCAGGAGACATAAAGGCTGCTAATAAATAATAGAGGGCAGTGTTATTACTTTTTTATCTTACAAAGTCAGACCAGCTTATGAATCCCAGACTGGAGCAGAATGCTAATCTGCAAGACTTGGCAAGACGACGTGGAGAGGAACCTCCCTTCCCCACAATTTCTGTGCTCAGAGCCTGACTCTGCTCTTACCCCAGAGCACACCTGGCCACTGGGTAGAGCCTCTCCCAGCTCCTGACCTGACTATTGCTCCTCTGATAAATACCAAGGACACCAGGTGAGCCTTGAGATGCAGGGACTGTAGGCTGGGGCTGAGCGTGACACAGAGCTTAAGCGATCCATGGTCCTCGTCCCGCAGTGTGAAACCACCGTGGGATGGTCAGTAGCCAGCAACTGGGAACCTGTCTGTCCGTTATTTAGCCATAATGCTTTACATCTTTGCCCTCCTTACCAAAGAGGATGGATGTTTTCTTGAGGCCAAGGATGGTGCCCATCGTCACTGGGGGTGGTGATGCCTGCCCAGAGAGCTGCACTTCATGCACACCCATGGGCTGCCAGCTCTGGGAGATTCCCAAAATCTCTGAAAAGTGCAATGCACTCCAGAAATTAGCACTTCTTCAGTTTTCTTAAACATGGAGAAGCAAACAGGTCAACAGAGGGAGTGCAACAGAGCAGCTGCAAGGAAAGGTAGCGCAGTTCTGCAGGAAGGGGCAAGGGAGGCTGGGAAGCAGAAAGAAAGCAAATTCTGAGCTGTTTGGGATAAGAATGTCTCGAAGCTTCATTTTCTAAAGGAAAAATACCAGCTTGCCTGAAAAATCCCCCTGATAACTTTGTCAATCACATGCAAAGTGTGCATAGCTGTGGGTGCCAGCCCATTACTGTGCCCAGCACTGCAATGTCAGGGGCTCGGGGGTGTTCTGCTCAGGGTCTGGGTAGCAGAACAACAGCAAAGTGCAGCAAATGTCTTTTGAGTTCAATGCTGCAGTTATTTTCCACCTCTCAGACTCCCGTGCAGGATGTGGCCCTGCAGCTCACATGCCTTTTATTACATAGGCTGATTTTAGATAATTCCCCAAGACTTGTTTTTGATAAACTGCTATTTAAGTGTGCAATTTACAGATGGTAGGATGCACTATATTAGGAACCTGTGGAGAGCAAAATATTCTATTTATTCGCACGGGAGGCACATCTGATCCTCGGCAGTGTCACCTTCACTGCTGTGCCAGCATGGCCTGAGGGGATGGTCCTTTCATGGCAGGACCAGCCTCACTCCACACACTCAGGGACATGGCACCAGCTATTTTCATGGCAGCATCAGACCATGTACGGGCTTTTAATGTCACCAGAAGTAGCCCAGGGGACTGGTACCCACGCCACAGCACTGGCCTTATTGTCCTGTCTATGGCAGTCCTGTCTTCACAAAGTCTTTTCCTGGCCCCGCACATTCTCGAGGGATGTCCCAGGTGCCGATGCTCTCCACTCTGTCCCTTGAGACACAGACTAATTCCAGTTGCGGGGAGACCTGTCCGTCTGCCCGGAGAAATTACAGGGGGAGTATTGAAGCACTGTCAGCCCCTGAATGATTTTGCCTCCTTCCTTTGTAAGCACGGCACACACAAGCTGGCAGGACTATTTTTCTAATTATTAGATTTTACTGGGAATCAATAAGCAAATAAGATGATTTTCTGGTCCTAATGCCTCCATAGCTCTTCTTGCAGGACCCAGGTATTGCAAACCCCACTTGGAGATGCTCACAGTGTTGTGATGGACAGCCTGTGTCTAACCCTGCTCAGGGCTGGATTAAGTCACGAGTACAAGATGGGTTTAAGCATAACGTGAAGATGAAGCCCAAGGTAATTATCCACTAAGCTCTGCAGGAATTTGGGTTACAGGATACAAGCCCCACCGCCTGCTCAGAAGGATTCACGAGCATCTCTCGCTCCGAGAGCTGGCTCAATTGCCTCTTAATTTGAGACCTGTCAACACAAGAGCTAAATGAAGAGCCATTTGCTGTTTGAAGGAGCGCTGTAAGAGCAAGATGGGTCCTTCTCAGCCCATGGAGCAGGCAGCTCGTCAGTGGGGCCGGTGTGCTCTGCAGCCATCGCAGCTCTGCCGACAAGCTGCTGCACCCACGGCTCCATCCCGGCACCGCCGGCACGTCCCAACACCTCTCGATGCACGGTGGTGCTGAAGAGAGGAGGTAAAGGGCAATTCCCACTCCTCTGGCAGGATCATTTCTCTGAGTATTGGATCTCTTAGAGATCAATAAGTATATAGGATAATGCTTCATTTCTCTCTAAAGAATAGCTGTTCTCCAAAAATTTCTAATATATCTTTGAAAAAAATAATATGTTAATACTGCAAGGGGGTCTGTTTCAAAAGTCTCGCGTATCGCTCTGCTGAAGCAGTAGAAGAAAACAGTGAAATAGAAGTAATTAGGGAAGGAGGCAAGTCATGAGCAGCTCTCAGCACAGCGAATCCCACGCGAAGGCGCTCGCCCCACTGTCACGCTCCCCTGGGGCTCGCTCCTGCTCACCCCGCTACCTGGGGAATGCCAAGTCCTTGGATTAGGAACATGGTTTACAAAGAGACCTTGTGAATAAAGACAAAAATTAAAAAAATTTCTAAAAGGCTGGGCTGATTTAAACAAACCCGGAGTGAATAAATTAGTGGGGGAGCGGAAACAAGGAGATGGAATTACACAGGAACGTTACATAAAAGCAGCTGACGTCTCACTCTTGCAATTAATTCGCACTGGGCTGAGCCTGGGCTTTGGGGGAGAATCACTGGTGGGCGGCAGTGAAATCGAAGAACAAGCGGTTGTGCACCGAGCTGAAGCATGGTGTGTAGCCATGGACCCTCTAAGGGCTGAGTTTAATGAACAGTCTCGTTCAGGACCTGTAAGAATATATCACTGAAACTCCCCAGTTTTAGGGTCAGCTGGGGGAGCTGGAGAAATGAAGAGCAGGGGCACAGGCAGAGCAGAGACATGGAGAGGGAGGGATGCTCGCACCTCTCTGCTGGCTTACACTCGGCCTTTTCTCCATGTCCCCTAAATCTGAGACATCGTCTGGTTTAGAGTCACCTCAGGATTTGGCTGGCAGGGACATGGGGACCTGGGGCTGGAAGGGTCCTCTCGGGTCTCCAGGACCATGTCCTGCTCTTGTAGCCCTGGCATCGCACAGGCATCATCTGTGTTCGCGGCTCAGCTCCTCCTGATGGAAAGCGGTCCAGCGAGCCACGGCTTTCCTGGCCACCGGCGATGCACATGGGGCACCAGGAGCAGTGAGGTGACCCTCAATCGCATCTCATATAAGCTGAAACAGAGGTTTAGTGCTTGCCTTGGAGCCAAGTGTAGTGATAAAACTCACCTCAGGCAAAATATCAGCGAGTCTTCAGACTCCAGCACCCCACACATGATGGCATTGCTACTCTCTATCTCTGGGGCTTTGGAAAGAGGCTCAAGGGCAGAGCAGTGTCCTCCCACCAGCAAAAAAGCATCACCTGGATCTCAGGGCTCCCCATCTCCGACAGCCCCTTGGGGTTTTACCATCACACTGCAGGGCTTCCCCCCGGGTGACTGCCTGTTCTTCTGATGGCACTTGATCCGTGCGTGCCAGACAGCTCGCGCTGATGTCAAACCAACACCGCTAATCCGATTAGTTCCTGTTCAACCTGCCTGAAGTGTCCTCTTTAATCCCTGTCTCCGGCCCTTCAAGTGCTCTAACCTTTGAATGGCTTCTGCTCCACAGAGCACACCCGGGTGTAAAACCTGTGTGTTCCTGGGAGCTGGGGATAGAAACAGGCACAAGATAATTCTGATGACCGAGAAGCTTTGTGCAGGGATGGCTAAATCTGAGGTCAAGCCAAAGCTTATGAGCAAGAGTCCTGTGGAACCAGCTCACCTTTGGGCTGGTGCTTCAGCCCAGCTCTGAATTCCCCACAGCGCTCCTATGATCTGACAATTTGAAGCAGGTTTCTCCTGCAGTCTTTGTATTTGATAATCTGAGATCTGTGGGAGTCTCTACTTCATAATCCATATATCTTGTGACCCTCTGGATGTCTGACAACTATTTCACACTTGGATGGCTCCTTGCTGATCTTCATCCGTGCAAGAAGAGCGTGTCCTGACTGGCACAGGAGTAGCTCGTATTTCCATCACACCGAGACAGTGATTAAATGCCTTCAGCCAAGCACGAGGCAACTTCAGCTGGGTTTGTACTTTGGGGACTGGGACGGCGGGGAATGAGGCCAGAAAAAGCTGCAGAAGACCCAGCAGAGGCTGGAAAACAATGCTAAGAGGTAGTTTTGGCACCTCCAGCAAATTTCACTGGAGTCCGTTTGAAAACTGAGTTGGTACAAAAACTGGGACTGCTCCCTGCTCCAGTGGGCAGCCCCAGGTGTCCCCAGAGTCTCCTGGGCTGCCGTGGTCACCACACCAGAGCATGGGCTCAGATCCTCACACCCCTCCTCAACCTGCGATGCCTCTGGGGAGGAAACAGGATGGGGAAACTGAGGCACCGCTGGACCAGGTTGCTCTCCTTGACCTGGTGTAAAGCTTCCCATGGCTCAAAGCCCACTCCTGGCACTAGCACGTGGCAGAACCCCAGGCTGCAGCTCTCCCCAGCCTCGGCGCGGTGCTTGGAGCGGCGCCCAGGCAGGATGGTTTAGGAGCAAAATGGGTTTTGCTCTGCGAGTACCAAGCTCCCGGCTACAAATAAAACCTGCTAATAGAAAAATGGTACAAAGGGAGCCAGGCTCTCGGGGCCAGCCTGGAAGCGAGAGCAGTAAATTGGAGGATAAAACAGTTGCCCTGGCTGCTGGTCAGCCTGTATTTCACCATTTTAAGTCACAGTAAAGAGGAAACACTTTTTTTTTTTTCGGTTTCATGCGATCACCTTGCATATGTAAAGAGTGAGTGTATTTTACAACCTCATTGGCTTCTCAGTCAATTAAATGCTTTTAATTCGCTCCCTTCCCCACGTTCCTTGCTCGCGATGCTGATGTGGCGCTGCCCTGTGCTCGGCAGCCAGGTACGCTGCCACCGGGGGTCTGCTCGGGCCTCCGATGCCCATCAACTGCAATGGAAATTAAGCATTTAAAGCAAAATGATGGCTCTGGGTCCCCTTTTACTCCTGATTTCCCAGTGTTAACCTGGGTATTTCTCCTTTGGGGGCTGTTGCCATCCCAAGGTGCCTGTATGAGATGCATGGCCCAAGAGGAGACAGGAGCGTTTCCACAGGACATGAGCTGTGGGGTGTAGAGAAGCCTCCATACGTCGGTTGCAAACAGCCAGGCACACTTCGGTTGTGCACAGCTCTCTGCAAACATGACCTCTGCAATCAGCAGCTCAGGACCAGGAGATAAAAAATAGATCATATTTTAATATTTTCACAATTTTCAAACCTGTCCCTTGACCACCAGAGACACACTGAGGGTTTCTGAACCCTGTCCCTCTCCATGCTGCTCTTTATAAACACTGATAAGCCTCCTGGCACTCCCCAGGCAGGCATATTATCCCTTTTGTAGCTACTGCAGATAAAGACCCAGCGATAAGTGCTTTTCCAGGGGCTGGAACAAGGATGGTTGGCAGAGCTGCCGTAAGAGGTCAGAGTTTCCTGCACGCCTCCCAACTCCACCTTCCCGCAGCATTGCAGGGCTCCACCAGCACAGCCCTGCTCTGCGGTCACCCCGGCTTTGCTGGGGGCATCCTGCAGGGTCACAGCAGCCCCCCAGCAGGAAAAACCCATTGTCCCACCGGCGGCATACAGTGGTGATAGCCCAAGCTCGGACTCGTGGGACTAGACATGAGTACATCCCAAATTCTGCTGCCACAACCCTGCAACTCTGGATGCTCTTGCAGAGGTAAAGGCAATCAGAGGGGAACGCCGGTAATATACTCATTCAGGAATTAAAAGAGAGACCTGGCCACCAGCCATGCCATAATACAGAGGCTCTTGTTGCTACCTGGCTTTTTATTTTCCGTGTCAAACCCCTGGCTAGCAGCGCAGGCCTGATTAGCTCCCAAATGTCAGCAGCGAGCCCCCGCGAGCCTGCAGCTGCTCGCTGGACCCCAGCCCTGGTTTCTCGGCTGCGAGGCTCTAATGAGGACATCAGCGATGCTCTTTATTAAAACAAATGGTGGAAGGCAGCGCCGCTGCCCAGCCCACACTGCATTTGCTGGTGAGAGAACAGTGACCCCGAGTCCCGGTGGAGAGCAGTGCTGGAGCGGGGCGGCTGCAATGGGGCTCTCCATCTGCAACCGACCTCGCCAAGACACGGGGTTGCCCTGCAGATCAATCCCCGCCCTCCTTTCATCTCACCTGCCAGCCCCGCTCTTAAATTCTCTTGACTTTGGTATTTCACCTGATTTCCTCGCTCTTGTGAGAATAACATGGTGAAGTTTAGTCTGAATTTCTCTCTGACAGCCTCCATGCGCTTGCATGTCTACAAGCAGCTGGAATCTCTTCTTGTAGAGATATTTGACATTATTCCAGTGTGCAAGATGGAGATGAGACTCCATTGCACGTACTCTTCCTCCTTTCTCCATCCACCTCCTCCATCCAGACCTTCCCAACCTTCATCCAGACCTTCCCAACATCCTTCCCCCTCCATCCAGACCTTCCCAACCTCCATCCAGACCTTCCCAACCTCCTTCCCACCTTTCCAGCCTCCTTCCCAGACCTTCCCAACCTCCATCCAGACCTTCCCAGCATCCTTCTCCCTCCATCCAGACCTTCCCAACATCCTTTCCCCTCCATCCAGACCTTCCCAACCTCCATCCAGACCTTCCCAACATCCTTCCCCCTCCATCCAGACCTTCCCAGCCTCCGTCCAGACCTTCCCAACATCCATTCAGACCTTTCTAACTTCCTTCCTTAGGGGCCAAAATTTGCCCCAGAACTTTGATGTTGACCATTGGGCTCAAAGGACCTGTTTCCCCAGGGAAATGAAGCATCGCATTGGCTTCCTACATGTGTCTGGTAGAACTATGAAATATTATAGAAGATTTAGATTTATCAGTCCAGACAGATTGGCCTCTTTCACCGTGCCTATAAAAGCTCTGAATGATGCCATCCATCAATGGGCGGACAGCATCGGCTCTCACTGAGGACCAGGCAATTCTGCATTGCTGGGGCCAAGTGCCAATTCCTTAAGTAATCCCAGTTTCATTAAAGACGCAGCCAGAGGAGGGCATCACTTTGCATTTTTTTTTAAGTCAGCTGCAGGACACTTACAAATTACTGTGGAATTGATGGTGGGTGACTCATTAAAATTAATTATGGCCATAATTAGGAATATTCAGGAAGAAAACCACAGGAAAAATGGTCCATGGAAGGATATTTTCTATAGTCATATTTTAAAATGAAGCAAAAATTTGCAGCTGCTTTATTAATTTAAATAATAAGCTATGGCTTTTTCTTGCATAGCTTCAGAGGGTTTCTAATGGAGGGGGGCTGCTAGATGAGGCATTTCAGAGGAAATCAAATAGCCTTATAAGTAAATTAGTTTTCTTTTTTCAGGGCATAACTATATTCATTCTTACAATATTCATAGAGCATCACATTACAGGGGAAAAGAGTCAGGAGGAGCCTCCAGGCTGCTCCTGCACCTTAAGGACCAACTTCCATGACATGAACCTGTCCTGCCTGCGCTTGCAGCAGGGCAGCTCTGTGCAGAACTATGCCTTAGAATTACGGAATCATTTTGGTTCGAAGAGACTGTCAAGATCATCAAGCACAAGTGTTAACCCACCCCTGGCACTGCCTCATGTCCTGAGAACCTCATCTCCGTCTGTCCAGCCCTCCAGGGATGGTGACTCCAGCACTGCCCTGGGCAGCCTGTTCCAATGCCCCACAGCCCTTTCTGGGAAGAATTTTTTCCTAAGCCTGGCTTTAGTCCTTTGGTCTGCATCTGCGTCCAGTGAGCAGGACAGAGGGTCGAGGTTGTGCCTGTGGATATGTGGCTGCTCCTCGCCCTCCTGCAGCACGCCCATGTCCCATGACCCTCAGCAGAGATCTCCAGCAGCACCATGTGCTCATGCCAGTGGAAGCTGGTGGCAAATCAAGGCCATGCTGGCATCACAAGACCCGCAGCTTATGGCTCCATCAATGGAGGGGCAAGGTGAACAGCTGAGCCCAGGTACCAGCATCCTCACCTGCAGGTTACCGGGGATTAGGGCAACTACATCACTACTGCATCCCACTGGTCTGGGTGACGGGGTGGCCACTGCGGGTGGCACATGTCACGGGGGTTGTGTAGGAATAGGTATAACTCTCTTTGCTGGCCACAGCCTCCACCAGACAGAACCCACTGCCACCATACGTCCACCACTCTGCCAGCTCACAGGTGGCTGCACAGCCCGGCCTTCAGTTTAGCGGCCATGCTAATTAAGAGAGGGAACACTGCGGCATCCAGCTCTGAGTAACACCACAGCAACCAGCAGCTTCATCACGAGTTACTCTGCTCTAACTTTGAACCGTTCCGGGATGAGGAGTACACAGGCAGTCCATTTCAACAGAAATGTTGTCCTTTATGTCCCGACACTGGCTGGTATCAGAGGCATCACACCCGCTTGCGGCACAGCACGGTGGGGTCAGCACTCACAGCTCAGGTGGAACAAAATGGTTGCAAACAGAGGCAGGTGCACAATTGCAGGTCCACCTCAACCTTCCCACAGCAGCAGCAAATCCCACATCCGTTAATGGCATCCCCAGCAGCACAGGGCTCTGGATTCACCATTTGCTCTGTTATCTTCTGCAGCTACGGAGATCATCTCACTACTTGAACTGGTTTGTGGGGCCTTTGTACCAGTGAGGTGCCACAAACACCCACCCTGTGAACACCTATGCAGCAAAGGCAGCAAGTGGCTGTTTGCTGATCACCCCATCCCTGCTAAATTTGGATCATAGCAACACAAGGAGGAAAATTAGACTTTTGAAGTGATTCAAAAGCACTAGTGCTACAATAAATACAAAAGGTGACTCGGGCTCCCAAGGGATCTTCCTTTAACCAGTTACTGTCTCCGTCCAAGGTACATAAAGCCTATAGGATCCTTTCCAAAGGTTCAGCAAGTTTTGGACTCCAACACCCAGATGCCAGGTAATGGCTGAGGACCTTTAGTTCCTGCAAGACTGGGAGGTTTATGCACATAACAGAGATAACAACAGCACTACTATCATTCGGTTTTGGGGGATGTACCTCACTGATGAGTCCAAGATATGCTCCTGGGAAGGCTGCAAATCCCTGGAAGGCTGCTCTGAATTTCCTCCATTACAACAGTAATCTCTGGGAAAAAAACAATAAATAAATCGAATCAGCACTGCAAATTAGAGTGGAGGAAATCAGGCACGCACCCCAGCATTCATACCCTTCCCAGATACTGGTCCCTCATCTGTGAGCGCTGCTGCCCACCAGCTCCACGGGGACAGCATGCAGGGCAGAGGCTTCTGCCTACTGCTGATTGCAAACCACTGGAAAAACAAAACCAATCAAGAAATTGCTTTCCAAAATTTCCTCGGGGACAGACGGCTTTTCGGCAGCGAGCTGAGCGCTGCAGCGCAGTGCCTGGAGCCACGAGCCATCAACTCAGGCGTGCTGCTGCCCAGGCAGGTGTGTGTTGTGGGTCTGTTAGCCTGGGCATGAAGGTCATGGGGTTGCCTCAAGCAAAGGAAATCCCAAGCTGTGCTCTTGCACATCCCGGCACTGGTTTCTGGACCCAAGTCCCTCGACATGGCTGCCCTGAGCTGGGACAGGTCTCTGCCCCCACGCCCCATCGCTCCTCTGCAGAGCTGGGATGCGCCACCCGCTCCCTTGAGTGCCCAGAGAGAGTTACAGACACAACGATGGCAAAATACAGCTCCTGGGGGATCCACGCCAGCATGTTAAGAAATTTTAGCCCTACCTGTATTTTTCACTAGTGGATTTTCAACAGAAAAAGTCTGCTTTTCTATTCTGTACATTCCTCTACTCTACAGCCCAATTTCCTCCTGACAAAGAAATTCATTAGGAAACTTTCAAGCCGATCCCAACCATGGCAGCTAGTTGAAATTGCTCAAATCCTCTCCAGAAAACCTGCTTACAATACATCCATCTCCATCTCACTTTGCATCCCCCAGTAACCGATTCGAACTTGTAATGACCTATGAGCCGCCTGCCTGCTTAGACCAGCTCACAAATTCATTTCCAAGCAGTATTTCTGTACCGAGGTTGTTTTTCTTAGCCATGCTCTTTCATGCGATAATTGCAGGAGAATTTGCAAAGCTGCAAAATTCTTTCCCCATTGATTGATCCTCCTGCGCAAAGCAGGCAGGCGTAGGAAAGAAGGGCTTCGAGCAGAGGGTGTTTGCTGCTGTGAGGCACCGGGTGATGTGCTGGACCTGGCAGGACATGGAAAAGCAGCAGGAGACCCAGCACTGTCATGAGGATGAGGAAATGTAACCAGCCACACTCCAACTGTCAGCCCCAAAGGCCTGCACAGTGGCTCATTAGCCACCAAAGAAAAGGCTAATTTTAGATTTGGTGGCAATTAAAAAGCATTGTATTACCTTTGCCATGCTAAAACAGGCTGTCAAAATCTTTGGGTAAACCAGCAGTTAAATGAGGGGCAGATGGAGAGTTACAATAAGGAAAGACAATGGCATCATTATATTAGGATTTATCTTCCTGAGACAGGATTGTCCTCATTATTCAGGTGCGGTGTGCCCAAAAGCCACTAATAAGGCTCCCTCCCAGGATGGAGATAAATCCAAAATCTTCTGAAGACTCTTGAATGTAAAGGCTCTGCAGCATTCAAAGTGCCCTTTGATTTTGGCACGCGTATCACTCGTACCAGTACCACTGGTCCTGCTGGATGTTAAACGGGCTTTGGGGACTTCGTAGTCCAGGTCAACTGGGACCAACATCTCTCTGGGACAAGGGAGCCAAGCTCCTACATCAGATGGACATTTGGATCAGCTTGCGAGGAAGCTGGGCAGTCCCACCTGCATGGGACCCGGCCACCCGAATCACCACAGCTGCAGCGAGGATCGAACACCCTCAGGGAACTGGAACATCTCCATGTGACATGGAGACTCTCAATTCAGGGCAGATCAAGGGCCTTTGGCAAACCATCTTCTAAAATACAATGGTGAAGAAAGTGGGAGGAATCCAAGCAGGTGAAGAGAAGTTTGTAGGACGGTGACAAACTTGCCCATGTGTCCCCATCCTCCCCAGCGAGCTGAGGGCAGTGGGAGGCAGGGGACAGCAGCTCAGCTCTTCAGTGTTTTGTAGCATAATTAAATTGCATCGACCGAAAAAACCCCTTCCCATTCATCATGCAGTAAAATCCACGCTTCAAAAATAAGTAGGACACTTCCTTTTTTCATGTTATAAAATAATAGGGTAAGTAGTATATTCAATCCATAGACGGGAGGTGCCATGTTGTTTTAATGACTGTGCTTTCCCCTTTAGCCTCCTCCAAAAAAATGTTTTAAAATCCCAATAAAAGCCTTAGGTGTTGATACAGATTTGGAAAGGCAAATCAGTTTGGCTGTCAGCAACAAGGTGGAAAACACCAGTTTTTCTTTCTGTGTTTCAAGGGCTCAGGGTGCCGCTGGTGTGGGGCTGGCTCCTGCCTTGCCAGCGCTGAGGCTGCGGGTGTTCCCCACCCCAGCTGCTTTTCTACATGCTCAGATGGGCTGGGATCAAACTCCAAAGCTCATCTGAGCAGAAAGGACATCTTACCCACTTTCCAGCCTCCTGGTGGAAACCCAGTTCCTTCAGTGGCACCAGAAGTACCAAATCCCAGTGCCAAGACATGGCCCCTTTCACTCACAGAGGTCTGCTGCTGTTACAGGAAAGCTGGAGGAGGAGAGGAGCCCATAAATGTGGGGGTTTTTTAAGAGGCAGAGAGATCACAAAAGGTTTTTAATATACTTACTTACTTGTAAGATGGGCACATCCTGCCCTGCCGCCACCAAGGCAAACCCAGAGCCAACCCTGGGTGGGAAATGCCAGAAAATCTCATCTAGCTGAGGTCAGGGTAATTTTTAATAAGAAAAAACATATTTACTGAGGGCTTCAGAAAGAGCACTGCGATGGAACCGCGGGAGACACGCTGGGCAAGGCGGAGGAGATGAATTAGAGGCTGATATTCGTGGGGTTGTTTTCACTGATGCAGCTTTGTGGCGAGCAGCTCTGCCCATGCAGCCCAATGCTGCTGAAGGCATTTCTTTTGTGGTAGTTGAACTTGGGCAATTTTCTGGGCTTTGTCAGGCCAGAGTGCAGCAGATTTGATGATAAAACCCCCTAACCAGTATCCCTGCTTCTTCCTCCCATGGCAAACCGCCCCTGCATGCAGCCATGGAGAATCACGGCCATCATGCCTCAACTGCTGGGTGCTGAGTCCCCACGGCAGCCCACAGAGATCTTACAGCTCCTCCGGGCTCAGCATTACCCGATATCATATCTACCAAAACCCCACGGTTAATTTATCCAACTCTGGCTCAGGATCTTCCCCAGAGCAGCACAGGAACACACAGCATCCAGACCCAACCCCTGCACCCCGCTGCCTGGCCCCTGAGCCACGCACCACGCTTAACAAAGCCATTTAATTATCGCTAGTTTCTATTTTGCCATTCAGGAATGAAAAGCTTTTAAATAAATATTTAATGACTCCTATTGGGTGCTGGGATGATAATGGGACTGGTGGGCATGCAAAGCCACGCACCCACAGATAAAACCTGTAGCGAAATGGTCTCTTGTTTCATTGTTTCTGATATTATTAAGATTGACTCTGCTATTAGAGTTTCCTGAAGGATTTCTCATGGATAAAATCTCCAACTAGCACAACTTAATCAGTTGGTGATGAAAAATAAATTTCAGGTAGTGGCAGGTTTTAAGTAGGTGTAACATTCTTTTTGAAAACACAATATCTGCTCTGCTAATAAGCTACCCTGCAGACACGACCTGCTCAAACCCATGCCATGTGCAGGGGGGCATGGTGTCCCCCTTACCAACCCAAAGGGGATGGGAATGCTCTGGTCCGTCGCTTCATTCCCTGTGGACAAGCCAGAGCAGACCACAGTGAAGTGATCCAGCCCAGGGACAGCACAGCAAATTAACAAGGAACTAATTAGCAGTAGTCTGGCACTATGCAAGCTTTGGTTAGAATGTGCTCAGGCACGTGAAAAGCCTTATTTAAGGATAAAACCAGTGGTGCTGGTTCTTGCTAGGGCTGGGTTTGCTCCATCCCCAGATCTGGGATTTGGGGGCACAACCCCTCACCTCCCCCTGCTGCCAGAGAGACATTTCAAGCCTGGTGCACGATTCAAAAAGCACAAACCCAGAAAACAATGTCAGGAAGGGAAAGAGCTCAAAGCACGGGGAGGAACAGATTGAGGCTGGCGGAGCAAGCGGCCCCGGCTGCGCCAGATGCTCCCGCGGGCTGGGAAGCATTTTAGCTGCTGGCCTCGGAACGCAGCAGCTTGGAGCCATCGGCCCTGGCCAGCTCCCGCGGGCAGGAGATGCTCCATCTGCACCCCGGCCAGACCCAGCGCCCTGGGGGTGGCGATGAGCCATGCGAGGTGGGGGCTGTGCCTGTGGATGCTGTCTCAGCTGGAGGCTGCAGTCCCCCCCTCCTCCTGTCTTTTCCCGTTCCATCCCTGGCTTGGCCGAGCGAAGTTCAGTGTCAGGAGATGAATTACATGAAATTATAATTACATTACCCTTGCCTGCTCCGGGCAAAACACAAAAGGTCATCTTCCCTCCCCTCGCTGCCTGATCTTCAATATGTTAGGCCACTTATAGACACTGCCATGACATTTACAATAGGTCCAGAATGAGATGCTGCACAGACACTTGCATGTTTTTCCTCTTCCAAGGGACTTGATTTGGCTGGGGACAGCCAGAGGCACACTGAGCCCCTCAGGGTGCTGGATTTGCCAGAGGGTTGCCTGTTTGGCATGCCGTGGCACAGCCAAGCTGGCCAGCTAAGCCATTTCCTAGCCCAGAGGGACTGCAGGGCTCTCTGGGGGCCGTTCACCCCAGAACATGACAGATTGCTCATCTCCCAGCTTGGAAACTGCTCTGGCATTAGAAGCAGCAACACCTGGGTGGGTGTGAGGTGCTGCTGGGGGGACCAGTTTGCAGCACGGGAGAGCCCAGAGCACGGAGCGAGTCCAGAGGAGGCTAGGAAGGTGGTCGGAGGGTTGGAGCTCCTCTCCTACACAAACAGGCTGAGAGAGTTGGGGGTGCTCAGCCTGGAGAAGAGAAGCTCTGGGGAGACATTATTGGGGCCTTTTGGTACTTAAAAGGGGCAGGTAAGAAAACTGGAGAGGGACTTTTTGCAAGGGTATATATAGTGATAGGACAAGGGGTGATGGCTTTAAACTGAAAGAGGGGAGATTTAGATCAGATATAAGGAGGAAATTCTTCACTGTGAGGGTGGCAAGGGACTGGAACAGGCTGCCTGGAGAGGCTGTGGGTGCCCCATCCCTGTGGACACCCCAGGCCAGGCTGGACGGGGCTCTGAGCAACCTGAGCTGGTGAAGATGTCCCTGCTCATGGCAGGGTTGGAACTAGATGAACTTTTAAGGTCCCTTCCAACTCAACCCATTCTATGATTCCACAGGTCTGCTGAGGGCTATGCACCCCAGACACCTCCAAGAGGCTGTCACCGCTCCTTCACACCCCTGAGATACACCCCTGAAGGTGACAACACCTTTCAAAAACACCAAGCTAACTTGTGTTGTGATACGTGGTACAGCACAGAGCACATCGGGCAGGTTTTGCAGCCAGCGCTGAGCAAACACTGCCACGTAACCTCACGCCAGCATTGGAGGTGACCTCAAGCACATCCGCAAGACCTGCACTTGTAGCAACATGGACCAAGACAGGACACCGATGCCATGGGTTTGGGGGCACGAAGCACCTGTGCTGCAGTGAGTGCAGGGCCGGGGTCCCTTAGGGGGAAATGCAGCTCCACTCCTGCTCTCATCAGGTGAGAAGCCAATTTCCTGCTTTTCACAGCAATTTTCTTCTGCTCCAATGGCTACAAGCTGCTCTGTTGATTGTAAATAAATACAAGGGGAGCTTGGCCCAAAATAGAAAGCAGAGAAACCTCCCTAGCTCAATAAACTATAATAAGCACTTGCAGTCAGGAACCTGCAATTTGCAGGGCCAGCTCTCCTTGCGGGACACAGGCTCCACTGGGCTCCGGCTGCTTCACTTCACCGCGGTCTATCAAGGGTGGGAAGCGGGAGGCCTGGCCCCAAAGTGGCTCTCCTGGGATGTCCTGCTCCTCGCCCCACTGATGCTGAGGGCTGGTCCCTGCCCAGGAGCTGTGCTGGGGGGCAGGGCTGAACCCCACCAGGTCCCAGGGGGCATCCTCTGTCACATGTGTCCTTGGCCAAAGGCACATCCAATTTACAGCTCTCCATGCCAGACACACACTCATAGCACAGCCCTTGCAGAGGGCTCAGTCATGGTTGTTTCTTTAGGCATCATTAAAAAAACAAATCTAGGTGAAATAAGTGCCTGCATGCACATCCCTCCTTCTGCTCCCATCCGCCCATGTCCTCGAAGGCCAGGGCTGGCCTCCACCTCCTCCCCACACCAGGAGCCCCTCACTCCACACCCCGCAGTAAGCGGGGTCCCCCCTCCGCTGGGACAGGCCGGTGAGTGGGTCACTGTTCCCCAGATGCCCACGACCCAGGAGCTCTGCCCTGGGGTACCAGCGGTGCAGGGAGGGACAGCAGGATGCTGCCCACACACTTTGTTCACCAGCAACACTGTGCCAAGAGATTTGGTGACCGACTCCTGGCACGGCAAGCATCCCTGCTGTGGCTGTCACCCTGGGAAGGGCTCCAGGTCCTCTCTCCCTCCTGTGCTTAAAGTAACTCTCAGAGGTGTGTGGCTTCCCATGTACAGAGGCTCCCATGGGAGGTTAAGAATACAGGCAGGGATTTTCCAAAGCAGCTGAAAGATTTGTGTGACACACCCTTTTAAAAACAAATGAGACAGCGGGGTTGATTATCCATGAGAACAACTCACCAAGAGATGGTGGGATTCAGCATCTCTATTTTCCATCAAGTACCACTGTCCTTGTCAGCCAGGACCTACTTCAGCCGAGCACATATTGGGCTATTGGCCCTTTCTGGGTGAAATCTATGAACCTCTGAAAAAACAGCAGCAACCTAATGCCTGATGAGTCTCTGGACAGGTCTGTGGAACCAAATCCTGCCTTGTCACTGCCCCGCCTGTCTGCAAACAGCCATTTCCCATTCAAAATGGACAGGGCTCTTTTATGGGGCCTCCTAGAAGGCTGGAAATCATCAAGGAGCTCTGCCAGCCCCGTCCCAGCGAACCTTCACTGACAGCCCTCCAGCTGCTGGACACACAAGCTGTCACAGCAGGAGCTGGCCCAGCCCCGGCGGTACCGCAGACAATGCCGGAGCAGGGCTCGTGTGGGTCAGCACGAAAGCTCCGGACACAGAGGAGGTGTCCTCAATGGAGATGCGCTTGGGCAGAAAGCTTAGCCAGGCAGAAGAGTGAGACCCAGCCAAGGAGTGTTCTTCCGCACCCTTGCCGTGGCTGCACCGGGCAGGGACGTGGGGGGCTCATGAGGGTAGCAGTCTTGGGGACTAAACCAAAATCCTTTGGTGGGGAGATGTGTTCACAGATTGAATATCATCAGTCATGATTTCACATTTAAAGGGTGATGCAGATTACACAGCAGAAGGTGTCCCCTGCTGAGCACATGCCCTGCATAGACATTTACTCTGTGGCTGCCCGAAGACCCATGAAGCAAAGGCACATGAGTCCTGTGGACGAGAACAGCTGATCCTCTCCAAAGGTGTCTACCTAGAAAGCCCTTTTGTTGTGTCTCAGAGATGCTTCTCAGTTTCAGGGTGCTGAGGGCTTGGAGTGAGCAAAGCCACTCACCAGGGAGGTCTGGGAGCTCCGGCAGCCTCCTGGGCAAGAGCTGGCACCCATGGCACACCCTTTGCAATGACCTCCTTCTTCAAGAAGATGGTCCCCAAGAAGCACCTGGTCCTAGCAGACAGGAGGCCCAGTTCATCCAGCACTGCCAAACCCATGGGATGTTAGATTTGAAGATCTGAAGGGTCTCTTCCAACTAAAATGATTCTATGATTCTGTGTCTCCCACAGCTGCCACCAGCAGGGAGGCAACAGCAGGGTGTCCCCACCGCAGGCTCGGGAGTGACAAACACAAGCTGGTGAGTGACTCACCTCCCACAAGCAGCCGCAGGGGTGAACACAGAGCTGAACATCCAACACGATGCTCCATGCAAGGTTTCACAAGAGCATCTCCCTGGCCTCTCCCTGCTTTCTGTGCTCATCATATTGAGGAGAAATAACATTCTCTCCTATTCTTTGGCTGTCTGTTGTCTGCCACGCTGCCAAGAGGTTTTGTGGCCCCACCAGCTTGGGACCAGTGAGGCCACCATGCCCTGTGGCCACCTGCATCCCTGGCAACTCCTTGCTAGCCTAGCACAGTATTTTCAACTGTTTGACTGTAGCAAGTTCCTTCGAGCTTGTGGTTTGCTATTGTTGCTCTCCTTTAATAACCTGTAATAGGTTTTTCTCCTCTAAGGTAAGACCTTAGTAGCAGTGGTTTGCCATCCTATCAACACTATCAGGCATTCTCCTCTGCTGTAGGTTCACTGAGATAAAGATTTCAGGGTCCTTTGAGCTATGATGTAGACCTTTCCACAATAGTAAATGGTGATATTCCCATTCAGTAATGTATTTATATCTTCCCAGGGAGGTCAATAACAGAGTATCCCTTGAGTTGGTAGAAATGATGAGTGATGTCTAGTAATTACAGACACCATAAGGCAACAGTGAATCTAATTTTGACATTAAAAATCATGACAGGCACCTCCATTGCCTATTTTATTTGCTGGTTTGGACAGTGATGTCCAGCACAGTGCAAGGAACGGATGTCTGTACACAGGGCACGTTTTGGGGTTGTTGGAATCCAAAGCAATTAACTGCTTTTGCCTCTATCAGTTTCCTGGCATTGCGCCTGACCTTGCATACGATTCATCTTCCTCATTTGTGTTAGATGTTTGCAAGTCATCTTGCTTTGAGCAATGTAGGCTGCAGTGGGGATTGAACTGTCTGCTATTACCATCCTTCCCCTCTTCCTCAGCACCGAGCCAGCCGGAGCACTTGCAGGATGCGTGGCTTATAGCGGCACATTGCAAACAAGCAGTGAGAGCGTACTCTGAAGATGAATTGCATGAAACAGCTCTCCAATGAGGAGCATTTTGCATTTCAAACACCATCACTCCAAATGCCCAGCTGCCTTTGCCAGAGGAGCTGACGGGAAAAAATGTTTCATTCCCATTTCACACAAATACTCTTATTCATATTTCAGTTTTTAAAAAATCCAACACTTTGCGCAGCAGTAAGACCGTAGCACCCAGGCTTTCCGAGGGCAGGGTGGAGGAAGCCAGCAAGGGTTCTGGCTGACCTGCAGACAACCAGGCTTAAAAGCTGGCTACTCAATTTGTGCCACTCGTTTGGAGAACCGTGTTAATATATTGAGATTTTGGTAAATAGAAATACAAGGGTCTATTTCTAAAGTCATCATGTATTTTCAGGTTTTTTTGCGGTATTTTTCGTACTTATCCCTAAAAGTCACAGGAGATGCGACACTGCTTTTGGAATGATGCAGAATCACAGAAAATAGGGCTGGAATGAACCTCAAGAATTTGCCCTGCCTCAAGGTAGGGTGAGCTCTGTATGATTCTCGAGAGATGTTTCTCCAAACTCTTCTTAAATACTTCTGATGATAGAGACTCCATAGCCTCCCCAGGCAAAGCATCCCAGCACTTAATTGTCCTTACTGTTACAAGATTAGAAATCTCCTTCACTGCCATTGCAGCACTAATTCCTATCTTGAACCTCTGCAGATTGAACAGAGAATATTCCATCATTTGGATCATTAAGGACAACACTGACTCCTATTAGCTCAAGGATGGATTCCTGCAGAAAGTCACTCAATCCATCTCTTTGTTTGACAGCAAATCATTGACTTCTCTTGTCTGGTTTCCAACCGTGTTTTGCGCTCCTCCCATGGTGGTTTTCTGGAGACCTGTTTACCAACCTTGTTAAAAGGACTATCACGTGAAACACAGCAAAATCCTACCAAAGCCGAGACATCCAGCATCTCTGACTTCTCAATCCAAAATATTTAGTCTCCTCACACAGGGCAATCAGATTGGCTTGACATGCGTGGTTTTGCTTTTGTGGGGAGATATTTTTTTGTTGTACTTAGAAACAATATTTTTCTGGGAACTGAATCTAAACCAGTTAGATTACAATGCTAATTGCAATTCTCCAGGCCTCCTCCTTTTATCCCTCTGTAAATATAGATTTTACCTTTGCCTCTGCTGATCTCCTGCAGCATTGTATCAGCCCTGAGACAGCTCCTGCCTGTTCCTTGACTAACCAAATATAAACTTCTGGCTTGGGTCAGTTTAAAAATACTTATCTGCAACTGATCCTTATTACCCTTTGTAGTCGCTGCTGATTTCACACCCTGAGCTGCCTGGTTTCGCCCCTGCCTGCTTGTACCACCCGACTCACCATGGGGAACATGACCCAGCTTTTGGTCCTTGCAGATTTTCCTGCTCTCCTCAAGGTCAGTGAGGAGCCAGAGCTGACCTGAGCCACCGCTGGACTCCCTCCAGTAATTCCTTATCCTTCTTAGACTGGGAGCCCAGCACTGGACACTACTCCAGATGGGGCCTCGCCAAGGCAGAGTAGAGGGGGAAAGTAGTGCTATAGACAATTGTGCCAAGGAGCATGGTATTGAGTGTGTACATCACATCCCGTATCATGCACCAGCCTATGGAAAAACTGAAAACTATAATGGTCTGTTAAAAACTACACTAATGGCAATGGGTGGTGAAACCTTCAAAAATAGGGATTCACATTTAGCAAAGGCCACTTGGTTGGTCAACATTAGAGGACCTTTCAATCAAGCTGGGCCTGCTAAATCAGAAATTCTACATACTGTAGAAGGAGATAAAGTTCCTGTAATGCACATGAAAGATATGTTAGGGAAGACAGCATGGGTTACTCCTGCCTCAGGCAAAGGCAAGCCCATTTGTGGGATTGTTTTTGCCCAAGGACCTGGAAGCACTTACATATAGGAAGACCATCTCCTTTTCCTCTGCTCTTCTAAGACAAGTTGCTCCCTGTTCCAACACCATCCCACGCACAAGAATTATTTGGCCATGGGCTGCCCAGCTGTGCTGTTAAAGAGCTTTCCTGGGATCTCTTTGTCTGTAGCTGTTCGACTGCTCCTTCAAAGGCTCTGCAGAAGTGGACTGACGTGACTTCACCAGTCTTACAGGTGAAAAGCTAAGCCACAGAGTGAAAAACTGGCTGGCCAAACCCAAGAGCACAACGCCAGAATCCTCATTTCCCTAGACTCGCTGTCCTCAGGTGGTTGATGCCACCGCGGGTGTGTTGAACAAGGCCCCGACACATGGATTTTGGTTGTAACCTCCTTCTTCGCTTCTTACCAGGCAAGAAAATAAAACATATGGAAAAGTGCAGTACACATTTGCAGCTCAGTTGCTGTGGTCTTTCTCCTGTCAAGCCAGTCAAACCAACAAATCACTGTCAAATATATCTTCTTCCAGTGGCTGGTCACATTCACATGTGCAGAAGATATTAATTCCAAGCAGCTCATCATCCATTTCAGTCAGGAGAGATCAAATACAGTGTTTGCTACAGGAGCTTTATGGCTATGACAGGCTTTTGCTTGATGAGTTAAGAATAGGTGCTTGCAGGATGGCAAGAGAAGGAAGAACAGCTGAAATCTGGGGGCTTTGTGCAGCTGCACGTGAAATCCAGCACAAGCTATCGCTGAAACACACTGTACCAGGGGACACAGACAGCTGGGGTGTAGCGCTGGGATCATATATTACAGCTGGCAACATTACAAACAATGAAAGGACAATTGTCCTGACATTTTTTTATGGCACATATAGTTCTTTTTAATAAGCGCTTCTTTCATAATTGCATCTGTTCCCCAAAGGTTTTACTGCGAATTAGGAATCCCATGCGAACACAGAGAAGCAAACTGTGATTAATTATGCTCAGCTTGCTCAAGGTGTGTTGTGGGTAGGCACAGAGGCTAAATATGAAAAATAAAAAAAACCAAACAAACAGAAAACAAAGTAACTGGGCTGTTTCTGTGCTGTTGTTTTTCCAGTGATGAAGCTCTGAGCAGGGAGAAATTGTTCAAAACCGCAGTCTTCCCAGTTCAGATAACTGGTGTGGCTTCCCACCCTACAGCATCCAAACACATTTGGTTTGAATAGACCGGCCAGGTTCAGGAGGATTGCTGCCTGCTTAAAACCGAGTCTTGGAGTGCTTTGTTAGAGATGAGTTTAGACTGGGGGGACATGAGAAAGCAGAGGGACTGACTGCCAAGAGGTCACCCGCAAAGATGGTCCTGCCACGTATCAGTGATTGTCACCCACAGTCCCTGGAAGTCAGGTGGTCCCCTGCCCTGGGGACGGTGACATGTCCCTGCTTAGCAAGACTCCAAAGGGAAGCAGAGGATGGAGCAGGCTGCCCTCTACTCTGCTGTTTTGTAGGACCCATGGCCCCAGGAGGAAGAGGCCACATTTGGCCACGTCCCCCAGCTCTCCCCAGCAGCCCCCAGCAAGCAGCTGGCAGAGCAGGCACAGTTCGTTAGCGGCACAATCCCTGCCTGCACCTCTGCTAGCTAATCAATAAACCATTTTTCTACTCAACCGAGAGCCATTTGTCACCGACATGATGAAAAATACCCTGCTCGTCAGGAGACAGTGCCCCCAATCACCAGCAAACGGTCAGAGGGGACCAAGATTTCGGAGGTCTCTGGCCCCGTCCATGGTGGCCTCATTCTCCTCCTCCCAGGCAGGCAGCACACGTCTCTCCCTCTCCTTCCTGGGTTGCCAGAAATAGATGCCTCAGGAATATTTTATCAGAAAACAGGGGGAATCATCTCCTTGCAAAACGTTCAAGCTCAGCCGGGAGGTGGCCCCTCCACAGGTGACTTGGTCTGAGGAACTATGAATCATTGGCTGCAGCAATCATGAGATGGTGGAGTTCAGGATCTTATGTGGCAGGAACAGAATATCAAGCAGAATCGCACCCTGGACTTCAGTAGGGCTAACTTTGGCCTTTTAAAACAATTTCTGGGGAAAATCCCATGGGAAAGGGCACTTGAAGTTCAAGGGGCCCAAGATAGTTGGTTAGCGTTCAAGGACTGCTTCTACCGAGCTTCTACCAAGCTCAAGGTCAGAGCATCCCAACATGTAGGAAGTCAAGGAAGGGAGCCAGGAGACCTGCGTGGTTAAACAGGGAACTGCTGGGTAAGCTCAAGTGGAAGAGGAGAGTTTACAGATCATGGAAGGAGGGGCTGGCCACTTGGGGAGAATATCAGGCTGTTGTCAGAGGGTGTAGGGAGGCAACTAGGAAAGCTAAGGCCTCCTTAGAATTAAACCTGGTGAGAGGGGTCAAGGACAATAGGAAGGGCTTTTTCAAATATGTGGCAGATAAAACTAACAGCAGAGGCAATGTAGTCCCACTGATGAATGAGGTGGGTGCCCTGATGACAGAAGATACAGAGAAGGCAGAGTTACTGAATGCTTTCTTTGTCTCTGTCTGCTCTGCCTTAGGCTGTCCTGAGGATCCCGTACCGCTGAGGCCCCAGAGGAAGGCAGCACAATGGAGGAGTTTGCCTGGGTTGATGAGGACTGGGTTAGGGAGCAATTAGGCAATCTGGACATCCATAAATCCAGGGGACTGGATGGGATGCACACACGGGTGCTGAGGGAGCTGCCTGAGGTCATTGCTGGACCGCTTTCCATCATCTTTGCCAAGTCTTGGGAAATGGGAGGGGTGCCTGAGAATTGGAGGAAAGCAAATGTCACTCCAGTCTTCAAAAAGGGCAAGAAGGAGGACCCAGGTAACTATAGACCGGTCAGCCCCACCTCCATCCCTGGAAAGGTGATGGAACAGCTGATCCTTGGTGCCATCTCAAGGCAGATCAGGGATAAGAGGGTCATTAGGGGCAGTCAACATGGCTTCACCAACCTCATAGCCTTTTATGAGGACATAATCAGGTGGCTAGATGATGGCAAAGCAGTGGATGTAGCCTACCTTGATTTCAGTAAAGCATTTGACACAGTCTCCCACAGCATCCTCACAGCTGAACTGAGGGAGTGTGGTCTGGATGAGCGGGTAGTGAGGTGGACTGGGAACTGGCTGAAGGGAAGAAGCCAGAGAGTCGTGGTCAATGGGGCAGAGTCCAGTTGAGGCCTGGATCCAGTGCAGTGCTCAGGGGTCAGTGCTGGGGCCGGTATTATTCAATGTATTCATCAATGATTTGGATGAGGAAATAGAGTGACTGTCAGCAAGTTTGCTGATGACACCAAGCTGGGAGGAGTGGTGACAGTGGAAGCTGTGCTGCCATCAGAGACCTGGACAGGCTGGAGAGCTGGGCAGGGAGAAATGTAATGAAATACAACAAGGACAAGTGTAGAGTCTTGAATATGGGCAGGAACAACCCCAGGTTCCAGTGTAAGTTGGGGAATGAGCTATTAGAGAGCAGTGTAGGGGAAAGGGAGCTGGGGGTCCTGGGGACAGCAGGGTGAGCATGAGCCAGCACTGGGCCCTTGTGGCCAGGAAGCCAATGGTACCTGGGGTGGGTTAGAAGGGGGTGGTCAGTAGGTCAGAGAGGTTCTCCTGCCCCTCTGCTCTGCCCTGGGGAGACCACACCTGGAATATTGTGTCCAGTTGTGGCCCCTCAGCTCCAGAAGGACAGGGAACTGCTGGAGAGAGTCCAGCGCAGCCACCAAGATGCTGAAGGGAGTGGAGCATCTCCCGTGTGAGGAAAGGCTGAGGGAGCTGGGGCTCTGGAGCTGGAGAAGAGGAGACTGAGGGGGGACTCATTCCTGGGGATCAATATGGAAAGGGGCAGTGTCAGGAGGATGGAGCCAGGCTCTTCTCAGTGACAACCAGTGACAGGACAAGGGGCAATGGGTTCAAACTGGAACACAGGAGGTTCCACTTAAATATGGGAAGAAACTTGTTCCCCGTGAGGGTGGCAGAGCCTGGCCCAGGCTGCCCAGGGAGGTTGTGGAGTCTCCTTCTCTGCAGACATTCAAACCCGCCTGGACCCCTTCCTGTGGAACCTCAGCTGGGTGTTCCTGCTCCATGGGGGGATTGCACTGGGTGAGCTTTCCAGGTCCCTTCCAACCCCTGACATTCTGTGACTCTGTGATACCACCACCTTGAGAAGAAGCTATGAACCATCATGTAATCACTACCACACTGAGGTCCATAAAAGCTCCAAGTTACCTTCAAGCTCACCCTGCAGACTCCCCTTAGCTGGGCTGGAATACCCACCCAAGAGCCCCAGCAGCCCAGCTGAGCTCAGGGTGACGATACCCTAATCACAGCTCCACAGTCATTAGCTGAGGAGCATGGGCAGAAAGAACATCTCTGCTCTTTGGGGAGAGGGCTTCTAGTCCCCATGGTTTCCTGCTCTCACAAAGATGGCAATGCTCGGTATGAAGCTGCTCCAATTTTGTTTTCCAAGCACTGCCACTGTTTGCTTCTCAGCCATCTGCTGGGGCTGTTTTCTGCATTCCCAGGTGCCATCTTTTCTGAACACTCCACCCCACACGGTGTGCAGTAAAACAGCACGTGGGAAGCTATGAAAGGGTTAAGCACAGAGTCAGAGTCTGAAAACTATTTGATCCAAGCAAGAACATTATTTTAGGATGGGGAATTTCTCCATCTAATAAATATATATGGTAAGGAAAAAACGCTGCCAGTAGAATTACTCATAATGTTACAAATGAAAATGGATTTGAGGGTGCTGGGTTCTTTTGCACAGCAAGACAGACTTTTAGACCATTAAACTAGAGACATTTATTGCTTTCTTTCCATACACACAGCGCAAAATGAGGATTCTTAGATCTGAATGCCCAAGAAATCTGCACAGTGGTTTGAACATTATGAAGGACACAGCTCTAAATTAAATGAAAAGGAGAGAATGATGAAAATATATAGAAACTCTCACTCCGTGGCTGTTGCAGCTCACATACGATACTTTGGCAATGCTCAGCCAGGGCACACTTCGCTGTCTCAGTGTACGGCTGGAAGCTCATGCCCATATTGTACCCAAGTAATAAAAAAGTACACTGAGCACAACTGCAATTATTGCTAACAAACAACAATACTTAATGGTAACTAGATGCAGGTTGCCCCATCGATTTTCAAGCATGGAGAACCAGTGCTCACCACCGCTAAGAACCCAGAGACATCAGCACGCACTCGTGCAGGTAGAAAAACCAAAAGCCCAAGTGAGAAACCGGGAGGAACACATTGACACCCTGCAGAGGTCCCCTGGCACATGCACTGTTGGCAGGATAGATGAAGGAAGGATGTTGTTTTCAAAACCTGTCAGCTAGGCACTAAATTCCAGTAGAAAAAAAAAAAAAAGAAATGAAAGAGCAAGGCAAATAGTTTAAATGAACCCAAGAGGCACATCCAAGTTACAGAGCAGGGAAGAGGACAGTCATTCTGGATACCACGTACTGAACACATGAGGCAATAAAAATAGCATAAAAACTCCCCAGTTTCCTTGTAGCAATGAGTGTCAGGGAGGAGGTGGCTGCCAGGTACGTGTACGAGTGCTGCTGAGCCAGAGTGTTGAAATGTTCTGTACTGTGCTGTCGCACAGTAACGTTCCCAGGGGAAAAAATGGGTATTTACTGCTGGCTGCTCTGGGCCACCCACAAACATCCGAGGAGGTTAACGAGTCTCTGCCAGGCGGCCCATGGCAGCCCAAGGACCATGCAATTATATGATCAAGGCTGAGATTAAATGATTATCAAGGCAATTATATGATCAAGAAGAGACAGGGAAAAGCCTAAGGGGGATGCAGGGCTCCTTGCTTCAGAGATAGGACTGGTCTGAACGTCTCTGAAGCATTTCCCCAAATTAATGCTTTATGAACGTGGCCACATCATTTAGAAAAACATCAAATCTTAATTTTAAAATCATTGGTGAAGGGGAATCCATCACGAGTCTTGACAAATTGTTCCAATTGCTGATTGCCCATCGTGTTGCCCTGGATTTGTCGAGTTTCACCTTCCAACCATCAGATCTTTGCATACTAAATTGAAAAGCCCTCTGTCAACAATTTGCATCTTTTAACCTTCCCCTGGAGAGCTGCAGTCGCTGCAGCGTGAGGCGTTTGCTGTAACCTTGAAACTGCCTCTGAATTACAGCATGGAGAAACTCAGTAAGAGAAGTTACGAGGGGCAAGCAGGAGATTTTGGGTCTTAATGAAAAGACGAATACTAAAAACTGATGTGCAAAAGGGCTTTCTGAAACTACAGGAGTTTGGTACCTTTTTAGGCTTCATGGAAAGGTCCCAGATCCACTGCCATCTGGGTAACACAAGTGCTGCCCAAGGATGATGACTATATTGCAATCATTTACACAGCACCTTTCAGAGTCTCTGGACCACAGAAAAGAGGCAGAGAGCACAGCAGGATGAAACCAGACAAACAAATGCACACATCTATTGGATCAACAGGGATTAAATGTAACAGGAAAAGCAAAATTCGCCTTGTTGAATCCAAGCTAAAGCTGTGGTTGGGGCAGCCCCAAGACCCTAAATAACCACCAGAGAACGTGGCTGGGGCTGAGAGCGGAGCTCAGGTGCAAGGTAAAGAGTCAGGATGCCCAGGAGAGGGGGGCTGCCCTTTGGGTGCCCTTTTTTTTCCCACAGAGAATGAGATCTGACAGTCTGAACTTGAGAACTGAGAGCTCGTCTCCTGGACGCAGTGATTTGGGCTGAAAGCAGTTAGATTTGGAGGCAGTCACAGGTGTCATGAGCATCCTCCAGAGATGCCTACAAAGAGCAAAAGGGACAAGAGAAAGACTTGGCCATAGATTGCAACCACCTGGGCAGGGTGGGCACAGAGAGCAGACCTGGGGTGCTCACTGCATGACAAAAGGGCCTGGGGGATGCTTGTCACCTGACGGCTTTATTTGGACTCCAATCACAAATTTCCAGCCTCCCTTCTCCCTGGTTTTCTGTCAGCTCTTGATGAAATGGCTCGGCTGGCTGCGACCCCTCTGTCCTTGTGATCCCCCACCCCACACTGATCCCCGTGTACACTCCCTGCAGACCCCCCATCTCTTCCTTGCCAGTAATTTTGGGATGTGCTCTCTGTGCACGTGCCAGGGCAGGTGTCAGCCTCAGGCAGCGACATTTTGAAGACAGCAAAAGACTTGAGGCAGCGAATTGGTGAAGCTGTGATCAGCTGCAAGTCCTTGCCACAGAGGCTTGCAGGGATGCTCCCCTCCAGCACACCCCAGCGCCTCGGGAGCCGGTGCAACGCTTCCTGCTGAGGCTGACATCTCAGGAGAGGTGAGGGACATCCCTGGGGGAGGCAGGTTTGGGGACAAGCAGCACACACTGTGCTTGAGGATGTATTTCAGCTGCTGCTCATACTTGCTGGTGGCTGGGGAGCAGGACGCTCAGGGACCCCCACGCGATGAGCCAGTGGGGTCCAACAGAGGGGGAAACAGCGCATGGTGGGCTATCACCCAGCTGGGGACGAGGGCGAAATCCAGACAGGCTGCTAGGAAGGAGCTTTTGCCGTGTGAACACTTCAGAGTTGCAGCCAGAGGCCATGGGCTGAATTCCACAGTGAGCTGCCGGTGAAGCCGCTGCACTGGGAAGGGCTCATTTTGCCATGGAAAATAGTTTAATGAGAGATGCCAAGTGACAATGAGTGGCACCAAGTAGGACAATGCCACCTGAGCAGTCCGGTCGCAGGTCCCGCTACAGCCGCGCGGCTCTGCCCGCATCCCACAGCACGTCCCGCGGGGCTCTGGGTAGCTCCAGCTGCTTTACGCCAGCCCTCCCAAAGCTGCCCACGACCCCACGGATGCCTGTGTGGGGTGGTCCCCAGCAAATCCCACTCTCTGGGGCTGCGGGGCTCGCTCTTGGCTGGCGTGCTGTGCAATGATGCTTTCGGGGACTTCTGTGATGCCATGGCTGTGGTTTATGCTACAATGACTCATTGCTAACTTGGTTGTTAATTCATATTAGGGCCAATGTGAACACTAGCGTGATATTTTCTGGGATAATTTCAGAATATTTACTGCTGCTGTGTTACCATGGTGATTAACGCAGCGCCACTCGATATGATAATCCTATTAAACACCTACACGCAGGGCTGTTTCCACTGGGGACCAGTTCCCCAAGCCTTTGGGAGCCTTCACCCAGCACCCACTGCCCATCCACCGCTTCTCCCTATACCCCACGCTCATCTGCATCCCCTCCTGACCCTCCCCTGCCCTCGGAGAGGACCACAGTGTCTACTGGAGGGACTTGTTCTATTTTGCCATGCAGCAACTTGACATCCCCAGGGAGTTTCCCCAAATCTCTGGACCACACAGAGGCCGATGGGAGGAGAAATGCAAGGGCGCTACAGGCTTGCACGGCAGGTGTGAGGAGGAGAGATGCCAGCGGTGAGCATCACCTTCAACCTGCACTTGAAAAATCCAGCCTGGCCCTGTTAAACACCTTTCTATAACTTCAGCAAATGGCAAAGTGCAACCTGCCTGTGTGCAGCCCTCGCTGCAGGGACGGGCACGGCTCCCGACACGGCCCCATGGTTCTGCCTCACTTGTATAACATGAAGCACCTCACCATGCCGTACACGCAACCCCTTCAGGGATCTTTTTCCTCCTGGCAGCCCTGATTCAGTATTCATGAGGCTCACACCACCGTTGGTCCTTGTGCCCGATGCTGGGTGTTTCCTGGGGGATGTGGAGGCAGGAGGGGACCGCACGCAGGATCATCCCATGTACAAGCCTGCAGGCATTTGTCAGAAAAAAACGACACTGTTTCTGTGCAGCCCAGAGGAGGAACAGCTGCAGAGTCCAGAGGAGCTCCTCAGCTCCCCTTCCCAGCCTGAACACGTGCAGCCACCAGCTGCTGGAGCGAGCAGCTCCCAAGAGCAGCCCAGGGAGTTGTTGCTATGGGGTCATCTACCCCCAGTGTGGGTTTTCCTGCAAGAGGAAAAGAGCCACTAGGAGCAAAACATTGTTTTCACCAGAAAAGCAGCCTTTCTGCAAGCATTCACTGAGCGAGCATGGAGGGCATCACCCCCAGCCCCCTCTCCACCCCACACCTCTTAACGACTCCTGGTGTCACGCAGAGCACCCCGTAGCCCCACTGCAGCCCAGGGGCTCCTGTACATACTATTTTGCCAACTTCAGGACAGCCTCTGCGTGAGGTGTCTCTACGGGGCTGTTGTAGAATGCTGGACCACAACAGTGCTGCACTACACGCTACACTGAGTTTTGGGAACGCGCCAAGAGAGCTGCTGCTCTTTATTCTGCAGCCTGGACTTGCTCCTGCCCAGGTGAACCGTGAACATCCCAACCTACATGCTGTAAAGAGCAGATTTTTATGGCAGTCAAGAAAGCCAGCTGCACAGCACCCTCCTGATACAGGATGGTCAAGCCTGGTGGGACAGAGCAAAGGCCATCTCCTGTGCCAGGCCAAGCCCTTGCAAGGTGACACCTTCACCAGAAGATGAGCTCTTGCCTCCAGGCCAAGCCCCAGGACAGTGGGCACCCTGCCTGGGGGGCACAACCTCTGGCAAACCCCCCAGCCTCCTGAATATTAATCTGCATCCCAAGGAGGCATCTATTTCATCTCCAACCATTGTGTTTTTCTGACATATTTATGAGTCCTCTGTCTCATTAATCTAGCAAGTATTCATAAGACTTTCCTTTCATGCTAGAATAGCTAAGGGCAAAAGCCTCTATTTATCTATTCAGTGCCAAGGAACCTTTCTCAAGAGTCAACTGGATGAAAGGTTTTCACCTTTTAAAATCCTTAATAGAGTTTTCCCAGCAATATGTCTTATGTGTTTTAGGAAAAAGTCAACTTCCTCTTTATGGCACGCCTCAGGTTCAGTTCTTTTATTACCTTGACAAGATAACATTCACCTCCTCTCTCAACGCCTGCCTTTCTTTCCCCAGCCCACATCACCCTCACACAGCATTTCAGCTCCACAGTTATCTGTCATGGCAACAGCCTTATGGAAGAGTCTTTAAAATAAAAATAAATAGAAAAAAAATCAAAACTAAATGTACTAGAGAAGGTTGCCTCTGTGGTTTCATGTTCAAATCACCTTTGGTAGGATTAATCTGGATGCCCTGCCTGTGGTGGGCACCATCCTGACCTCCCGTGGGCTGGGACCCACCATGCTCTGCCAAAGCCAAGGGTTTACCAAGCGGTTCCAGACTCCTTTGGGGTGCAAATGCTGCTTTGGGGGTTCAGAGAAGGGGTACAGGCAGCTTTCCTCCAGGCCACGGGCAGAGCCAGAGCCGAACGGTGACCACCAGCAGGTCCCCATCTGCAGGCGCTGGGCAAACCCCTGGCTGCTTTATTGATGGGAACGGCCTGCCCATCTATAACTCTTCATGCCGGGCTGGCCAAGTGCTCATTTCCAGGGCTCTATAAATAATAATAACTGCTGATGTCTGGGCTGACTCCCCACGTGAGGCTCCTTTCCATTAGAGCACTCTCTAGTAATTGCTTTTCGTTTACTCTTTTTTTCAGGGGTCTTCCTAGCTTTGTATCTAAATCAATATTGTAATTAAAACAAGAATATTTCAGAAAAGCCACAGAGCAGTAAAAACAGAGAAGCAATTACAGGAAACCTTCAAGCATTAGCACCGCAAAGGAAATAAAAGAATAAAAGCTTTCAAAACCCCGTTTGAAACATTTACAAAAACATTTCGGTGCAGCAAATGGCCTTTTAAAGCATTCCCTTCTGGTTGGGCCATAGAGTTTGTATTTCACGCTATCTTGGTGTACGCTGGATTGAAGCACATCAGGGTTATTTTTCTCATGAGGTTCTGCCCTCGATTTCTCCCTCCAAACATGTGTCCACGCACACGTGCGCTCACACACAGAGATTTGGGCTCGTACCTTCTTCCAGCAAAGACTCAACCCAAGCCCAACCACTTCCCTTGCCCCTTGCATCATTTACTTAATTACCTCCCACCTGGACCAAACCCAAAAGCCAACACCAGCCATCCCACCACAGCTTTACTGTCACCATCTACTCACAGTCTGCTCATGCTCTGGCTTCATAATCAGAGCCACGACATCAGATTTCCCCTCCTGACATGCTGCAACTGCCCAAATAAAGGAAAGTGCCGCTCAGTGAAGCCCTACCCAATTATCTGATCAAGCAAAGAGAGGGAGCAAATGCACAGGAAACAGATGGGGCCAGTGATGGCTTGAGAAGTCAATCTGTTTGTCTACTAATTATTTAATGTAGGAGACAATTTCAACACTTAACCCCCTTGATCCCAGGAGTCGCTTTGGTGTTAAATATGGTAGTCAGGCAACGCATTTCTCATTAGCATTTAGCATCAAGAGCTCTGGATTAGCCAGCATAGGAGTTTTGAATAAAAAATGAGCAGAAGTCAGACAGCTTATTCATCATCCACGAGGAAGATGTCAAGTTTGGATATCCCAGCCATTATCATAATTGCCAGTGATATCCATCCATAAATGCACATCCAGCAGCATTAGTCTCCTTTTGACGCTACCTGAGCTCTGCCCACCTGCCCCTTCCCCTTGCAAAGGTCCCACTGGTTTTGGGAGAGACCTGGTGCTGAGTCCCGCCCTGGTGCACACGTGTTGCTGGCCTTGAGGAGACCTCAATGTCCCGGGCACCACACGTGGGTGCTCACAGCCAGCATGTGCACAGACATGGACATAAAGGGGCCATCTGCTCTGCACATGACGTTATCCAGCACATCTGATGATCCCACTCGAAGTGGACAGAGGTCTTAGATTAAGTAACAGAGCACAGTCGGAGATCAAGTGATAAGCAGAGCACGCTATAAATTAAATGTGCCATGTGTAAAGGACAGGAGTGAGGTGCAGTGGCTCCAGAGCAAAGCAGCTGTGATTGGAAAGGGGCAGTCCTGCCTTCAGCTTTCACTGCTGTCGCCACCCCAGACTAAATGTTACGTGGGCTCTAATGGCATCTGAAAGGCAGGTTCAGGACACGAGCCTTCGGAGATTCGCAGCCCCTTATTTCCTTGGCAGTGCTAAGAAGAAACACGAGGTTTCAATAAAACATGAAAAAAGGCTGGGAGTGAGCATGTTGGATGAGTCCCTTTGTGAGGTGCTAATGCGGTCCAGACACGAATGACCCAGCCCCAGCTCAGGCGTCAAGCAGGATCACAGACAACTCCTCCCCGGTGTCCCACCACCCTGGTGCCCACACCCCGGCTTCGCAGCACTGACGATGTTTGGTCCACCCCAGTGCTGCTCCGAGTGGTGCCCGAGGCCAGACCCTGCTGCAGGAACACTGGTCCCTGTGCACGGACATCTCTGCAACCAGCTGTGTACCTCCCCTTGTCTTTAGCCCATAGCCTGCACTGCTCCTTGTCCCATCCAGCTCCTTCCTCATGTCCCCTTCCTTGTCCCAGGGCTCTCTCTTCATTCATAGAATCACAGAACAGTTTGGGTTGAAAGGACCTTCCCAGCTCCCCCAGTGCCACCCCTGCCATGGGCAGGGACATCTTCACCAGCTCAGGTTGCTCAGAGCCCCGTCCAGCCTGGCCTGGGATGTCTCCAGGGATGGTTCATTCACCACCTCTCTGGCCAACCTGGGCCAGGCTCTCACCACCCTCAGGGCAACAATTTCGTCCTCATGTCCAGCCTGAATCTCCCTCCTTTAGTTTAAAGCCATCACTCCTTGTCCTATTGCAACAGGCCCTGTTGAAAAGTCCGTCCCCATCTTTCTTATCGGCCCCTTTTAAGTACTGATCCGTGACCCCTCTAACAGGTAGCACTTTGGCCACGGAGCCTTCCCCAGCAGCTCGCAGCCGGGATGGAGCAGCCGGGAGCTGCAGCAGCATCCTTCCCGCCGGGAGCTCAGCAGCCGTGTGGAAGGGGCTGCTTTTACCATGCCCCATAATTTTTGAGTGACCCAGTGCTAACTCTTCCCTTTAGCTTTATAGCTGCAGGCTCATGTATATCTCCTGTACATTATTTATCACATTACCCATGTTCGCTGCCTACACGGGTCGCTTTGCAGGCGGGACCTGCGACAGCACCGGGCTGTGCTGGACACTGTGTTTCGGGCAGCACAGGGTTGCATCCCAACACCCTGTTTGCACCCAGGGGAGAGGCTGGAAACCCCCAGCACTGCAAATGCAGCTGGTTGGGAGTCCAGGGCAGGCACACAGGCATCCGGGGCAATTCTTTCCCATTTGCTTGCCCTCACTGAGCAAACCTGCCAGCAATAGCATTAAAGCATCTTGAGTTCCCAGATCCTGGGTGAAATCCCAGGTCCTGGGGTCTGGTGATGGCCAGATCATGCCTTGCATCAAAACAAAAATATGTTTCTCTTGAATATACAGGAGTTGGCTGCTCAAACCGCCTGTCCAATTCACATTCCCCCCACGTCCAGGTAAGCAGCAACATGTCAAAACCCAGCATCACTCTGCCATGCGAAGCAGAGCCAGGTGCCAGCGTCACTTCCTGAGTGCTGAGAGAGGTCCTGGATCTCCCTGGGTTTGGAGAGGCAGATCAGGTTTCTATTTGCAGCATATATGAAACCATTGCTTCTTTTCTCCTCTGTTTTATTAAATTCAGCATGTAGTTTTTATGAGAAAAGATAATTACAGAAGAAAAGGTCACTGTTATCTTTGCTCTGTGGTTTAGGGATCACCCAAGCTGTTTATTGCATTGCATCGCAGCTGATGGAAACCCAGGCAGCTCAGGGACCAGCTCAGGGATGCTGCGAGGGCATGAAAAGCATTTGGGCTGTCCTTGGGCAGGTTATTGGGGGCTGTGTCCCCGTGCAGTGCACCCATCCCCTGTCACCACTACTCCATCACTGCCTTGCAACATCTCCTGTCTGCCAGCCTGTCCCCACTGCCATTGCCCCCTGTGCCAGCCCCACACCCACAGCTCTCTATCTCTCAGGGCAGCACCAGGGGAAGACCATTCCCAGCATGACCTGGGAACACTTTTGGGAGAGAAGTGCTCATGCAATGAGGTCAGCAGGGAATGATGCAAGAGGTGAAGAGCTCTCTGCGTCACCTTGAGACAGTAGTGAGCATCTAGGAGCAAAACAGGGTACCACGCTCAGGGGCTGGAGGCAGAGATGCCAAGAGCAAGTCCTTACCCCAAGACCATTGGTAGCACTCATACCACAAAGCTGGGCTTAAACCTTCCTCCTACCATGCCTCTCAAAGCTGCCTGCAGAGCTGCTGCCCCATGTGCCATGCCATCATTTGCTGATTTTCCAGAACAGGCTGAATTTCTGCCCAGGAGCAAGGCTGAGCATTCAGCTACCACTGCAGAGGGGAGGGAAGGGCAGCAGGGCTCCCCCAGCCCTTACTCTCTCAGCCACATGCTCTCTGTTCTGCCTGTCCCCAGCCCTAGAGATGTCCATGCCACAACAGTAGTAAGTTGCCCCAAGCATTGTGGAGATGCTGCGCTGCAGGGGGATGTCCTACAGCCACTTCTCCAGGTGATACCCTCATTCATCAGCATTTTTGGGGTCAGTTGTGCACACCAAGCAACATCAGCCTCCACCCACCAACAAAACACCTCTGGAGAGAGCACATTTTGGGCACCTTTCCTGCCAGATCTTGCCTTGATGTAAGCGATGCAGCAAGGAGCAGCTTTTTGTTTTCTGTCCGTGCTTTTCTCTTGCTGCTCGGTGCTGGGGATTCATGCCAGGACCCATCTTTCCTCTCTCCCTCCCTGGCTCTGGCGTTCCTCTCTGCAGCCTGATCCTGCTGGCCGGTGTAGGGGAGGCTCTTTCCTCAGCCCTCTCTCCCCTGCACACTCCCTTTTCTCCTCTCAACCAGCAGCACAGGCTTCAGGCAGGTGAAAATTGATTTGCAATGAGCTGGTGCCCTGTCAATGCCTGACTCATCCATTCACTCCACATCCATCCCCCCGCCGCTCATAAACCATGGTGCTGCGGAGCAGAGGGAGCGCTGCGAGGGAGCACAGACACGCAGGGGTTTTAAAAGGGCTGGAGAAAACACTAACACAAACCCAGGCTGCACAGCGGGATTGATGAGGAGTCACAGCACGCAGAGACAACATCAAGGATTTACACAGTAGAAGGCAGGCGGCAAAAGGTGAAAATTGGGAAGCAAAACCCACTGAGGAAGAGAAGATGGTGAGAGCATGGCTGGGGAGGGAAAGGTGCTCGACTGACCCACACCGGTACAGAAGATGGAAAGCCATGGCCACGGGGGCTCACACACAGCTCGTGCTCCAGCTTTGGGTCCTTGTTAAGCCAGCACCATGCCCTGCGTGCTGTCCATGGCTGACACACCGGCGGGTCTAGAGGAGTCTATCTCACACAAGCCAGTCCCTCGCTCACGGAGGGGACAGGGATTTGCCTCCCAGGGCAAGAAGCATCTTGGGCTGGAGCTGCTGTTAATCATCACCGATCTGCAGAACCCTCTTGTCCCACTGGTGGCTGCCATGATTTATTGTCCCCACATGCACACCCTCACCCTTTTCCTGTGCCCAATGGGTGGGATTTAACAGCTCCACTTTATTGCTGCTGGTGGATGTGGGGTTGCTGGAAGCCACATATAATCATTTTCTTCGGAAGAGACCCTCAAGATTATTAAGTCCAGCCATTAACCCACCCCTGGCACTGCCTCACATCCGAGAACCTCATCTCCATCTGTTCAACCCCTCCAGTGATGGTGACTCCACCACTGCCCTGGGCAGCTGCCAGGGACTGGAAAGAATTGTCTCAAACATTGTGCCAAAAAATGGTTCCTCCAGCCCCAGGATTGTCAAAGGCTGAAGAGGACCATGCTTCAAACACTGCAGGAGGAGATGGGTCACTCAGGGTAAGGTGAATTACAATTTACGTACCAACAACACGCTAAGGGACCACAGCCCAGGCTGGCTGGCAGTAGGAGGTGGGACGGACACAGAGCTCCACCTTCTGATAGCCCAGCATGGCACAAAGGGGAAAGCTGAGACCCTTCAAGATGGCCCAAAACTCGACAGGCTTTCGCAATCGCCCCACGAGACTGTTCTTTCTCTTTTACAATAACACCTCTGCAAAAGACAAAGGAAAACTTACGCAAGCAGATAAAAAGCTCATCTGAACCAGCACAGGAAACCCAGCACCCCAAGGACCCCCACTGGCTTGGACACCGAGAACACTGCGCTCCTGAACTGCGAACCCCAGAGCTACCGACCCCAGCGTCCCCACCGAGGGACACTGAGGCCACACATCATCCAACCCAGACTACGAGTCCCATCGTCCACACTGCAGAGCTGTAAGGGGCTGGATCCCTCACATTCTTCCTTTCTTTGTTTTCATCCTTCTCTCCTTCTCTTTTTCCTTCCTATATCCCTATTTCTTTGCCTCTCCTGCTGCGAACTCTTTTATGTAAATCTCTTTCCTGGTAAACTATTCAATAATTAGACCTAAGGTAAATCTTTCTGCTGTCAAATCATCTATAAACTGGGCCACGCTGCAAAATCAAAGGTGTTGCTGCGTTGATTTTTGGTTTTCCTTTCTTTGTTTTTCTTGGTTTTTTCTTGTTTTGTTTTTTGTTATGGACCTTAAGTACTGCGTGTACTGTTTTACAATCAAGGGGAACCCGCAACCCTGAGCCACCTCTCCCCGCACCATCATACCTCTGGGCAGGACATGCCAGCAGCCTGTTCCAATGCCCAACAGCCCTTTGGGGAAGAAATTGTTTTCAAGATCCAGCTTCAGCCTCCCCTGGTGCAACGTGAGGCCAGCATCCTTGAGTTCAGCCTGGTGTTCCTGCCCAGCATGTGCCCACCCACCAGCCAGGACGCCCGTGGGGTGGTGAGGAGCCACCGCCCCCAGAGCCACACTCACCCACTGGCCCTCAGCTCAGCTGGGGACACACCTCACATCTAAGAAATTGGCATCAAAGCACCCTCAGAGCCAGCACAGGTGTGTGAGGTCTGCTGGGGATTTACATTAAGAGCATCCCTGGGCTGCTGGGGGTGGGAGCCCAGAAGCCAGAGGGGCTGAGCCTTGAGAACAGGGTGGAGAATGATGCTCTGGAGGGAAGTGAGAGATGGGAACCAAGTATCCCATCATGGTAGAGCTCCCCAGCCCCTGTGCCCGCTCCCTGGCTCTCCATCGATGCAGAGCAGCAGTATTGCACACAAATCTGAAATTACTAAAGTCAAGCAGAAAGAAAAAATCTGACTCAGAATAGTTAATATACCCACACTGCTCTGCAAAAGAATACAGTCCCTCAACAGGCCTGTTCCAAATAATAATTCAAGTTCTTTAGAAAGCAGGTCAGCAGCACTGAGTAATAAGTTCATTATAATCTAATAAAGTTCATTAGTCCTTGAAAAGTCTAAAACGCAAAAGCAATATAACCAACAAAAATCGCCCTCTGGCCGGATCATTTCTGGGTGGGAAAAAAAAGGATTTGAGATAAAAGGAAACAGAAATAGACAGCAAGAATTTGAAATAGGAGAAGACATTGCTGGGAGAATTGGAAACACCTAAAGTACATCCAAAGAGCTGCTTCTCGCCTGCAATAAAAGTGCTGGGCCTCACACATGAAAGAGAAAAGCAGCTATTAATAGTGGGGCAGTGGGGATGGCAGCTTGCCCGTACGCGGCCGCACAGCCACCGCTCTGCGGAGAGCAGGCGGGAGAAGAAAAATCCCTGCACAAGTGATAATAAAAGCCCTTAATTCAATGTCAGCGGGGTCCGGGTTTGAAGAAAAACAGGAGGCGACGTGTGATTCAGCTCCCAGCCGCTCGGGGACATCTGTATTCAGGTCCCCTGCGCACACATATTGCTCCTGCAAAGTCAACACGAGGAATGAAGGAAAGCAAACAAATATCGGGGAGCCTCCTGGCTCTGCACATCGGAGCAGCAATAACCTTGTGAACATTGTAGCTGCTGAAAAGTCGTCATACACGTGTGCTTGCGAGGTGGGACCCGCAGCTCTAAAACCTTTGGGGCAGCATCCGTGCAGAGGAATAATCAAACGGGGAAGCAGCAAACACGGGTCCCAGCACGAGAGAGGCTGCGAGCATCACGTGGTCGCACCTGAACGCAGCCGCTGCCTCTATGTCCCTTGCTGTCCTGCTTTTGCTGGGTTCAAATTAAGTAGGAAACGGGGAATCAGCTGCAAATTTGATTTCTTGCCTGGATGGGAAGCTGCTCTGAGTCAGGTCCAGTGAGGACGGGGGTCCCAAGGCTGGACCCACCACTGCCCACCTGGCTGTGAAGGGCAGGGGCTGCCCGCAGCATGGGCAGGCGTCCCACCAACCCACCACAGGAATAAATCCCCGCTAATGAGAGCTGGGACAGTGCAGACGATGGCCAACACACAAATGAGAGCTGGAGGATGTGCCCTTTACTGCAGGTTTTGTGGCTGATCCACCGGGATTTTGCACTTACTAGTTTGTCTGAATTCTGGCACTCCAGTAGAGGCACCAAATCAGAGGTGGCTTGGGCAGCCGAATTGGTGAGTGATGCTGTTCCCTGAGGATGGAGAAGGGACTGAGACCTGTCCCAGGGACAGCCACCCCCTGTCCCAAGGGAGCTGCTGTCACCCCACTGGGTCCAGGGTCCCGCCAGCAGCCAGGATGGGTCAGACCAGGCAGCCACTGCCTCCCCTGCTCTGCCTGTTCTGGGCTTCATCCTCAGGGGAACGGGATCAGACAACAAGAAGAAGAACAGCAGCAATTTCTCCAACACATATTGACTAATTTTTTCTCTTTCCACCCCTAAAGAGACAGTTATTGCCATCCTTAATGCCATCCAGACTGTGGCCAAACAAGGTTATAAAAGCTCGCTTTGCTTAAAAGGAACAGGGATAAGGGGGTGATGTTAAAACAAATACTTCACTTGAGACTTCATGTTTCAAACCTTTAAACCACTTTTCCTTCTTTTCCATATCTCCAGCAAAAGGCCAACACATTTTTTAAAAAATAATTATTTGTGGTTAAGGACAGTTTTTCACTGGATGCTTAACTAGACCCACGGTTCATCCCTCACCTGCTGCCACAGCTGTGGGACGCAAGATGCTCCCCAGCCCTGGGACAAACCAAAGGCCTGTGATAAAAGGCCATGGCTACAGCAGCAAGCCTCAGCCCCACAGCCACCTCCTCAGCCCTGCCTGCTGGAAAAGAAAATGAACACCCAGACAGCAGCAGCACCGTGACCTGCAGCCGCCTCCCAGGCAGGACCGAGCGCTGTGGGGTGAGGTTCCAAGCGGTGGTAAAGGTACAGTCACATTTGGGGCCAAAGCAGTTAGTTAGAGCCTCTATAAATAGAAAAATATCAATACATGACATCAGGAATTATTGAAGAGTTTTCCTGAATACAAACAGAGCCTCTTGCAGCATCACCACCCACCAGGGATGCCGAGGCCCTAAGAAAAGCTTCAGCTTTTACAGGTACCACTCAACATCGAGAGGTGATTTATAGCCAGCACACAGGAGGGAAAACTCTCTCCATATACAGCCCTGTTCACTGCACAGCTATAATTATATATTACACTGAACTGCCCTTGCTACACACCGAAGAGCAGATGAAATGAAAAGCCATATCATGTTTTTCTGACGTTGCCCGTCTCTTACATTGCGCCAACGTCACCTCAGAGCCACGTGCTGCGCGGGGAAGCCCAAGTTCTCTTACCGACCAAATTCACCCTTGACAGGTAACATCTCCTGGTTTGCCATGCCAACAGGATCACAGCACGTTGGTTAGCTAAAGCACGTCGCCACGGGGACACAGGTATGTCTGCTTCTTGCAGGCAGAGAAGCTGGTGAAGCAGGAGGCAGTCCCTGCTCAGATCCCTGCTGGAGCCCTGAGGGTGGGCAGGGAGGGGTGTCCCCAGGCCAGCTCTGGAGCCTGGCGTTCCAGCACTTGCTTATGAACACAGCATGGGTTTTTTTTGCAGGAAAAACAGCAAATTCCTGTGCAAAGCCAGCTGCAGAGGTGGGTTTCCTGGTGGCCCCTCAAAGGCTGGCTGGCAGCAGGACTCTGGTGCACCAAGCACCCATGGAGGAATGTTCTGCATCACTACATTCCTGGGCCCATTGTGGGGTTTCAACATCACAACTGCAGATGTACCAATTCCCTCAAGGAGCTACAACTAGAAACTGCAAAATATAGACTTTCTTGCTTTCTACAACTGCCTGAAAGGAGGTTGGAGCATGGAGGTGTCGAGGGTTAAGATTGTGGGGTGACAATAAAACCCTGGCAGATGTATTGTTAACCTCCTCTCTCCCCCACTTCCCCCTTTTGCCCCTCCCTCTCCCCCCTTCCCACTCAGGACAGGCAATCGGGAGGGAAAGAAGGACAGAGAGAAGAGAGTTGGAAAAATTAAAGATGTTTTACTAATGCTACTGATAAGAATAGAGAAAATAATACAAAATATACAAAACCAATCTTGAAAGTCTCAGCAACTGCAGAGCCGGCACCCAAAGTCCTGGATTGGACTCTGCAGCCAACCGGAGCTGGATTCAGTCTCTCTCTGGCCTCAGTTTGCAGGGACGACCAGCAAGGTCCTCTCCTAATGTCGGCCATAAGCAGAAGGGAAGGAAAAGGGAAAAGGGATGAGATCCTTGTGATCTCCCACTTTTATATGAAGTATTCACGTGAATGGAATGTTATACACAGTTGGACAGTCTCTCAGTCACCAGTTTCTCGTTGCCCCTCTCGCAAGATGTCCATCCGTGCTTATCAATAAGTTTGCATTCCGTTGCTAGGTTTACCAAAACATGTGTCTGGTTCTCCAGGAAAATGCAGCTAACATGAAGGCTTTAGCTGACAGGCAAAAATTCACTAAAAGAGAAACTTGTTTTTTAACAAAACCAGGACAGGAGGGTGCTGGTCTCCTCTCACAAATAACAGGCAATAGGATGTGAGGAAACAGCCTCAAGTTGCGCCAGGGGAGGTTGAGGTTGGATGTGGGGAACAATTTCTTCCCCAAAGGGCTGTGGGGCATTGGAACAGGCTGCCCAGGGCAGTGCTGGAGTCACCATCCCTGGAGGGCTGGACAGACGGACACGAGGTTCTCAGGACATGGGGCAGTGCCAGGGGTGGGTTAATGGTTGGGATCTATGACAATGAGGGTCTCTTCCAATTAAAATGGTTCTATGGTAACATCATTACCAGACCTCTCAGCAGGTGTTGCCTCAGAGGGCTTGTTTTTGTCACGGCCACTCTGTGTTTGCTGGAGCCAGCGCTGGTGATGGCCAGTGCTGAGGACTCAGCATCAGGCTTGTTCCTCACCCCGAGGTAATTTGTCTCAATCAGCCAAAGAGGAAAAAAATAAAGATCTGAAGGAAGAACACCACAATCTATCCAAACTACAGGAGAACATATTGGGAAAGAGCTTGAGGTAATGACCTTAAAGATTGATTCTCTTAACCAATGTCGTGATGGGCTGCAAATTAGAGCTAAAGAGATGGGGGAAAATGCTGCAGTTATCAGAATGTTGTGAAGCTGAGAGAAAAGATGAAGTGTCAGAGAAAAAAATAATTTTAATTAGAGATAGTTGTTTCGGAGTCTGATTTCAGTGACACTATATAAATACAAAATAATTCCAGAGGAACAAGCCGCATTTCCTCGGAGGCAGCCCAGCATCCCCGGCTGCCTCACACGTGCCTTCAGGACACAGGCAGAAAGGAGAACGCATTGCTTGATTGTTTGCTGGAGTCTAGATGTATCACTAGTAGCCAGAAAGAAATCAGAGCTAAACAGTTTTCTGGTAAAAATCAGTGATTTGTCCAAACGGAGAAGTTCAATGCAGGTTCTGATCAAATTCAGCTGGAAACAAGGCAGGGTTGGGACTGCCCTTGGAACAGATTTCCTCAGCTCTAATGATCTGCAGGGCCAGGGCAGAATGTCTTGTCTCTCCAGGGAGAGAAATACGGTGTTTTTCCAAGTCAGAAAAAGTCTAAAATTCAGCCCTGAGGGCACAGCTGCCTTCAGACACATCTGCTCTCAGAGCAGCTTCCTGCAGGAGGCACGGCTGACAGCACCTACGCGACACAGCCCTTTGACAAGTGATGCAAAACCCAGCTTAAAATTGCCCATCAGATGATGTTAAGGGGCAAACACAGTCTATTCCAACCCAAATATAGCTCCAGACTGTACAAATCATCTAGAGTTAAAAGAGAAGGATATCTAAAGGGCCAGGATCTGAGGAGGAGGGGATGGGAGATACAGGCTCAGCGTGAAATCCTCGCGCCTTTGAAGTCAACAGGAGTTTAGTCTTTGACTTCAGCAGAGCGAGGATTTCACAGGTGCCTATAAACAGATCTGAGGCAGCTTTTCTGGGAACAACATGGGTTGGATCCTGGCCTCACCCCAGGGAGCTGGGCAGTGCTGTTTGAGGCCGGCAGAAAGGGGCTGGGAACCATCCCCAGAGGTGCTCAGCACCAGGTCTGCAGCACCAAAATTGCTCAGCTATGAGATATAGGTGGAGTAAAGCCAGAGCAAAGCTGGGGGACTAAACGCATTCAGATTTGACTGCAGATGGACAGCACATCTCTAGGTCCATGAGTAGGTGCCTGTGTTGCTGTGGGGACACAGTGCTGGCATGGGCATGGGCACAATCTTGCTTGGAGACTGTTTCCAAGCCCAGGATGAGATGCTTTTCTACCACAGTGGGTGAAAGAGGTTTCTTTAGGCTGGGCTTTTTGAGGAAGCAGGCACTTCAATTTTTATCCATTCTTCAAACTGGAGAGGTTTGGCCAAGTCCACATTAGGATCATTTGCTGGTCCAGTAATAACAGGGATGTATGCAGAAGCAGAGGGAGATTTCCATGTGATATTACGATACTGGCAGAAATCCTGGTGCATTTAGAGCAGCAGAAAGTGCTTTCAGCTTATGTCTCGGCAAGAACTGGCATGAGCCCTGCAACAAAAGTACCTCCAGCTGGTACGAGGTGAGTCTGTGCCAGAGGGCTTGCAGGTCCAGCACTACCTTGTCTAGCACAGGCCACACTTAACATGGCGAGCAAGACAGATGTGGCATGTCACATCCAATTAGCGTGAAGCTAAACCACTTGTAACCTGCCTGCACAAGCAGTGACTTGCAACAAGACTGTGGAGGGCTCCCAGCAAAGAGAACTACCCCAAAAGTGATCCCTGCCTGCATGAATGTTAGCACAGCAGCAGGATGCAACAGCGTGTAAATCACGTGTCTCCAGGAGATACTGCTTTCCTGGAGCTGTTTTGTTTCCCAGAGCTGCAGATGCATTTCCCAGTCCCTTGGCTGGTACAATCTTTTCCCATGCAGTTCCCAGGCATCCTGCATCCTTGCCCTGGTATTTCTTCCCCCCAACCATGCCAATACCAAGGGAGTTAAAATAATGAGATAATTTTTCCACAGCTCTGCAACTCTGGATGATAGAGGAAGAGATATTTACTGCTTGAATCAATAATTGGAGATGGGGAAAAAAAATCTCACTACACCAAAATATGGGACTATATTCAGTTTCTGCAGAGATCCCGTGCGGACAGTAAGAAGTGTGATCCAGCAGCGACTGCACCAGCTTTGGGCTCCTGAGACCTGGCTCTGCTGACAACCAGTTTGAAGGCTGGAAGCAGCAGCAGCTGTAGCACGGCTTTTGCTGGGATTGACCTTGCCTGGTGGTGGGCAGGAGCGACTGTGCTCAGGCAGGTAGTGCAGAATGATCCTGGGCTGTTGTCAGAGCTCTCCTGAGGAATTCCAAGCAGGTGCCCCTTGCCAATGCTGAACACAAAGGAGGGAGAGAAGAGCCGATCCCAGCATGGGGTAGTCTGGATGAGGACCCTGTCCCAGCTTTGCTCCCAGGACACGGGGCAAATCAAGGTCCTGGCTTGCAGCAAGGTCAGGAGCAGGTTTGTTGGGCAGCGAGGTAGAAAAGAGCCCCTTGCTTTATAACTCCTGGCACACAGGCAACACGGCCTCAGATCCCCTTTTAAATTCCTCACACTCTGATTTTCTGCTCTCCATGTCCAGGGCCAAAATTGACTTCATGCATTATAACCCTCTGGTTTCTGCTGCTGGGGAGCACCTTCGCCAACCCACTGCTCTACCTGGCTGGATTTATTGAAAATACTTCTTTTGATCTGGGTTTTTCAAAGAGTTATGCAAGTTTTTCAGATACTAACAGTGACTCAAGACCAACAGAGCAGTATTTGTAGTGGACAGAGATGGGTTCCTGCAATGAAAAGCTGGGCTCTGCTGGTACGGGGCAACTGGGCACCCAGTGCCCCATGTTGTGCTGACCACTAGTTCCAGTTTGCCTCACACCTCTGTCCCCAATCTCAGTTTATCACCCTGTGCATCTTAGTTTGCACTGAGCGTTTTACAGGGTTGAAAAGAGTGAAGAAAAACAGCAAGCACAGAAAGCAGGAGAATGTGGGAGTTTGATTTGAAGTCACGAATGGTGTCAGCATTCATGACTCTGCTGTAATTGCAGAACAACATCCCCTCTCTGAAAAGCAACCACCAGCAGTGCTCCAGCCACATGCTGCCCAAGGAGCTGCTGTGCTCTGCGCTCCGGAGCCACCAGGCTTTGCCGTGCTGCAGAGCCTCCCGCACACATGCACAGGGTGCAGATTTTCAGGGGTGCAGAGCATCCCGGGGCACAAGCGCTGGCAGGTCCCTCACCCACTGCAAGCTTTGCACACCAGCAAGCTTCACATCAGTGGCTGACACCACCTTGGCAAACCAAAGAGCTAAAAATCAGTCTGCTGGCTGAGTGACATCCCACAAATAAATCACTTGTCTTGGCAAAAAATCACCGGAATAGAAGGCTGAGCCAGACCATGGCCAGCCACCCTATGGCTTCTCTGCAGTGGGCTCCAGATGTTTCTGAGCAGCTTCACAGGCAGCCCAAGAGATGCTCACACATACCTGGACCCGCAGACCCTGCGCCTCGGCAGCACGGGCCGGGCACTGGCTGCAAGGCTGCCTTGGAGGAGCATGCAGGAACCTCACTGCTGGTCCCACTGCCCCTGTGTTGTGTGGGATGGAGCAAAGAGCATCTGTTTCCCAGCCCGGGTCCCTGCTCCAAATCACTTGCTGAACAAGCCAAACTCCAGGCTCCAGCCTGTTTTTTTTGGCAGATACTTATAGTGCCTGTCCAGCCCCCAGCTCCCTCCTCTCTGCAGAGCAGCCTGGAGAACCTGCCCCACTTGCTCTGAAGGTTCACCCCAGGCCTGACCTGCTTGTTGCCATCCCAGGCAAAACCAAGATGATTAACACATCCCAGGTACCCAGGAGCCCTTGGGTCCTCTGAACCACCCATGACATTTAGATCCGACACATGGGACAGCACTCATACCACTCAGGTCTGCAGCTGCCAGACAAAAGCCCTGGCAGGCTGGCAGCAGCAAAGGAGCACACTGTGTCAGCTGTGACAATCAAATACCCAGGGCACCACAGCCAGGTGCTGTTCAGAGGGGTGGCATTGGGTTATCCATGGCTGTGGGTTTGGCTTTGGAGGCGTGGACAGCTTCACCAGGACCCCCCGCACGAATGGGCACCATGCAAGTGCCCACAGCAGGCTCTGGTCTTTAACCAGCCTCTCAGCTCTGGAGTTTGTTTCCCCAGTAGAAAATGCTATACAGAAATATATTGACTTCCTTTAATGCCTACTACATGCAACAAAAACGGACGCTGAGCATCTGCTGTGCTGTACTAACAGGGCGCACAGTGGGGCCAACCCTGCACCCCTCCCGGGGAGGCCGGATGTGTGCGGGAAGGACACACAGACCTGGGCTCTGCTCATGGGGAGAGAAACAGTGCTTGAGCTGGCAGGGTCCTTCACCCGTCCTGACAGAGCTGAGCCATCATCTCCTCCAGGTCACCCGATGGACCTTGATTGATGTAGAGCATGGGAGAATCGTAGTTTTGCTATAACAGAGGTGTTAAAGATGACTTGGCTTCTGGAAAGAGCAGGATGGATGCAAAACGATCCAATTTTTGTGCTCACCCCAGCACCGTCCCCTCTGCAGGACACCAACCCCACCATCTCACCGCACCATCCTATGCCACATCCAGCCCTTTGCCCTTACAGAGTCCAACCAAGCAATTGTGTAATCTCCTACGGATGGCTCAAAATGAACGCTTTTGAAAACAGAAGACGAACCAGGAACAGGAGGCAGATTCACATTGCACGCCTGTGCCAATGTGATAACAACCACCCTGCAGCGCGGTGACAGGGCTGCAGGTCCCACCCTCCCCAGCCTGGCAGCCACAGCGAGCTCCAGGCTTGGGCTACACATGCTGGCACATGGAGCAACCAGGAGCTCAATTACCCCATCCAATTAACACAAGACTTTGCACAGATTCCCTTTTCAGCACTAAATAATGGAGCTGAGGTTAAGGGGACACAGGGCACCAGCGCTGGCCCCGGTTATCCCCACATCACCTCACTGAACCCTTTTGACCGCAGAGGAAGAAGGGAAGGCTCAGATTAGCAGCTGTGAATATAGAGTGTGAATGCAGTGAACCTGCTCACGTCGAGCTTGGCACTTGGAGATAATATTAGAAGACCATCATTTCGCTTGGCGTTGTCTGCAGGAGAGCAGAGCCAGGTTTCTGCAATGTCTGTGCACATATGAGCACTAGAGGCAGGGCTTTCCAAACCACCCACAGGATGTGGGGACAAGCCCCACACAGTTTTTCAAGACACCCCTAAATGCTCTGCAGGTGCCCAGGTGCCTGAGCAATCCCTGGCATGCCAAGCAGTGATAATCCAGCCTCCTGCCACATCGGAGCGCTGCTTGAGCGAGGGCTGCCCGCTCCCCCGCTCCATCCCCAACCCTCCATTTCACCACTACCTGGGCTCCAGGGCTTCCTCCAAACTGATTTTCTCTACACCACACACCCTGCCCCACACTACTGAAATACATGCCTGTGAACCTCAGGATGAGGCAGAGGACGCCGAGGTGGTTACAGCTCATTATTCACCCTGGAACCACCTCAGGCGTCACCTGAACCCCACTGCCCCAGCTGGAGACAGAGCCCTCTGCAGAGTGGCTCCGTGCTGCTGCGATGACAAACTCCCTCCGATGACAGAGGAACAGGTTTGTTACTAAATATGAGCTTTTTGTGATCGCAGTGTGCCAAGATGAGGAGCCAGGAACAGCCACACGTGCAGGGGGAAATCACGGAATCATTTTGATTGGAGAAGACCTTCAAGATCGTTGAGTCCAACCATTAACCCGACACTGGCACTAAACCATAGAATCACTTTGATGGAAGAGACCCTTAAGATCATTGAGTCCAACCATAACCTAAATCTAATGCTAAAACATGTCCCAAGGACCCAGCGAGCAAAAATTTGGGGCGCACGTACCAGCAGGGATCTCGGAGTTCCAGCCCTTCGCCTGCAAGATGTGCTGCCGCGGCAAGCACAGCCAGCCAGCCGCTGGCCTCGCCTGGGCAGAGGCACCCAGCAGCACGCTTGGATTTCCCTGGCCACCTTTCCACCTTTCGCCCTTTCCGATTTAAAAGAGATTTGCAGCTTCAAGCAGATATTTGAAGCAAGCTGAGCGCTGTTCTCAATAAAAAAGAAATCCCAAAGCTACATCCTCTGGAAAAAGGACAGGTTGGCTTTTATTAGGTCTGGAATTGCACTTTGGACTTGCTTCTATGTCATGTTTTATGTTTTCCAAGCACTGCATAGGATTAGGTAGTTAATTAATACTTAGTATTATCCTCACAGATGGAGAGAGCTTCTAAGAACTTAAGGTAAAATATTTTAGCAATACAGATTTGTGTCAACCTAAATTTATACTCCTAAGTATAATGAGATTAGTAACAGGGAAAAAAAAATGAGAGTGATAAAATACAGATCCTTTTCATGCACACACTGGTCTTTGCGCCTCTAGAAACCCCGTTCTCACCCTACACAGCCAGAAGAGGTTTAAACTCCTTTAATTTTTAATCAAAGTCGGGATTACCAGCCAGGGTGCAAGGAGCTGCAGGATGGTGAGTGGCTTCCAGGGGACCGGTGGCCGGGCGGTGCTCGGCAGAGGGGACCCCGGCAGCACAGCACGGGGCTCTGGCCATGCCCCCCACTCCCCACATCGGCCGTATCCCATCACTGAGCGGGTCCGACCGGGCTGAGCTGAGCACACAGCGACGCTCGGTGCCATCACCCAGCTCTGCGTCTGCGCATCCACAGGTCCTGTGACCGCCGTGTCACTGTCCCCACCCAGACCAGTTGCTGCCCCATGGCTACCTCAGCACAGCAAAACCATCCCATTTGGGAGTGCAAGATAAACCTGGCTCAACCATTCCTCATTCCCACCTCCAGACATGAAGATTCCAGAATATTTTCCTGCTCTAAGTCAGATAGAAAAAAAATAACAAAAATCACAAAAAATAATCCAGACGAGGTCACTAGGTGATTTATTTTGAAATACTTCTCACGCCAACCTTTCCAGATACTTTCAAAAGAAGTTTTGGTTAAATTGTTTTGACAGAAATTTTGAAGGTTGCTTCAAGATTAAAAAAAAAAAAAAATCAGATTTGCACTGGAAAAAGTAAAAACTAAGTTCTACATTGAAAGCTGGAACTGGCTCAGGTGGGGTTGCTTTTGAAACTGGCTCAGGTGGGGTTTGCTTTCAGGGGGGCAGAACAGCTGATCTCCACAGCTCCTTCCAGCCTAAGCTTTTCCGTGTTGCCACGCAAACTATTTTAAAATGCTTTCAAATATTTTGTCAGGAACAGCCTCCTCAGACAAAATAGCCTTTTTGTCAGCTGTTGGATCTCAGGAGTAGAAAAGCATTCACTTGGAACATGCCATTGGGCTCTCTGCGCCTTCAGATGCTCCCAGCTCAAATCAAACCCCTCTGCAACTTGCTCCGGTTTAGCTGCTCTTCACCCAAACCCGCATGGCCCTTTGCTTAAATCGTTTAGCAAGAGAAAATCCTGAGCAATCAGGGCTGGATTTTGTCTTTTATGTTTCCTTGCCCAGCACAAGCTGGGAAAAAAAATGTCAAATACAACGGGGATGGTGCCGCACTTAGCAGGCTCAGGGTCCGGCCGAGCCCTCAGAGATGCTTTTTGGGTGCACAGCAGCTGCTTGGGCATTTGGGGTATTTGCAGCACCTGGCTGTCCCCCTGCCCGCCCCCCAGCACCCACAGTGAGCTGCTGAATCACCAGTGACCCAGCCCCACATCTCCCACACCTGTGGAGCAGCTGGAGCTCCCACCACCCAGCCCATCCCACTCAGCATACAGTGTCACCATTTCCCTGCCACACCGGTACGTGAGTCACCCCCATCCTCCCAGGCTCTATTTCTGGCTCCCAACATGCACAACAGGATCAATGGCTGATGTGTCAACAACCCCTTTTATTTTCCCTTCCCCAGAGCAGCATCCCACCCATCTAGGGGTGAGGACGTGCCCACGGTGGCAGTGCCACAGCTTGCCAGGGCTGTTCACTCCCCAGGTATTTCACTTATGGGGAAACATAGGGCTGATAGGACTTAGTGGGTCAGGGCTAAAAGTTGGTGTGTGTGGAGGTTCAGTTGCACATCTGCCATGGCTTGGGCACGGCCAGCTCCAGGGACACATGGGTGTCCTACCTGGAGCTCAGGCAGCTGGGTTTGCGTTGCTCCTGCTCCCCGATGTTATTATGGGAAGCAGCAAATAAACTATCTGGGGACTTGAGTGGAGAATTAGGAATAACTAAGCAAGGGGGAAAAATGCCTCTGTTGCAACACCGCTCTCAGGCCTGGGATGAGAGCAACCTGGAGCAACCCATGCAAGGGCTCCTCTCCTCTCCTGCTGCATGGGAGGACAAGCAGCGTCCCCAGGGCATCTGCAGGTCCTGTTTTTTCTACAGGAGAGAGAAAGCAGCTCCTGCCTCAGCCAGGGGAAGATGCTGCTGCTCCCTGCTGACAGCCTGGCCAGGTGGACATGGCTCCCCTGGGTGTTCCCAGCAAAAACTGGCTGCTCCTTTGGTTCTGGGCAAGGCAAGATGATCCTTTGAGCAGGAGCTTCCTGCAGCCTCCCCAGCTGTGCAGGATTATCATCTCTGTTACACCTTAAAATAGACCAGAGCATTTGCTTCATTCACTTTGCATGGAGACAGCGATAATTAGAACAAAGAGGAGCCTGAACTTCGCAGCAATGGGAACTTCAATGGGGAGAGATCACATTGTCAGGAAAATCAATCTGCTGCAAAAAGGGAAAAGAAAAATCCAGCCACGAGGCTGGAGCTGCTTCAATAAGGTTAACAGCGTGTTTAGCTGAATTAGGAGCCCCCAATTAGACAGCTCAGATTAAGTAAAGACTGGCAGAAGATCTGCCTGGAAAAAGAAAATTCTGACCTAAATAAGACATTTTCAAAGATGAGATCAGTGTGGAGAGCAGCTGTGGTCCAGAGCAACACATCCATCCTAAGTTGGGTCCAGGTCTGAACCCAGTGGGTCCCATCCTGCTCTCACTGGCTGCACTGGTGCCAGTGGAAGGAGGACTGGGCTGGCACTGGGAAAACACCAGGTGAGACATCCCTGAAGGGGTTAAGGCACCACACGCACTGCAGGAATATTAATTCATGCCTCTTGTTTGTAATCTTAATGACTTAATTTTAGAAATTACAGCTCATCGGGAATTACTCACTGAAACTGGAAACAATAGACCAAAAGGAAGAAGCACAAGTGCTCCTACCAGGCACTGCTCAAAAAAATAGGAGGCATGGGAGGCAGCGTGGAGAGGGGTCACAGCCACCACACACCCAGAACAGGGCCAGTACCGCGGGACAGCCCGAGAAACCCTGGCAGCGTGAAAAGTTGTGACACAAAGCGCAGAGAGGCGACAGAGAAGGTCCCAGCAGGGTGGGGTGACAGCTGCCCCCTGCTCGCCCCACGGCAGGGGCGTCACCAGCAACCCCGGCTCTGCCCCACTCTCCCCCTCCAGCAGAGTGAAAGTTACACCTGTCCAAACCAGGCGGAGACGGGCACAGCATCCCCAAAACCTGTACCACACACTGAGCGCCTGCTACAGACACAGTTGGGAATCACTACGGGATACTTTATGGTTTGGGGTCTGTGATGGGTTTTTCTGTGTTTCCGAGCAGCGCTCAGCCTCGCCGCACACACAGCGCTTGGGCAGCCTGGCCCAGCCTCCCTCGGAGCCTTGAATCCTCCTGCCAGTGTGTGGGAGCCGGGAGCTTTGAGAAATCATCAGCGGGGAAGCGAGAGCACAAGGGCACCGTGATTTAGGAGAAATCTGTGTAGGCGTCTCTCAGCCTCCTGTCACACCGCAGTGCTACAGCGCAGCCCTCCCCAGGGCCCGGCCATGGCAGCGCTGCCAGCAGGGCTGGATCCGGGGCTGGTGGAACCAGCGGCATCCTCGCTGCTCACAGCATCCCCAGCCAGGGCAGGGAGCCCAGCACAGCCCCGCACTGGGCAATGGTGCTCGCAGCCTGGGAGCGGGTTCTGCAGGAGAGCAATCGCATCATGTTGAGCCAGGGGGGTTTGGCAGGGGGCAGGGATGTATTGAAGGTGCCCCTGCTCATCTCACAGCGATGTGTTGCTGTACACCCCCCTACACCCTGCCCCAGGCTCCTGCTGGTCTCTGCCAGGGACACAGACCAACCCAGTGCTGTCACCTCCGTAACCTGACAGTGAGCTTTGGGAAGAAAGAGGCTGGATGGGCTCTGGGGTCAGCAGCCCAGAAGGGGATCCCAGCCAGGACAAGCGGTGAGTCCCCAGGACCCCAACCAGGACAGAGGGCGAGTCGCCAGGACCCCGCTGTCACCCCAGCCCCGCTCCCAAAGCTGTAGCACACAGATTTGTGACATGCCTGCAGGGCCCAGAAATGGAAAGCTTCAAGTGCTATATATAACCTCTTGCTTATGAAAATACAGCATTTGGTTTCGTAATGGGTTTTGTAGACTATTAGATTTGTTTGTGGCGTTTGGAGAGGACAGAAGTCGCGCCAGGCTCGGCAGCCCACCTCACCCCACGTTGGCGTTGTGTTCCCCCTTCCTTCCCACCTTCAGCATCCTCAGGAAATTACACAGCATTATTGAACAACCTTGCTCTGACCTGGCTGTCCAATTCTGAGGCAACAGTGGCCACACACAACACTCAATTTAACAAATAATTAGAGTTTCCTTCAGTATTACTTCCCTCTTTTCTGGGAGCCTGGACCCCCAGTTCAGCAGCCCCCCCTCCTCCAAACAAGGACCACAACCCCCCAGCACCGCAGGCTGCAACACGCACTCCCAATCTGAAATTCAATTAAAGCAAACATTATTTTGCTGTCACCCAGTCAGAAAGCATTACGACACGTTGCACATCAGATGCAGTTGGAGGCAAAACAATTCCCATCGAGAGGGAGGGTCTCCCTGGGCGCTCGCTCTGAACGACACCCGTTTATGGTCGCTTTTGACTTCGCATTTAGTTTCAACCCAGGGCGTTATTTAAATAATCGGCTAAATGGCACTGTTTAGCCTCTGAGGCCTCCAGAAGCTCAGCAGAAGGTAAAGCCTCAGGAGTCAGAGAGGCTGATGGGTGGGGGAGACTCGGGCAGTCCTGGTACCAGCCCAGGACACCCCCACGCTCAGCCCTGCACCCCGGGAACAGAACAGCACAGGGGGACCCCACAGAACCCGGACCAGCACCCGCCTCCCCCTCCCTCACCTCCCACCCACAGCCCTACTTTACTCTCCAATTCCTGCAAAAACGATAAGTTTAATTTGAAAGGGCATAATTCTTAATTTATGTGTTGTCATGAACAAAGACAGCAAAAGTAGGTCATTTCATTATCTGCTGCCTGAGTATTTTGCCAAGGAGCCAAGACATAAAGCTAAACAAAATCATCACCCAAGGTTTGGGATTCGTTCGTGAAAAAAAATATTATGGTTATTTTTCTACTTGCTTGATTTGCACATCTTGGATTGCAGAGCATATTTAGTTTGGCTTTATAGCATGCATTTATTGTGACTGTCGTATTCGATAATGCTGCTTATAGTCAAAGAGCAATCTTTCATGGATACAGTGTCTCAATTTATAATTCAATATCACAGCTTTGAGAACCTGTACAATAAGTCAGCCAACAAGAAAAAAGCCTAAAACGTCTCTATGCAAATAAACATGTCAGTGCATGAATGAACACCTTCCAAGAAAGGGGCTGCCAGCTTCCCTCCCCGCTCAAACCTCTGCAGCCCGCTGAAGGACACAAGGATGGAGGAGCCCGAGCTGTGGAGCTGTGCACAGGCCCTGCCAGCCCCATCACCATGTTGGGAGATGCTGCCAGGGCAGGGACAACAGCTCAGGCAGCACAGGGACCACACCGGCTGCTTTGTGACTCTGTGAAGGATCCCTCAGCATGCCACACCGGGTGCCTCACCACCTCTGAACAGCACCCAGGAGAACCTGCCTGCCTTTGGACCCCACCAAGGCTTGGCTTGTCCTCAGCACAGAGAGGAAGGGCCCCTGTTGCACAGCCCTAGGGAAAGGGACAGCCCTAGGGACAGGGACAGCCCTGACATGCCTGGGCAGGCAGTAGTGATTCAACACGAGCCGCCTGGGCACTAAGCCCTACCACACCCTGTCTGCACCACCTGCCCCCTCCAGACCTCTGCCCATGCGTAAGAGCCCCCTTGAAGCCCCAACACTTCTCCCCCCTGCCACCAGGGCCATACTGCTGTCCTACCTGTGTCCCACCCTGTCCTCTACTGTCCTGGGGGGAAGCTTTGTCTCCAGCTCCATCTCCCACGAGGACTGCAACCTGATCTTATGTCACTGTGCTTGATTATTGATGAACCTGTTGTCACCATCTCTCTTCCCAGCCCCAGGGGATGGTACATATGGCAGCAAGGACACTGCTGGAGTCACCCACACAGCAGCCCAGCTCCCACTGCTCCCTAGGAGCCCACTCAGACTGAAGGGGAGGGAAGAGCTGGAGCTTTTATAGAGCTGAGGTCCCAGGTGGAGCTGGTCAGGGTGATTAAGACCAGGAATAAAAGCAACCTCCTTGGTCAGAGGGGTTTCCTTCTTATAAGTGAGGGTTCTGTTTTTCTGTGTGCCTTGCTGGGGATGGATCAGTTGGGGTAAAGAGTGGCTGTTGTGTCTGTTTTTGGGAGCTAGAGGGACTTTGGGTGAAGCTACAGCTGTGCCAGCAGCTCCTGGTGTGCCTGAGGCAGGTGTAGCAGCCTGGTCCTGCCTGGGAGGGATGTGTTCCCCATTGAGCAGCCTTGTTCTGGGCGCTGTGAGCGAAGTGGTGAGGGCAGCAGATCCAAGCGTATCCCAGGCTGGGGTCAGGATGTGCTGGGAACTGGGTTTAGAAACATGCCCAGCTCTGCCTACTGAGATAGAGCTTTGGATGTGTTCCTGAGCCTCTGTTTGCTGTTAACAGCCCTTCCCCCAGGGAACTGCTCCCATGTCCCAGTGTGTGTGAAAGCGTCTCCACCCTGGGCAGGGGTGATGGGGGAGCACGGATGGGGTGATCACCCAACTTAACAGTGTAGAACCTTTAAAAGCCTTGGATGAGTAGGGAAAGCAAATGGCAGCTTCTGTAACCAACTTCAAGCCAGCTCTGTGATTATTTGGGGCTGCGTGTGTGTTGAGCAGAAAACCTCTGCGTGCTTTCCCAGGGAGTGAGCATCTAATGAGGTGGAAGAGCAGACCCAAGGGACCCCAAAACTGTGAAGAGGTGAATAGCAGGTGGCACCATTATCCTGAGAGCACAGACCTGGCTCAGACCCTCCTCATCCCTGTGCCAGGGTTAGAGCTTTGCCTTAAAGCTTGGACCTCCCTGGACACCTTCCTGTGGAACCTCAGCTGGGTGTTCCTGCTCCATGGGGGGATTGCACTGGATGAGCTTTACAGGTCCCTTCAACCCCTGACATTCTGTGGTTCTGTGAGAGGAGCTCAGCTTCTCCCTTGGTTAATTTTAGGAGGGGAAACCACTTCCAGTCCCTGTGTGTGATGCTGGGGGAGTGACAGAGCCCTGGCCTAAACTGGGTCTTGCTGGATGTTCAGCATCTCCAGGTGGTTCTAAGGTTGGGAAGCTCTTCTGCCTGGTCCTGTTCCCACTCTCAGGGCAGAGAAAGGCCCTTCCCTGTCCTCCATCTGCCCAGGTTTCTGTGGCCAACAGCAGACACACATAGCAAAGGGTGTCATTGCCCAGTGATGGCTCCCCAAGCTGCTGATGGGATCCCTGGTGCTGCAGAGGTCAATAGAGCAACTGACCCCATCAGACCCTCTGCGTGTGCAATTAATTTGCACCAGTGAGACAAGTGAAAATTAAACTCTGCACCCACTCAGCCTCCAGCAAAGGTTGCCCTGTGGGAATGACTTGCAAATGGGGAGGGGGGTTTGCTGTGAGACCCCTGCCTGGCTCAGAAACCACATCCTTGAGAGCAAGCTGTGCCAACCAATGGCACCAGCACCCACTGCTCGTTGTGCCACTGCGGAGTGGCACCCTCCAGCAGACTGTGCAGATTGCAGTCGGTCAGCAAAGGGGGAACAATCCCAATGTACTGAGGAATTTCGGCTCCTGAGCACAACTGAGAGAGTTGTGACATTCGCAGGCAGCAAGAGGATCAGCTCTCTGAGGATGCTGTGAATTCCTGTGGTAGCCTGGCAATCTCCTCCCATTGCCAGGGGCTGATTTCTGCTGTATGTTGTGATTTTTCCTTCTCCAGGAAAGGTCCTCATCATCTCTGAAGCTCTGATTCACCAGCACCTGGTTGTTTTTCCCCAGGTTTAGGAGCTCCTTGAGTAAGCATGCTGTGACTCAGCTCAGCCCAAGGAGCTCCAGAGATAATCAGTGCCTTCTACTCGGTCCTGTGTTTCCAAATTCCTCTGGGAGGGGTTTGGGAGGAGGTTTCGTGGACCTTCACACAGGTCCAATGGTTAGCAGAGGACGGCCAGCCATCCTTTTTAAGCCAGGGTGGTGATCTGGCAGAGCAGAAGGCGCGATTGCACAGAGCCCTAAAGGATAACCTGCAGTCATTCTGCCTCGAAGACATGGGTTTCATTTCCAGAGGGCTGGATCTCGATGGATGCTGAGCACTTGCAGTTTTTTTTATAGCAGATACGACAATCTATAGACATTAAATAAGACTGAACAGTTTTCCTTTTGCCTACTGATGTATAAAATGGATTTGTGCGAGGATCAGGGAGCAGAGGTGGGAAACATCTTTATCTGTTAATGATCCTGTGAATTATACATGTTTAGTATTCATGCATCTGAAGAAGAGGCAAACATAGCCATTTTCTGTGGAATGACCTTTACCAGCAGCCAACACATTTACATTTAATTTAGAATTACAATTATTAGGTCAACTTGGGAGCAAGTGGAACTTACATTTATTGAGAAGAGAGAAAAATTGGTCTTCCCGCCTCCATCCAGCAAAACACTGGTGTTCTCTTAAATAAACCACTCAAACACGGTCTCTAGCAGGGAGCTGAGCAGCATCCCAGATGCATTTGAGCAGCATTGCTCATGTGTTTTGGCTGGATGAAGTTTGGGGCCTGGGAGTTTGGTCCAACACCCACTGAAACTGATAACGGGCTTTGCTGAGTATTGATCAGGGGGCTCTTATCACACACTCCCGCATGCTGGATGAAGCCAGAGGCAAAACCATCTGGCCAAGGGGCAGCAGCTCCATTTGGATGCTGCAGTTGTAACCTTGGCTCTGGAGCAAAGGCTCAGGCAGTGATTCTGCTGGGGCGGCGCAGCTCCTGTGCATGGCCATATGTTATATGCACCGAGGGGTTGGAGTTGGGACTGTCACCGGTTGGCGGGGGTGACCCCATCTGGGGTGCCACTGCACCTGCCCTGGCCTTTGCTGTGCCCTTGCACTCTGCTCCAGTGGAGAGCAGTCTGGATGCTTCCCAAGGTCTGTTCTCTTGGGGATGTGACTCTCCTTTATCTGGAAATGCTAACTTGCTTGGTTTCTTGGCTCTCCTTTTGCCAAATACAGGTGGCAAATCACTGACACATCACCCATGGGTGAGCAAATGGGGCTGAAGGGAGTCGGGTCCATAAGCTTTGGGGGTGGATTCTCTTCTGTCTCATAGGCAACCTTTTTCATCCCTGTGTCTCACACCCATGCTCTCTTTCAGCAGCCCTGGGACTTGGACCCCACTTAAGGTTGCACAGGGTCAGGCAGGACATCCCGCTCCTTGCGCACATCGCTGCTGCTGGCCCGGATGTGCTCCCTGGCACAACCCTGTCGGGTGGCTGAGAAAGCTCCTAAAGTGCTAAATCTGAGCCCTGGGGACCAAAGCCTGGCTAAAGCCACACTGCGATGGGAGCAAGTGCCCAGCTGTGACCCAGGGCGGGTCCTGCTCATGCTGCACACCAGCCCCACAGAGCCTGGGCAGAGAGACACCCCAGGGAAAATAGCAAATGGTCTTTGTGCCACATCTGCCCATCCCTTTTGCGAGCATCTTCTTCTCTCTTCCAGCCCAGCTCTTATCCTCCCACTTCTGCTAAACTCCTATGAAGGCCACGAGAGGTGAGGCAGGACTTGTCCTTCCTCAGTGCATGAGACTCCAGGCTGGATTAAATACCCCGGGAGACTGCAGGCTGGATTAAACACCCTGTACCCATCAGAGGGGACTGACAGCACCATCCTGCACCAGAACAAACACAAGGGGACACAAGTCAGAGCCACTGAGTGAGCTGCAGCAAGCGATGCTGTTCAGGCCAAAGGGTAACACAGACAAATCACCCCAGTTGTTACCCACAGCACAGAGATAATTAAGCAGGGACCCATGGAAAGAGCATCGCAGCCTGGCAGGGCATTTTGAAGGTGCAAGAATTGCCCAGCAGCAGAGGCATCCAGCCTGGGCTCATCCCCCCCATCCCTTTGCCACCCTTGTGCACGTGGACACAGCTTGCCCCAGGAATTCCCCCTGGGGACAGATCGCCTGCTTTGGGTGGTCCCATGGCTGTCATGTATCACCCCTGCTCTGCGTGAGGCAGCGAGGCTTTGTGCTCAGTATGGACCAAACCACCGGGGTCCTCCAGCCACCTCCTTCTCCCCGATAACTCTTTCTACACAACCAGCCAGGTTTGTCCCGCTCACAGCTGCAGAGAAGGTCACCTGGGGTTTATTAGGGTAACCTCCTGGAGGGCTGGGAAGTGCCTGTAATGATTTATAAACACTGCATCTTGACTGGGTTACTGCAAGTGTTCCTGCCCACACTGAGCCATCCAGCTGGCGGCACAGGGGGACCCTATGGGGGTTTGGGGAGGTTGAGGATGGTGGTAGCATCCCTGTGCCATGACAGACAGCTTCCTGCACCGCAAAACTGATGTGCTGCCCTTCAAAGCGATGCTGGGGATGCTCGGTGCTCATCATGTGGAAGGAGAGAGGAGGTGCAGACCAAGCAAAGGGGTTTGTTTATTGGGGTGCAGGGGAAAAGGAGTGAACAAGTTACAGGAGACATTAACATGGCATCCCCTGACCCCAGACTGGCAGGCAGGAAGAATTACACTGCGGCTGATATTTAATGTGAACACAAAAGGCACAAAGCCTGTTCCAGCCGCAGACGGGAGTCTGGCCAGACAAAACACTCCTGGAAGATTAGCAGCCCCCTCGCACCATAAACCTAAAGAGTCGTCTCTTGTATTTGTTGCTAAGCCCCGTAATGTGTCAGCAGAGTGTGTCACACTGCAGCTCAATAATCACAAAGCACTGCACGCATTAACAAGCAATTTCTCGTTAAATTCTCCCTGTGTGCCATGGATGGGAGCACAGGAGCGTCCCCCAGGCTCCCTCGCCTCCCTCGCTGCTCGGATGGCTGCGCTGCGCTGCTCGGCTCAGGCACATGCCCGCGTTGAGGGGCTTTTCCAGGCTCTCCCACCTCCACCTGCAGATGCTTGTGGAGCTCAACAGGCTGCAAGGAAGCATCCCATTCCTTTGAGGCTGGAATTTGGCAGGCAAAGGGGGGCTGTCCCCAAAGGCTGTCCCAGTGCAGCCATGTGAGAGCAGCATCCCCACTCTGCCAAGTCCCCAGAGCCCATGGGTGTCCCAGGGGACAGCCAGCATCCTGCTCCAGGCTGGGAAAATTCCCCCCAGCATCGCTGCTGTCCCTGTAGCCACACAGCTGGCATAGAATCACAGAATAGTTTGGGTTGGAGGGCCCTTCCCAGCTCCCCCAGTGCCACCCCTGCCATGAGCAGGGACATCTTCACCAGCTCAGGTTGCTCAGAGCCCAGTCCAGCCTGGCCTGGGATGTCTGCAGGGATGGTTCATCCACCACCTCTCTGGGCAACCTGGGCCAGGCTCTCACCACCCCCGTTGTAAAACATTCCTTCTTCATGTCCAGCTTGAATCTCCCCTCTTTTAATTTAATGTGTCCCATAATGTCCCCATTCACAGGAAGACCTTGTGCCTGTGGTGTTACAGATGCCATGGGTGGCAGAGAGAGCTGCCAGCACCGTGCAGCTGGTGTTGGGCTGTGCCATTGTGTGTCTGTGCTGGGATGTGTCACTGCAGTGGGACGTCAGCTGCTCGGGCACTGATGTGCAGATGCAATGTGTCCTCCTGAGCCCGGCACACCGCTGCTGGCCCTCCCCACAAGAACATTGAAGTAACTCCCAGGCACTGGTGCATCCAACTGGTCTGCGCATAGAAGGCACAGCGTGCCCTGAGACGCTGCTCCTGGCTCCTCTTCCTCACCCTTCCTCCTCCTCACTGCAGTCGTGCTCTGTCCCTGCCCTTTTCCCAAGCATGGGCCCCACAGAAGATGGATCCAGAAGGAACTGGCACCAACACACGGCAAAGCTGCTCGTCCACACCCTGGTCCCTCAGTGTGGCTGGTGGTGGCCATCCACGGCCGTCCCAATTAGCCAGCGAGTGGGGAGTGTTCACTGTGTGCACCAAGGGGCTGCGAGGTGTCAGGGGTGCCCCAAGGGTCCTGGGGAGCTCCTGCGCACCCCAAGCCAGGTCTCCATCACAGTCCTGGCGTACCCGGTGTGAGGCCAGAGTCTTCATCTCGGCTCTTTCATTCCTGGCTCAGCGGGAGCAGCCGAACCCGCGCTGGAGCTAATTGAAAGCCACATCAGAGCGAGGGATGGGGGCTGAAAGCAGCACACCGCTTTTTCATCATCTGGCCCAACAGAGACACACCTGCTTAAATGCATTGCTGGAATTCTATTTTCAAGCTTGTCATGGGGCTGAAAATGTTATTGTTTGGACACAGTCCTGCGGGGGAATTTAGCTGAAGAGCTTCTTTCTCTAAGCCAGCACCTTCATCTCCCGGGTTCTGTGATCAGATCAGTGACACGGCTCAGACAAAGTTTGTTATCTTGTCACTAAAAGCTGCCTGGCAGGGTGGCCAAACCGAGCTCTGGTCCCTGCACAGGGCTCTTCTCCATGGACAGGATGAGTGGCTGTTCCTCCATGTGCAATCAGCTGCATTCAGGAACCCTTAGCGGTATCATGGAGTCAGGCTCTCACCATCAAACTGAACCTTGCTCTCCTTTATTTGGGTCTAAATTCAGAGCCTCTTTGGATTTTGGCCCAGCGTTAAGAGCTGTAACCATGCCTCTGAAACGTTCATCCTCCCCATGATGCTTGGAGAGGTGATTTCTCCAAGCAAATGCCCGATAGCCTCCTGCAAAGCACATCAGTTCTGACTCGGGCCAACCACCCCATGTCTTGGTCCCCCATCGCTGCCCGAGCGCGAGGCCGTTGTTGGGTGCAAAGCTCTCCTGCTGCAGAGAGCTGGTGGTTTCCACTAAAGTGCTCAAGGAAGGAGTTGCCATGAGCTTATCAGGGAGTGCTGAGATGTTGTGGGATGAGAGAGGTCTAGGTGAGATACCCTGTTTCCCCAAAAATAAGAGGGGGTCTTCCATTAATTTTTGCTCCAAAAGATGCTTACTTTTTTACTTGTATAGCTGCCTGGACACTATTTAAATTGACCTTTTTAATGATCTGTAACTAGGACTTATTTTTGGATTAGGGCTTCTATTTCAAACATCCTCAAAAATACTGAAAGAAAACATACTAGGGCTTATTTTCGGAATAGGTCTTATTTTGGGGGAAACACAGTAAAAGCAGAGAGACACCAGCCTGGAGACCAGGGTCAGGCATCGGGGCTGGTGGGAGGCTTTTCTAGACAAGAGGAGAGCAAGAGCACCTCTGTCTCCTGAATAACCTCCTATGTGTTTAAGAAATGGCAGAATGTCATATAATCCATAGACTGACCTAGATGTACCAGGGCCCAAACGAAAAGGATCAGGCACGGCTCAGAGGAGCGAGCCCTCTCTCAGCACATCCGTGACCAGGTCCATGACTGGGTGCACCTTCAGCATCTTCTGCCCTTCTTCTCCCACCAGCCATGGCCCAGGCCAGCAGAACCCGTCTCCTTCACCATGGTAGGGACTGAGAGAACAAGCAAATAGCACAGATCTATTTAAAAGCATTTAAAGCCCAAGCAAAGCCCCGAACTATCCATTTCCTTAAACAGGCTGGTTGGAAGAGCTCCAGCTGGGCCATTAGCTCAGGTAAGCTCTCTACCACCCAGCCATGTCGCCTTTCTGCCTCATAAAGAAAAATACATTAAAAATACGTATTTACTCCTGAAATTGGCTTCAGCAGCGCTGAGCATCCCTGGAGTGATGAGTTTTACTCCACACACCCAGCCATTTCCCATGAAAAAAAAAGCTTATTTTAAATTAAGAAAATAAACCCGAGCGGGAATTTGGCTGTGCTGTTAACCCTTGCATACCCCAGCATGCCTGGCGCCAGCAGCTAAGGAAATACTTTGTGAGTATTATACCTTTTTTTCTTTAATACCTTGTTTTCTTTAATCCCAGGCTTGGCAGCAATGATGCCTCCAAAGAGAACGTCAAGGTCTGCATGCTCTCCTATCTGAAAGGATTTCTTCAGGTTGCAAACACAGCCAAGTCAAGAAATGCCATGTTGAGGATGGCGTGCGGTGGGATCCAGCCCTTCAGGGACACTGCTCTGCCCACTGCCACGGGGACTGGCTGCAAGGGATGCAGGGCAGTGAGCATCCCTGTGGTACCCAGGTTCCGCACCGCTCAGCAGGGCCCAGGGTATCTATTCCTGCCCAGGCTGCCCATGGGGCTCATCATTAGTCTCTGAGCTCTTCTCAGACAAGCCAGCTATTTTCCCAGCTCCCTTGCCATGTGAGGAGGTATTTTCATCTCTATTTTGCAAGTGAGGAATTGAGGAAGAGCGATGCAGGGGGAAAAGGGACACTCGTTTTTGCACGCCCCACCGGAGCTGTGTGAGGATGTAGCACTCCCCGGCTCTTCAGGTGTTTGAAGCGGGGTTTGGTTGTAGCTGTACCTGCACACCAGGCTCTGGGCTCACTTTCACCTCATAGCACAGGCAGCACTGGGGCTTTGCCAAAAGCCATGGAGGCAAAGCACAGCCCTGGGAGCCAGCAGCATCCCACTGAACCAGCAAAATAAATCACAGCTCCCAACTGGTGCTGCCGGCGCTTGAAACAGGAACGCTCTGCCAGGGGTGACGCAGGGACGGTGGCTTCACCGTGACCCCCGGGGCTGGAGGAGGTTTGCAGCCGGGGCTGTGGTGCGGCTGTGAGCTTTGCTGCTGCTGCTGCAGCCATCCCGACCCCTCGGTGCCTGCTGCTGAAGTCACCCGTGAAGTGGGGCCATTGGCCCTTGCGCTGCTGAGGACCGGAGGGGACAGGGGAGCATTACCCACGGCATCTCATTGCTCAGGGCACTGGGAGCATCATTTGGGGCACACCATGAGTGAGAAAAACTACAGCTCTGAGCCCAGCACTCAGAGTGTGCATGCACATGTGTGTGTACATGTGTGCACATGCGTGTGCGTATGTGTGTGCATGTGGGAACCATGCACAGAGCAGCTTTGACCTCTCCCACTACAATTGCTTGAACACTCTCTGAAGCTCTTCAAGGACCCACATCACCCAGGAGCAGGTTTTGCCCAGGACAGACCCCCTGGGACTGCAGCATGGTGGGCACCAGGCTTTTTGGTGCCACTTGCTCCTGGTTGTGCACTGGGCTGGGGACCGGCTGCTCAGAGCTGCAGGGATTTCCAGAAGAGGCAATTTTTCTGAGCCTGGCATCATTTCAGCACATTTAAAATAAGTGGCAGAGATCTGCCAGGGAGCCCAGGAAGCGTAAGAGGTGCTCATCAACTCAGCAAGACTGAGATCTGATAAAGGTGAGGGATCAGACTGATAAACTCCCAAGTTTACTAGCTAAACAGATACGATTAGTAACTGACTGTGCAGGAAAAAAGCCCGGTGTAGAAAAGAAATAGTCTTCTTATGTGAGCGTAACCACCACTGCAGGTTTCCTGAAAGCAGCTGGAGATTGGAAGGGGAGTCAGCCTGGCAGGGTTTGCGTCTGCCTGACATGTTAATGGGGCAGAGATGTCACCTCCGGAGAGTGGCCACAGAGCCCAGCCCGGCGTCCCCTGCCGCCCTGCCCCTTCCCAACGAAACCATAACCCCAGGGAGCAGCAGCGGTTCATGCGCTGGGGAGGACTCATGAAATCACTCAACCACAGCTCTTCTTGGCCTGGGGACAGAGGTAAAGGCCATCTCTGGCCATGAAGGGGCTGGCGGCCCTTCCCAGTGCCATACCTGGGACAGCCTTTCCCAGTCTGGGCACCGATTCAGCCCTGTGTCAGCAGGGAAGCCCAAAATTGAGCTTTGTCTTGTTTTCCTAGTTATGAGATGACCATTTTTCACGGAGAAGGACTTTTTCAAAGGTGTAGGTAATATGGCAAAACAAGACAAGGATGCCTGCTGGCACGCGTGATGTCTTCTTGGCCATCGAAGCAGGTGGCCAGCTCAGAGCATCCCATTTTCTTTTGCAGAGATGCTGAAAAGGGCAACAATTTAGAGCAGAGGAAATAAGCAATTGAGCACTGCACTCCTTTGGATTAAACAAAGGAGGATGTGGTGCTGATGGAAACGAATAGGAGATAGAGTGAGAGCCAGCGTCCCACACTCCACATGGTGGTGGTGGTGGCCTCCCAGGGGCTGCAGAGATCAGCTCTGTCCCCACAGGGGATGTCCCCATCTGCTCCACATGGTGACACAGCCAGAGCCACCCATGTCAGCTCAGAGGGACATGGTGGGGAAAGGGACTCCTGTTTTCAGTGTCACCCTGCCTGTGCCACCAAAGCCGTCACTGAGGGCTCTGCAGCCAAGCTCCAGCCCGGACAGGCAGTGACACAGTTATAAGAGGATTTTCTGAGTTTGCTGTGGATTTTTCCAACCCTTTCCCAGAAGAGACTTCACTGCCAATTCAAAAATATCATTTAAAATCAAGAAACTCTTCACCTTGCCTTTGGGCATGAATTTTTCCTCCTGCTTAGCTCAGCCCACTGAGCACCCAGGGTTATTTCGCAGCATCTCTCGGTGGCACTGCGACTCATTTGCTTCCAAGGACACAACGCGCTGCCACGGTTAGGACAGGCTTCATGTGGACTTTTCCTCCTTTCTTTGTGAGCGACGGATCATCTTCTTGATATGTGGAGACTAATGATGAATTCCTGGTGGGACACGGGGGTTAGTCTGGGAGGAAAGATGATGGAGCAGTTGAGGAGCTTCCTGGACAGAGGAAACTGAAGCTTCACTGGAGAATAACGGAGAAGTGGCTTGTTTAGGAAAAGAATTAAAGTCTTTTGCCCTACGTTTAGCTGTGCAGTGGATTAAGCAAAGACATTTACATCTTTCATTTAATAAGGGCATATCTGAGCATCTGAGTCTCCTTCATTATTAAATGCCAGGCTCTTGGTACAAGATAGAAAAAGGAAAAATCATTTGTCTTTTGTTTTAGCATCTATTTTGTTTCCTCCTGGGTACATCATCCTGCCCTGCTACGGGAGGCTGCTGGAGGACACACGGTGTGGGAGCATCTTCACCCACTGCTACCAAAGGACTTTAATGCAGGAGACGCCACTGCTGCAAATTTCTAATTTTGCCACAAAATTCATCACAAAATCACCCATTTCCCCAATGGGTCGTCTCTTTTCCTGGCTCTTTCCCTGACTGCGTTTGGCTTAGAGCTCCTGGCTGGAAGCGGCTCCTGTTGGGACACCCAGAGCTGCAGCTCAACCTGGGGGACACAGCTGGGCTGCCCGGCCAACGTCCCCAGCCACCGCTCCGGGCTGGTGCCCTCGTCCCCTCCCGTGCAGCAGCGTGACAAGCACCGGGCCAACGCTGCCGTTCAGCACCAGCTATTTATATCCCGAGAGGGAGATGAGGACCAGCCGTGCAGCTGAGCCAGCCCGGGCAGACAGGGGATATTTTTAAGCACGGGTTTTGAAGAGGTTGGTAATGAACCCGCAGCTCCGCTCGGCAGCAGCTGCGCCCGCTCCCCAGCCGGCTGCTCCCATCACCCCCGCGCCTGGGGGCTGGGACCCCCATCCTGGCCTGGGAGAGACCCCCATGGGAAGCGCGTTGTGTCCCGGGCTGTGAACAGGAGGTCAGGGCACAGCGGGACAAGCTGGCACAGCCCCGGTGGCTGCAAAGCCCCTGCCTGGCTCAGCGCCGGGCTCTCGCTGCCAGCCAGCCCGGCTGCATCCTCCCGACAGCCTGAAATATTACAGTCGGGGCAGTCACAGCCTCTTCTCATTGTACGCAAGTTACCGGCTGCCATTTGAGCAAAGCGAGTGCGATGTCTGAGCCCTTTGGCCAACAGGTCCAGCAGCTCTGCTGTGAAAAACCCTCCCATGGCAGCAGCCCCCAGCACCCAGCCAGTCCCACTGCCCTCTCGTGTCCTCGTGGGATGGGTGGGATGGGTGTCCCGTGCATGGAAACTCATCTGGACCTTTTTTCGGGGCTCCCGGGCAATGGAGATGAGCCCCAAGCAGCACGGGGAGGACCCCGTCACCCAAAGGGCTCCCCAAAGCAGGAGGGAAAGAGGTGGGAGATGGGGGTGCTGGGGGCACCACTGTGCCAGGAGTCCCTGGAGCTGAGCACAGGGGTACACCCAGCACCCTGCTGGGAGGGTCCCCGCAGCATCCCCGTGCTCAGGGATGCTCCAGAGACTTAGGAGAGATTTATGGGGAAATTTGAAACGTTTCTTCTTGTTTTCCTCTGCCCGCAGCCCAGCTGGCTCCAGCAGCCCTGAGAACCAGCCCCGGCTGAAGGGTGGCTGTGTCCCTGAGGGGTGGCTGTGTCCCTGAGGGGTGGCTGTGTCCCTGAGGGGCAGGAGGAGCTGCCCCAGGGCTGGCAGGGAGCTGGTTCAGCGCAGACATGGCCGTTCTGCTCTGAGGGGACACTGGCAGCCATGCAGAGCGACAGCAGCTCCAGGAGCGATGCTTCGGGCATCAGGAAGTGGAAATCAGTGCAAACAATGGGAGCAATTTGGGAAGGAAAATATTGAGTCATTTTCAGCCTGAGTTTGGAAAAAGGAAGTTTATCTGAATGCTAAACCAAATCAAATGTCCCACGTTCCCCTTTTTCTTCTCCATTTTTCTCTCGAGAAATCAAAGTACACTGCTCAAATCTAAGCTTTTGCCTGATTTCATTGGAAGCCGGTGCTGAGTTCCCAGGTTGAAGTTGGGCCCTTGTCTGGAGCAGGGGGTGTCCAGACACAGGAGTCGTTCCTGGTTCATGTCGGCCTCTGGGCCAGGGTGGCTTTGGGAACCACCGTCCCCCTTTGGGGACCACCCTCCCCTTTTAGGGATCCCCGTTACCCTGAGGACAGACAGTGGCTGTGCTGCTTGCTTCCAAAACAGCCTGGCCATGCCCCAGCTGCAGCTTCCTCATGTCCAAAGGGGAGCGAAGCGGGAGCTGAGTGTCTGTGAGTCTGAATCCATCCCTTGCGCTTGGGAAACCTCCCAGACGAGAGGAATGGGACGGGGAGCAGCACCCGAAACAGGCCAGACCTCGGCTATTTCATCATCCCATCCCTTCACACACCCCCGGTCAGGGTTTTATCCTCCGCGAGGGTAAACCAGCTGGCACTGAAACCAAGTGACAAACTCCTGCTGGTCCCAGCCGGGCAGCTTGGGACCCTGGGCAGGTGTCCTGGGGGATGGTCACCTTCACCCCCGCAATAAGACACAGGAGATGCTGGCAGAGCACAGTGGACTCACCAAGGAGAGACTTCCCTGCCCCGCCAGACACTTTGACATCTCCATGGTTTATCGTAACTTTCCTGACTTTTTCTCCAGAGCCAGGTGGGCTCAAGGCGCTGGGCAGGGAAGTGCTGGGGCCGGCACTGCGGCAGCTCTTCTCTCTCTATTAGCTTTCTTATTGAGTTGTCTCTCGCACTGTTCACAGCAGCAAAATCCGCTACAGGCATATTAAGGATTCTCCATGCAAAACTGATAAGCTGAAGCATCATTATTATCCCGCAAAGTGATTATCTTTCCTTGATGAAGTCTCATATTTGCCCAATTTCAGATGGAAACCTTCCCCTTTTCAATTTGAGACTAATTCATTTCTTGACTCCTGGTTACAGTGCAAGATATCACAAACACTCCCGGCCTCGGCTGGCTCTGATTTATATCGTTAAGAATCATTTACTTGCAATTAAAATGAGCCTTCGGGGTTTTTGCAAACAAGCTGGATTAGCTAACAGTAAAACATTTGCTTTTAGTAAACAGTGACTTCAGGCTATGAAACCGTCTGGGAGGGGATTGATCCAGCCAGAGCTGTCCCAGGGCAGCAGGCGGAGGAGAACCAGAAGGGACATTTCAGGTTTCCCCTAAATCTCCCCCAAATCCCCCAGAGCATCCTTGAGCATGGGGATGCTGCAGGGACCCTCCCGGTGGGATGCTGGTGCCTCCCCAGGCTCAGCTCCGGGGACACCTGGCACCCCCAGCACCCCTGTCTCCCACCTCTTTCCCCCCTGCTTTGGGGAGCCCTTTGGGTGATGGGGTCCCCCCTGCACTGCTTGGGGTTTGTCCCCATTGCCCAGGGGCCCCAAAAAAGGTCCGGCCAAGTCTCCATGCAAAGCCCCAAGGGTTCAGGACCCGTGTGCTGCAGCACAGGCCGTGGGTGGAGAAGTCACCGAGCAGTGTATCCTTCATAATTAAGATAATTAACAATAGGATCATGTAATTGGCAAACCCTCCTGCTCTTGACTCCTCTTTTATAGCTGCTCCAGGCTCTGAGCCACAAGAGGACAAACCCACCCTGTACACATTAACAGATCATTCCAAACACCCTCTTAAAACATTAACTTGGCCAAATCTGGAGGATTTAGAATGCAAATACCTCAAATTCCGGCATAAAGACCCAGCACCCTGGGCATTTCACAGAAGTCATGAGGAGGAGCAGAGCCGGGTGAGGGAGGTGCTGGGAAGCCCCTCTGCCCCCCAGCAGGTGGGTACCCATGGGGTTGGGCACCAGCTGCTGGTACATCGTCGGAGCTCAACTGCTTGAAGAGCAACCAAAAAGGTCTTAAAAGCACTGGGTGTGAATATAGCACAAGCTCAATGCTGGGCTCTTTGCAAAAAGCCCGGGTTTTAAAACTGGTGTCAAACTACAGCAGGATGCACCCATGAAGTCAGTCAGATGTTTCTGCTTTGGTAACAGCCAGAGGGGTTTTGTGGTGTGGGAGGACAGGGGGTGGCACCAGCGCAACGGGGCAGCTTTTAGGGAGCAGAGCAGGACTCCTGTGGCACTTTGAAAGCATCTGCTTGGGCATCCAGGTGCAATTGAGCAAGAAACGGGAGTTTTGGAAAGAAACTGCGATTGCTCTGAGCTGCCCTGGCCCCGGTGCGGGTGGATGTGCAGGCGGTACACAGGGTACACAGGCGTCGGCAGCAACGAAACAGTAATGGTCTGAGTGCTGCATCCCTGCCTGTATTTGTACAGTAGCTGAGGGATTTAAATCATTGCTAATTTTCAAACAGTGTATTGGGAGGGGGCTGGGGGCTTTTTTGAGGGGTGGGGGGAAATGGATACTTAACTTCAATGTAAAATTTAATTTAATTTCAGGAAGTTGGTCGGCAGTGGGCACACTGGCGTTGCCCAGCCCCTCGCCCGGCAGGATGGACCGTCTTGGCGGGGGGACGACACTGTCATCATCCCGGCGTTATGACTGTGCCCCAGTTTCTTAAGAGAGCTGTAACTCTGCAGATGAGGCAGCCGCAGTTCTTCACGGTTTTAAGGTGAGATTTCACCGTGTCAGAATGGGAAGGGGCAGGGGAGGGCTGGGCTGGCTGCCCCGGCTCTGCAAACCCCTCCTGGGGGGATTTTCATCCCACCTGGGCTTGAGCTTTGAACACGGGGTTTCTTCCAGGCCTGTGACTGCCATTCGTCTACCTTAAGCGGCAGAAAGAGCAACTTCCCTTCAATACCGAACAGCAAAACTCACACGTGGCACAATCAAATCACCTGTACCTTTAACTTACAAAAGCAATTGAGCTTATTCTCTCCCTGCATTGCCAAAGCTGGAACAAGCGATGGGTATTTTTCTACTGTTGTGCACCCAAAGAGCTTCGTTGCCTCTAAACACACTGCTTCTCCTTTTATTTTGTCAAAATAAACTGCTTTTTGCTCGGCGGCTGTAATGTCCGGGCTGTGCCAGGGTGATCGTCCCCTGGCCTCAGCCATGGGGGGATGCAGCCCCTCGCCAGCCCCTCTGGAGCTGCTGCGCCGCGTTCTGCTCCAGGGACAGATCCTGCTGGCTGGAGGAGACACAGAGACCTCCCAGCTCTGCCTGTGGCAGGATAAAATCCGGATAACGCATCTTTACAAGCCACTGCCTAGCAGAGGTACAGGTTGTTATCCCCAGGTGCTACTCACCCACAGCTGATGCTCACCAGGTCACATTTAAGAGACTGAAAGCAGCTGCCTTTGTTAACAGGGAGAGGATGACAGAGCCTGTCACTGTCCCCAGCTGGTGGCTGTGATGAGGAACTCTGTCCTCACCTACAAACGGCTCAGAGAGGGAGTGCCCAGCCCACAGGAAAAGCACAGGGCCGGGTGATTTGTGCTCCCAGACAAGGAGAGCACAGGCTTTGCTTGCCTGGCCCTAGCGCCTGCCCGCAGCCAGCAAAGCGGTGCCAGTTCAAGGGCAATGGTGGCGCGGGGTGCTGCAGTTGTGCTCCTGCCCGTCCTTCCTCTGTGCCGGGGTGCCAAGAGGTGTCTGTGCCCTGTACAGCCCAGCTTGGGGTGGCTGTGGGAGGGGATGTGATGGGTGCAAGGGGAGCCAAAAGAGGCAGTGGGGTTTGCATGGACTAGAGACAGTGCAGAGGAGATGATGGAGCTGGTGGGGGCCTGGAGCACAAGTGTGATGGGAGCAGCTGAGGGAGCTGGGAGGTTCAGCTGGAGAACAGGAGCTGAGGGGAGACCTTCTGATCTCTGAACTGCCTGAAAGGAGCTTGGTGTGTGGAGAGAATTGGTCTCTTCTCTCAAGTAGCAAGTGACAGGACAAGAGGAAACGGCCTCAAGTTGTGCCAAGGGAGGTTTAGATTGGATATTAGAAAAAAATTATTCACAGAAAGGGCTGTGGGGCATTGGAACAGGCTGCCCAGGGCAGTGCTGGAGTCACCATCCCTGGAGGGGTTCAAAAGGTGTTTAGATGAGGTTCTCCAGGACACGGTTTAATGCTGGAGTTGGGTTATGGTTGGACTCGATGATCCTGAGGATCTTTTCCAACTGAAATGATTCTGTGATTGACTGTGGCCACACACGCAGGGTGAGTGCATCAGAAGCGCTGGCTGCAGGGGCTCCAGCTGAGCCGTGACGTCTCCCTTTGAAGCCTGTACTGGTGCTTCGGTAACAGGACAGAAACCTCACAACCTGTGTCAAAGGCATTTATTTCTGCTCTGTTAAGAAGCCAGGGGATGCTGCAAAGCTGCTGTGAGCCTGTCCGTGCTGCCCTCTCTCCAGGCTGCCGGCTGGAAGGAAACCCAGCAGGAAAGGGCTGGCCTGGAAAAAACCAAATCATCTCCCGGCCATCGCCATGAGAATGACCCAGAGCAGCTCCGCAGGCGGGGCGGCCGTGCTGCGGATGCTCAGCCCTGCCCGGTGCGGGGGAGGCGGGATGGGGCCGATCGGGGGGATGCGGGTGTGTGAGCCCAGGTGCTCAGTGTGGGGTTCTCCATCCTTTTGCTCAGAGACCTGACTGTTGTGGCTTTTTGTTGCATTCATTTGTGACTTATCGTACTGCTCAGGACCATCTTCCCAAGGCAGGGAGCAAGTTTGGGGAGGAGGGGACTCAGGTCCCTGAGCCATGACAGCTCCCTGCATGTTTGGTGATGGATATGGATGTGGAGCTGAGCTCTGCAGCCATGGTACCCAGCAGAGAAGGTTCTGCTGCCTGCCAGACCCTCTTGTGCATCCCCACCCTCTGCCCGTCCCTCCCACAGCGCAAACAGCTAAACACTCGTTTTGCAACAGATTTCTCTTTTCCTGTTAATAATATAAAATTTAAAAATCATTAAGGAAAAGTTAATGGGCCAGCCCTGCCAGGCGGGTGCAGCAGGTGTGCATCCCTGTCGTGTCTGTTCTCCAGCGGCCAGGGGAGACAGGAGAGTCCTGGGGCTGGGAGGCAGCCAGTCCTGCCTGTCCGTGCCAGCCCTGGATGGGCAGACACAAACACTTGCAGCTTTTATGCAGGATTTTATGTTCTTTTTATCTAAATTTGGATGTAATCTGGTGTGGTGGAGTCCCACTGAGCTGCTGGAGCAGCATCCCGGTCTGACACCATCACTGGCCTGGGAAACTTTTCATCAACTTCAGGCTCCTAGAGAGGCACTCAGCTTTTATATTTTAAGTTAAAAGCTATTGGAACACTTTAGAAGCCCATATTTAACTAACTTGTTCTTTCCTGGCCTTAAAAAAAAAAATCCCAAAAAATCAACAACCACCCCACAAATCGGGATATTTTAAGAAATACTCAAAGCATTAAAATGACCAAAAAAGAGAAATGGCTGTGTGGGAAGAGCAGAGGGATGTGATCTCCGCTGGTGGGTGGTGGCTCTTGTCCTGATTACCTGGCAGGTGGGGATCGTGGGGCTCTCGCCCATCCTGAGTCCACTTGATTCCCTTTAAAGGAGCAACTTGGGCTCATATAGACACTCAAGCCTTAGGGAGGGGGTCTCCTCGATAGCGAGGTTAACATTTGTCTCGGTGAGCGGAGGTCACTGCTCAAAAATAGATCCTGCCTCCCAAAGATCTCTGAGCAGGACACTAATTCTCTCCAGCTATGGGCCGTGGCTTCCTCTGGTTACATGCAGTATTTATTTGGTGACTGGAAAATTTGAACCTATAGAGTTATTAATTATGACCTTAATCTGATCCTTGCTTTGTTCCAGTTTTAATTAGCTTAGTAAAACTGAAGTCATTTAGCTCGGCAATACACTTGCCCAAGTGCACATTTGATTGCATATCCTTTTTATATCCATCAGAAGCACTCACGACCGGCTCACTCCATCAAACTGCTACCTGGGGCACGAACTCTGAGCAAACCTCAAGTAATATTAAGCTTACAAACAGGCTGCTCCACTCCTAAGCGGCTGGCAGCAGGAGCCAGCATGTGGATAAATGCCCTGGTGCCAGGGAGTGGGGGAGAAAATGGGGATTTGAACCCCAGCAACTGTGCAGTCAAGAATTGGCTTTTCTATGACCAGCATGAGGGACTGTTTTATCCAGACACAAGGTTTAGAAGAGCAGAAAGCCAGGTGTTGCAGTGGGCACCGCCGCTCCTGAGCGGAAGGAGCTCAGTCTGTGCACGCCATCGGGCAGGGAAGCCTTGTGAGCAGATGGATGGTTTGGAGTTATCTGCTCTCAATGACTTTAGTGATGCTCACGGGAAGTTTTATCCTGGTCTCTTGGAAGGAAACCAAAGCCATGAGCAGAGGGCACAGGGCTGGGCAGTCCTGAGGGCATCTCAGACCTGCCATCATCCAGACACCCCCAACCACATGTGCCAGCTGGGCAGCAGTGCTCAGATTTTATAGCCTTTGATGCTGACTTCTGACGACTCATTTACGGTCCAAGGGCTGAGATTTCCCTAATCTGGGATTTTGCTGTAATCCCAGCTCTCCTGAGTTACATGGGGCAAAGAGTTTTCTCGGTTTCCCCATCTGTAAGGAGGGGATGATGGTGCTGGCTGCCGCTGCTGAACACTTCCAGAGCCGTGCATTCAATGTGCTCCCACTGGGTTTACTGTTGCTCCTCCCAGTGTCTCTACTTCTAGGCTTGCACAGGCTTTCAGATGGATTCTGCAGATATAAGGAGACACTGCGGGGCTCTGTCTGCTTGAAAAATATGTGCTGCTGCTCTGCACCCTAAAGTACCTCTTGCACTATCCCCCAGGGCCGCATCTGTGCCTGGTGGCAACTGCTGAACTGGTGTAGCTGTGGTGGTTTAGAGGAGGTGCTGGAGGTGAATGTGGAGCGCGGGTGAGATTTCTTAATAGAGCAGTAGCACAAGAAAGTGGCAGTATAATAAAAAGTTGTGTTCTGCCCTTTTTCTCCCCTGCTGATTGTGTTGCCAGCCCCTGCAGGAGCACTTGAGCCCAGGCACAGCTGAGCCAGGGCGGCAGAGGGTGCTGAGACCAGAGTCTGGGCAGCTCTACCAAAATCACGTTGAAATTGCACCTGAAGTGGGCAGAGGCGCTGGGATCATTAGGCACAATAGTGCTAATGAAACAGAACCACTTCCCCACTATGTTTTCTACTTTTTTTCCACTTTATTGCTTAATTCACAGCAGGGCAGTTCCCCATCCATCCTCTTGGGATTGAATTTTAAGCAGAACTGTATTTAATCACCTGTCTCATTAATCCCTAATATTCCATGTGCAGGCCCCGCTAACAGAGCTGTGCAGGAAAACAGTCTTGAGGTGGGAAGGAATTAAACAATTTTATCCTAATAGAAAGTCAAACCACCAGTTCCTCAGCTGCCAAGTGCTGTAATCTTACTGGTTCCACTGGAGGATGTGGCCCAAAATCTCCTGAGTATCATGCTGCAAAAGAAGCACGGATGCTGTGGAGCTGGAGCAGGATGATGCTCGTCTCAGAGCTGGACCAAAAGGGATTCTTGCTGGCATTTGCACCAAGCAGGTCCTCTTATGGCACAGTTGTCCCTAACCCCTGGGAGCTGTCAGCACCTGGCTGGTGGCACAGGGGATGGTGACCCACAGGTGACAGAACCAGTACCTGCTTGCTCTGGGGCAAGGGCTGGCCCCATGTCCGCCGGTCCCGCGGCTGCAGCAGGGAAGGATGCGGCTGCGAGGATTGCCATGGTTACAGGCACTTTCCTCATCATCCAAAGCAGCAAGTGAAAGGCACTGGGATTTCAGATCCCTCTCAATGTTCCTTTTCTCCAGGATGGGGAGGACGGAGTCTGTTCCCCACGAGGGAGCAGAGAGATGGGGACCCCAGTTAGTCATTTCCTTCTTCAGTTCTAAATTAGGCAACCAAATGTACTTCATCTGGCATCAAACTATCCCTCTACATCATTCTCCCCATGCCGCTGCATGTCCATAAGCACTAGGCAAAAACAGCAGGGAACTCAGTAAGGGAGAGAGATTCTGCACAGCCATAATGATTAATTCATGTTCAGAAGCCACACAAAACTCTTCCGGCCCCTGTCCAGCAGTTGTGTGATGCTTGCTGGTTTTCCATCCTGTGGTCTCTCTTCTTTTCCCCGTTTCATCTCTCGTTGCTCCTCGTGTCATGTGTCCCCTCAGATTACGGTCTCTTCCTTCACTGGGCAGAGATCAGCGGGCCCTTGGCAAGCGGCTGCTCTTCCAAAACACAGCGGGGGAAAAGAGAAAAGAAAGCTTAGGTAGACAATCCTCCTGCAGAGGAACCCCCACAGGCTCTCTCCCGCGAGCTCTACACTCCCGACATCCCTTTGACGCAACATCTGTGTCTACAAAACCTGCCCTTTCTTCCAGAAGCAGCCTGCACTCAGGGAACCACCCACCCCACCTAATTGGTGATAATTAACACCCAGGCGGGAAAGCAACAATTGGCACACCTCAGGATTGTGATAATTGGGTTCGACCATGTCCCTGCGTGAACTGGCTTGGCTTTGGGGTGCTTGTACCCTACTTTGGGGCACTCCTCCTTCCTCCTTGTTTCCCATTGCCCCCTCCAGGTCTCATTGCTCTTGGGCATTGTGCAAGCAGTGGGTGACGGGGACCCGCACGCTCTGCCCCAGCAGGACAAACGAGGCTGGTTTTTCTCTCAGCATTTCAACTATAAATAATTGAGCATTTTAAAACTCCATTTCTGCCCCAAGACTCTAGAGGAAAAGGCTTGGATCTGATATACAGAAATATTTTTTAAGCTGTTAGAGATTGATTCGTGCTGCTCCTGCCTGCCTGACACCCCGTTCTGTCACTCGGAAAGGCTCAGTCTGCTCCTGCAAAGAGGAAAAATCGCTGGTTCCCGAGTAGCCCTGTTTCAATACCTGTGCTTGGGGACACAGCGACATTCCAAGCCCTGGTAGTGGCACCAGGGACATTGCTGCTCCCAACAGGGCACAGCGTCAATCCATCTGCCCAGGGCATCCCATGGCGGAGCAAAGGAAACAGAGGGTGGCCAAAGCCTGGACACTCAGGTAGCCCAGATAGCCCTCTGCAGGGACCTGCCCTTGGGCACGGGCTCGTGTCCCCTGGGGTGGCTGTGGGACAGATCTTTCCCAGGGTTCGGGGCAATTCTGTCCTATGGGGTGGTTTCCAGGGAGGAATGATCATTCTGAGCCTTTAAACTGGTTCTTCCTGTTGTTGCTTTCTGAAAATAACAATAGTGAGAGGTTTATGTTCCTTCTCTTTTTTCTTAATTCAGTCTTTTTGGTGATGTTACAGTTGCTTAAGTGGGGCTTTCCCTGATGTGATCTCAGGGTAAACAGCGTGGTGGAATCACAGACAGCTGAGTTAGCACTCTGTTTTCTGCTGCTCTCCAGCATTTGCACCAGTTACTAGTTTCCTAGTGCCGAGGTGGATGAAGAGTGATCCCTCCAGAAGCTCCCAACGCTTCCGTTCTCTCCAGGCTCTGGATGGCACCAAGACCTGTCCAAAGCAGAGCGTGAAGTGCCTGACATCGTACCTGCAGTGCCCCCTCCACAGCAAAGCCACCTACAGGTACCGCCAACAAGCTGGGAAGCAGAATTATGCTAAAGGTGCCAATAGTTTCCTGGAAAGATCCAGAAATAAGCAAGTGCCAGGTATATACAGTTTCTTCCATTTTTTTGTCTAGTACAGCCATACACACAAGATGGGTGAGACCCTTTGTTTCCAGGGGAGCTGCATGGACAGCCCGTTGGCTCCTCATGCTCTGCAGGATGGGCTCAGGCAGGTCCATCCATTCTGCCCATATAACTAACCCCAGGTAGCTCCTCTCTCAGAACTGGAATTTGTCCAAATTTGCTTAAAACATTGGTCAAAGTGGATTGAGGGTAGGGAAAGGACAGGAGAAGAAACATGTATATTCTCAAAAGAGAAATGCAGAGCAAGAACACTGCTCTTCTCATTGGCAACCACGCACAGGCGGGATGGATCCAGGTGGAGCGGTGAGACTTGGTTTTTGCATTTCTACCTCCGTGTGAAGGTGCAGGAATACATCCCATGCAGCGACCGCATTTCCGCAGAGCTGGGGCAAATGGTTCAGAGGCATGGGACCCCCAGACAAACCACACAGGAGACGTCAACGAACCCAGCAGGACACTTTATAAGTTGATGTTACCTTTTCCTCCCTCACATAAGAGCGAGCAGAAATCAGCCAAAAAAAAATTGCTGGGTGTGATGCTCATCCTCTTGCTACAATACCACAGGAAGCAGGAAACCCTACTCATTTTTCTCCTGGTTAAAAAGGATCCCAGTGAAAGGATTTATTCAAGTCTTGTTAGAAAACGCTGCCCCATTCTCCCTCCCCCGGTACAGACAGCAGCAGGGCTGCCTGCCCATGCGGACGAGCTCAAAGACAGGGAGGAAATGTGATTTTTTTTTCCCTGATGACTTTCCTCCCAGTAATCTCGGCTGTTGCTTGTACGAGCAGCAGAGACCACATCCTCAGACAAAATCTGCTTTTCAGGTGGTGATGTCCCTTTTTATAATAAATGCTGCCAACTCCCAGAAGTGATAGCTCACAAACAATCAGCGAGAGGACACCGGGAGTGCTCTTTGAGATGCTGTGCAGAATAGATCATCCACTGTACAGCAACAAATCAAATTTAGGGAGAAAGAGTTTGAAAACAAATTACCAGCAAGATATTTCAAGCTGACAGCAATTTGGAGCAACTTAGGTCTGTCTGGTAGAAACTGTATTCCTTTTATTTCCCTGTCAATAGCAGCTACCTTATAAGACTGGTTTCTCGTTGATAATTCTCATCTGGAACAGAAACTCCTGAGTACACTTAAGTTGATAACTCTCTCTTTGATCACATTTCGGTAGCAATACTTTTCACCTTCATGACAGGATTTCTCCCTTCGGAGGAAGTTTCAAAGCCTAAAAAGCCAGTGGTTGTGGGATTTCCAGCCCCAGGGTGTTCAGGTGCATGGACCTGGGCTGGGAACGGTGGGGATGGAAACTTGGGATGGGAGCTGCGGAGACACAGGCACTCACCTGCTCTGCCTCAGTTTCCCTGCTACTCTAACAGTATGTAAACTGGTCATATATATTTCTTTCTTCATGGGAGAGGAATAATTAATATCTTCTAGTAATATCTTCCCCTTGAAGATGGTGAAACATGAAGGATGAAGGTTGTTCCTTCACACCAGCTCTTTGTGTGCCTTGAGGAGAAATGCGGGGCTATGCACAGCATCTGAGAATGAGCAGGAGCACACCGGGAGGGGAATATGGGACATGGTGCAAGCACGGGCTTAATGTCCCCACACAACCCTGCTCTTGCTCAGGGTTAACGCAGCAGGTGGAGCTCAGGCACAGCGTGGCCAAGAGGGATGCTCGAGTGGAGCGGGAAGTCGGGAACGATCCCACTCGGCATGCACAGGATGGAACAGGCTGCCCAGGGCAGCGGTGGAGTCACCATCCCTGGAGGGGTTGAAAAGGTGAATAGACAAGGTTCTCAGGGACATGGGGCAGTGCCAGTGTTGAATTATGATTGGACTCGATGACCTTGAGGGTCTCTTCCAAACTAGACAACTCTATGATTTCTCCAGCATCTTGTTGGCATCACACTGAGTGCTCACCTCACACTGAATGTGGTGCTGGATGTGTTAATTATGGAGGCAGGTCATTAATGTCCATCGGTAAGCACAGAGAGGACATGGCAGGGAGGAATGCGTTGGGGTAGAAGGGAATGCAGCAGTGCTGACATGCCCCAAGCAGGAGAGACATAAAAAGAGTGTGCTAGTCTGTAATTTGCCTGCAATTTCTCCTGGGGAAGCAATCAAAGTTTACAACTAGCTGTGGCAATGCCTGTGTATCTCTTCCAGAAAGTGCCAGATAAAAACAGGTCAGAATTGCACTGAGAAAAAAGAGAATTTTGACATTCCTTTGAAAACTCTTTGTGGCCAAGTGCTCCCAGGCTATTTTGGCTAAGTACTTAGGCAGAGGGATGCCAGCTGCAGCTGACAGCCGTTTTGGTCGCCCTGTGTTTAGCGCAAGCCAGGCCCTGCTCATCAGCAGAAATTAGTCTCTGCTGAGGGAAGTCAGTGGAGCAGAGCGATTAGACTAGTTTAATCTTTTGAAAGAGAAACGAAGGGATCTGTGCCAGTTTCGCAAAGCCCTGGCTCCCCTCAGGGTTCACATCAGCCTCGGGACAGCAGGACCGTTTCCATGTTGTTTTCTCAATTGCCCCACTTGGTGCTTCCAGCTTTTACCTTGCTGGAGTCTGGTGCGATGCTGCTGAGCTTCCCGGGAGCGTGAGAGGGAGTTTGGTGCTCTCAGTGCAGGGTCAGGTGCTGTCAGCATGGGATTTGTTTCCTCCACTGGCTTCTGCTTTGTGTGTAGCACTTGGCGAATAACTCACTCATCAGGAGGGAGGAAAGCCTTGATCCACTGGTGGTTGAAATTTGTAGCTTCAGTTGTGGTCCTTTAACACCCTAAATTAAAATCACCCAGTACTTGTTTTGCATGACATCCCCCTGGATAAAGAAAGCAAGCTACAATGCCTATTTATTCAAGCAGTGCCTTAGAAAATAAAATCTTATTGTCTGTTCTCCATGGTTATAAAATACTCAGTGATGTAACAGAGGCTCCATTTAAAATTAAGGATTTTGTTCCCCAGTGCCCTTGGCTATGCTTTCCTTTCCTGCACAGTCCTACCTCTCCCAGAAACACATTTCAATGGTGCTGTTTGCCCTTAGTCTTCACAGCATTTTAGGATCTTTCCAGATGGAAAGTGCCATAGAAATGTAAAACCTTATTAATTAAAGGCTGAAATAGATGCAGTGTGTGGAGGTCAGTGACTCATGCAGCAGGATTCTCAGGCTTCTGCTATGCATTGCCTCAGGGCGCTTTTTTGAATGTTCCCTTCTCTGGGGCTATGACAGTTTATTACACAAAAGCTGTGCGAACCAGAGGTGAATGCAAACGACTCTGGCGAGGCTGTTCCCCAATCGGCAAAGCAGCAACCAGTGAACCCAGTTAGTGCTGAGCCTTTTGGGACAGCACAGCTTCTCCTGGTTACGGTTTCTGCCTGTTCTGTTCAGGATGCCTGTGCTGCAGTGTGTTTTTCGTGGGGCGGATGCTGCTCGGTGCTGGCAGCTCCTGTGCTCGTGGTCATGCTGGCATTATAGATCATTTCTGGGTTTCTCTCCAGAGGCCCCATGAGGACTTGGCGGTGGAGGAAGAGACAGTGTTTCCGTTAGGATCCAGTGGTTTCCTGGGTATGAACAGGAGCACATTTCCAGCAGAGAGGCTGGGCGGTGATGGTGAACACAGCAGTCATGCAGTGATGATGAACACAGCAGTCGTGTGGTGACGGTGAACACAGCAATCATGCGGTGATGGTGAACACCGCAGTTGTGTGCCCGGAGCAGTGAGCACCTGTGGCAGTAGCTCTGGCTGGCACTGACCCCGGAGGCGTTGCGGCGTTGGTTGGGGCAGCAAGGTCTGATCCCTGGGCAGCCAGAGGTGCCAGAAGGAGCCCTGGTGGAGGTGCAGATGTGCTGGTAAATCCATTCTCATCCTGAAGCTCACTTAATCAAGGTGGGTGTTTTAGTTGTTCTGCTGCCATGGTGGCATAGCTGCAGTCCTGCCAACAGCATCCCCTGCAAGGGATTCCACCCAGCAGTCCAGAGACATGCATGGCCTCGGGACACTGGGATTTGCTTCCTTGCTGTGAGGATAATGATTTCAAACTGGTTCTTAGGAGATGTATCTGAGCCCTGAAGAGGAATGGTGGTGCCTCCCAGCTGCATGGGAATCACAGAATCACAGAGGGGCTGGGTTGCAGGACCTCTGTAGATCCCCAGCCCAGCCCTGCTCACACAGGGTCACAGAGCAGATCACACAGGTGGGTCCAGGCGGGTTTGAATGGCTCAGAGAAGGAGACTCCACACCCGCTCTGGGCAGCCTGGGCCAGGCTCTGGCACCTCCCAGCAAAGACGTTTCTCCTAAATGCTGAGGCCAACACTGGGGAGGTCCCAGGACTTGATGCCATGGCACGCAGAAGATGATGTTTGTGCCAGACCCTCAATTTTGTCACTTTGCTGGCTTCATTGCAGCCATCAGTTCTTGGAGGATGCTGCATTTTGGGGTAACCCCATAGCAAAGCTCACCCAGCTATGAGGTCCCTACCCTGCTTTGGGACCCCTCGCTGGCAGAGCAGGGACAGGCAGGCCTGCAGAGACAGCAGAGGTGACAAGGCTGCAGCAGAGGTGACAAGGCTGCAGCAGAGGTGACAAGGCTGCACGGTGTAACTGCTCCTCTGCAGCCGGTGCAGTGGGTGGCACAGCGTGGCTGCCCTGGCACTGTCCTTGCTGCACAGCGTGACATCAGCTTGCAGATAGCCTCAACCCTCTGGTATTTGGACTCTGAGATTCTTTTATTGTATTTTTAGTTTTTCCTCTTTCTAGTGGTTAACTGCTGCCCATTCAGCCTTCACTGCAGCAGCTTCCACCCGTTACTACATCACCCTACATCTTTTCTGCTTTTCCTCTTCCCTTTTATTTCCTTCCCTCTTATTCCCTCTTAATTCTCCATTACAGTTTTCTGCCCTAGCAATCCTGTCTTTGCACCTCTCACTTATGTTTCTGCACTCACATCTCACAAATCACAAACCAGAAACACTCTTTTTAGAAAACCACAAAGATCAAGCATACATTTTGAAATGGGCATGAACATATGCAGGGAGTAAACAATTCATTTCAGCAATGTTGTCACGGAAATAGAAAATGCAGCTCCAGCCCTCACATAGAGTTTAGACCACGTGTATGCTGGGACTAGCAGACAGTGTGGTTATACCAGGTGCTACATAAACAACACCCTTCCTTGCTTGGCACACAAACCTGGCACAAGATTTAACAGTGAAAGGGCAGATTTTCTGCTGTGACTACACCCACCCGGGTGTCTTCAGGTGGCACCAGTCAGGGGTTGCCCTTCCGCACACACCTGACTCACGTGGACACGCTGCCAGGAGCCGCAACCGCCAACCCCGTCCTGCTCCGACGTGCTGCACCTCGAGCTGCCCTGACAGAGCCCAGACTGAAAGCGTTGGTTTATTCTGCGCAGCTGCCAACCTCCCGGCAGCATCGCTGTGCTGGCCTCTCCTCGCTGGCCTCTCCCCAGCTTGCGTTTGGTTTTCACCCAGCCAAAAGGGACAAGAGAAACATTTTTTAAAAAATGGGAACATAGGATTACAAAACCACAAACACTGTTAAAAGGGAGATTCGGGGTCAAGCAGAAAACTTCTGACTCATTTCAGAAAATAGATTGGATTTCAAGCTGCCAGCACAGCCTGTTGGTGTCTCACTGATGGTTACTGGATGGAAGTGTTAGCTATTGTTCCTGGGTGCCTGTCTAAACAACACCCTGATTTTTGTCTCATTGACAGAGCCTCCCACCCTGTTCCAGAGGAGCTGTTAATTAACAGACAAATCCAATCTCAGTCTAGCTGCCTCTACGTTAACATAGTTTTATTTTTTGTTTGCTGAGTCTTTTAACTTGCTCCACGAACCAACAGAGCTGCCAGCTGATGTACTTTTTCCTTCTCTTTTCAACAGTGCGGTGCAGAACGTGTGATTCTCCACAACTCCAGGCCTTCTACCTTTGAGTTTGTACTTTTAAAAGGGATCTTTTTTTTTAAATCTGACATTTCATCCTGAAAGGATGTGAGATGTGCAGAACCGCTGAATGTGGAAGCCACCACAGGAGGCCAAGACATGATATTAAAAGGAGTAATGAAAGAAAGCAAGCTATTGAAGTGTAAACTCAATTTTACCGAGAGTATGCTACAGATCAGAAACGAGTAGTTTGAATCCCTGGTGCAAGTGACACCAAAATATTAATGGTTTGGTACAAGCTGGAAATACAGAGCTTAAAAAAATCTGTTTTCTCTGTGTTTCTAGAGGAGAGCCTGTTTGTTAAGGCACAGAAGACCATGTATTATTTTAATAACACGTATCTCAGTCAGTATAATAATTACAGATCTCCCTCTCTATTGATTAACTTCACTCACTGACAAGGTTGGACTCCTGATCCCAGTTTTCTTTCTGGATTGTAAAGTAATGGTACTCCATTTATTTTCTTCTCTTGGATCTCTTTCTTGGATTAAACCTGCAGGAAGGAAGAATGCAATCGAAATCACTGCAGGACCCCGTGTGTCTTCCCACAGGAAAGGCCTGTAGGAGTACGGCAAGAATCAGAGACACGGCCCCGCGGATGCGGTCGAACCAGGAGCCGGGGGAAAAGTCACAGTGCTGACCCACGGTGGGGCTTTTCCGTCACACTGCCCAGGGGCTGAGCCCTCGGGGGTCCACACGGGCTGACTGAATCCCTCTGCTAAATTACATACCTTGAATGAATCTGTCTCCGTGGTACGCTGCCCAATCTCTCTCTGTTTTGCTTAATATCAAAGGGTGGAGTGAGTAGATTCAGGTATCTCAGAAGTGCTGGCAAATGAATCATGAAATGTATTACATTTATTCAATTGTTTCTACAATCCAGTACATGTGTAAATTCTGTGGAGACATTTGTATTTAAAAAACATCTCAAAACACACCACAAAAAATCCCCAAGTAATTTGTCATAGGAAAAAAATGGTCACTCTCACACCAGAGGCTCACTGAGACTTTTCAAAGAAACCTTTGGAACAAATTACTGCTTGAAGACAACTCCCCCCATTTGCAAACCCACCTCTCTGGGTTGAGGTTGGGTTCCTAAACCTTCCCTCTCTTCAGACAGGAGCCCCGGTGACCCGACCGCTGGTGACTTCCCGAGTCTCTTCTCCCTGTGCTCTCATTATCAGAGACATTGGCATAAACCTGAGACTTTTCCTAAAAGCAACATCTCTCGAGAAGGTTAATATACGTCAGGTTTTCAAAAGAAAACATGATTTTTTTTTTCCCTCAGGTAAGAAAAAAATTAGGTGTCCATATAATTGTAGAAAAAGGGAGGCAAAATTGCCCCAGTGAATCAGCAGAAGAGTTGGTACAAAGATGATCTTCCTTTACTATGATAACGCTCGCTAAAATGAGAATTGAAGGGAAAGGCAGGAAAGAATATAGAGAAAAAAACCAAACCAAAACGAAAACCAAACCACTACGGCCAGACAACTTGACACTAATCAACACGAAAACTTGAATAATCAAGTTTTTTTTTTTCACATAAAAACAGACTGCAGTTTTCTAGACAAGTATTTTCATAGCTAAGTATTTAATAGCATAAGATGGAGGCAAATTTATGCCGAAGATTATTACTTTCGTAGCTGAATAAAGAGTTAAACCTATGGTCTGTGTTCACACTATTACAACGACATGGCAAGACTTACGAGGAGCAGCTGAGGGAGCTGGGGGTTCAGCTGGAGAACAGGAGCTGAGGGGAGACCTTCTGATCTCTGAACTGCCTGAAAGGAGCTTGGAGCCAGGGGGGTCGGGCTCTGCTCCCCAGGAACAAGCGCCAGGAGCAGAGGAAACGGCCTCAAGTTGCACCAGGGGAGGTTGAGGTTGGGTGTGGGGAACAATTTCTTCCCCAAAGGGCTGTGGGGCATTGGAACAGGCTGCCCAGGGCAGTGCTGGAGTCACCATCCCTGGAGGGCTGGACAGACGGACATGAGGTTCTCAGGACATGGGGCAGTGCCAGGGCTGGGTTATGGGTGGATTCCATGATCTTGAGGGGCTTTTCCAACTTAAATGATTCTGTGATTCTAAAACCCAAGAGAGACCGATCTGTAATTTTTCCTGCATCTCTTCCAAACCCAGGTATTCATCACCTCCCAGTTCTCCACAGACCTTTTGTGTCCTGCGCTACCTCGGGTAGATAAAGCCAGGTTTTGACCTAACATTTGTTTATTCTACTTCACAAAACGCCCACCCCGGCCCAGGGAGCCTGTGCAGTGGGGGTTCGGGATCCCCTGTGCCCCGCACCGAGGCCTCCGGCCGCACCTGCCGGCGGGCGGTGCCGGGAAGGGCCCGGGGGCGGCGCGGCGGGCGGTGCCGGGAAGAGCGGCCGGGCCGGGGAGGCGCCCGGAAGAGCCGATCTCCTCAGCGGGACGGGAGCGGCGGCGGGAGCGCCGGGCGGGGACACAAAGCGGCCGGGGGCCGGAGCGGGGCGAGAGGCGGCGGCGTAGGCGGTTCTCCTGCTCCCCGGTGAAGTTGTGGGGTGTTCAGGTACGGTGCCGCCGCCCGGTTTGTCTCACTTGGAAACTTTTGCGCGGCGAGGCGAAGCGGGCCGGGCCCTGCCGGCGCTCTGTGAGGGAGGCGGCGGGACGCTGAGGGCGGGGGAGCGGAGCGCGGCCCGGCGGGGGCGGTGGACAGGAGCGGAGAGACACGGAGGGGAGCGGAGAGACACGCAGAGGAGCGGGCGGGAGCGGGCCGCGCCGCCGCCTGTGGGGCGTGGGCCTGGGCCCGGGCCGCGCTCCGAGGCCGCCCTGGGCCCGGCCGGGACGGGGGGGCATCGGAGGGGTGGGAGCGGGGAGCCGGGTGTGTGTTGTGTCGCTGAGCGGTGTTTTCCGGAGGAAAAACGCCGGCCGAACCCGGTTCCTGGAGAAGTTTCGGTGGCGGCGGGGCCGAGGGAGAGGCTCCTCCCCGTGGGGCCGCTCCCCGGCGTGGGCCCGGCCGGCGCTGCCCGCTCGCCAGCGGCACCGCGGCCCCGGTGTCGCCTCCTCCCGCTTCCGACCCCGAGTTTCTCTCGGTGTAGCTGGAGCGGGTACCCTCTCTTCACCGAGTTGATGTTTCTGTTTCAGCTCACAGATCAGCCTCTTCACTGGGAACACCCCCCTCGCCTTAGCTTGGCTATACCACGTTTTTTGACACCCATCTCTAATCTGCTAGTATGCAGTAAGGCGGGTGCTTCTCTTTCGCTGACAAGAAGTTTTGTGCAACTTTTTACAGCCAAAAAGTAGGGAGAGAGTATCTTAGCCGCCAGTTTATGCGCGACCCCTCTCCCTCTGTCGTGGGGTTGCTGGTATGTATCTTCATTAGTCATTCTAGTTCAAACCACGTGAAATCTTTCAGACTCGGAGCTTGCAGGAAGGTGTGTGGTTGCACTTCTGTTTAGTGAAGAATTGTATGTGGTCAAGGTGTATTTCCCTGCCTGCCCTGCCCAGGAGGTGACGATGGCTCCACCAAGGGCCATTGATTGCTCACTCGCCCAGTCTGGGCTGAGTCTCTGTGGCTGTGTCCTTGTTCCAGCTTTCAGAGATATGACTCAAGGCATGTCTGGGTTATCTGTATTGAACTAGTCTGGGAGCTTTCTGCTGCCCCTCCCCCCGTTTTCTTCTTTTTCTTTTCTTTTGTCTTTTGTTTGGGTTGGGATTTTTTTGTTTGTTTTTGAGATAGGGGTCGTGTGAAAGGTGTTCTTGGGTTAGGTGTTCCCTGCGGTTTTTTTCCTGTGTTGTGCGTGGGGATGCGGGGGCGGTGGGAGAGGCTCTGTTAAGGGCACTCTGATGCCAATGCACATCCTCAGTCCTGCTGGCTACGCCAGGCTTCATGTATTTTCAAACCAGCTAAAGGTTGTGGTTTGGTTTGGTTTGTTTTTTTTTCTTTCAGCTCCTGGGTTGGTTTGTAGGCAGGTTTGTGTTTATATGGAGGTGAAAGCCCAGCATACTTTAGAATACATGCAGTCTTTTAGGTACCCTTTGTTTGGTCTGACTCGGGTGCTAAGGCCACAATAAGTGTTTAGTAGGACTTGTTTCTCCCTGCTGAATTCAAACTTTTTCTTTAAAAAGGGCATAATTTTCTGTTGAGTCACTAACTGGTTTTTATTTACAGAGAAACAGTTTTTAAAACATCAAAGAAATGTGTTCTTTTATTTACAGAAACAGACAAAAGGCTTTGTTTTAAAAATGCTTTGCCCTAACCTTTTCAATAATAAACAACATGCCTTCATTCTTTAGGTTTTTTTGAGCCTGCTCTAATAATAGGCCTCTGCATCAGAGATTAAAAGTTTACTCAAGGTGGCAGGGGGAGCACAGCGGGCAGAGATTAGAAATCTCGCGCCCAAACTGTATGATTAAATACCAATGTAAATATTTACCTCACAATGAATTTTCAAGCTTTGTGAGACATCAGCTTTTCTGCGCTGACATGTGTAATGGCACATGTTAATGTGTTCCTTCTTCATAGGGCTTCCACTGGTCTGATAAAGTTGTCTGAAAGCTGTAATAGAAAAGTAATTTGTGTGGGTTTTTTTCAGCAGTGTGAATATCTTCCTTCTGCAGCTGTAAGATTGAGAAACTGATCTTGCAAAGGAATCCACATGAGCAGAAATATTTGAGCTTGAAATATGCTTTAGTGGGACTTTGGTCCTGCCTTGAAATCATATCTGCTGTTACTATTTGATTTTGAAATGATCTTTCTTATGCAGAGAATTAGTTAAACTCACAAAAAATTAGGTAGCAAAACCAGTCACCAGATCATAGGTGGATAGGCGGGCTCAGCTAGAGTGAGGACCTGTGTGGCTGTGATATTTCTGTTAAAGGACTTGCTGTATTAGGCTTTACTGGCGTCTCTTGGCGTGGCTTGATGTGAAAGGAAAGATGATGGATGAAAGAGGATGGAGTATTATTTTGTTAGGACAGTGCCATATTGAGACAGTCATCCAACATGATGATGAATGCCTGTTGTTTTCTGCTGTTGTGCCTTAACTGGAAATCACTCAAATTCTTGTACTGCGGAACTGTAATGTGTATAACCTTGAGGATTTGGATCCTTTACTGCTCTGGGAGTTCACCCTAATTTAGCTTTATAGCTACTCTGGAATAGCTCCATTCAGTGAGTTTATAGCTCGTGTGCTGGTTAAACAGAGTTGCAGCTTTAGAGAAAGTGCAGATGTTTGATAATTACTACTTTTAACTCCATACTATTTTAATCCAGTGTATGAGACTTAAAATAGAACCTACCCACAAAACTGTATACCAGCACCCTTACTGGAGGAACTGTGCAGAAAAGTTGAGCGGTGAGAGTGACCTACTGTGCCGCAGAGCAGAACTGGGGACAAATGGATTTATTGAGGTAAAGGAACGGCAGGAAGAATGAACGCAGTGACTGCAGCTGTCAGGGGATCTTTCTCCCTGAATGACTGAGACTCCTTATCTTCCAGTCAGGGTGACAGTGGGTGTTAACTCTGGTTTCTAGTGTGCAGTGGGTTAGTAATAGACTCATCTGTTGGCAAATCTGATACTTAAATATGATTCATAATACCTCCTTGACTTTATTTAAAGAGCCAGCTACCTTTTCTCTAAACATGATTACATATTTTTGTTTGTTAATCCCAGATGTACTACAGAAAACATCCACTAGTCCATGGACATGTTTTTATAAATAGCTCTGGTGGAATCAGAGAGGAGTAACCTTTTTTCCATGTGATTTATGAAGTGATAGAAGTTATTAAATATGCAGATCTAAATTAACACAGTTTGCAAAGGGAAATTCTTCCCCATCTATTGACGTTCCCTTACTTCTGTTTGTATTTTTTCTAATTTACCAGACAGATACTTGATTAATCATTTAGAGTCAAGAGAATCTCTTTTGAAAGGATCTAAGTTCAGGCATCTATGGAAGGAAAACAAAATTTGAGGCTGGCTATAGCTAAAGGGGTAACAGTTACCAAGACAGAGAGTGGAACAATACTGAGAACATGACACTGAGCTGGATGCCAGTGGCTTCCCCAGTAGATCGGTTTGAATACCTTGAATGACACAGGAAGGAATGTTGATGTACCTAACAACAAAAGAGTGGGTTCATCTCCCAGAGTGTTTCCAGATTCCAGCGCAGTGAAGGGGTTGAGAGCAGATCAGCTGGGAACCAGCAGTGTGGCAGGTAGAATATTGCACGAGATACAACTTAAGTTCATGGTGTGCATTTTTGCCGAACAATACCTGGTTTTCTAAGCTATCTGTGCCCTGTTGTGGAACAGATGTGTATGATGATATATGCTTAAGAAGAATTTCTTTGTGAAGCTGCTGTCGGGGAGCAAATGAGACGTTAGTGGAAGTGAGGGTAGGAGATGCCGTAAGCCCATTAGTGCACCCTGCTTTGGAGTAGCCTTCAGCAGCTACTTTAAGACGAAGAAACTGAAACTGGTGGGCTTGTGGAAAACTGGTGAAATATCAGTAGGAAAAGGTGTTTGTTTTTTTTTTTTTTTTAGTTTTTATTTTCATGGAGATTAATTAAAGGGAATGAGGAAAGTGTGGGCCAGATATTTCTGTCATTGCTGCCACTCAGCACAAGATCGAGAGAGCATTTAGGTAAATGCTAAAATTGCCTTTTTTATACAGTTAGTAAGTAGTCAGTAAGAATTAGTGCTACCAGGAAATTGTGACCTTGATGGCATGCGTGGTTTTTTTTTTTTTCCCCTTCCACTGCCTTTCCCACTCTCCGAGAGTTTAGAGAGTTCTCATTCACTGTATTATTCTGGGTACTTTTGTGGGTCATATCTGTGGAGCTCTAAGGAGGGGGATTCTTCTTTCTTTATCTTTTCTCTAGACGATACAAGCTCAATCCAGAAGATCCACTTAAATAAGCGATCTGCACAAGGGCTGCACTAGCAATGTACCTTTAGATAATCAAAAGGGTCAGTTTAATTTTTCATGTAAACAAGGCTGTACTGGATGCCTATAAAACAGTGTTTAACCTGCGTAACACTCAGCAGGTCAGTATTCATCTTTGCAAAGTGCTCTTGAGATCTTCAGCTGAAGCTATACCTGGGGAAATGTTTTCTTTTTAATTGACTAGAATAACAGTTTCAAAAAGAGCATTGTTGCATAGCAGAGGGCAGAACTAGGGGTATGTGGAGTGAGGAGCAAAGTACAAGTGGGTGTTCCTCTGTAGATGTAATGAATGAAGATGTACAAGCTGCCTGTTCTTTACCTGCTTTCTTGCAAGTGTGTCCTTCTAACGTGTACTTGTAAAACTAATTTCTTTTGGCATGACTTAAGGACCTAGTGAGTCTCATCACTTAATGTTAAAGAGTTGCTCATGATCTTGGATAACTTGTGATGGACTGTGGACGCGTATGCAGGGGACAAGTTCCATGTAAGCTTCGCGTACAGTTTACCATAAAGCTCATTTCAACCAGTACCTATATCCAGGTGTTTCAGAGTCTAAGCATTTTAAAACTTAAATTATTTATTCATTTAAAGAATGAGAAGTCAGAACGATGACCTGGAGGTCAGGAGCAGGGCACTCAATGTGATCTGATGAGTATAGCTGAGAGCTCCATCTACCCTAGTGCCCTATCTCCATGACCCTTGTAGTGAGGGTTTGTTTGTACAGTCTCCAACTTTTTATTAGTCTAGCCCTTGTCTGAGGCCCCAGGTTACAGGCCCTTCACCTGACCTTGGCCAAGCTGGCTGTTAAACACCACCAGAAGGAGGGAATAAGACAGGAACTCCAGGGGTCATCTTCATTCCCACTGCTTGTCACACTGGTGAGCAGTATCCTCTGGCTCCGTTGATGCCTTTGAGGAGTGATGGATGCTCTTGGGTGGTGTCTGGTATTGTCCTCTGGTTCCCTGATCATATTTTTTTTGACCTTTGCCATGTTCCTTTTTATTGATCCCCACAATCATTCAGCTTCACTTCCTTATATCCTTCCCCCGCCTTTTTCTTGGGTGGTGGCTGTATGTGAAGCCATCCCTACAAGGGAAAGCAGCAGGCAAGCAGTAAAACAGCCAATAAAACTGTGAGAAAAGGGCAGTTGGGTAGCATTGCTTCCCTAAGGTGCTGTGCCAGCTCCTGCAGTGCAGGAGCTCCCAGAGCCAGGAGTTTGAGCCCGGGCTCATTTCTGTTCTGCAGATTTGTCCAGCGGTGCTTGTGGCCGGTGCCCAATGCTGGCTGCTCGGCTTCCGACACTGGCGGGCTTGGCTGCAGGTGCGAACCGGCTGTCACTTTGTTGTGCTCAACAGGCTCAATGCAAAGACTTAATTTCTTTTAAACTTAGAAACCTGCTTGGGGGTTGAAAGGCTTCATACAAGGTACAAGTAAAATGAAAAACATTGTGTGTTTTGTGAGTGTAAAAAGCAAAGATCTGTTTTGGCTGTATGAAAAGCTCTGGAGTGGTTTAAACTTCTGTACAAAATATGGCATTGTAGTTACTGCCACTAACACTTGTTGGAAGATGTGTTTAATTACAAACGAGTGCTGTTGCAGCTGGAAATGCAGTTCCTAACTAACATTGAACAATGCACCCTGGAAGCAGAGGTGTAGGGAAGGCTCTTAGGAAAGGAAGCATGACCCTTGATTGTTACTTCATGGCAATTCCACTGCTGCTGGAATCCTCAGTCACAATATTCTGATTTTGTACCAGTACACTGAGGAGTGCAAAATGATTGTGTGGGTGTGGTTTTCCCCCTTCCTTGCTGGGGTGAGGGAGAAAAAATAATGATATAAGATGCAATAAATTGTAGTGGGGGGGGGGGGGGAAGGCTAGAAGGCTTATTATTAGTGAAACAGAGTAATACACATTATTTGTACAGGGTTTAAAGCTTATAACCTCAAGAAAAGTTAATTTTTGATCTGTGTGCATCAGTAGTCTAGCATCAGGTGTTTTAAGCTGTTTTACATAGCTGGCAGGAATGAGATAAGGCAATTTGATTATGTTTAACAAAATATTATCAAGGGCCTAGGGAAAAGCCAGTGGTTCTTGGTGAAAGGCACAGCGTTCAGCAGAACCAGAGGCAAAGCACTGGTGTGCAGCCAATTGAACAGGATTTCTTGGCACATCTGCTTTTTGTTCCGCAGCTTTGTCTTGTTTCCTGTTCCTGGGGGTGAAGAGAAGGGGTGGAGTGAGAAAATGTGTCTTTAATTGGATATAGGTTGGTTTCCCCTTGGTGCGGGGTGGGGGAGAAGTCTCTTTTCCAGCAAGAGCAGCCAAGCGATGACTCCTTCTCAAGCCTTCCGGTTCCTTCCTGTTGCGTTTATGAAATGTGGGTGGGTCGGTGACACTTGGGTTTGGTGCAATTGTTTTTTTTTGTGTTTTTTTTTTTTTTTTTTTTAAAGTTACTTTAATTGGTCATCCCTATGGTAAGGCAGTGACTTGAAAGGATTCCTGTCCAGGCAGATTGTTGTTCGCTGTGATTCCGTTGCACTGCTCTGCACCCTTAGCAAGTCTGTACTGGACAGAAGGTGGTTTTGACTTTGCAGGTAACTCTGGTAAGCATCCAAAAATTCATTGCACCAATGTGTTTTTATTATTACTTATCGCTCTTCTGAAGAAGCTGCAAAGTTCTCGTCAGTCAGTGCCCGCTGTGTTCTCAGTGTCTGCAGCCTTGTTTGCGGTGGAGATGGTGTGCGTTGGAACATCCTACCTTACATATTCTTCCAGATAATTGCAGTCATTTAGAAGATACTTAGCTTCACTCTTCTTCCTGGGGTTTGTTTTTGTCTTGTGTGGGTTGTTTTTGTTTGGTTGGTTTTAATTTTTACTTTTTCCCCTCTTTACCTCACAACATGTGTTGGCGGAGCTGCAAGTTGAGAGTTGTCTGGGGGCGTGCAGTGACGGTGCAGTTCTTCCTGAGAAACCAATCCATTGTTTATAGCTAAGAGATGGTGTTGAAGGTTGCCATGAGCGTAAGGTGAAATTCTTACCTTTTCACTTGTGGGCTTTGTTATTTCTTTTTTCTTTAAAAAATAATTGCTTTGTAATTTTTAGGTAAGACTGACAGAGTGTTCCTGGATCAAAGTGAAGGGCTGGATAGGGAATTGCAAATAACTTCGAGAAAAACTTTAGAAAACCTTTCACTTTGAAGAATCTCTAGGCTCATATTCTCGTTTACTTCAGTGAACGCTTTTCTTTTAGTAGATTTTGCAAGCGGAGAAGATGATGGAAAACTGTTTTCACTCTTGTAATGCTGTTTTTGTTACATAGTCTTTGATTGCTACTATATGGGGCATGCAATTGAGAAAGAATGTGGTATTTAGTCTGTTAATACAAGGCTGCCCATTTCATTCGTTATCTCGTATCAAACCTCTCATTATAGGAATCTCACTTTTTTCAAAACATGCGTGTCAGCTCAAACAACTCCAGTATTTGTGTACTTCTGACAGTTTTAAAATTGTTAATGAGGGTCTAGATTTAGAAGATGTGGTCAGCTAAAAGCACTGAAGGGTATTGCATAACAACACATCAATTTGGGAATTAAAATGTGGTTTAGTGGGGTCAGATTCTGGTTATTTCTGACTCTGTAGCTTAAATGGCACTTTTTATTGCAGATTGAGCTCTGAAGAAGATCAGAACAAAAATACCCAGGTTTTCTTTTCCTTTTATTGCCAACCATCAAGTGGGTTTTTTTTGCAAGTTAAGCAAGAATTAATTTTGCAGCACTGGCAAATTCTTGTGCCAACCGATAAAGTAGACTAATTTATAACAAACTTTTTCTTAGTTTTTGTCACAAGTATTTCTCAAATAACTTGTTAAAAGGTTGCCTATTTGTGCATTCATTGCTAGCTTAAGGTTGGTACTTCAGACCCCAGACTACACTCGCACAGGTTTCAAACGCTGTGCTCTGTAGCCACAGCGGGGTCTGAAATGTGTTCTGTGCTTCTGAGAGTGGCAGTAAGCTGTTCTTCCATTCTTTCGTAAGGATTTTAGGGAACCTTTACACAGTCTTCCACCTCAAGGATGGGAAGAGATACAAGGTTGGAAGGGCTCTCAGTAGCTGGATTTAAGTGGTCCAGCAGATGGACAAGTCTCACCTGGGCTCTGCTGTCCCCTCTGCAGGCTGAGTCCCCTCGTTTTGTTTGCAAGTGCTATACTTATAGGCTTAAATGTGGGAAATTGGGCTGGGGTTTGGGAGTTTGAAGGTATCGTTGCTTCAGGGATAAGTTGTTGCTTTTTGCTTAAAATGCAAGTGTTCTCCTCTTCTGCATGGCCAGAGTGTCATAGTCCTGATCTGAAGAGCACACAGCTAAAATACAGGCATTAAAATCTAGCAATTGCCTGTTCTGACTTTGGAGGTTTTCCTTCATGGTGTTAGTATTGCAGGTCTTCAGCCTAAAATGCACCGACGTTATTGTGAAGACAGAATGAGGGGATTTATTGCTAACAATAGTAGTTCACTGCTCATTACACATCTTCTCTCTTCCCCGAATTTCAAGTTTTGCAGCTATAATGTTGAAATTTAATCTTAGTTATGTAAGAAGATTCTCTTTTTAATTAGAAAAAGTGTGTGTGTCTTCTAGAGCAGTGTTTTGATACTCCATCAGTTTTCTTTATATAGTTGGAATCCTGCTTGAGTTTTGCAAACTGAAAACTGTGCAGAAGTAAACTGGATGCTTGTTGGGACATACCGGGATATCCATCTGGACACTTTAATGAGTATAAGCATGAGTTTGGTTCTTATGTTCTTTTAGGATGTCATCCATGAACATCCATGTCTTAGTATGACGCAAATAACCACTACTTGCCTGTGCTTGCTGTGATTTGGTCTGCGGTGCACCTCATTTCTAGCTTCTTCAACGTGAAACAATCCTGGCAAAAATAACATTATCAGAGCCTAACGCTTACGTAACTGAAGGCAAGAGGCTGTTGTTAGCACTGGCTTCTCCAGAAAATCTGGGCTTTTTTGTACTTGTGAAATCTCTGCTGAGGTCTCAGGAACACCACAGTGAAACTGCTTGTGCACAGCATTTCTTCCATCCTCTTAATGGTAGCGAGACCAAAATGAAGGTGTGAAAACCTGTTACAGAGTGCTTTCCTGATTTTGGACTGAAAATAAGCTACTTGAATCCACAGTACCAGAGGGGAGAAGGTGGCTTTGGTAACAGGGCAGGAGGTAACACCAGGTAGAAGGGAAAACAGAGGTATAAGCTTCAGTGATTAGTTTTTTCTTTTTTTTTTTTTTTTAATTGGGGGCACCAGATTAAGTTGTATCTCTTAACTCAGCGATAAGATCTAAAATTTTACCAAACAAATGGAGGAGAAGCATTTGTTACTGGCTGTCCAAGGCTTTCTGGGTGATTTCAGATGCTTCTCTCTGGGTCTTTTCAAGAAGAGCAACAGAGAGAAAAAAAACTCTATGAGAACAGCTTATGGCAGCTGGACCTGGGATGGTACTGGTGAGAAATAGGCTTATCTGAACCAGGATATCTTCTTTTTACTTGGGTTGTTACTAGGGTCTGTGGAAAAAAAATGTGTAGCAAAGTTGAATACACTCAAATGGTAGAAGTGTTTTTATAATTGAAAAATATAGTCAATGCAACATCTGAGATTGTATTGATATTTCGGATTGTCAAAGTCTAATAGTAAGGATTTCAAAGGAAATGCCTTCATGACATTTATGGTGGAGGAGATTATTTGATAGTCTTCAACCTCAAATTTTGTCTGTTTAGCTTAGCTATGTTAGAGTATGACTCTGGTTTTAGCTGTGTATACTTGTTGTTAAGTAAAAATAGCTTAATTGTTCCTTGAAAAGCATCACGTATACCAAACATCCTCGACTAGCAGCTATTCAGCTGCTGAGAGGAAGGAGCAGCACTTGACTTGTGGAACAGGGCAGACAGGGAGACTCTGAAGGGAAAGGATGAAACTTTCTTTCCTGGATACTCTCAGTTGTAGGACAAACAATGCTGAACTGTTGGTGGAATGTGATGAAACCCCCATGTGTGAGCTGGGTTTAATATGAAGTGTGCCTTAACCTTTTTCAAATGAAAAATATTCAGAATATTTGTGTTAACGGTGTATGTTAGATACCCAATTCCCACAGGTTTTTATTGGCTCTGTCTTGTCCTCTACCTTCAGCAGGAGTAAAGAGGCAAAGGCTGGTTATCAGGTGCTTGGGTAACAAATCACAGAAATTCCCATAGCAGGGAAGCCGGTTCATTCTTAGCTGAAGTTGAAGCAAAGTCATTGTGTTGTGAATCCCACCGTGTTCCACTCTCATGACTTGGGTGATGGAATAAGGGATATTCCCGTTACATTGCACAGAATATCCAAAGTCTGAGCATGGTAGAGAACAGGATTGTTGCTCAAAATAACTGCAACTACTTAAATATGAGAGAAATAAGCTGTGAAATAATGCCATCAAGTACACGTTACTGTGCCTGGGCACAATCAGCTGAATGAAATGGGGAACAACTGGGTGGGTAGGAGACAGGGCATTAAAATGGAGAATGTCCTCCCAGGTATAAAATGTTCTTGTACGGTACTCTTTTGTTAAGTTTTTTGGATAGCATAATACTTGAATTCAGCATGTGGTCCATTGTGCTTGGCCTGGGTTAGCCCCTGCTGTGCTAGCGAGACCACTGAATACCATCTTCCCTAAGAAAAAACAAGAAGGAATGGTGAGTGTATTATAGTTAAAAACTTTTAGAAAGTGGCATGTTAGGTTAGTTAAAATTTGAAGACTGATAGGAGATAGCATGTAAAAGGCTCTTCAGGTGGCACAAGGTGCTGGTACTTAAGTTGCAGCACAGATGGGCAGTTCAGTTTTCCACTGTGTAACCAAAAGAGATTTGCTGTGATCTGGAGACTGCAGGATCTCCTGGTACAGAGCAGGTTGGATGTACCGTCTCAGTAGTGCCTGAGATAGCAGCACTGCCCTTGGGTGTGTGTGGGAGGGCAGCCCGGAAAAACAGGACTCTGAGCACTGGGCCTTTCTGGAGTTCTGTTGGCGTGCAGAGCTCACTGGTAAAATAGTGCTCCTTGGTGGGCTTTGGAAGAGCCTGGGTACCTTCAGGACACTGCTGCGAAGAAGCTGCAGAGATACGTTCCAGTGCTTGCCAAAATCTAGAAATTATTTACATGCCAGTATTCTGGAAGTAGTTAACTGAAGTTATTCTGGAAGCCTTGAATTACCAGTTTTTGAAAACACTGTGGCTTTTAGTTGTGATTTTTAGGAAGAGCACTGTAGGGATGTTGCCTTCAGTGCATTCACGGCAGACCAGCTGGTTTGCCATGGTGTGTAGATGCAGCCCTGGCAGTTTGGTGCATCTTTTTGTTCAGGTCTGTGCTCTTTCCTCTCCCAAGCAGTGTTGGGACCTGCAGTGTGGGGACAGAGCTCATGCCAGGGCTGCTGCAGTTCCGCCTCCTCCTTCAGGACACTAAGCTGGCAAGGTAGATTTTTTAGCTCCTGTCTCACTCTGGGACCATTTTGGCTGCCTGAAGTGGCTCACTGCATTCAGGTGTGGGTGTCTGTTCCAGGCAGGTTTGTGGCAGGGAAAGGAGCTGCAGGATTGTGGCAGTGTTTGCTTCAAGTGTAACAATAAACCTCTTCTTAAGCTTTCATTGTTGCCAAGATCTTGATTCTTTGTATAAAGCGAGGGAGGGGACACATTGTCCTGGAATGGCTCTGCTTGTGGAGCTGCTCCTTGGCTGGAAATTGTGAAATTTCTGGAGGCAACAGGGAAATCTGGAAGTGACTTCTTCAGAATCCTGTTCTTTCCCCAGCCTTGTGTCCTTTCAAGTGGACTGAACCCTGGTAAGATGTAATTGCATTACTCTTGAACCATCTACGATGATGAGCACCATCATGACCAGTATAGTAACCTGAAGTGTTTCCCATCAACATGCTGGGCTCTGAGCATGCTTTGAGGTTGGGCCTTCATGTGTCTGAGCATTGTATGTGCTGGGAGGGGGTTCCTGCTCTCTGCAGCAGCTCCACTTGCTGCTCTGTTTTCAGTAGCACCTGGTTCAACTCATCTGTGACATCCAACTTTGCCCTGTGTTTCCACTTGAAGGGTTTTGCCAACGGTGCCAGCTGATGTAACCATCTCCTCTTGCCCTTGCCAGTTCTGCTCACGACAGTATCCGTGGTGGCACGGTGAACCAGATGGGCATCTCAGCCCACCCTGCAAAAATGGCTTTCTTTCCTTCCAGCCAAGTCAGTTCTTCCCCATCTGCTTAATCACTCAGCCATGGGGAAAGCTGTGCCAGTACAGAGGGGGTGTGATGTGAAGATGGGAACAAGTTCCTAGAGGTGTGTGGGAGGATGAACGTTGGTTTTCAAGCAGATTTCCTGCTGCTTATGAAACCACAGGCTGGGCAACCACAACTCCTTGAGTGGTGGTGTCTTTCTATCTGTTCAATTGCTTCAGATTCAACATCGCTTGGTCTTCTGCTGTGCGGTCTGTGCTGCTGTGTCCTTGCAATTCCTGCTTTGAGTGCAGGCGCTGCTGCATGTCCTGTGCATGGCAGGGCTGTGGTGTGGAGAACCTGGTCCCATATCAGCTGGCTCCTCCAAGCTGTCAGAAACAGTGCTGCACTAGCCTGTGGCTGGGTCCATCTTCCAGAGGATGTCCTCTGTCTTCATGAGATGTTGCAGTTATTGCGGGTGTTGTGGGAATCGTTGTGTGCTCTCTAAAAGCCAGCAATTAAGCATTCTGCTAGCATGTCCTCTGATTGGATTTACTCTGTTACTATTTTTGAATTAATGAAGGCAGAGTTTGAGCAGGCCCAGGGACAAGGTAGGTTCCAGAGAACCAGAGCGCAGCCCTGCAGTGTCCTTTTACCCCTAAACCCTCCCCAGTCACATGCATTTGGAATCTATATCCTGTTACTGTGTTCTTCACAAGTATTTAGTTGACTAAATGCATTTACTACAGTGTACAAATGATGTCCAAGTTGTTGCTATCAAACAGTGTAGTTGACATCAACCTACGCTTTTTAGATAAATTTCAATAAAGTTCATACTAAGTGGCTTTATAGGACATTACTTTGGCCAATTCATGAGCTATCGTGCTAACGTGTTTTCAGATGAATTGCCTTCATTATCCCACTAATACAATTAATGTATCTTCTCATGGTTACCTCGTCCTGCACTGTGTTTCTCCGAGAGGCGTAACAGCATTAAATACGTAGAAACAGCTTTTACCGAGAAACTTAATGGGCTTTCCAGAGGCCTGGGTATGTTTCTCAGAAATCAGAAAGGCTTTTCAGCGTATTTTTCTTAGTTTCTTACGTAGGAAGCATTCACACTGAGCTAATCAGGAGGGAATAAAGCAGAGAAATTCCTTGTTCAAGGTAGGACAGAGATGTCCAACTCGTTTTCACCAGGGGCCATGTCAGCCTCATGGTTGCCTTCAAAGGGCCGAACGTCATTTTAGGACTGTATAAATGTAGAAGTAGTTACATTTATACATTCCTAAAATTCCATTTAGCTTTTTGAAGGCAGCTGCGAGGCTGATGTGGCGCCAGTGCCAGTGTTTGCTACCCTGGGGTAGGATGTTACTGGGGGTGAAGGGCATTTCACAGCTTGTACTGTGCCAGCATTTGGGCTGTGGCAGAAGCACCTTTGAGCTGTTTGATTTAAAACTGTCAGAAATGTTATATGGATGCTAGCATGGATCAATCTCTTCCTATTCTTTTTTTCAAATATTTCAGCTTTTGAAGGTTTCTTTCTCTCCAGCAGTGTAGGCACTTACAGCGTGGGCATAAGTGGGAAGCTGAATGCAGGTTAGGTGAATATTCCGGCTTTGCAAAATTGTACCTCAGGTTATGACAGTGTATAGGCTTTTCAGGGCAAAGATTTGTTATCGGTAGTGCAGTACTTAATTGTATCACATCTATGGTGTGAGAGCCCAGCCTGCCAGGAAGGTGCTGCCAGGTGATGCTGAGCCCCGACTTCTTTACACCCTCTCAGGAGGAGCTTCTCAAGTGCCCGGGAGATTTTATTCTTCAATGGGGAAAACATAGCCATGTCTGTGCTGTTTCTGCATGTTTAACTGGCAGTGTCGGTAGAAAATGGTTGTTGGTACGTGTCGTAAACACTGTTGATTACCAAAATTAGCACATTGCCTCCTTTAAAATAATGGACCGTTGTGCGCGACTGGCAGCTCGGGGACATCTGGTGCTGTCAGAGCAATCTGTCTGCTGAGATGCTATGCAGACAATGCCCTGTCCAGAGTCAATTTAAAAATATCAGCTAATAAGCTTTAAAACAACATCAGCGATAGACGCTTAGGAAAAGGGGTGGAAGGACACTTTGGAAATGTATTTCTCTTCCTGACTTTTTTAAAAATAAAAATTTACAAAAGCGGGTTTAGTCTAATCTTGAATTTTGAGGACAACCCAAAGCAGGAAAAGCTGGAATCTGTTAAGTCTGAAATAGCATGAACTGGTTTAATGGACCTGTACATAATTTAAATCCACCTTTTAAACTTGAAATTATGGTTCTGGTTATTTCCTTGTTGTGCTGTACAGCATCACAGTGTTAAATCTGGTGATCTGTTGTAGTTAATTATTTTTATTCTTTTTAGACTACTGGTTTCAAAAGCAGAGCTATTTTAGTAGCTTTCATAGTCATATTTGCTGTTCCATTGGGATGTTGATATAAAACTGTAATGGGAAGGAAGAGCTCGGTGTCATCTTTTAACAGATCTCTTCATGCAAATCTACTTTTCCCTCCTATGTAAATGTTAAGGGGAGGTGTAGTAGATACATAAGCTGTTAAATATTAACCAACTGGATTTTCTGGCTTCGTAAGGCTTATGTTCGCCATTTTACCTTTGTACTTGCAAAAGGTGAATTGGATGAGCATGTAGGTTGAATGAGTTGAGTTGGAACCCGGCTCCTGGTTTGACAAAGCGTTTGGGGTAGGGACTGATGTGTAGACCAAATGTTGTCTATCTTGTTATTGCTCTGATAAAATACTGTAGGTTCTGGTGTGGTTTTGTGTGTTATTTTCTACCCAAAACATACAGGTAATGTCTATATTGTCATAACAAGCAATTTTTTAGACCGTCACCTGTTGAACCAAAACTGATGTTTCTGCAGACAGTATAACCTTAACTTAAACCAAATAAACGTGATGTTTGTTTAATAGCCCGCATTTAAATTTATTTTAAAAGTACATTCCAACAGCATTATTCATAATAAAAATGTATTAATGTAGCTCTCTTATGATTCTAGAAATGACTGCGATTACTGCAGGCAACGTTAACTTCAAATGGGACCCCAAAAGCTTGGAGATAAGAACACTGGCGGTTGAAAGACTACTGGAGCCTCTTGTTACACAGGTAGGGAAAAAAACCAAACTTCATAAGGATGATTACTTGTTTTGATGTGTTATTTCAATTAAGTAACTTTCTAAGCTTAAATTCCACAAGTAAGAACACTACAAAACTAAAGGTGGAAAAAAGCGTACAAACAACTTCTGTGTTCAGTTTTATTGTGACAGTTATTGGGCACCAGTCTCGGAAAACTGTGCAACTTCAGCACCTGCTAAGAGATAGTTTCAATTAGAAGTGCAGAAATGCATGTTGGTATAATAACTAATGTTCCATTGCTGCTGTGCTGTTTCTCACCTGTGTTTTGGGTGGTATGCTGTTTATTAGTTGAGTCTTTAAAAAGCTGTGCAACATATCATTTAGAGACTGGTATTTGGGAATGACGAAAGTCCCTGGCAGTGAAGCCAGTAATGTTTGCCAGAAATGGCTGCTCTCAAAGAAAAAACTTACGAGAGCCTGTGTTTAGTGTTCCCTCTGGAAGGAGGTTCAGGTAAATGGTGACATGTGTGGCAGGGGATGTTTGCACCCTATCCAAACCAGCCTTGTGTTGTGGCTAGATTACTAACCAAGTTCTACCCAAGATGTATGCTTTTATGGCACTTGTTACTGTTTCAGTATAGACTTTACAAGACATACATGCTTTCTTTTTAGTTCTGCCTAATGTTTTATGCTGGATTTGTGAATAAAAGCTTATTTCTGCGTGGTGTATATTGCCCAGTGAAATAAGAATAAAGAAAAGCTAGAGTAAGTCTTGTAAATGTAAGCTATGTGTATTGAGCATTTTGAAGACTTTTGGAAGACACTTTCGTGGAGGTCTGAAAGAGAAGATGCCCTGGAGACAGTTAATGCGTCTTCTTTACCATGGTTTTCCGGAAATATGAAATTTTAAAAGTGACAGTATGAAATGGACACAACTCCTGCTAAGCACAAACTGCAATGATCAAGTTGTGTTTCCAGTGTTAACATCCTCTTAATTGTCAGGCTGCTCTCTGTACCTGCCATCTATTCCTTCCAGATATTCAGATGGGCAGTTGGATAATCTACTGTATCGCTTTTTAGCCAGAGTTAGTGATGGAGTCTTTCCTTAAGAGAAATTGTCCTCATTTGGCAAACTGAACTGAGCAAACATGTTTACAGGACCTTTTTGTCCAAAGTCAGTGTCTGTAACTTATTCCTGGAGCAGCACAATAGGCTGTCCTGGCAATCCCAGATTTTGTGAATGATGTGTCTCGCAAAATACAGAGAGGAAAGCAAAGTAAGTTGTGTTGTTGCAAATTGTAGTATGTGATGAACTGAGACTACCCCACACAAATGCTCCCCATTAACTGACAGTGATATTCCCAGCTGGCGGCTTTCCCTCTCAGTCAGCCGGCTGAGAAGATGGATTCAACTCTGAGGACCTTTATGTCAGCAGCCCTTGGGCTTTCCAGAGTAGTCATATTTTTAGTGTTGTAATTTAATGTCCCTCTGAAGTACCTCTGTGTGCATTTTCCTAGACGTAACAAAAAAGATGGGGAGGAAATAAAAGGGGGACAAAGAGAAAAGCTCACATGGGTTTTGTGACATCTGTGTGTTTGACTGGAGGGGACAGATCCTGATCCTGAGCTAACAGAGAACCTGGGGGTCATATGGCCGCTGGTGACCAGCTCCTAGCAGGCTTTTGGTCTGACACGTCAAACTTGGCAATATTTATTGACTGCAGGAGCATTGGGAGGGTTTGGTTGTTTTAGGGAAATAATGAGCTCTAGGAAGTCCTTTGCTCTGCATTCAGCCCATTGGCTGTAGCACTGTTTCGGACTGAAAGATACTGTGCTGTTCGATTTGTGTAGATAATGGCTTCAGTCTTGTCTGGGGCCTTTCATGCCCAGAGAGCTGTCCCAAACTAATTATCCCCAACTCACTTTCTTTTTATGTGGTGCCAAACAGCTCTGGCCTGTTACTGAGATTGCTGTTTATCAAGAATACAAGTAGATCTCAAGTGTTAAAATCAAATTTTCAGGTCTGCTGCTGATAAGAAAAATCTCTAAGCAGTTTAGCTGAATTTATAATGCTCGTCTAAGGAATCAAGGAGCACGGTAATGTTTAAAGAGACGTGAAAAACACTTGTTCGTGAGTTTAACTTTTGGAGCTGGCAACAGCACAGGTGTTAGCAGTAGGCTGTCTAGAAAAAACTACGCGTGGCCTTGCTGTCAAATTGATAAACTCCTAATATATATATTTTTTTTTTCTAATTTTCTTCCATCTATGCGTTTAGGTAACAACACTGGTTAACACTAGCAACAAGGGCCCCTCTAATAAAAAGCGAGGGCGTTCTAAAAAGGCCCATGTTTTGGCTGCTTCCGTTGAACAAGCAACAGAGAATTTCCTGGAGAAAGGAGACAAAATTGCAAAAGAGAGCCAGTTCCTGAAGGAGGAGCTGGTGGCGGCTGTGGAGGATGTTCGCAAGCAAGGTAAGAGCTGTGTGTGCTGTAGCTGGTGAAACTACAGCTTCCTTGAGGAATAATGTGAACGGGGCAGATCTGAAAGTTGCATGTCCCAGGTAGAGATTGAGAAGAGAAGCAGAAGGGCTCGTTCTTTGATGAGCATTTAAAACTTGGTTTAGGCTAAAACCTAAACTCCCCCCTGCCTGTTCTGGAACAGTGTATCAAATATGTCAATAACTTCTTCAATACTTGAATGTATTCAAAACAGCATTGTAGGAGGAAGAGCTGAGTGTTGACTTGACAGAGCCGGGTGTCTCAAATATGCAAAATGTAAACAGCAACAAACAGAATGCGAGGACCTTGATTCAATATTCCAGGCTTCCTCCCCCATGTCTAGTGTTGATTTTTATCATTTTCTTTTTTACTTTCTTAGAGAAGACCTGCAAGAAAAGCCTGTGGAGCTGGCTCACTCTAAAATATGCACTAGTAAATATTGTTGCTCATAAATCATTTATCATTCTTCCAGTCATGAGCCTTTTCTATGCTTCAGTGAAACCCAGTCAACTGGTATTAATTGTGGTGGCTGCTGCTGGAAAAAAAAAGAAAAAGGAAAACTCATTAGCATTAATTACTTGTTTGTAGCTGAAGCCGCACAGTGATGAAATATTAGTTGAATATGGTTCTAAGTTCCGGATGAGCCTGGTTGACAGACCAAAGAAAGATCAACATAAGAAGGCTGCAATATAAGGGGCTAATTGAGTTGGCTTAATTTAACAACAACAAACAACAGCAAAAGAGACCCCTTTGTCTTGAAGACTTTAATTTTTGTGCTTGCTTGATTGCTGCTCAGAATGGAGAGTCAGAGCTCAGCTGTGAGTACCTTCAAGTGACTCTGTGGTGTTTGTGAGCGAGGGAGCTGTACTCAGTCCTCAGCATTGAGGAGCTCCACTAGCCCTGTTTGTAGTTGCACATTCCAGTGAGAAGCTGGTAGGAAGGGGAGACTGAGACTAAAACATCCAGGATGAGCCTTTCACTCGTTCCTTGGCCCCTGCTTGATTTTGAGACTGCGCAGAGTAGATGGCAAAGCTTTCCTGCTCTGTTGATCTTTAACGGAGGAGGTGGAGTTGAGGGCTGAGAGGTGCTGGAGTGAAATAACTTCTCACCCTAATGTTGTTTCACTTCTTCCTCCCTTTTTACTGTTTGCAACTTGTGTGAAATCCAGTGCAGAGAGAGCTGTGTCTGTGTTCTGAAGCTGGGTGGGTGAGGATTAGACTTGAGCGGTGCCCACCGCTCTGTGGGGACAGTCGCAGCAGGGCCGGCTGAACAGGGGTAAAACCCTTTGCCCTGGCATGGTGCCAGTGTTTGGTCAGGTTTAGCAGAGCGGCTCTTGGTAAAGAAATTAAAAACCAAACAAACCTTTGAGGAAATTAGAAGCAAATGGTGAAAAACGAGATATAACAGAGGGAAGGCTTATTGGTGCCAACGCCCAGGGAAGGATTGCCGTTCTCAGCAGTGGTAACGACAGCAAGGAGATAGGAACTCTCAGTGTGCATGTTTATATACAGTCTGTGCACTTCAGAAGTGTTTCCAATATTGTGGTATACCAGTTGAATTCATGAACTGGAGAAACTGGGAAAATTGAGTACAAAGTGTGTGTGTGTGTTTGTGCTTAGCAAAACTTCAGGCATTGATGCCTTTATCTGCCTCTTGCAATGGGGGCAGAAGTGGAGAGGAGAATCTGGGTGTCTTGTTTGGCACTGGGGTGATCATGAACTGACAGCATCTGCGTGTCTGACGGTAGCAGTGGGATTAGAGAAGTGTAGCACAATTTATCTTCAGCAGAAGACAGGAAAATAGGATTAATAATGCCTGTATTTAGAGTAGGGAGAGGTTTAGTTACCATAATAAAAAAGATGAATGAATATAGACAGAGGTTATGAAGATGATTAGGACAATAGATAACTTGTCTCATCAGAGAAAATTAAAAAATCTTTTTTTTAAGTTGGCAAGAAGAAGATGGAGAGGGTACATGATTGTAGCGAGCACGCGTGTTCATGAAATCCCATTTGTTGAGGGTAAAAACAAAGAAGTGAGAAGAGCTATTTAGAATGAATGATAGTGTAGCTACATACTAAATCAGCAGAAGTGGATCTTCAAAGTCTTCCTGATTTTTTTACAATGAAAGAATAAATTACAACTCACTTTAAATATTAAGCAAGTTCATGAAATATCCTAAAGCAAGATTCCTGGCCCTTTAAAGCTTTGGACTTTTGACTTCTTTAAAACTAGTGAAACTTCTTAAAATAAAATTTTGAAGAGAAGAGTGGAGACAAAGAACCACAGTGTTTTTCAGAATAGATCCTGCTGTGGTTACAGAAAGGACTTATTACTGGGGAAATGTCTGATGTTAACACCTCAGATTTCAGCATCCTTACAGCATTTGTTACATTAATTTCTGCCCGTGGAGTTTTGTTGGATAATAGAAGGAGCAATATCGGTCTTGCCCAGTCTGACTCCCCCACTGTAAGTGCTGGTTGCAGACTCTGTGATCAAGAAGGTAATTTATTTTGGGTCATGCTGACCAGGCTATTCCTATTTATTTCCTTTATATATCTGTATGCTAGTGTGAGGATCCAGGGTATTAACTATGGTCTTACTGTTGTGTTTCTTCCTATGGTGATTTTACATAAAGGACCAAAAATTAAAACTTGAATTTAAAACTCTTAAGCATGTGCATAGGGTTTTAGACAAGAGGGTGGATGAATGGTCTTGTGAATCCTCTGATCATGTTTCATGGTTGCAAACGCAGGGCAGTGAACGCAGTGATTCAGCGTGGTGTGTTTCTGCCCTGTGTTTCCGAGTGAAGCTCTCTGAGCAGTGAGGTGAATTATGAAAGGGTAGAACGTTTTTGTGGTTTTTTTAACTGTACTTCACACAAGATACATGGCTTAAGGATTTCCAAGGAACAGGAGGAGGCCAGCTGTGAAATGACTTTAAGTTAAACAGTTAATTCTTCCTGGAAAAGTCAGCTTTGAAATTCTACTTTGACCAGTTAGCTTAATTTCTTGGAAGTTGCAAAAAGTTTTCAGTTCTTTCCTCACAAGAAAAGCTTTTTAGGAGTGTACCCCTTGTATTAGATGTAGTTTTCCAGCCAAGGACTTGAGACTTTATAGAAGCCACAACCTCAGGGAGCTTGGAGAGGACTCTTGGCAAACCATACAAGGAGTGTTGTAGGCACTGTATGGATTTAACTGAAAACAAGGTTAAGGAATTAAGAGCAGCTTTTGTTGCTGTAAGTATCAACTCCCGTGTTGATACGGCAAAAGGAGATGTGGGGCCTTGTCTTTCACAGTAAAAGCAAGGACAGTGTGTTGTGATACTCATGGCAGACACTGAAGGTGGCATTGGTGGTAAGATAGGACGTCAGCATCCAGAACAGTAGAGTCTTAAAACTCTGATTTCATGCTTGCCTTCATTTGATGGGGCATCGACATCTTCTAGGGAACCGTGAGCAGGTGTGATGAGCAGGCAGAGCGTGACCTGACGGCACGCTCTGTATTTCTAACACTGCTGGCAAAGCCGCCTGGGGACGGGCTGTGACCGGGAAGGTGCTGAAGGGTCCGGGGTGATGTGCAGGCACGAATTTCTAGCTTGGAAGGAGAACCTCGGTGCTGGTGTGTGTCCCGGGTCTGGCCTGTCCGTGCTGCCGCTCTCCTGTCGGTCAGTGCTGGTGCGCAGCGAGGCCTCTCTGCCGAGGGCATCGCGCACCGCGCTGCCCAGGAGGGCGAATGGCGCTGTCACAAGGTGCTGCTGGAGCCTGTGGGCGTGGGGGGAGGCTTGGAGAATGGGGGGTTTCTTTTGATGGACTCAAATCTGACTATTTCTGAAACGGGCTTTGTTCCATTAGATTTAATTGAATTCTTAGTACTTTACTGGCAAGATCGTAGTATGGCTACTGTTGCCTGCTCTTTTCTTGCCTCTGTTTTATTATCTTTCCCTTGTAGTATCTGGTGAAAATCTGAGGTTATATTGGAAAAACAGATTACTCATAAGAATTTGTACCATCTGAGTGTCATGGTCTGACTCTCGAGTGTATTCATTTTAACTCTTGAAATCCTGCTTTCAAACTTGCTGTGTTAGCCCTGGTTCAAATTCAAAAAAAAGAATATAATGCTGGATCCAATTGGAACTGTTAATGTGCACACATATCGCAGTAACTGCACACTCAGGCCAGGGCAGAGTTCCCCCTTACCCTTTCAATCTGCTTCAAATAACTACTTCATGTTGCTTTGTCAAAGAACTCTGAAAGCCAGCTTTCTTTAGTTTGCAGAAAAAATATATATATATGCAACAACTTTAAATACCATCTTCCTTTAATTCTGGGAAGCTGGTTGTCTCTTGACACCTTGACAAGCTGTTTGAAACTCGCTAAATCTTTTCAAGTCTCTTAAAATGAAAAGGAATAGCATGTTATTTCAGGACTGGCTTGTAAGGTTGCAATTGAAGAGATGGATAGAGGATAACTTTGGTTTTTAAAGTTGTTAGCAGTTTCTGAGATTTGGATGAAGTGAGTGGCCACCTCTCTAAGCTGTTTTAAATAAGAAAGAAATGAAGACAGCGTTCTTGTCTTTGGGAGTTGGAAATGTGGGAATTTGACATATAAGTAAATAACGGGGGAAATATTTGTAGTGAACTTTGGTTCTGCCATATATCCTTAGATCCTGAGATTGTTACTAGATTCCACACTTGTGGTGGTGACATTAATTCCAGTATTATTACCCTGTTCCAGAAGGAATAAAGACAGTCACGTTAGCTACGTAGGGATTTTACAATCTCCTGACTGGTTGTGGTTTTTCACCTCTCTGGAATGTGAGGCTCGTAACACTTGTTAAAATAATGAGTTGTTCCTCAAGGTTGGGTAAAGGAGAGCTTCAGCTTGCTATTTATAGCTGGCCCGTGTTTGGACGGAAGTTTTTTTCATATGTCATAGCACTGAAGTAGCATACTTTATCTTAATGTTGTATGCCACCGTTTGTCGTGTTATTTAAGATGATGGAAGGGTGTTACACAGGAGGGAGCGTTTGAACAAAACGGTGTCTGGATGTAGTTGCTTGGACAGGCTGGCAGCTGCGTCTGGGCTCTGTTTAGCTATGAAGGTGTCAAGTGCCTGGCTGTTAGAAACTCTTCCAGGGCAAGATGTGAGTTGTTTAATGGTAAGTATGCAGATGGTTCACCCCAGGGTTTCCAGTTGTGGGTGTCTTTGAGTAACTAAAATAGTAGTTAAAACCAAAAGTTGTTAAAATGGCAGCGCTTCCCATACTGGGGCCCACTGCCCTGCTGGCCTAGTGGGGGAGCAGGATGATGCTGCTGCCTCCTCCTGAGGTTACTGTGCAAACCCCATTAGGTAGTGGGCTCGATGGGAGTCCCTGTCAGCTTTCACTTGTTCTGTTCTTATCCAAGACGTGTTATTTTTATCCTGGCGTTTGACCACAGGGACACTTTGACACAGGTGTGGGGAGCCCCTGACTCAATAGTGAGTTCAGCACAGTTTGTCTGCTTTCTGCTCATCTCCAACTGCCCGCGGAGCTGTGGCCTTGAGTACTCGCTGTTTTCTGAACCAAATCCTAGCTGTTCACCAAATGTTTCTGAAATGCAGAGAGATCCAAGAATAATAATGTGGATTCCAACACTTACTGCTGTGTAGGAACTGTGATACTGAAAGCAAAATGCTGCCCCAGAAAGACCGGGGAGAAATCCAGAATTTCCTCCTCTAACTATATGCAGACGTTACTTTTATGCTTTCTGAATGCCTTCTGGAGGAATTTCTCTAGCTGTGCAAAGTGGTCTTTGCTTTTCATAGTTAACCAATTGCATTGTTACCATCTGAAACCCAAACTCTTTCCTCCTGCACCAGATGCAGACCCACAGGCTATGAAATGTTGAAGCGTTTTACTAAGGGGTGCCTTGCTTTGAATGCGAAGCAGGGCATATCCAGGCAGGTCATCGCTCCGAGTTGTTTACGGTCCCATGAGCTGTGCCATTTCCTTCTGTGTGTGCAGTGCTTTCTGCCGCTTTTCGCTGAGCTCCTACACGCACACAAAACAAAGCTTTTGCTTCAGCTTTGAAAGCATTGTAGTTTGTGAAGTAACTGCAGTCCTGCAGGTAACAGAGCAGGGACGCTGAATTTGCCTCTCCAGAGGATTCTGACTTGTTAAAACACCTGTACAATTGGAAATAAGGACCAAAGTGTTATTTCCCGGCCTTTCCTCCCTGTACAAACCCCTCTACCCTGGTACCATGTGGTAACCATACTTACAGGTAGCTACATGTAATCTTAATTGCTGGCTCTATTTTAGCCAACCCGTTTTGTTTCCAAGACTTAACTTGGCTTGCCTGGGGATCATTAGAGCCCCTGAAATGCTGTGTGATGTTAAAGTCGGCCCATCTGCTCCCCTGGTGCAGGTGACTTGATGAAGAGCGCTTCGGGGGAGTTCGCAGATGACCCCTGCTCCTCCGTCAAGCGGGGGAACATGGTGCGGGCGGCGCGCGCCCTCCTCTCCGCCGTCACCCGCCTGCTGATTCTGGCTGACATGGCAGATGTCTACAAGCTGCTCGTTCAACTCAAAGTGGTAAGTGTGGTTCCTTGCTGGCATTGGCTCTGCCGTGCCGGGCGTGCCCATCAAGCGGCTTTGTTTCCTGCGTGTGTGCTGACCCTGGTGTGTGCACTTTGAGCAGCTCGCTTCTGGAGCAGCGAGGTTTTTAGGGTTTTCCCTCTGAGCAAAATGTGTACCATGGATGTTTGTCACTTGTGTTTATACTCATTGTCAGTAGCTTTTGACACTGTGGTGCACTTTATTCTGAACTTTTAGTATTGAAACTAAATGCACTGTAGTTTGCAACTGCAGGTGATGAACAGCTTTTTTCATCTTAAAGAAATAATTTGACTTGTTTATAAGCAGTACTCCCATGTAGCTACTAGGGATAAGCAGCTTTTGTAGACTAAGTAAACTGAGTACAGAATACCTGAGGAAGCCTTTTCTTCCCACGAGCAAGAAGGTGGGCGATTTGTATAGAATTTGAAATGAGATGAGAGTCGATCCTGGGCCTGTTTAGTGGCAGGGCTTAGGGGACTCTACTCGTGCCCTTTGTCCCCTGCCACGGCTCTGCCGTGGCCCTGGGCTCCTTCACACTCTTTCAAATGTGTGTACTCAGCCCTCTCTGGTAGCTGCTGACTATGGAGTAGTAGCAAAGCCTGGAGTACTATTAGCCTTTGAAGGATCTCTCCAAAAAATACAAGGGGGCAGAGGATGATTGCTTCCTCTGTCTGCTCTGAAGTACATTCTGAATTACTTCCTGAACTGTGGACTGTATTACTTGGAAAAATATGTGCATGTATGTTCTTTCAGGTGGAAGAAGGTATCTTGAAACTAAGAAATGCTGGCACGGAGCAGGATTTGGGTATCCAGTACAAAGCTCTGAAACCAGAAGTGGATAAGCTTAACATAATGGCAGCCAAGAGACAACAGGTATAGTGACTGCAGCTCTCTTTTCTGTATATAATTTCTTTTTCTCATTTAAAATAAGTCAGCCTTGCTGCTCTTGGGCAGTACTTCTTGCTGCTAAAGCCTTTTTTTTTCCCCTTTATTTTTATTGTTGAGTATTTTGTGTTGCACTCTGCTGTGTTTAGGAAATTTGAGCTTGCCTGGTAAGCAGAAAGCCTGCTCAGCTGTTGCGTACTGCTTCTGACAGAATTTGTTCTGGTAGCATTTATTTACTTAAATCCATTAGTACCTTAATGAAATGCTGCTTCCGAAGACTTGCAGTTCCCATTCTAAAGCAGTGCAGGTGTGGGTAAGGCAGGAGAATTGAGCTGTGACTCGGTGCCTGGTGCCATCACCACCAGACGACCCTGCCTGTGCGGCTCACGTGGGCTGAATGCGCCCGTTTAAACAGGGAGCACAAGTCATGGCTGGGCACAGCATTAACAACTCCTTCCAAGAAAGTGAGTGGGGTTGCTGGTTAGTCTTGCCCTGAAATGCCCGTTTGAGGAGGAGTTTAAAATCCTGTTTATGTTTATGTCTGTTTGGGTAGGTTGTGCTTAACCTTAAATTGCGTGTGAAATCGGTTTTGTTCAACAGCACTGTTGTGACTCACTGTGTAGGTAAGTTTTCAAAAGCAAGCGGAGGTGTGGGCAGTCCCTTTTATCAGAAATAGCATAATTCTTGTAGAGCATTTTGTGTTTGATTGTTCTGCTGATGCGTACAAACCAGGACTCCTTATGCACCTCTGACACTGCTTGGGTTTTTTGCACAGATTCATCTTTGAAAATAAACTGGTTACATTCTAAAATGGATTGTCAGTTGGTTGTGGATCTACAATCTGATTGCAGTAAATGGGTGTAGGGTTGTGATGGCAATGCAATAAATGTTCTTAAACTGCTTTGTGATGGAGTGTTCCGCGCTGTGGGAAGTGATTGCATTAAATCTGTAAATCTATGAACCTGCTTGCAGTGCCCTGCCTGCTTGGTGTGCGTCTGGCAGAGGTCGCATAGAACACATTCATTTGGAAGAGTCTGTCAATGCTTTTTTTTGCCTTTTCTCAGGAAGGCAATCCTCTTCATTTTCATCACCTCTTTGTTAGATTTAAGAGATAACGTTAAAATTACGATACTGCTAATAACTCTGGTGGTTCTTCCTTTTATAAACTCACTGCTTGTGCTGGACTCAGCAGCTTTATCTCGTCGTAGTGATTCCATTCCTAAACAGGGGTGATGGTGCTTTAGAGAATTGCAGCAGTGAGAGTTTGGGAAAAGACATATGGACTTGCTCACTAATCTTAAATTAGCAGTAATTACAGTCATTGGATTGATTTTTGTCTCATTGGAGATGAACAAGAAGTTGAATGAGATAATATACTTGCACTTCTAAAATTAAGTACCTGAGTCTCTTGAGGAGTGAACTCCATCTTCTAGGTATGATTAGAGAAAACATTCTGGTTGTGAGTCTTGGAATTTAAATTCAAGAAGATCTTTCTTCTCATGTGCAAGTGCAAGACAAGATTGCATGGGAAGCATCTTGTTTGATAGTTAACTTAAGAACCAAGCTAATTTTATTTTTATCTAAAAATGTAAGGTGTTCTCTTTTGAGGATTTGGGTTTCTTTGTGATTTTTAGCTATAGTGTGAACTGGAAGGAATGGGGAGAAGAATTGTGTACTCGCAACCTGTGTCCTCCTGATTTGCAGGTGTTGCCAGCCTTCAAAATGATGGTCCTGTACTGTGGAGAGGAGCAAAACTCCAACCTCATGTTTTGAATTGTGGTGTTGGGAATTGCCCTATGGTATTTTTTTGTTGGTCTTTATGAGCTTTTTGTGTCTTGAAATTGAGCCCTTAAGAACAGGGATATTCAGTCAGGAGGCAGTTAGATTTGAGCATATTAGCCAAAGAACCTGCCTGTATTTTGAAGATGCAGGGAGACAATGTATGGATGTTAAATGTGGGATACGTTCTCAAGTGCCTTTTTTTTCCCTTTAATTTTCCTAATAGGAATTGAAAGATGTGGGTCACCGTGATCAAATGGCAGCAGCCAGAGGAATCCTGCAGAAGAACGTTCCCATTCTGTACACGGCGTCGCAGGCCTGCCTGCAGCACCCCGATGTCGCTGCCTACAAAGCCAACAGGGACTTGATCTACAAGCAGCTTCAGCAGGCGGTCACCGGCATCTCCAACGCGGCTCAGGCGACGACGTCGGACGACGCTGCCCAGCAGCAGGGCGGAGGGGGAGAGCTGGCCTATGCTCTCAACAACTTCGATGTGAGTTTTGAGCTCTTTATGTAAAAAAAAGTGGTAACTATTGTGTTCATTTATTAGCAACAGCTTGCTTTTATTTATATTGCCTGAAAGATTGCTTTCTACTGAAATACAGGAAGTCTTGGCCAAAGCAGACTTTTCTTGTTTAAAAGGCTATATTCTATCAATCCCGGTATGAAAAAAAAAGTTATATATGTGGTTCTTGGTGACTGAAGGCTGTCAAGTTAAACTAGCTCTGAAATAGTAGTTAGCCTACTGTTACATTAGGTGTAAGCCCTTGGTTTATTTGAAATTGAATATTTTATAATATATTTACGTAATGTATTCTTGTAGGTGACAGAGATGACTTATTAAAAGTGAATAATGTATTTGGAATTGCCCAAACTACCTACCGAGAGGCACACGAAGTGGGAAGTTGAATATGATCTTTGGTTGGGAATGAAGTCATTCCGCAGTGATGTTGTACTGATCTGTCATTCTTTATCTCGCGTTCAGTGAGGTACTGAGGGCAGCCATGCATTTTTACTGAGAACACTTCCCTTTTGAAGCCAGTATTCTGAGCCTACCACTGATTCAGCTGCTGAATTTTAAACACCTTGGCATTAACTTACCTCTGAAACTTTATTTAATATTGCAAAGACATCACTCAAAAGGTGTTTAATACTTTCATTTTTGCCAGGTGTTGCTCACCTTCTCCTTTTTGCTCTTGCCACTCTTGTTCCTCCCCTCCATTCCTTTCTCAGCCCTGTTTCCTTTCCCAGGGTATACTGGAGCTCTCCCTGTGCCTGGTGCGCAGCCTTTCTGTGTGATCTCCTGAGGAACGGGAGGGTGGCGTGGTTGTTTTGATCTCTGTGACTAAGATTTCAGTTTTAAGTCTGCTTTTCTTAAGTTCCATCAGTTGAACGTTCAGCTCCAGAAGTCCTGGGGTGGCAGGTTTGAGCAGTGTGGGTGGGAGGCCCGCAGGTCCCATCACGGCACACAGCATCAAGGGCTGACTTGGCGATGTGGAATTGGAGAAGCAATTCAGTTCAGGGTCATGGATTGGCTAATTAGCTCAAACCATTTAATGTGCTTTCTGATCTACGGCCATATTTTACTATATTAACTCTCTAATACGTATGGCTGGAGACTTTTTTTGAGTACTGCAGTTCATGCGGAGCTTTGGAGATTTTTGTTCTGCATTGTGAGGCTCTCTAATAGCAGCAGGGCTTGTTCGGCAGGCCGGCCTCAATGTGCTTTGTCATCGCATTCCTGCCAAAGGAGACTGGGAGATGTTATCCCTGCACTTAATTTCCTGAGTGTTATTGCGCTCTTGTATTAGAGACTTTGCACACACGTGCCCCAAACACTCCAGTGTTTTTACTGTGATGGTAAAATATTAAATGGCCACCAGAAGATAACAAGATAACGATTATCTCTGGTTTTGATGGTGCAGTTCTGGAGTTGTAGCATACTATCGTTGTACAGGGTGTTTAAAAAAGATGGACCCAATTTAAAATCACTATCTCTGCAACCACCAACTGCCCATGAATGAAACTCTTACCACTTGAAAGGGCTGGGCAGAGTTTCAAATGATGAACATGGCTGCTTTGAAATTGGGCCCATCTTTTTGAAACACCCTTTGTTATCCACATGGCTAAACATTTCAGAAAAAACGAGTGTGTTGGAGAACGCGTGCCATGTTCTCATCCTGCTGCGAAGGCTGAATGGTTACCCTGCAAGGAGACGGAATGCGCTGGCTGGTGGGAGAAGCGGTGGTCGTGGCGTTGATGCTGAAGTTCGCTAGCATGCAAGCGTTCTGAAAACTTCCATTTCAATAAACTTTAGGGCTTCTTTTATATGCAACACCCTCCCCTCCTGCTCCATAGCGGGAAGAAAACCCACAAAGACCCTAAACAAACCAGCAAACCTTGAAATGGCCAATTAATTTCCCTTTAATAAATTTTAAGCCAGTTTAAATAAACCACTTGAAAATATTCACAAGGTGATAAATACTACGCTGCTTCTTCTGGTGAACTTCTTTTGGTGGCGTTATTGGCCTCTTGCAAAGCGGGTACATCAGTACTGCTGCTTCAGCCTCAGGTCTCTGTGGCGGTTGAACCGCAGCTGGCAATACAACCACACAGCCGCTCGCTCACCTTCCCAGCCCAACTGGGGAGGGAGAAACTTGGATTGAGATAGACACAGTTCAATAAAGTAAGAAAATACTGATACACTACTAGTAAATATGTATATAAAATACTCAAAGCCATTCCTCACAACTCTGTCGGACAACTGAGCAGCCAGTCCCAGCAAGGCACACCTGGTCCCAAAGCTGATCCCAGAGAAAAGAGAGGAAAAAGGCCGAACTGAACATCCCGACCGAAACTCCCCCGGCTCTGACCACAAAAAAAAAAAGCCAAGAGAAGAGAGATAACAGAAGAGCAAACCAGAAGGTCCCGACTCTCCTTAAATACAAAGCATGGCCCTAATGGGCTGGAACACTCTCATTGCTCAGTGTGGGTGTCAGTCCAGCTCTGTCTGTCCATCCCCTTCTGTGCTGCCTCACACCTGTGGGCAGAGCTCAGAGTGTCCTTGGCTCTCAGATCAGAGCAAATTAAAACATTGACTCTGTGCTGGGCTGTTAGCTCTTGTTCTCAAACTAAGTCTAAATACTGAGCGTGCTAGCTATGAAAAGGAAAGGTTTCTAACTGCATGAAGAAAATGAACCCATTTTTCAGTCAAACCAGCACAGTCTCTCAGTATGAGCTGTGCTTCCTAACACTCTCAAGATAAACTTTTCCTAGCTCGGTGGGCCCATGATGCTTCAGGGCATCAAGGTAGAGATGCAATATATAAATGTACTCGCGATCTTCTGCCATGAGGAGCTTGATTTCTGTGCTGTTTGAAACATCCATGTTGATGTTTCACTTTGAGAATTTTTGAGAATCCTGCTGTACTTACCTGCATGATGGTGAGGAGAAGACAGACTGCATAAAGTAGGAAACACAGCACTATATATAGGGCTAATTTTGGACCTTTTTTTTTGTTCATGGTGGGATAATTATATCTGACAAGTTAACTAGTGAAGGCATGTCCGGATTGACATGTAGTTAAGAAGAGTTCTGTACTTTGAACCTTATTTGTGTTGGCACACTTCATTTTTGCCATTCATGTAACGAGGCTTCCTGTGGCCAAATTTTGTTTAGCTGTCAAAGCAGTGCAAGGAATGACTAGCAATGTAATCTACTGTGGAACCTTGTAGTAATTTTGCAAAACTACTCATGAAAACTGTCCTCAGTGCCAAGATTATGTGGCATTTGCCTTTTATGCCTGATCAGGGGTTTGCTGTAGACGTCGGTCATCTCAATGACTGAACAGTGACTTACTGCTCGGTCTGATTACTAATTTCCGAAACTGTTATTTTCCTAGAAACAAATTATTGTGGATCCATCGACCTTCAGCGAGGAGCGTTTCAGGCCTTCCCTGGAAGAACGCCTGGAGAGCATCATTAGCGGAGCGGCCCTGATGGCTGATTCATCCTGCACACGTGATGACCGACGGGAACGGATAGTTGCCGAGTGTAATGCGGTGCGACAGGCCTTGCAGGATCTACTTTCAGAATACATGGGGAATGTGAGTATCTTCTGTTTGTTTAGTTTGTGTGGTTTTTAACTCCATGTTATTATGTAAAATGTGGACTTGAAGCTGTGTCTCAAAGCTGTTCCCGAACAGAATGTGAACAGTAACCAGCAGGCTGAAAGCTTTGTCAGGAGCCAGGATCAAACATACTTAAAATCATCAATGACACTTATCTTAACGTTGATCTCTAGTCTTCCAAGCAACTGTTATCAACATAAAGTGTTAACACTGTTATTATTTTATGACTGTTAATATTGGTTTGTGTAGAAATTAAATGGGTTTAGTCTGTTTTTGTGCCTCAGTTTACATGAGGTAACTTGACTTATGGAAAAAGCAATACTTGTTTAATTTTGTTTAAGCTTGGGAAGTTTAACTGTGTCCCCTTTTTAGCTAAAGGCATTCTAACTGTTCTGTGTGTTTTAGAAGCAAGTTATTGTCGCTACTCAGTTCGAGTAGGGGTCATGTACGAAGTTAAATATTTAGGAAGAAATCCCGAGAACAGTTTTGTATAAATCTTGGACTCTGAGCAATTTTTTTCCAGTGTTTAGGCATTTAATGTGCACACGGTATTTGAAGCCTGAGAGTGCTTCTGCGCTTGGAGTAAGTGTCATGTCACGCGGATGAGCGGCTGTGTTTGAAGGCAGCATGATATAATGTTGGGCTTCTCTCCCCGCTGTTGCCTCTTTGTTCTTATGCTGGTGGGTTTTAATCTGAACCTTTTCTTAGAGAATAGAATTATTTAGGAACATCGCTGTGTTATGGACCCTACCTTCAAATGTTTTGACGAAAGCTACTTCAGTGTAGGGTAGAACTGGTCGAATGTGCAGATAAGGTCGGTATAATTTGGAGAGCAGCTGCAGTGTGTGGTGAAGTAAAACAAGAATTTCTGTTTACCAAAGACAAGGACAAAGTAATTGAACAAAACTGAAAGCCAAGCCTTATATAGCCTGCGGGCTGAGCTAGGTACTTCATGTAGTCTGTCTTAATTACTTGTGAAAGTAGCTTGCGTTCAGCATTGACATTCTATAGAACTGAGCAGTGCAGCTGGGAAGCAAGCCGCTAAGATGTGCCGTTTAACGTTGCTTTTGGAGCAGGGCGTTTTATTGCTATATGACGCATCTGTAATAATCCCTCCAACTAATGTGCTGCTGGATTGGATGAAGCCCTATTGTCATGATTCAGAACGAAATATCCACCAAATGCTAATTAAAAATGTGGATCTTGCACATAAGAGCTGGTGGCATTTGTCTCATTGAAAGTCAGTCAGTACCTGTGTGCATGTGCAGAGCTGTGCCTGCCATTCGCAGGAATGCCTGTCCTCCTCCTCTTCCTCCTCCTCTGGGCTCTTGTCTCCAATATGCAAGTTAAAGTCATCACGTTGAGATGGAAAGAATGTATTCCCTCTGTTATCTCTCTTAACACATTGTGAAATTAGTGGAGCATACTGAATTTTTTAAAGTCACTACTATGTTATGATTGTAGACAGTGTAGTTGGGGAAATGAGATTAGAAATTCAGTGAAATGGAGTGGAAAAAGCAATTGATAAATTATGGTGAAAATGTGGGATGGTGTGTAAAAATCCATACTGAGGGTAGGAAAAAATACCCTCAATGATGAAGCTGAAGGATGAATAATAGTCGGGAATCTAAACAGTGGAAAAGCTTTGACACATCTACAGGAAGAGTAGGGGTGTGCTGACTTCCCGGAGCGGTAGAGGAAATGTCATATCATGTATATGTATGAAATACCCACAGTCAGAGGCCCCAGCCATCTCCTGGTGTGCTTGTCTCAGCCTCCCTTGGAACAAGGAAACGAATTGGGCATTAAATCTGTTAATTACACAGCACTTGCAGCGCATCATAAATCCTATGTGAGTGCTAGAATAAGAGATATTTATTGGCCAAGTGTAAAAAAAAAAGAAAAAAATCGGAGAAGATTGGATGAGGAGTGCGCTGGAAAGGTTGAAGCACAGGAATGTCTTGAGGCAGATTCCCTTTTAGTTTGAAATGCCTTCTGGTGTAGTGACTTCCTCTAGCTTTTGGGTTCTCTGTCAGATCTCTGGCAATAAAAAGGCTGTTTCCTAGCTAGTTTGTAACTCAAAGTTATTAGTGTTTTGAACCCATAGTTAAACTGTCTCTGGGCCTGTTCCCCAGGTCCATAAGTCTGCATAACAGTCTGAATAACAGTTTTCAGTAAAACTGAATTGTTGGATCTCTTGACCCCAGCTGCCTCTGTGGGTGTGGTGGTGAAGCCTGTGACTATGCCCATAAAAGAAGGACAAGATTTGCTTGTTCTGTACTTTGTTACAGAAGTTTGTATCCCCTTTTCTTAGATTGGTGTGTATTCTGTTTCCTTTTCCATCTCACACACCTGTCTTGCCATTTTCAAGAGTAGTCCAACTTGGTCAGACTGAATTTTGTCCATCCAGGCCAGTGTCCTGTCTTGGCAGCAGTCAGTAGTGGTTCCTGCAAGACAGAGGACAGTAACAAGGGACTTCACTTACCCAAAGTATCCTCCGACTGCTCACAGTCTGCAGCTCGGATACTTCCAGAACTAGTGTCACTGGCTGCATTTAACATTTAATGACTCTGGTTGGACTTCAGAATGATAGAACCATTCTGGTTGGAAGAGTCAAGTCATAACCCAACTCTAGAACTAAACCATGTCCCTATGAACCTTGTCTATGCACCTTTTAAACCCCTCCAGGGATGGTGACTCCAGCACTGCCCTGGGCAGCCTGTTCCAATGCCCAACAGCACTTTCTGGGAAGAATATTTTTCTAATATCCAATCTGAACCTTCCCTGATGCAACTTGTGGCCGTTTCCCCCAAAGAATCTGTGTTGTTTCTTTCTGAACCCCTGTGAACATACAGCATCCGTCATCTTCGTTAGCAAGAAGTTCTCCTGCTTAGGTGCTCTGTGAAGAACCATTTCCTTTTGCCTTGAAGCAGAACAGTCTCCTGCCTGTTCTCCTGGATGGTTCCTTCATCTCATTTAGGAAAAGACCCTGAGTAGTTCCCTTGCTCATCCTTTTCTGTGCCACCTGTGTTGTTTCAGAGCCATATCATGTAGGAGACTTTGGTCTTCCCCAGAATGGTGTCCTAGTTTTATCAGGTGCTTGCCATAGACAAGCTATTAAACAGCTCCTCTGAGCTTTGGCTGTGCCCTCGTTATCAATCACCATGGTGGAACAGGATGGGCTTTGTTGAGTGGGTTAGGGCTTGTTGCCTGTGCTTATCTGCGTTTCACAAAAGTTTGCACAGCTGCTTTTAGCCTGGTCCTGTGAACTGGTGGCAGGTGGTGTTTGCTGTGCTGGGACCCGTCTCCTTGTTCAGGTTCACTCAGAATCCAGCTCATGAGTGGGGAATCACAGTGCACATAGCAGTGACTGGGAGACCAGTTTCAAAAGTGACCTCTGATCTGAGCCAAAAACTCATGTAGACACGTTCCACGACCTCGTCCTGTGCCGTGTCTGGATCTTCAGAGTCCCTTTGAGATCTGGAGCCCAGAACTGCATCTGCATTCAGGATTCAGGCAGTGTCATGGTACCGTCTGGTTTTGTTCTTTACTCCTGTACTGACCGTTCCTAACACTTGATTTGCTCTCCGGTAGCTGCTGAGCACTGAGGTGCCATCTCGATGAAATGGCTGCCATCGAGATTTGGCTTCTGGGCCACAGTGGCAGGAGTTTGTTTCTCTGGATGTGAAGTTAGATGGTCTTTCCCTTGTGCACCACTTGTTACCTATGTCCACTGAACTTTATCTGCCTTTTTATTATCCAGACTCTTGGTTTATAAGCCACATTCCTTAAAATGCCAGCTGTTCATCCCTTAATTGTAGCATCTGACTTGTTAGCATTTCCCCCTCGTCTTCCCCTGTGCTTAGGGAGGGCTGCCTTCCATTAGGGCTTTTGCTCGCTTCTCACGATTCCAACAGAAAATAGTTTTGCTTTTTAAACTTGCATTGCAGATCCCTCCTGGATTGAAATGGCAAACACTAATGTTTATATGCATTTTATTTTTTTTTACTTGGGGTAAGTTTGATTCTTATTGCTAGAGCTGAATGGCAGAGTAAGAATGGGAAGGCTTAAAAAAAAATCATTATTGATTCTGACTAGTGTTGTAAAAGCGGAGTGTTCAAAGGTCTTAGATCCAGAATCAGCTGCATGTAATGCAATAAACTGACCACATCAGTTGTAACAAAGTTTGTAATGTAACTGATGGGGAGATCCAGGTCTTTGTGTGACCTCTTGCAGTCAAGCATTCTTGGTGTGTATTTTATTAATTAAATGAAAAAATTTCAAAGCATATTTGAGTTTAATTGGACATAAAAAGCAGACTTAGGGGAAGGGGACAGAATAAAACATCTGCTTGAGGGATGTTCAAGATGAATAGTACACCAATGAAGGAGCTGGTAAGAAAGCTACGGTCCTGAGTACGGCAGTATAACAAAATACAACTGAAACATCTCTGTGTCTCACTGCCTAACCTTGTGTTGGTAGATGTTGACCAGTTGCGGTTTGTTCCAAATAAAAAGTATGAAGCAGATTATTTTTTGACACCACTACCGCTTTATCCTGGTGTTTCTTTTGCGCAGCAGCAACTGTGACACCTATCCCGGTGCAGAGAGCGGGTACGGTTCTTGTCAAGGTCTCTGCTTTTCTGTACTGAGCTGGTCAACGCTGCCTCAAATGTATACGTGCGCTTTTCATTGCGGTTATGTTATCTAAACTACAAATGAATGCATAAAAAAGTAATAGTGGGCTGATAGAGCTGAAATGTGTCTGCATTTCTGAGAATCTGGTATGGAGAATGGAGAGGTAAGAAAATGCGTCTACAGGGACGAAAATCCACAACTTCAAATCGTGACAGGGTATTCGCTCTGTGCTGGAACTCTCCATGGGTATTATTAGTGCAGAACTTGGGCAGCTTGGCTTGATTTTAGCTGATTAAATATGGTAAATATAGGAGCTGGTGGTTTTTGAGGTTGAGGTTTTGCAGTTGGCGTTTGGTGGGTTAGAAAGTGCAGGCCGTCCCCTGAAACTTCACCAGAAATTTCTGTCTGCTCTCAATTTGCTTGTGCTGATCTCGCAAAGGACATCAGTTATCTGACGGACATGTAAGGCTGGAGAGAAAAACTTCCGTAGGCTTTTGACAGTCCATTTTTATTGCTCGATGCAAGTGCCCTGAGGGATGGGGACAGTTCGGCGTTGTTCCACGAGAGCTCTTTTAGAGCCATTCTGCAGCAGCGATCAGAGGTGTCCAGGTCTATTTAGCATGCACAGAGATGTGCAGAGCGCTCTCCTTTTAAGTCTGTTCTGTACCCCATAAATTTCTAATGCATCCAGCTACCCTTTCATGCACACACCAGTAACTCGGACACACACTGGCATCAGCTTGGTCAGAAATTCTAGTCTGGCTAGTGCGGAATGCGAACCCAGAGCCCCATTGTGTACAACATGCTCTTGTACAATAAAATCCCTTGTTACTACATTTGGAAATGATAAATCGTGTTACATAAAGTAGCTTGACAGGTCCGATTTCAATGGGAATTTTAATGCTTTCATATTAACATTCTGACTGTGTCCTTGAGTGTCTGGATTGCATTAGAGGTGCTTGGCAGCAAATGGAGAAAAACCATTGGGGACTGGTTTCAGAGCAGCCGTTCCAGACACAGATTATTGCAGCAGATTTTTTTTTTTCCCAGTTTCCGTCTTCTGTTGGGCCTGGACTGGTTGGCTGCCATAGGTGGGTGTGTTTGGGGTGGGGGTTGTGTTTCTGTCCCTGTTAGATTGTGGTCCCGTTTACAGCTGTGCAGCACAGCTGGGCGGTGAGCGAGGTGGCTGGAGCCCGGGTTGCCGCACCGTGCGGCTGGTGGGAGCTCTCGCCCGCTGGCCACTGTGCTTTGGCTCTTGGGATGCCTAAAGTAGGTCTCAGCACTTCTGGTTTTAGACTTGGTAGTCTCGTAACTTGCTAAATGCCTCTTTCGCACCTCCTTTCTGTGTTTAGTGTGCTTGTGAACATGTACTGCTCCAAACAAGTACTGTTTGCTCCATCTTAATTGCGTTGTTTTGTTTTGCTTTCCAAAGCTTCTTTGAGCATCTCTGATGCTTGAGATGAATGGGCAGGAAAGTGTCTAGCTTATCTGTTTAATATCTTTTGGGAGAAATAATTTTGTCTTGAGAGCTACCAGCAAAGGGTATTTCTAGTCCCGACACACTTGTGTGTTACAGAATGGAGATGGGTTTTCATTATGAATTTGCTTATTAATAATGTTGATCCACAGCTTTGTATTACCATCAAGGATCCAAGCTTGGAAAGGAACATGTGTGAATTTTCACAACTGTAAAAGTTATTTACAGCAAGTATCTATATATTTGAAAGGGCTCTTTCATAGCCCTTTTAATGAAAGCAACTGTTTCTGTGGAAATAGATGTGAATTAAAATGGCAGACTGATTCATATTTATGATGAAGATGCTGATAAAAATTCTGCCTTGAGATAATCTACGCTTTCTTTTTTAATATTGTTTCTGTCAGTTCAAGATGCTTGAACGCTGACGTGATGGACGTGGTTTGAAAGCCGGGATGGATGTTCCCGTTGTGGACTTGGCTGCTCAGCAGAGAGCTGTGCTCTTGTGCTGGGCACTCATTTCCATAGATGCTATCAGCTTGACAAAGATGCTGCTTTTGAAAACAAAACGTTTCTGAAGTCATACGGTTAAAGCTTAATGCTTACAGACTGACATAGAGTAAATAAGTCAGTGTACCTGGAGGGGCGCCTGATGAAGAGAATTTCACACTGTATCAGTCAGATATTTTCGGGCCACAGAAACAGGTTGCTTCTCCAACATCACCCTGGTTTGGGACTGAGCATGGGGTGTGTTTGCAGAAGATTTTCAAGGAACTTTTATTTCTTAGGTAGTGATACAGAAGCCTATAGAAATAAACTGAAGCCAGTTTGTGCAAAGCTTTATCAGCCTTGTGAGCTTTGGGTTTTCAAGCTCTTCAGAGCTCCCTGTCATCCCAGTGGCTACTCTGAGCTCATCCTGGTGCTAACGTGGAATTGCAGCTTCAGACATCCCGAACAACTGCTGCGTTGAGGGCTCGGCTGGCGAGGGAGGGAGGGCAGCACATCTGGGCTCCAGGTGTTCCAGGCTCCCAGTTCATTGCTGCAGGCACCACAAGTCCTGAATACTTTTCAGGCCCAAAGCAGCGTTTGCGCCATGCATTACTTAAAGAAGCGTACGCCTGCCTTCATGCCAACTGAAAGAAACCCACCAAAGCCCAACACTCGCAGCTGAAGTCTTGTTCCAATGCAAGCTTGACACTTGATCGCAATCTTAAATCATCGCTCTTCTCCATCCACCACTTTCAGGGTCTGCTGCTTGTTGGGCATAAAAATGCCAGTAATAACGCGTCAAGTGAGTGGATTTGGCGGTAGCTGGGGCTCGGGATAAGCTATACTCAGCAGTACTCAGTGTTGCAGTCTTGCCACGCTTTTCAGCATTCGTTTTGTAGACTTCTAATAGCTGTAAAAGGAGGAGGGTTGCTGCCCTCCCCTACAACACACACTGCATTGATGTGTGCAGCACAATTGGAGGCTGATGCTGTCTCTGGACTGAGACTTGAGTTCTGGAGATGCTTGGTGCGGCAGTGAAGGCTTCCACCCTACCCGGTCCCTCCTTTCCTACCCAACCCCTTCAGGTTGGTATTGATGAAACATCTGTTTTTCCTTTCTTATTAGACATATGTCTATCTCCAGTGTTAAGACATATCTAATATAGTCTAATACTGCGTTATAAATCCAGACCTTTCTTAATTTAATGTTGATCAAATAACATTTAAGGTTGGTGGAAGTCTTGAAAGAATAACGCGTGCTCACTTTTTTGTGATGTGGCAGTTGGCATTTAACAGCATTTTATTTCTGTTGAGCTGTAAACCATTTTACATAAATATGCTATAATGCTATGCATGGATGCTGCTTTATAATTCTGTGTTTTGTGACTTAATTTGAATTCTACCATTTAGTAGGAAAACATTTGAACTCTGCCTGCCTACATAAGATTAAATCTAAAGTCACCCTAGTGGGGCTCCTTTTGGTGATACTGGAGCGCTCTCTCAAACCCAAATCGGGGAGTAGAGATGGAACAGAGCGTGCAAGTTTGCTCAGTGACTGCTGAGCTGTGCATAACCAGTCTCTTAGCCTCCAGCAGGATCATGCTCTCAGTGTGCAGAAGTATTACACACACAACTGGGCTTTTGAATTCCTCTTGTTGGAGGAAAGGGAGGATGGAATTATTACAGAGTGGGAATACCACAGTCCTTGCGTTATGACAAAATACGTGCATCTCAAGTCTTGGGCTTCCCCTTTTTTCTTTAGCCTTGTTCTAACAGAACTCTTGGGTTCAGCTCCTCTCTTTCTGCAGGGTGAGATTTGGAAGATGATAAAGTGGGAGAATGAGGGCAGTCAGCGTCTGTGCACATGTCGCTCTGCTATTGCCTGGTACTGCTAATATCCTCTCCAATTTGCCGGTGATATGCAAAGCCTGTTATGCTTTATTATTTTATTGCTTTTAATATCTCTCTACCTTTTTTATGGATCCCAATGCAAGCAGTAGAAGTCTTTCTTGACAAGAAGCCAGAGTTTCTGTGCTGATTGTGGCGTTCAACATCTAGAGCGTGCTCTTTGCTTAGCCTGTTTTATCCCGTGTAAGAAAGCTGATGTTCTGCAACGCTCATCGTGTGTCCTGCAGCTTTAGACCTACTTTGTCCCAGAAAGTCAACTGAATCAATATGGAATAATTAGTGTTTGTGGCTAATCCAAGTAGTGGCAGTCGTCTTGAATGTAAATAGAGGCGGAAGAGTGACTTAATCCTCCTCATGTCTGAGGAAAGGATGAGGGTGAAGCTGTATCTTGGAAGGCTGTTGAAACAGAGAAGAGAATTTTGGCTTCCTATGGTCTGCACAGGGACGTGTTTGTTGAGCAGGTTGGGCAGGAGTTGGAGGCGAATGGGCAGAGGAGAAACAGAGCAGAGAACCTGTGTATGCCAGGGCTAAAAACCTTCTGCTCCAAGATATTGGAGAATACTTCATGACTTTGGAGACTGTGAACTTGCTGAATTGATGCTCTGAAAGTGGTTTCTTTACAGTAACAGCAACAAACCTTTAGGCTCTCAAGCCAAGAACTCCCTTGCAAAGGTGTGCTAAGAGATGGGTTTTCCTCAGTGCCAATTAAATCAATTTTTCCCATAGGGGGAAAACCAACGCATTTGCGAAATTCCCAGTAGTCAGTGACAGGGCGGAGTCACGTGGTTCTGAGCTTGCTTTCACAATCACTGTGCTTTTCATAAATGGAGTGTATTTTTCTATAATGTCTGTATGTTTCAGCTTGAATGCAAATGTTCCGTGATGCGCAGCCGTTTGTGGATTATTGACTCATACTGCCTATATGTTAACCTCGGACTGTCAGGAGAAAAGGATTTTGCCATCCATTGGGTGCTCTGCTGCTGCCATATGTGGCCAGGAAAAAAACTGCCTCTCAGCTTAGAATCTCTTCTGCATGCCCGAGGTGCCGTCATCTGCGGTTTGCTGAATATGACAACTTGAATTGACATTATCAGTTACTTTATGAAACCTGCGGAAAGAACTTGGAAAATGAAGCCTGGTAGCTCTTTGAAAGGCTCTGGAAACAAAAGTTAGTTTGTTTAAAAGCTGTTTAACTCTGTGGGTGCGGTGTGAGAGCTGAGTGTGGCTGTGGAGCCAAGGAAAGCGGAGGGGCAGGTCTGGTGGGTGCAGAGCCAGGTGTGTGGGTGCCCCTTGTGGGGTTCTGCCCACCCAACCCTTTCTGCTTCTCACCCGCTGCAGATTTTCCTTTTAGCTCGTCTGTCCCCTGCTGCCTTCTGGGGAATACGCTTTGGTCTCCTAGATAAAAGATGGACTCCTTAAAAACAAATTTCTTTTTATTCTCTTTGTATTCTTTTGTTTTTTGAAGTGAGGTTCCCACCTACAAGCAAGGCAGACACTTTTGTTTAAAAATAATGACATTCAGAGTTGTCCATGCAGTGTGAGGCTGCACACGGGGCGGTTTGGGGAGTCAGGGTGTTTATTAACTTCAACTATTCGAGACTTCAAATAATTCTGATACTGCTAAATTTTATGTTGTCTTGAAATACAAATGTAATTGCATAATTTCGCTCAAAATTAAAAGAAATACGGTAGTATGAGGGAATGCTGGAGATCCTGAAGTACCTTCCTGTAACTTGGAGACCCCTGGTTACGTGCTTGAGACTTGCTTGGGTTTTGGTTTTCTTTCCCGATACCAACTTGTGACCATTTGCACTGACAGGTTTCAGGTTTGTTCCAGGTGTTAATTAGCAACATGGGTATACGATGCTTCTAAATCGCGTTTCCCAAGCAGGAAGCTGCCCCTGGGAGCTGTTTGGAGCACAGCCCGTGTGTCCCGTATCTAGTGCTGGAAGGTCTCCATGGATGTTTCTCCTTTCCAAGCCTCCCAGCAGTTGAATTACAGCTGTGAATGCCAGTCAGATACCTCCATGTATGTGCTGTCCCCACATTTTTAACCTAATACTACGCACTGCTTTTAAGTATGCAATTAATTTCATTCAAAACATCTTCACTAATCCCCAGCAATTCACTCTGCTAGTGTAGAGGTTGAGCAGCTGGCTACATCATATTGCCCATGTGCCTCTGTGTTTTCAGTTTATTGTCCTGCTTTCAAAGGGCTCATGTGCGTATCTGTCCCACTTCCCCACTCTTGGACTGTGCAGGGAAAAATCTGAAATGTGGGGTTTGCTTCTTGTCCCGGCCGTGCCTTTGAACCTGTCCTTGGAGGGCTGTCTGTGTTGAGTCATTTCAGGGGAAGAAGGTGACATGGGAGCTCTGATGTCAAGTACAAAATAAGCTGCAACTATATCATTTGATACTGTTCCCCTTAAATGCCAAATTGTGAATTTCCTTGGAGGCAGAATGAGTTTTTTGGGCATCTCTCCAGGAGTCAAAGAATCCCAATTCTAGAGGTCACTGGACTGAAAAAAGCCAAGAAAGCGAGAAGTTAATGCAGAAATAACTGAAATGTTTAAAAAAGAAAAAATCAAAAGCCCTTTTGTCATGCACCGGGAGCTAACGGCCTACGAACAGTCATGTTTTTTCCTACAGGATCTTTGAATTGAGGAAGGCAGGGTCTTCACAAAACACCAGGTTGATGTGGTGTTGTGAGAGCTGGTTTGGAGCAGGGTCGCAGCCCATGCTGCTCCGGTGCCTCCTGCCCAGATCCTGCTCAGTCCCACGCAGCTTTTCAGCCCTCGAGGCTGCTCCTGCGTCTGCAGATGCTGTGGGGCTCCACTGTGCAACTAAAATGAATGTGATCCTATGAGGAATGTGTGTGTACAGAAAAAGGTAGTAATTAATTAAGCTGCAAATATTAGTGTCTCGGTGCTGTTTTGTAGTCCTGTGGAGACATCTGCCCCCCCAAAAAAAGGGTCGTGGGTACTCAGAGCTGGAGTTCAGGCGATGTTTCTGAAAGCGCAGGGAGCTCGGACCCCAGGAGTATTCCTGATGTCATTTCCAGTAGATGGATTAATTCCTTTTATGCGTTTTGTAAACTTGCTTTTTGACTTCAGTTGTATTGCCTGTTTCTGGAGCGGTGCCGCTGTGAAGGGAGGGGATGTGGAGCTCTCGGTACTGGGCTGCACTGAAGTGTAGATTCAGTTAGAGCTTATTTCTTGGTGTAAAACTGAATTTAACCAGCTGGGTTTTTCAGATCACTGTCAGCTTAAGTACATTCCATTTCCCTGTTTTTTTCTGTGCCAGATTGTACCGCTCTGTACATTAATTCTGTTTGTTTTGAATAGCTGCTGCTTTATAATCTAATGCTAATTTAAGTCATCTATCTAATGATTTCTTTACAAGTACAGGCTGATACAATAAAAATGTGAAATACCTCTGCATCCCATAGCTCTCTGCTTTGCCTTGTTTCCCTTTTCTGAATGCTGCCCCTGGTGCTGCCACCTTCCCAGCCCACCTGGGACACGCTGCCTGCTCCTAAATGGTTTATTTCCTTTGACATTTGTTTTCTTTTGAAGAGGGGCAGCCACTTTGTATGCGTCAGGTTTGTGCTGGAATTTTAAATACTTTAATGCATTCTCATTATCTGCAAGGGTGGCTGGCTAATTAGTTGGCTCAGTAAATAATGGCTTGATAGTGCCTCTGTAAAGGATGACGTTATGCGTGTCGCGTTTTGGTGCCTTTTTATTTGTGCCCAGTTCCTCAGTGAGTCACTTGCTTTAGATGAATGGAGGTGATGGGAAGAAGGTTGCTGGCGGTATTGAACCAACACCAGCGGGGTCGGCCCCAGGGCAGCCGGCCCGGCTTCTTCCCAGCTATTTTGCTTTCTGAAGGGGCAAGTGAAGGTACCGAGGTGCTGTGTGGGAGGGAGAGGAGCTAGATCTGCTCTTTGGTGCTGGCGAGGCTGGAGGCGCTCGGGCGCTGCGCCCTCCTCACTCAGCTTTTGATGCTATTGCCACTTTTTAATGCCTTTTGCTTCCTGTTGAGGACAACTTTGTATCTAGTGTTTTTGTTGCTGTTTCACAGGTTAAGGTGGCTGAGTCCCTTCCTACAGAAAACACTTAAAAATCTGTCGCAAACTAAAGCTATTTATATTCCTAATAATGAATAGGGGATACATTAATTCTAGCTTTGAAGGTCTTATGACTGTATGGGTAGGATTGTTTTTATTATCTGTTTCTCTGAGCTGTCTTGCCAGGAGTTAGGTGGCTTTATTCCCAGATTTATAATGCATTCTCTTCCTCTTGGAAAGGGCATGTGCTGCCTCGGCTCACTCGTTTTCATTTGAGTTTTGCAGGGGTCCGTGTTGTTCCAATTTTAGTAGTTCTATTTCTAAAGCCTTACATGTGCATGTACAATATGATGGAAACTGAAATACTTCAAGGCTCTCACAATTACTGCGGGTGTAAACTTCAGCCTGCTTTTCATATTTCTGCATATATCTCTTAGTTCATGTAATTTGCAAAGGAAAAACTTGAGCTACTCTTTAGATAAGACTACTAATTAACATCAAAATGACAAATCAGGCCTATAAGGGTAGTGGATTACTCACCAGCCTTTTGTCCCTCTGATTTGGGACATTCCCCCATCCATCCTGCTACTCCCATCTCCCCAGCTCTACTGGAAGCGAGATGAATTGACTTGTAGCCAAGCTTAACTAGTCCTGGTTCAGCAGAACCACTTGTGGGGAAACAGCTGCAAGTATTGACACAATATTGTGCAGCCTGGGTCAGGCCTCCCCTGCCTGCACAGCAATCAGGGCCATCAGGCATCATTTTCACCTTCATACTGCCTGAAGAAACCCCCTGGGTTTGAAATAGAGCTTCTGTCAGCGTTTCTGTTACATCTTTAGGGGCTGTGTAGAGCCCATGTACCCGCCTGCTCATGGTGGGGAGGGAAGAGAAGAGGAGTAGGAGTTTACAGAGTCCTGAAGGAGTGGGTGCCAGAGCCACTGCTCAGTGACCCCTTTACGTCTGAGCTGTGTGAGGTGGAGCTTGGGCGCTCTTCTGCCTCCCGCCTGCCGACTGGGCATGAGCTGCCGTCCCACGAGGGGACCCGGCACACGGAACCCAGCTCAGAGCCCTCAGACCTGGCTCAAGTAGAAAACATGATCCAGATAATAAGAAACTTAAACCTCTTATATTTTGCAAAATATCTCGGGTATGTTTGCTTTATTAATGCTGGGTCCAAGTCTGGCTTGTAGAGTCGTGATTTAATAGAAATAAGGAAAATCCAGTTCAATGAAAACTCAGTTTTAGTGTATGATGTATTGCTGCCAATTTCAGTTTTCTTTTGAGCCCTTAAGGAAAAGATGCATGTTGTTGTCGGATGATTTTCTTGGTACCCTGGCACCTTCCTACTGGTACTTACCTGTATGAATAGAATAGTCATGGTTGCACTTGATGATCCTGAGGGTCTCTTCCGTCTGAAACAATTCTAAGTGATTCTATATTTTTGCCTTTCATCCTGGAAGAACTTGGTCCATGTCGTTTGTCCGTCTCAACCATGACAGTGGTGGAAATGTGTTGCAGAGCTATAGAACCTGTATGCTCTATATTATCAAACCTATGCTGTTAACTTCTTTAGATATAAGTCTTAGGAGGACACCAGTTGCTCTGTTACCTGATAGTGGTACAAAATTAGTACAAAATGTTTGAGAATCTGTTGTTTTCTAGACCAGACATCTCTCTCCATCCCTTCCTCCTCCTCCCTCACATCTCAGGTGGAAATAATAGGTAAAAAAATTACTTTGTGCTATTGCAATGCCTCTTTTTCCCCTCAAGAAAGAATGCATTGATAGAACTAGATGGTAATTTTAAAGGCTTGATTTCACCATTACTTAAGAGGACTTGCTCAGCTGCTGTTGCCTGTGAAGGTATTTGAATGAAATTGTGCTTTCCTGCCCCAGCACAAGGGGTGTAAGTTTGTGTATACAAGTCAGTAAGTAACCGGATTCCTGCATGGGCTGGGGATGGAATTGTCACTTTATATGGTTTGATTGGCCTTAGGATGCGAACTGCTTACAAACCAGCCCCAGCTCTGCTCACCGTCCCCAGCATTTTCAGTGCCCTCGAGTGCGAATCCTGGAGCCAGTCCCAGGGTTCTGAGCGGGTTTTAGCCCTGAGCAGGCCTGAGGATTCTGAGTTGCTGCCATTCCAGTTAAAAGATGTGATGACATTTGGAAGAAGACTAACTCGTGTGTTCTCCTGGTGTTCCTTCGTGGTTGGGAGCAGACTCTGTGAGAGTGAAGTTGCAAATTATAGCTCTTGTATGAGGAAGGAAGGCTTTTGGAGGGTTATTTTTTATATTGGTGACAATACTGGAAATATGTTGCTAGTTTGAAATATCTGTTTGGAAGGCAGTGGAATGCTTTTGATAACATACTGGTAAAATAGGCCTTTCCTCATTATAACCGCATTACATAAAGAAAGAAATAACCGAAGCACTTGTCAGAATAGAAATCAGGCTGTGTAATGGCCTTGCGCGAAGCTGTTGGAATAACGGCAAAGAAGTCCCTTTCTGCTCAGAATGATGTGGGCTCTGTTTTATTTTCCTCAGATCACCGAAACTTGTTCTTTATCACCTTGTGTTTGTGAGCAATTTGCATCAAGGACTTGACATTTAGTTCTAATTCTTTCAGTAGTTTCCACCATTTGTCTTGCATAAGCAAACGTAGGAGACAGTATATAGTAATTATTCAAACAAGAACCAACCCAGGATTAAAGTTAGGAACATTTTCAGCATAGTTTACCCATTGAGCAATACTTAGAGTACTTGGAGGTTTAAATGAGCAGGAAATACCCAAAGTGCAGGATGGGTGACCTGCACCTGGGAATGGGTCAGAAGCCCAGGCAAGGCAGTTGTAAAGTAATAAGCACACAATTTTAACGTACAGATTTAGGGTAAGATGATATGGTCAGAGCCAATGTGCTTTTATACAGATAAAAGATAACATTAAGTTATTGGTTAATGTAGTAGCAGAGGAGTCTTGGTTCTAAGATAATACCTGTATCCTTGAAACCATCTCTATGCAGAGACTCCCATCTGCAGAGGCCCAAACCCTTCTTGAAACTAAATTTTTCTGCCTTCTATAGCTAAACTTCCCCATTAGTATTTTATTTTTGTAAGATTTAATTTTGATTTTTAAATATTGTTTTCACATAGTGCCCCAGGATCACTGGTTGCATATACTTCATATTATTTCAGTTGAATTTACTGTGTCATGTCTCTACTACATTCTTTTTTTTGCTCATTGCATACATGTGCATAATTAATGTTTTAGAGGAGTGGAGCGGTTGGGTTGGTTTGTTATTTATGTCACCTCATCTTTTTGCAGTGGTTTCTGGTGTGTTCCTGGTTCCCAGTGGGTGTCTGGTTGGTGAGCACAGGCTGAACTCTGTCCCTGCAGCGCGGGTTGGAGCCCAGGAGCGGCAGGAACAGGATGTACTGCAGTGTAGCCAGCTTCTCATGAACTACTGAAACTGGTTTTTAAAGCTGATGATCGCTTATTAATTTACCTGATGGAAGATTACTACTTTTAATAAATGGACAGTAAAAACAGGTGTCAGAAAGTTGCAGTTTTGATGATGCAGCTTTACTGTGGTGTATTCAAGTGATGGAGTGCCCACGAAGAAGAAGAAAGCAGTCTGCAGTCTGGTAGCGTCAGCTCATTTGAATGTAGTATAAAGCTTCTTCATGTGTCTCTGGACACTCTCATTGGCGTGCTTTGTCAAGTTAATTGTTGTCCACAGACAGTTGTAGATGTGAAGGGGTAATATCCCTGAAATTTATCTGCATGGTGCGCTGGAGCCGTTCGCCACTCTGTCAGTGCTTTCATTTGCCTGCCGTGCTTTACGACGCGCTGTCAGGCGCGGGGAGATCCGCAGTTCTCTGGAGATGCATTAGCGGAGGGTGCAGAGCTTTAACTTTTGCGTTCTGGAGCTCCACATAACGTTGCTGCTTCCGTGCAAGTGCTTTTTGCAGGTTACGTTGCTGCGTGGCCGGTGGCGGTTGCTGTCCCGCGCCCATCTCTGCAGCAAGGGCTTCCAGTTCATTCCACAAACGCTTCTCAAATTTGGAACAAAGTGGTTGTTTTCTCCAGGTTTCACATTTGTCGAATACCTACATCGCTGACAAATCTACAACTTGGAGTGGCAGAGGCATTGCAACTTGTTCAGCAGTTCCCACCACGGAAGGCATGTTAAAGTCACACACGTGGTCTGTACATATCTGAAATGCCCTAGTCCTCATTTCATTGTTACATTATGTTACGCTGTGGACTATGCGGGTGTTTAATTATTTTAACTATGGGCAGCAGCAGGTGTCCCTCATCCAAAGGACACGTATTTTAGCTGCTCTAGAGACTTGCTCTCCATTCACGGGCACAGAGCAATAACTGGCAAAAGCTCATTATGTGTGGGACTTTGAGCGTTTTACTTTGCAGTTTCACTAAAGGATGTACAAACATCTCCTGAACGTTCCCTGTCACTATAGAGTAACTTGTCAAAGGTGTCTGTTGTGTTTCGCTCGAGACTGTAGTGTCATGTTAGAGATGTAGTACTGCCAAAGTATCTCTTTTCTGGAGTCCAACCTGATCAAGTGTCTCACCTTAGCCTTTTTTGAAGTTTCTGGTGTCTTAGGACTGGATGCTAATTGCAGGCAAAAGGCATCTGTCATGCAGTCAGAGCGCTCTCATTTCCAAGTTCCACAGCTGCTATGGTGCTAATAGATATCCCAGAGCTAAACCGGCCATCCATGGAGAAGAATATAAACTAGAGATGGCTTTCTCCTCCTGCCTGCCCTGTGGCTGTTCAGTTCTTGAAGGCCTGAACCCTGAAGATACAGATTTGATATGTGCAGAGCTTCCAGCTGTCATTAGTTGTTACCAGCCCTGGTCCTGCCGTGAGCTGCTCCTCCCCCGGGTGCCGAGCTGCGTGTCTGTGCTACCTGGGAGCAGCGACACAGCTATTACCATCTTCGGGACTATCTGGAAAGATCGAGGAGGAATTCCTTAACCTTTAAATTACACAACCAGAATTTCAAGCATGGAGTTAATCCCAAGTCTCTGCAGACCTCGGTACGACAGCTGTTACCGTTCATTTGGGGACGGGATGCTTCAGGGCTAGACTCAATCAAAAAGCGGTTCTGCATCTTTACTGAAGCACGTTGTCTTATCCTGAGGACAATGGAGACGATGCTTTTGCTCTTTAAATGAGATGTAGGGTTAGCTGGGGCCTGCAGCATGGCCTGCTTGCCCAGCCGCCAAGGTCGTTCCTGGCTCACACTCGGTGCTTGCTGAGGGTGTTCACTGTGCAGCCTCCTTCTGGGTCAGGCAGGCTGGTCTGGGTACCTAAAATTGGACTTTATTGTTAACAAAGCTCCCTAAAGTTTCCGCGGTGCGGGGAATGGATGAGTATTTCTCCCTTGTGAACTGTTGTGTGGTGCCTTTAGAGACAGCAGCTCACTCGTGTCTGTGTCCCTGTCCCCTTCCCTGTGTTCTCACTACTAACAGATTGTGTCATTATTGGCTTTACTAAAGCTCTATTAATTTTACAGGGTATTTTTTCTGCTCTGAAAGATTAAAAACTGGAAGATGGTATGAGGGTTGAAGCAATCTATTTGAGGGCAGGAATGGATAGTCCAGCTAACAGCACATGGCTTTGGAGGCAGAGGTGGTGGGTACGTGATGGATTATTGAGGAGTTAGTTAAAGGCGAGAGAGCAAATGCGTCCTAATAAGAATACTTGCTGTAGGGTTGAGATGGATTTTGCTTTAACGCTCCTCTCAATATTTTTAGCTCTTTGCAAACAAGAGTAAAACTGCTTTTTGCTATAAGCTTTTCTGCAATACTTTGCACACTTCATAAAGGATATTTCAAGAATTTTTGTAGCTGTGCAGTTGAGAAGTATCTTGAAAGAAGGGCCTTTCTACTTGAAATGCATTTCCTGTATCTGGTGCTGTCTTAAATCTCATGCGGTCTTGCAAAACCCGTTCTACCCATTAAATATGCAGGAAAGCTGTTCTGTTTGGTAGAAGATTGTGTGTTTAAACAGCACAAGTCCTCATTGCTCCTGTATTTGAAGATTAAAAATTCCGCTGCAACACTACCTTCGGATTCAGAGCCATTAGAATGGATTTTTCAGATTTATTCTCCTGATTATTATACAGAAAATTAATTGCTTTTGACTGTGAAGAATTATGACCCATTCATTATTTAAGAACCTCCTTGATGGATGAGCCTTTGCCACTTACTTCAAGAGTTTTCATGAAATAAGGCTGCTTTTTTAAATGGTATAAAACATAATGCACCTGTATCAAGCAGTGGGTGCCCTGCACAACTCTGTAGGGGTGAGGATTGGTGGAAAAGAAAAACAGCACTTTATCTGTGTCTAGTGTGCTTGAGTATTTAACATACAAGTAGTAGAGCCTGCTGGGAGAAAACAGGGGTAAGTTACTTGAACAGCATTTAAAATAAATATATTATATATACATATTTAAAGGAAGATTTATTAGTTTCTTAAGATGTCCCGGTAGTGAGAATACCACTCTAGTTTGGCTGCTGTGTGTCTCTGAAGTGTTTGTGCTCCGTACTGGGGAGAAGAGCGTGTGGTAACTGGGGATCTCTTCCCCCCGGTCCTGCGCAGCTCCCAGCTGCTGTGTCTCATGCTGCTGGTTCAGGAGGCCTCCAGTGATCTTTGTGTGTATTTCAGACTTTGATCTCATCCTTTCAGCAGACTGAGAAAGAAGAAAAAGGCAAATTTCTTGGACCTTGTTCATTAAAACCAGCAGAACTAAGAATAACGTTTTGGTTACCTCTCATCCCAGAAATATTTGCTGAGTGCCCTTAGTAGCCAAACATCTTTAGTCATTCAGCACAGAAATAAACATGAAATTTAGTTAATGAGGCAATCTTAGTCATTCTTTTGTGTCACAGAACAGTTTGTGTTGAAGGGACCTTCCCAGCTCCCCCAGTGCCCCCCCTGCCATGAGCAGGGACATCTTCACCAGCTCAGGTTGCTCAGAGCCCCGTCCAGCCTGGCCTGGGATGTCTTCAGGGATGGTTCATCCACCACCTCTCTGGCCAACCTGCTCTGGCGTTAGGATTTCAAAAAGCTTTTATTCCTGGAGAACAGGTTGCAGTAAATGTTGCCACGAGGGTTTTGTTTGAATCCTGTCCGTCCCTTCCGCCCAGAGCAGCGAGTGGCGCTGGCCCCCTGTGCTGCACTTCTCAGCTGACTCCTGCTCTCCTCGCTGGAGTCTCGGGTTTTTTTGCAGCTGTCTTAACACAGCCTACATTTAAAAGGAAGTGGCTAGTGATGTTGACATTTCCTTGTTACTAATTAGATTTAAAAGCTTTGCATAGTATGTTCAGAATACTACTTTTATATATCTTAACTTTGCTTGTGAAAACAACTGGGTTTGTATTTTGAGATACTCTTTATCTTAAAATTAGGGAGTTTAAGAAAATAGACTTATCATGTGCTTCTTTGAAGTAGTAGAAGGATTTGAGAGGTAGTTACCCAACTGACATTTAAAACCCTGGAGAACTTATTGCAGCCAAACCTTTTGGAAAAAAAAAATAGTAAATGCAGCTAGAGCTTAGTTCCTAAATGATTTTAGCTGGCACTTCAGTGCATGGAATCATCTTGGAACATCCTGCAGCTTGTTCATTTGTTCAGCTGTTGTAGCGAGGCTTTTGAGTTGTGTCTGCGAACTTGCCGCTCCTCTAAATCAGCGATCGTCCTGATACCGAGGCACTGCGAGTTTGAATGGTACTTTCACCGCAGCAGCCCACATAAAGAGCACTTCTTGTGCAGCCAGTGCGATTCTGACACTTCCTAGGTGGCTGTAATTCAGAGCTGAAGTTACGGATTGTTTGTCCTCGTTGAATTCCTGTTGGAAACACCTGCTCTACCGGGTACCCAAGGGCAGCACCCAGGGCTGGAGCTTATCCAAAGCAGTCAAGAGACACCTCGTGTGGGAAGAGCCCATGCAGACGACCTCATTTACTGTAATATAACTGAAGGTGCTGGATTTGATAGGATTATGGCAAGTGGACTGGCCTAAACCTGAATTACCTGCTCTGGTGTAGACTGGTCTGTACATATTGTGACAAAATGAGCTTTGGACACCTCTGTTTGAAAAGGGAGGAAGAAAGAGGCAAATCCAGTTTTACAGTATACACAATTTTAATAACAAAATCTTTCTGCACACTGCACTTTTTTTTTACTCCATGGCTTACACCCCCTCCCACCAGAAGTTGGCTCTTGAAACGTAATTTCAATACAATGCATCTAGGACTCTTCAATCTCTGGTTGCTAAGCTGGTAGAATAGTTCACTTACTAATGTCTTTCTTAGTAAAAAGAAAAATGGGGTAGGTTTTTTGGTGGGTTTTTTTCACAAAGCAGTGGTGGAAGGACAGCAGGTGTGATTTTCAGTGCCTACACCAGCGCTGCACAAGCTGCAGTGTTTGACCTTAGCCCCAGCTTTCCTCCACCTGAGGCTTGATTACATCCCTCTAAGCCTCTGTTCCCTTTCCCCAGATAATCCCCAAAAGGTTTTTCTACAAGGTGTGAAATGCTGACTTTCCGGGTGACCCTGCAATGATCTTTGAGCACCGTGCTGGTGTGATGGCTTACAAAGCAAAGCCTGGCACCAGTTCTAGCGAGCAGGACTCTTTGCGATGGAGGGAGGAGCTGCTGCTCTGCAGCTGCCTTTGATTTTTGTTGTTTCCTTGCTTGTTCCTGTTTTGAGGGAGGAGAAATACTGTATCCCTCTCTGAACTCTTAATTTTTATGGAAAACTTCAGAAGAAAGATGAAGTTCAGCTTCTGGGTAGGTTTCATAAGTCTGAACAGATGGATTTTGATAGCTACACAGATCACAAAATTAAATGAACTTTATTTTCATTAAAGTAGTATAGAAATTAACTTAGACACATTAAAAAATAAGTGTAGTGCAGATTTCTTGTTTAAAGCCACTGGATATTTCTGATTTTATATGTTAGCAATAGGCCACTGTCTTCTGAGGGGGGTAATGGGACATAAGCTCAGATGCTCAGATTAGCGTGCAGGCTTATAGCTGCAAAATCAGATCATTTCTGCTTGGGGAAAAGCAAACAAACCCAAACATTGATACAGCGGCACAAATTATGTTTCCATCTGATAAGAGACGGGAGCTCAGTGCAGAGGAGCCCTCATCTGCAGGCTGAGCTCTAACCCCTCGCACTCCTTAGCAAGCGGTTCTTAGTTGTGTGCATTCAAACGATGATCTAATGCGGAGCGACTAATGAGAGGGGAACCGAGAGCATTAATCCAGACCTGTTCCAGGATGATGACTCAAGGATTGAACTTGTGCTGCTGGGTTTGCATTTCAGTGACAGGAGGAGGAGAAGCGGGGGAGATCTGTGCATGGGATGAGGGTCTGGAGAGCAGCAGCAGCGATGTTGGTGTCTCCAAGGCCCCCAATGTGGGTGAGGCTGTGCCCACGCGTGGGGAGCCAGCTGCAATGCCATTTAGTGCCTGGAGAAACCGAGGCTGTGCAACAGAGATGGTATTGGGGGAGAGCAAGTTAACAACCTCTTGTCATCAGCCAGTGCTCATACTCAAATACGATTAATTGAAACCAAATCATCATGCTTCTTGTTCCATAAACAAAATAAATCAGGCTGCTGAGTAATGCAATTATTACAAAACCCTCCTTGCCTGGAAGAGTCACAAGCAATTGAGATTGGAAGACAGTAACTTGAAAAAAACTGAAAACGCAGAGCCTCTGGTGGTGTCCTTGTGCAGAGCGATGGCTGCGCCTGCCGCGCTGGCCCTCCTCGGGGAATTCAGGTTGACTTCGCTGCTCGTGTTTGACATTCTGCGAGTTTTATGATACCTGTTATCCTAAATGTAATGTTTGTGGAGTTGCTTTGCTTATGCCTGGAACCTGGCAACAAATGGGTTTGGAAATGGCAGACATAAACCACGGCATTTGGGAGGCGAGCTGCGCGTTAGCGGGCGGCGCGGGGTCCCGGTGGAACGGAACGGTGTCAGGGCAGCGGCACCAGCGTGAGCTGGGCATGCTGGGGGGGAGAGGACTTGGTGCCTGGGCGTGTTTACACTGGAACAGCCCTTGGAAAATTGGTGTGAGTGCCTGGGGTGGAAGAAAGGATTAAATCCAGCGTTAGATTTGCTCCTCTTGGGCATAATGGTAAGCTGAGCGCAGAGCTGGGGTGCTGGGAAGACACCTCCTGGCGAGGAACCTCAGGCTTTAGTCAGGAGGCCATGTGTGTTTAGCACGTGGAAGGTGCCGTGGTAGCTCTGGAGCCGCCTGGCAGCACGGGGCTGGTGGATCCTCTGGGAATACAGTGGGGCTCAGTGTGATCTGGTGGCTGGTGATGGGGCAGCCGGATTATTTGCCTGCCGGTGTAACGAATGAGTTCAGTTCTCGCTCTCTCTGCTGGTATCCTACAGATAGACATGAAAATCACCCCAAAAGCGTCCGCCTTTGAGCGGCCCTGGTGTGGCCCATGGTGCTGGGTAACACGAGGGGAGGGAGATGCCCAGGCAGGGACGGGGGCTGCACTCACCTGCCCCATACACACACACCCCCCTATATATATAAAAGTAAAAGCAGAGCAAGCGCCTGGGCGTAAGGGCAGAGCAGTGAGCACTCACTCGTGATAAGGAATGAAACGAGTCTGCCTACAAGCAGCTAAATACCCTTGGATGCCAACACATTTTTGTATTTATCAGCTTAGGTCTGGCCTCCTGGCTCATGTGGGATTTAATCGTACAGAATATTTGCTCTTTGTCCACCTGCTCTGCAGGATTTATTGTATTCGGTTAAAAGCAGTAATTGATTTCCTACAATAGGTGTAAATCGGCTCATCGGAGTATGAACAGAATGGAGGGTTCGAGGGTTATCTCTATGGAAAACCATAGCATCTCTTCATTAAAGTACAGAGTCACAGCAAGTAAACAAAATAATTGTTTTATAAGGGCACTGTATGTAAAAGTAAAATGAAGCAAATTAATATCTTCAAAACCAACAACTGAAAAATCTTTATGTAAAATCTTAACAGAAGTCACACTTATGTTGCTATAATTGTCTTGGACGAATTCATTTCACAATAAAACATCAAACTGTTGTATAATTGCACCCTAAATACCTCACTAAGTGGTAATACAGATATAATAAAGCAGAGTGAAATAGCAAATGGATTTTTATGCAGTGATTTTTTTCCCGTTTAAAAAGTTTGCAGAATAGTTTAGTACAACACAATTAGCATACTGTAATTACTGATTGGTTCAAGGTATGGCAACACTGTGAGGAATCTCTTTTCTTCATCGCTGTGTGCTGGTAGCTGTTCAACACTGCAGCATTGGACACAACACATCTTTTTAGTTATACATACATGTATATATATATCTATATATATCTATAAAAATTTCCATCCCTCTGGTCCTTGTAGCTTTGGTTAGAATGTTTACAATATTTGAGCAGTTGACTTAAAAATAATGTCATCTCTGCAGACCCCCCCGCCCCCGTGGCATCTGACACCACCAGCACTGCATAGATCCGCAAATATTTACAGAGAATCTCACAATATAGGATAAATAGCAATATGGTGCTTCTGGCTAAAGAAAGCAAATTACTCCTTAAGAATGAGGTGCGTGTGTGTATATATATTTAGATATGCTTTTTAAAAACGGTATGCTAGTTTAGATTCTGTCCCATATCGAGTAAGAAACAAAACATTTTTCAGTGAACTATTCTATAGACTAATCATATTATCCTAACTTATCAGCAGGTATGTAATTGTTTGTTTTGTTTGTTTTTAACTAGTAATTACCTTGAATTTTGGGGGGAGGAGGACAAGTGAGAGCTTATATTACAGGGGCTCATTCTGTCTCCAGAGAAACCGGTGGAGTTAGTGCATGAAAATCTCTGCCAGGAGCGAGGGCGGCGCAGCCGGGGCGGCGGGGGCACAAAGCCACGCTTCTTCCTGCCTTCCAGCTTCGCCTCGCGCTTCGCGTTTACTTCTCTTTAAGAAAAACTTGTATTAAGGGTATTTAGACATGAAAAGGCATTGAAATGCCGTTTGGTTGTCCTAAGCAACTAGCCTGAATTCACGAAAAGCATCATCAAGCCAAACCAGAGAGCCGATAAGAATTGAATGCACTTAATATTTAGTATTGATCCCGTTGCACTGAGCTCTCCTAAATAAGCTGCGCTACCCGCTTGGGGAGCGCCTGGAGAGTCGTCCTGCTAATTTGTGACCGTCCTGCTAATTTGTGACCCTGGGAACGGCTCCTAGCTGTGTCTGTCTGGAGCCTGAGCAAGGTCCTTTGAAACAAGCTGAACTATGAATATGCAGATAGGAAAACTGCATTTAAAATAAATTCATCCATCCCCAACGCTCTTAAATCTCCACCTGGACTTTTGTTATCCCCCACCCCCACTCTTTTTTTTTTTCCCTTTTGTTTCCCCTCCCCTTTTTTCACTGGTGTGAAATGATCAGAGGGGGAAAATCTTCCTCCCCGGCAGCTTTTCAAGTGAGCGGAGCCAGCTGGAGCGTTTGGGATGCTACAGCTGCAGTGGAACAAACGGAGCGAATGTCCCCCCGCAGCTCTCTGCACAGATAGCCAGTATCCTTCCCTCGCACTGTTCTCAGTAGAAAAAGCAGAATGTGGAGACTTGGGTATAAATGTTCACACACAGTCATATAATTACATAACATGAAACATCTTACATAGTTTGAGGTGAGCGTCTCTTTAGACTTTTAAACATCAGGAGTGCAAGTTTAATGTAATCATTGCTTCTTTAACACTGAAAATATTATGGATTTATTTTTAAAAAAACTTAAAAATACTGCACCACTCCATAAACAATGTTTCCATTAAGTAGCTTGGAAAATTAGGCTTTATGTCAACATTTGTAAAAATTAGAATCTGATATAGGTCCCCTACAATTTTAAAATAGGTTACTTATCTGATTTACTTTGTGATGGCATGTGGGTATTATACTTCACATTCTTTGTACGGCAGCTGCTGGCACTTGCACTGTCCGTAGCCGTTAATGATGATGAAGGGTCCTTCGTGGGTGGGTTCGTACTCGTTATAGGGTCCCTGGTCGGCCAGGTTTGCCATATGCAGCCGCGTTTGGGATCGGAGCTGCCTGTGGTTTTGAATCATTGAGCACTGCCTGATTCTTCTTAATGTGGGAGGGCAGCACTTCCTGGAGATGAACACTATAAAAATGATAAAAAAGAAAGAAAACAATAAAGCCATTGTTCCTGTAATTACCCTCTGAGTGAAGATGGCATTGTTTGGCTCCGGGAACGGCTCTTCGGTGGTGACGACCATGCCTGCCGTGGTTGGAATCTCTTTGTCTCCCATATGGAAATGAGAAGAGCTTATTCTTTTTGTGGACTCGGTAGTGGGAGCCGCGTCCGTCGTAGCCACGGGGGTGACAACAGTCGATAAATTCCAGCAAAGCTGAAAGCCGTACACGGCGTCCAGAATATCCTCTCCCTGGGCGTGGTGGGGGCTGTGGCACAGGATGGAGTGTTCCCAGCGCCCCTGGAAGCCCCCCAGCCATGTGGCCAGGGCGCAGATCTTGGGGCTGCACTCCCACAGATTGCCCGAGAGGCCCACGGTGCTGAGGGACCTCAGCGAGGTCAGAATCTTGGAATCCAGCGTGGTGAGCTTATTGTTATCCATTAGGAGGGTTTTCAGGTTAGGCATAGTTTCAAAGACGGTTAGGTCGATGGCTTTGATTTCGTTCCCAGTCAAATCGAGCTTTTCCAAGGTGCTCCAGGTCCACTCCATCCCACACGTCAAGTTGCTAATTTTGTTCCACTGCAAGAAGAGCGTGTGCAGGCTGCTCAGCCGGAGGAAGTGAGCAAAATTAATCTTTGTCAGCTGGTTGTGCTCTAGGTGAAGCTCCCTCAGCTTGATTAATCCCGCAAATCCGTTGCGAGCCAAACTTCGCAAGCGGTTTGTGCTCAAATCCAGGAACTCCAGGCTACGACAGTCCCAGAACAGGCGGACCGGGATGGTCCGCAGGGAGTTGGAACGCAAGAGCAATGTCTGGAGCTTGCGAAGACCGTAGAAGAGCTCGGGGTGCAGAGAGGATAACTGATTAAAAGAGAGGTCCAAATTCTGCAGGTTAAGCAGCTGGCTAAAAGTTGTGTTTGGCAAATGAAAGATTTTGTTGGAACTTAAGACTAATTCCTTAAGTTTATACAGTCCTTGAAAAGAATCTTCTCTGACTGTAGCAATTTGATTATGATCTAAGTGAAGCCAAGTAAGTTGACTGAAGCTTGCAAATTGATCCCTCTCAAGTTCAGAAATATAATTGTGCCTCAGTGACAAACCTAGCGAGCCCTTTTCAGTGGTGTTTGGCACTGAGTGAAACCCCTGAGAGTCACAGTAAAAGAGCAGCTTCTCACAGCGACATTTTGGTGGACAAGCCATGCCCAAGGCAGGCAGCATTTTTAAAACCATACTCATTGCATATAGTGCTGCCAGCATACGAGCCCCTAATGGCCACTTGAAATGTAAGCCTGCAGAATATAATTTAGGAAAACAACAAGATAGGATAGCCTTATCAGTACACTTTGAACATCACCATGGAAGATTTCACTGCAGATAACATTGCCATGCATTTCCGACAAGCTAATTCTAAATGCAAGAAACAACTTTTACTATGAAACACACAATACTTGGATATTACACTTAGGCTGAGTCTTCAGCCCTGTTACGGAGGATTACAGTGTCACAATCGGAAAACACTTTTGTCATAAGGTTCAGGGCAGAAAGATTGGCTTTAGCACCTAACTGCTCCTTTAAAGCACAGCCGGTCATTCGTTAGACAAGGTATATAGAAACGCAGGGACTTACCCATTCTTTTGAGCACATTGGAGGTTGCATTCAGTCGTAGTTTTAGACTCAACGCCGTGAGTCTGTAAAAGGCTCTAATGTAAGATAGCCTTTGAATAATTTACTGGGCTTGGTGTCCTTTGATATCGGTGCAAAATCGAATCCACGATGCTCTCCTGGAATATTCCTTTTGAAATCGCTGCCTTGATCTCCTCTAACAGGTCTGCAATTTTTAAATCAACGCTTAATGCAAGTTTTCATCCTCGGTGGCTGCTCAGCTGTTTAATTGAAGCTCACGTTTCCTTTTTGCGCAGCTGTGGCTCCCTTTAGTCCTAACTTGTTGATGGCAGATGGGTGGCTTATTGCTGAGAGAAGCTTCTGTAGTAGCATGAGTGCATTTACTGAAAAGCTTTTCAGGGAAGCGGCACAAGAATGGATTTGCTTATGCGCTGCGACCACACAGGGCTGTATATAGGCTGACGTCACCCGGTGACGTTCCTTTTGTTTGGGTTTTCCAGAAGCTTTGCCGGTTTAAAGCGTTGTGCTGCATACTGTGATCGTTTTAAAGACCACTGATAGAGGAGGGGGTGGGAAATAAATGGACGGTAGGAGTCCTTGGTCCTCACGATAGAAGGAATAGGAGAGACTCGCTCCCCCCTCCGGCGCTGTGTGCAGAGCTGCGGGTGGAGGCGCCTCAGCGCGAGCTGCTGCCGCTCCCCTTCAACGTTGCCGGCAAAAGGAACTTTTAGGTGCTAAACATGCCCGCGTTGAATAGAGGATGCTGTTTAGCACCAGCTTTTTGTGGAGGTGAGAGGGATTTGGCAGCTCCAAGCTACGCCTGACAACTGTGGTCCCTGCGAAAGTGGCGGAGGGGGAGAGCGGTCATGTAGATGAAGGTGGCGTGTCAGAAAGTACAGCGCACAGCCCGGGAGCAAAGGAGGGGAGCGAACCTTTCGAGCCATGAGAAATTTCTGGAAGAAGCAAAGCTCGTTTTAGGGCACAGGAAAAATTTAATTGGAATCCAGCTTGACAGCATGCAGTTATGAAACTAGAAAATCTGTTTTTCCCCCCCAGCCGGTGGTTTTTGTACTTGCTTTCTCCTGGGGCCAGGAGTGCAGGAGAAGTGAGGCTGGCATTTACCGTCGGGGCTCTGAGTGCTTCCCTGCGGTCACCGCTTACGTTCTGGTGTCAGGAGCCCCTGTGAAAGGGGGGACATCACTGCCATCAGCATCTCTCTGCGGTGTGGGTCCATGACGGTTATCCCTTGTGTTTCAGAGGTGCAGGAATTAGCATTTTTGGAGGCGGTGACCCCGCGAAGCCGCGTGTGCTGTGCCAGCCAGCGTGTGCTGCGCCAGCCAGCGTGCACGGGCAGCGTGGAGGAGCAAACGTGCTGCCCTGGCTGCTGCTCTCAAAAGTTCATTGCCCTTTTATCTGGAGCAAAGTCTCCTCTGGGACAGCTGGTGCTGAAATGGAAAGGAACAGGCTCGACTTAATATTTTTAATGGTTTTAGGATTTTTGTGTGCATGTGCAGGAAAGCTTCCAGAGCAGCTGCTCTGGTCTTGGTATGGATGAGGCAGGGAGGTGTTAGCTCCCCGCTCTAAGCTCTTTTATTTTCACCTTGAGAGCTAAAGCAATAATGCAGTCAAGGCACTTGAAAATGTTTGAGGTATCGCTTACGACCCCAAAATACGGCATGAGCTGAGAGTAACAAACTTCCCGTGCTGATGGAGGAAGATGCTGAGATATGTCAGAAGAAACAAAATGACCGCTTGTGTAACTAAGCTTTGGTTCCTCAGAGGTATTATTTAAACTAAGGTGATGTGTTCTGCCTCCGCAGTCCCGGGGCAGAGCTGCACCCCTGCCTGCGGTGCCTCCTCTGCGCTGGGCAAAAGAAAGGGATGGAGAAGGTGAACTCTTCAAAAGCAAACAAAAAGAAAACCTCAAACCCACACAAAAACCAGAGCAAACCAGAAAAATGCGGGAGAGTAACTAATGATACAGCAAATTAGGAAATGCTAGATGAATTTCTTAAATTGCTCTGCCTTAGTAAATGTTTTCACATTTGCAAAGAAATGACATAAACCTATGTAAAGAGTTTGATCACGTGGAATGGTCCCTGCGCAGAAGGTGCGGAAGCGGCGCTCAGGCTTGGCTGCGGGTGCCGGCTGTCGGCTGCGCTCTGCACCCGAGACCCGCGGCTCTGCCACGGAGCAGCTCGTCTGTGCAAAATCCTGATGGGAATTTCAATAGCATTTAAATATGATAACATAACATTTACAAACAACGTTTGAAGGGTGTCATTAATAAAATTACACAGGCTATAGGGTCAAGTGTTACTCCTCTCCTGTGCTGCCTACTTCTGCTGTTACCAAGAGGCTGAATTTATGTATCTTTTGGAAACATTTTGCTTTTTGCATCAGTATCTGTTGGTAGGTTCCTCCCACATTAAAATTGTGTAATTTGGCACAGAGTTAATGTTCAAACACGGTGAGTTGCTTCCTTTCGAAAGCTCTGCCTTCTTTGGCCCATAACCAAACAAGGGCTATTTAGCACCTTGCCAGCACGTTTCCTGTTTGGGAAACTGTTAACGTGAACTTTACGGGCGCTTTTCTTAGCGAAACATGTTTTTATGTGCGCTTGTCACAAAATAATAGATATTACCAAAAGCTTAAGTCTGGCACTCTGTGGTAATATTCGTGTTTTTCTTTGGGAGCTGCCTGGGGTGTCAAGGTGTCACAGGCTGGGGATAAACCCCAGCTGCCCACAAAACTCCACGGTGGCATTTCTACCGAGACCGAAAGTCCACTTGCATGCCGAGGAAAACCACGTACGAGTGCCATCTGGGGACTTGTGCCAGAACGGGAGCTTCGGAGCAGCGGCCCAAGTCGTCACGTGCGGCACGGAGAGGGAAGCTGGCGTGTCTGCCTCGGGAAGGAGCTTTGCTGGGACCAAACGATCCTCCTGGGGGCTTCTCCCTTACCCCGCTCCTCGAGCAGCAACAGAACTGGTTTTCCTGCTAAGTGCACATGCTGAAAAAGTAGAATTGCACCCCGAGGCTAACGTTGTCATTTAGTTAGGCTGACATCTTGTGGAAGCCTTCCTAGTGGATTAAGAACAACAAATAAGCTAATTTTATTTGATGTAGATGGGGGCTGCGTGACTTTGTGGTGCTGCGGAGCTGGAGGATGGCGTTGCGGTGAGGCTGGGGCACCGGGATCTGCGGCCCTGTGCGCGGCACCAGGCGCACACCCAGCTCACCCTTCTGCCCGGAGAAACGGTCGCTGGATGGCAGCCTGCTGGGGATTGTGGGGACGTTGCATAGAATCATTTGCTGATTTTTTTTCCTAGAAGATAGCCTTGGTGCTGGGTCAATAAGGCTGTGAGGCAGAGGAGATGAGCACAGACATGTGGCTGTAGTGTTGCCAGCTGTCCCCTCTCCATTGGTGCCACCACGCTGCAACCCAGCGCTGAGGAGGGACGTTGGGGTGGGCACAGGATGGGGAACCCAGGTGTCTTTATGCCCATTCAGGTTCTGGCTGAATGCTAGGTGATGCCATGCAGCCTCTGTGCTTTGATGTAGAAGGTTCAGATGGGACATCAGGAAACATTTCCCCAAAGGGCTGTTGCGCATTGGAACAGGCTGCCCAGGGCAGTGCTGGAGTCACAGAATGACAGAATGTAAGGGATTGGAAGGGCCTGGGAAAGCTCATCCAGTGCAATCCCCCCGGAGCAGGAACACCCAGCTGAGGTTCCACAGGAAGGTGTCCAGGCGGGTTTGAATGTCTGCAGAGAAGGAGACTCCACAACCTCCCTGGGCAGCCTGGGCCAGGCTCTGCCACCCTCACCGGGAACAAGCTTCTTCTCATATTGAAGTGGAACCTCCTGTGTTCCAGTTTGCACCCATTGCCCCTTGTCCTGTCACTGGTTGTCACCGAGAAGAGCCTGGCTCCATCCTCCTGACACTGCCCCTTTCCATATTGATCCCCATGAATGAGTCCCCCCTCAGTCTCCTCCAGCTCCAGAGCCCCAGCTCCCTCAGCCTTTCCTCACACGGGAGATGCTCCACTCCCTTCAGCATCTTGGTGACTCTCACCATCCCTGAAGGGGTTGAACAGATGGAGACGAGGTTCCCAGGGACATGAGGTAGTGCCACAGTGCTTTAACGGTTGAACTTGATGGTCTTACGGGTCTTCCAACCAAAATGGTTTCATGACTCACCACGGGAGACTCCTTCCTGCAAAAAACCAGCATGTAGTCCTGCTTCCTCAACCATCAGACCCCAGATATAAACCCACCACCGAAACACGTGTCGCACTTCGTGGCTTCCCCTTCTGGTCCTGAGTCAGCACTGTGATATCTGGGGTTGGTTTGCAGCCCTTGTGTCACGGTGCTGAAGGGGTATAGGTGGTTGCCCTTTGTAGATTAGGTGAGGGGTCAAGGCAAAAATGAAGCGTGTGACAAACGGGATCTGAGCGCCGATGTCCTGGCTCCTGGTGCAGCGTGGGCAGGCAGCGGCACGCGGGCCTGCAGCCGCCTTTGCTGCCCGCCCGAGGAGGGTGTGCCAAACGCTCAAACGCTCGTTGGTCGCTTGTTAAATCACCGCCGTTAACCACCATTACTGCCTGTTGTACAAACAGCTCAGGAGACATTCACGGATTACTTGGAGATGAAACCTCTCTGTGAACCATCCTTTTGAATCAGTTGTGTGGTGGGTGGCTGGCAGGCCAGCGGTGGCACATCTGGCTCACATCTGGGTGCTGATGTGGGGAGGGGGGTGCTGCCAGGCGGGAGGCACCGGTTGGTTTAACTTGAGCTGATACTGAACCACTGAGGTTAACATTGAGTTTTGATATTTAGCTATAGAAGTGTGGCTTTGAGTAACTCATTGTGATATTTGTGCTGTTGGTACTGGTGGCTTTAGGGTAGCATTCATGCACCACCCGGCTCTGGTACCTTTAGAAATCTCTTGGGATGACGTTTTCACATCAGTAGCTGTAGGAAGAGCTTGGTTCAGGATTTGGTTTTAACTCAGATGGCAGGCCAACAAAGGAAATGCATTGTGACAGAGGTGGTGATTCCACTTGCCTCCCTGTATACAAATCCCCTTTCTTTGCTTTAAAGCGATTAAAGCCGAACCTTAGTGGGGATATTTGTGTGAGCTGGAGCAGCAGGGATGCGACAGCGGCTGCTTGTGCTGCTTTCCAAGCAGGGCAGTGAGGATGGTGGAAGAGCAGAGATTATGGAGAGTGGGGGAAATGAGCAATTTTTAACACCAATTCTAGCCTCTTTGATAAAGATCTGATTTAATTTAAAGTAAATTTGCACTGTGGCTATATTTATTATCCTTAATACTGGACAGAGCTGTGGTATCTTACTGTGAAATGACTGACATGGTCAACATGACCCTATTAAATCTACTGAATTATTAGCTACTCGCTGACTGCAGAGCAGAGTTCTGTGCTGAACATCTACCAATCCTATTAGTAATCTGAATATTTGGGCTTCGCTACCATGAGTCCTCCTAATCCTGTGGATTAGAGAAGCTGATAGCTGGGATGCATTGTGCTGCCGGGTCATTAACTGGCTCATTTTTTTAATAGTAAGGGTAATTGGTTACCAGGACAAATTACCCAGAGGTGGTAGATGGTCACTAAGAGCCTTTAAAACACGATTTATTACTTGAAAGAGAGAGAGAGCTCAAACAGGACTTGTTGAGCTGCCGAGTGGAACCAGTGGGTGGAATTCCTGGGTGTGTGGGAGCCCGGACCAGGCGACTGTTGTGCTCAAGGGTGAGCTTTGGTGTGTCCACGTGCCCAGCTGCAGACTGCCCGCTCTTCGTGTGCTCCAGCCACCACAGTCCCGCTATCTCCCACACTTAGTGGTTTATGTTTCATCTTATGCAAAAAAAGGTAAAGAAAGTTCGGGTGGGGAAAATGTGACATCCTTGGGTCAGGGCCAGGACCTTAACTCGAACTGGCTGTGCTCGTTTAAGATGTCATTGACAACAGGGTCTCTGTAGCCAGAGGTGTGAGTGTCCGTCGTGGCTGTCCCATCCTGCCCCAGCCCTAACGAAGGAGCCAGCTCAGTAACTGGATGTGCTGAACTGTTAAATTACCGCAGCTAAATTAACAGGGCGTTTTATGTTGCAGCCTTCAGAAGGAAATTCTGTTAATACTTTTGATGAGCTTCTGCACTGAAATTTCTGAATGCCAACAAAGTGGAAATAAAATGGAGCTGCCTTGCTAAATCCTAATGGGTTTGGATTATACAACTCTTTCTGTGCGAGTACGTGGTGTGGCTTGATAAGAGTGGATCAACAGGATGAAATTGGTGCCGCTCAGACTCTAATGTATGCACTGCCTGCTTTTTGGGGCATTTCACGCAGGAGCGGCTGTGGTCTGGTCTCATGAACCAAGTGTCCATTAGCGGAAAGCATCTCTTGATTTCCTTCTCATCTAAAAGGCGGCTGGTCCTTGTGCGCTGGGGCTGTTCTGGGCTGTGACAGCGGGGACAGCAAAGTGGAAGCGATGGGTGAGCTTGCTCCTAAAGTGCGCTCCTGCGTCGTGGCTGAACGGGAACGCAGGGGCACCTGGGGAGGAGTAAAACCACGCTGCTTGGAACAGCTGAATGTTGGTCTTTCTGCATAGTAGATGAGCATATATCTTAGATCCAAAGGTACTCCTGGAAAAAAGCACCCGTGTGTACAGCAGGGTCGGTAAAATGGTCACGCTGCAGTAGGTACAATGGCGTGACAGCGTCGGAGAGTGCAGGTGGCTGCACCTGCAGGTTGATGTCTCGGTTTTATGTCTTTTAGTTGATGCAGTGCCTGGCATCAGAATTTTGGGAGAGCACCCGCTGCCACTGCACCCCGAGCTGGGCCTGGGACACAGCGATCGCCTTCAGTGGGTGCTGAACAGGGTGGGGCTTCTCACCCTGACACCGTTCTGGTTTTCACACCCACCAAGCGTGGGAACGGCAAACTGGTCAATAAATAAGTAGCATTAATCTTCGCTTTATTTGGAGACTTCAGCTTTGATTTGGGAAGGTGGAGTGAAGAACGGGCCGACGGCAGCGCTGCCCATAGGCACAGCCAGCTCCTGGGTTTAATTCTGGTCACTCTTCAGTTACCCTTTGTGATGAGAATCAAATGGCTTGATCAGGGAGGTGACAAATCTTCGATAATTCATTAAACTAGAGTGACATTACAACATCCCAGTTTTTTCCTCCCAATTCTGTTTAATTCTTATTTGTGCCGTAGTGCGGACTCTGCATTTTAGATCCACGGCTGCCCATCCAAGTGTTGAACAGCAGCCTGTCACCTGGAGGATTGATAACTGGCAAACCCTCGCTTTAGTGCCGCTAAACGGTTTCTCTTCGCAACAGGATAATGATATTCATTGTGGCTTAGAACTTCAGAAATTGGATTGCGGTTGCATAAAGTGTGGTTCAAACCTCCAAATAAGCTATATTATACAAAAAACTCCCAGCAAACCCAGACCACCGCCGTTGTTTGATCTAACACTTCCAATCTGATAGAAATTAGGGTATTTTTGACCCGGCGTCTGCTTAAAAAGCAAGAGGCTGCTGCTGTTCCTGGCCCCTTGCCTTCTGTTTAACAACAGGGCTAACGGGAAATTTGCTGTGTTGAACGGTGGTGGGATCCAGGTCTTGGTGGGTGGGCCTTGGGTACTCACTTGCAACACTGGATTTCACCCCTGACAAATGTTTTCTAAGGATTTTACCTCTAAGATAATGGATTTTTGGCTTTGGAGGGTTGAAGCGGGTTGTTCTGGACTCCGGGCGGTGGTTGAGCTGGACATCCAGAACTCAGAGGTTGAACGTGGTCTGCGGGTGATAGGGAGCAGAAAGACGTCTGGATTTATGAGACCACCTTTTTCTCTGGAAGAAAGTTGAAGGGTGTTAAGGGTAAAATCTGAGATGTCAGATGTTCCTGTGGTGGCCAGGCCAGCCGGGAGGAGAGTGCTTTAGCAGGGAAGGGACACTGCTAGTGTGCAAAGTCGCAAAATAACAAAGGAGCTGACATTGCACATGAAATGAATAATACTGGTTTTACTTTGAGACCCTGAGTACCCGTTTACCTCTTTGTTTCTTGTTTTGCAGGCTGGACGCAAAGAAAGAAGTGATGCACTCAACTCTGCCATTGATAAAATGACCAAAAAGACCCGAGACCTGCGTAGACAGGTAATGAATGTATGAAGTTGATATTTGTGGAGACAAATGAGTGTGTTTAGCGGATGAAAAGCGAGAAGCTTCCAGTGCCTGGGTCCCAGGGAAACATGGGCTGGAAATGTAATCCCTGCTAAGTGTATAATAAACATGTTGGATTCTTAATCATCCTTGTGACAGAGAGACTTTGAAAAACCCAACAAACCAACAAGTCACCTCACATTTGCTGGGTTTTGAACACAATCAGATATGGTTTATAATTGTTCTGGTGTTCATCTCGGAGAGCACATTTTCTTTGAGGACTCTATGTGACATCCATCTTTTGCCCATTTGGTTTTTAAAGCAAGATATTCCCCTTTTCAAGTAAATGTGAATATGGATCAAGTTTGAACAATAATTGTATTCCGTTAGAAAATAACGAAGTTAAATCAGCATGTTGTTTAATCAGCTGGGGGAAAGCGGCAAATTTGCTCAGACAAAACCAGTATGAGCTGCTAAATCAATATTCGTCGCCAAACTGGTGACTTGCACTTATGTAACTAATCCAGTTTTTTTAAAGAGATTTAATTTAAATAGAAGGAAAAAGTGTATAGATGAGACTGAGTGCAGGGAGAGCCTTGACCACACAAAGAAAGAACAGCGACAAAAGTCCTTCAGGTTGATGTATTAATATGGTAAAAAGAAAAGCAGTAGTGGGATACTACTGGAAAATATCCCATTCTTTGATTTTTGTTTTAGCTCCGCAAAGCTGTCATGGACCACGTATCAGACTCTTTTCTGGAAACAAATGTTCCGCTTTTAGTCTTGATTGAAGCTGCCAAGAATGGGAACGAGAAAGAAGTTAAAGAATATGCCCAGGTTTTCCGTGAACACGCCAACAAATTGATTGAGGTAAGGTGGTGCAAATTAAAATGAAATTATCACTAGGTAAACTGGGACAAGCCTGGGCAAAGCAGATTTTGGCAGTCTGTTGAAACAAAGAGCAGATTCTGTAACAAATTTGCTTTTAAAATTTCATTTGCATGAATTTAAATACAACTCAATTTAGTATTAAATAATTAAAAACATAAGCTTATCAAAAAGCAGTGGCTACTGTTATATAGCCCGTGTAGATTTAGATATGATACAATGTGAATATATGACGCTGTTCCCCTTGCTGGATGCGGTGACTGGAGATGGTGACCTGGACTAAGGAAGGCCGTGGGCCGGGACTGTCCTGCTCTACAGTCTGATCTCTTGCTTGAAGTCTGGAGGTTTTTTCTTTGCAGTAAAATACCAGCGGCTATAAACAGACCTGCTATGTGAATACTTTTAGAATGCAAACCTGCTTGTGCGTGTGTAAAGAGCAAACAACGGACAAACGGAAGACTCCGGTAACAGCACAGCCCGTCCCTGCCTCCGTTGTGTAACTAAACCCCAAAGGCTCGCAGCCTTTTCTGCAGAGTGAAGTTAATCTGGGGGAAGGTCAGCCTAAATCCGACTGACCCATCTGAGCTAAAACGCATTGAAGATTAAATGTGCTATTAAATGTGGTAGTTTTCCAACAGGTAGCGCAGTTCCGAAGAGCAGCGTGGGTTCATGCCCCGTATCCACGGCTGCGTCTCGGTAACCTCGTCCTCCTGCCGCTGCTTTGGCGTGCGAGTCCTGTGCCCGCTGCTGCTGAATGCCAAGGAGCAAACGTCTGCAGGGGTCGTGGAGGAGCGTGCCACTAGGAATCAACCTCAAAAACTCCTCCTGTGCACTTGGAGGCAATCCGCTGGCTCCTGTGCTTGACCTCAGCGGCTGCCGGGAGCAGACGCGGGCCGGTTAATGTATTTCTGCTCTCTCGGTATCGCTGCGTTTGATAATTGAGTCCGTGTGTCTCTGGGCTTGTTGGGAATACTTTCAACACAACTTGACAGTTTTAAATTACTCGAGAGGAAGACTTATCAAACATCAGGAAAAGGAGTTTCTGACTCTCATTCAATATGTTTTTCTCACTTTTTTTAAAGCCTTAGGGGCTCTGAGCTTGGTGCACAAGTGCCCCGTAGTCTGCGGTATGTCGGGCTAGACCGGCTCTTCCGAATCGCTGTTCAAGCAACGAAAATCTTTGATTCTTTTAGTGTATCCATTCTTCACTTCTGGCCTGCTGCGTTTTAGTGTGAGTGCCATCTTCTTATAGTTTCAAAGCTATTTTATTCTAAATTTTAAGTGAGCAACACTGACAAAACAGCAGGTGGAAGACAGTGTTGCTGTGCCCCCACCTCGGGACCAGGATACGGCCATGCCCCGTGCAGTGGTGGCAACACTGTGGACCTGGTTTGGTGTAAAGCTCCCCTTCTTCGTTGTTGCAAGCCTAATTTGTCTAGAACATTATATTTAGGGCTTGTTTACAGGAGAAGTTGACTGACCTAACAACAACAGTGCCTATTCTGCCGTAGCTCTGCCCACCTCTTCAGTGGCTGTGCGGTGTCCATGCCTGGAGTTCATTGGCTTAATTATGAAGGAGTAATTGCACTTCCCTCCTGCCCTCCCTGCGAGGTGAGCCCGTGTTCCCGCTCCTGCAGCGCTCGTGTGCCGGCTGAGAAGCGAGGGCTGGCTGTCCCCACGGGCACGGCAGAGTGCTTGTCACCGACCTCACCTTGTGTGCAAAATGCCAAGCCGCAAATGAGTTTTACAGAACCGCTATTCAGCCAAACAGCCTTTCTGTCAAGAAAGTCTGTTCCCCTGAAAGTATGCATTGAACAATATTTCTGACTCGCATCAAAAGGTTCTGCTAAAATCATATGCTGCCGCAACAACTTTGGGAAGGCTTACTTCTTGCTTTTGCTGTCTAAAATGTAACTCTAACTGTAGAGCAGCATGATCTAAATGGCTTTATAAAAACCTCATCAATGAATGCAGATGGATTAATATATACGTTAAGCTTCGGCAGAATGGGAATAGTGCTCCTGCAGAGCCCTGGTCTCACGGGGACAGAGCCGCTGCGGGGCCGTGTGCCGTGTCGCGTTTCCTGTGGAGGAACACAGGCCGAGGTGGTTTGCACTGACAGTCTTGGGGGTCTCCGCCAGAATGGAGAAGGATGTTTGCAAGTTCCCTTATGATTCTGCTCTCGAGCAGAAAACCTGACTGCAGGTATCTGGAGAAACAATAAAAGGTTGTGTAAGAGCAGAACAGCAGTGGTGAGATGAGCGGTGATTGCTTCCAGCCCATTGCAGTGCAGGGTGAATGTGGCGGGGAGTTTATCGTAACTGCCCTTGGAATTGCTGCTGAGTGACTCGAGGTATCAAATGTGACAAAACAGCTGTAGCGCAGAGCGGAGCTGTGTCGTGTATCACACACAGGATGCCTTAGATGTGGAGGAGAACGTGTCCTTTCCTTTAATGTGAAATGATGGGAAGACGCGCGCGTAAGAGAGCTGCTGTGCTCCGGGGAACGCAGGAGATTCCCGGCTGAATGAGGGAGAAGTTTCACGCCTTGGGTTGAGTCGCCCTCTGTCCTGTGACCTGGAGGAGTCAGTGCTGCCCTCCTGCTGAACCAGGCACTAGAGGGGACTGGGATATATGTAGATATATAGATCTACATATACACACCGAACTCTTGCAGGTGTTGGCCAGCCAGGAGGAGCAGCGGTGCTGGGCCTGGCTTAGCACGGCAGGTCTTGCTCCTGCAGTGCGCAGGGGTTTATGGGCCCTCCCAGAAGCCGTAAAGAGATGCGAGCGCGTGATTTGGGTAACTTTATTTTGAAATTTTCCCTTCTTGGGAGCAGAACACTCTCTGCTTTGTGGTTCCAAAAGTCCAGGCAGCCAGATTTGACCAAAAGGTTCAATACACACAGGAATCTGATTAACCTGCTGGATCTGTGTGTTCTAGAGACCTCACCAAAGCCGTGTCCCAAGGGGGTTCCAGCTTGTTCATTCCTCACATAGTAAAATACCAACCCCCTTATCCTGTCTTTTGAAAATGGAGTAACGGTAAGAATAGTAAAATGAGACTTGTCTCTGTTGAATAATACGCTTCAAAGATAGCTTTTGAAATTGCTCTGTGCTAACAGTCCATTAACTAACTAGCGCTCTGCCTGAATTGTGCTAAAGGAGTTTAATTCAGGAATTGAGAAGCCAATTTAAATGCAGCACATGAGAATAACAGGAAAAACAGCATTTGGGGAACCAGTGGAAGAAAAAGTTAAATTCACTTGTGCACTATGAAAATCTCCCTCATTTACAGACTGGAAAGTACTGGTTTGCGTCCCAGTGGTTTTTACACTGCTGGGCCCTCCAACCTGCGCCTCTGCTCCGGAGGAAAGATGGCTTGGCCTTGGTGTCTGCAGATCCAATGTCCCTCCTAGAAAAGCTCAGCTGTCCCGCAGCTCGCTGCTCATTTCTACTGCCGCACAATAATTTTTGACTATTTAACACTAAATGGAATTGTCTTTGTTGGGCCCGGTCGTTGCTGTGTGCTCGTGCACAACCGCCCGCAGCCGCACTGCTGGACCGAAGGGAAAAATCCCCCAGTGGTAAGAAGAACCTTTTGCGACGCTACTGAATACTTTAGAAAAACAAAAGTTAGGTTGTCAATTTGTCTTACACTATGTGGTTTTAATGGAGAAGTTTTTCAGAGCTGAAGAACCAGAGTAGTTAAAAGGTGGGTGAGCACAGAGTCCAGGTTAAAATGTTCTAGTAGCTGTTTGCTTGCTGAAGAATATTTTGGAAAGGGAGAGTTTGTAATTCCTTAAAAACAATGAATAATCTTATTCTGGAACCCAGTACCCATGGGTCAGATGTTTTTCTCAGCTTAAATGTTATTTGTAAGTCTCTTTCTCAGAGGAGCTTTGGTAAGACCAGAGAGGCGAAAGCTCTCAGTGAGATTTCATAAACATCCATTTTTTCCCCAATTGCTTTAATTTATCTGAAAAGACTGCTCTGTGCCTCTTTTAATGCACTGGGTTGGATCTTGCATATGGAGAGATGATTTTCTCATCTTCAGTGAAACAGATGCAGGCTGCAGATTTATTTGCTTGGCTAGAATCACATTTGGGCGCTCGCGGCTCCAGGAGCTGTGTGTCTGACATTTCCCCTCTGCCGCCCTCGCTGCCCAGCCCCTGGCCTAGGGAAACGCTTCGGACCTCCCTCTAAAAACACCGCTTTCTGAAAGCCCAAAGCCTTGCAACATCTTGATTGCAGTTTAGCCTGATTTGCCCGTACTTGTGGCCTGTGTGTTGTTCGTATCTAGCAGCTGCACGTTTTCACATGTGACAGGCTTCTAAAAAATCCAAAGTGGGTAAAACATAGTGGAGTTGAAAACAATAGCTTGCTTTTGGGCTCACAAGGTCACGCTTTGTGTCCATCAGCCACATGATTTCCAGTTATTAAATGAGCATCTTTGGAGGTGGGAATAGACTGGTTTGCTCACTCTTTAAATATTCTTTCTTTGCAAGGTTGTCTTTTCCATGCTTTTATTTTGAAGGTCCTTGTGTATTGGGAGGGAATTGGCCTGGTGCTATGGCCAGGAGAGAAGCAGGGTTAGTTCAGCCCCAGGCTCATTTCCCATCTGAACATGGAGAGCAAAACGGCTCTTCCAAAGAACGAGCACGCTTGCGGTGATTTGTCTATAGATAACCTTAGCAGCAGGTTAAAATGGCCAGTGTAGCTCATAATGTGCCCTCTAAAATCTGATGCTCTCCAAGAACCGATGCTCTTTCTGTGGAAGTTCATTTTATTAGTCAACTAATTCATAAATAAATTCAGTTCTACTCGTCGAACATGCTTTCCTCACATTCATAATGAGTAAAGTAGGAAAACCTCAGCAGAAAAAATTCTTCCGTTTTCCAGCAAAACTGGATATACAAATTTAATACATCATACATAAGTAAAGGCAAGTGACCTTTTAATAGGATAACTTTTGTTCATGTAAGGGTTTTTTTTTGAGGCCAGTCTTCTACTGCTACACCAAATTATGTATGAAGGGGTGCATAGAATGCTGCTAGAGATTAAAAATCATGTTGGAAGAGGAATAAGAGACCTCCGGATAATCTCTCTGTCCAGATTGCATTGCAGGGACATGGGGAGCAGCAAGGCAGGCAGTGACCTGGCAGCAAAGGGGTGGGAGCGCTGGAGTGACTGCAGGTGGGTTTGGACCCTGCCCTATCTGGACATTGAGCGGGAGTCCAGAGACATTCTGCTCTTTGAAAATCACCCCGGTTCTTAGAGCTGCTCCTCCGTGGAGGGGATGCGTCTCTGCCGTACCTTTTCCACAGGGGGAGCCATGATGTTGGATGATGATTGAGAGTGTGGGACGTGGGCCAAGGGAGATGTGAAGGGTTTAGAAGTGGGAGGTGAATGGGGTCTAGGGTTTGGAAAACAATGTTAATGTCCTTCTGCCCCTCTAGGAACAGCCCTGTGTTTAGTCTGATCCGTTTTCCTTTGGAAACAGAAATATTTGGGGAAGGGGAGATCTGTAAAAGCGGTTGGGAAGTATTAGTATAAGCAGAGTGGAGTGGAGGTGCTGTTGACGTGGTGTGTTCAGAGGCAGGTAAGAAGTCAGAGAGTCTTGGCCTATTTTCCATCTATTTTGGTCCTAATTCCAATAGCATTTTTAAATAGCTCTTTTGGGTACAGCTGTGGCATAAATGTTTTAATTCTTGATATGTAACTAAAAGCCTCAGTGCACGTCTAGATTTTCATCATCTTAGTCGTTAGCAATATTGAAGTCATGTAGCGTCATCAAGGAGTTGCCTGACATCTGTGGAGAGCTTCTTCCTCTTAGTATTTTGTCAACTTCTTCAAGAGCATAATGTAATTAAAATTGCCATTAAACTTGCCGTGAAGAGTTTTCTGAGTTACCGAAAACTGGTCTGAACAGCTAAGAGGAGGCACCAAGTTGGGAGCCTTGAGTAGGAGCGTAATGCTCTGAGGGATGAGCAAAATGAGGGAAGGAAGAATGATGGTTTCCACTTGGAGAAACATAGATGCTTTCCTGAATAAGGGTAACTATTCAGGAATTATCCAGGTATCACTTCTAGAAACACTTGTATTTAAAGAAAACCATTTGTGTTGCTAAGAAGCACCTAAGATGAGGATTCGCTCTGGAAGCTTTAGCTTAAGATCAGCTCCATGTTGCATACCGGCGCTGTGATTTCTGTGCTGGTAGCTCGGATCGACTTGTGTAACTAATGTGTTTTGCGCTTATAACAACATTTTCTCACTTTAGCTTGTTTGTCTGAGGCAGCAATAGTTCCCGTGCCAGCAGTCACATCTGCTGCTCCAGCTGCGGCTGCGGGGGGCACGGTGCCCGCGGCGCACACTGCGGCTCCTTCACAGCTCCGCCGGCAGCCCCAGAGAACACAGCCTGGAAATGAAGGTGTGTGTTTTATGCTAGAGACGTGTTAGTTCCCTCCGAATATCTCTTCCCCCTCTTTGATTGAAAAACGTTGCTGTTGGCAAGAGAGAAGCGCTCTCCCTTCTACGCTTGCTTCTCCGTAAACGAAGCCCGCGTCCGTTTGTCGTGATGCACAAACTCTGGCTTTGCCCAACTGCATGAAAAGTGTCCCTTTATGGAACCTGGACAAGACGCGGGGTTGCGCTGTTGGAGAAGGACCTTTCCTGCGGGAATGGAGGAGCTGAGCAGAGCTCTTGCGGGACAGCGACACCGAGAACGGCACCAGGGAACTGGGGAGGAGCTGGAGACAGCTCGTTTAGCTTGAGAGCTGAATGCAAAGCTTAACCAGATTTTAGACGCACAAACACAACTTAAAAGGTGCAGGTTTTGAGATCTGATCCCAAAAGAAAGGTGGTTACCCATGAAAAGATGAGGCAATTTCCTCGTATTATAGGGAGCAGAAAATACGCAATATATTGTCTCTGCTCCCCTTCCTCTTTCAGTCGACTGCCAGCCTGTTGAAATAAAAACCCTGAAACCCCCATTTCTTATTGTCTAAAACTTTCTGAATAAAAAGTGCAAACATTTTGCTTACCAGCTTTGTTCTATCTAGCTGAAATTTCTTCTCCATGTGTTTATAACCAGGCTTGAAATTAAAATTGCTCTCATCTTCTGTGTGAAGTTGCAGAGCTCTGGAAACAGTGGTTATCTCAATTTTAGTCCATTGTTCCCCCCAGTGCTTTACGTCTGGAGTTTTTCCGCATTCAGCTTGTTTTATTTAAAGACTTCAACTATTTTAAGTTAATACATTGAGATTTCATTGTGCACAACGAGCTCTCACAAGGTGCCTTCTGTGGAGCTGCATCCCATCGCAGCTTCTGGAGTTGAGTAAAACCCCAAAGCTGCCAGCGCGAGTCCCGGTGCCACCCTCCCAGCTCCCTCTGCATGCTGACTGAAGCCCTTGATGCTGCTGGGTATAGTTCAGAATTCACTGTGCCTCTGCTGAAGCAGAGAGTTTATGGGATGGCAGTGAGGATGCGGAGCTCTCTCATGTGGTGCTGTTAAAACTGGATGCGAAAATGCTCACGTTTGTCTTGACTATTGACCGTAGTGTGCAAGTTAATTAATAAATGTATGGACTCGCTGAATAAGAAAAACCATTCTGAGAAGGATGGAAATTACATAATTGACGCGTCACTCTGAGAGTCCTCAGTTACCACTTAGTTTTGCCAGAACAGTTGTGTCTGCAGATAAATTAATGTCCTGGGCTGGGACTGTCCGGAAGCGGATCTGGGCTGTTTTCTTGATACGGGGGAGGAAGAAATGACGTGTGCTGTATTTGAATTTTGTAAGAATATCAGATACACTTTCTGTAGCGAGTCCTCAAGAGGCAAATGTTGAATGGCTGCCTGTCCATTCTTTTCTTTTGCCTTTCAAAATGAATGATTTTAAGCCACTTAAAAGTGTGAATTTGCGTTCCTGGAGAAATTGTAACATGAAAAGCAAAAAACAGAACAAGAAGCTGAAGTTTTGAAGTTTAATCAGAACTGAAAATGCCAAGAGCACCTTTGAAAAGCCTTGTTTCCCTCTTGTTGGAATCCCAAAGCATCTGTGTATAAATGAGGGTGGCTTTGTTATTTTTGCACTAGAGTTGGTGAGCATCGGTTGGGAGAGGATACTGGTTGGTGTTTTTCAATACAGAGACCGTCTGAAAACTCGTACTTCTATTTTTACATCCGTGGTTTTAAATGAAAGTCATCAGGCTTTTAGAATTGCAGTAGTGTTTGTTCATCTCCTGCATAGCAATCATACAGTCCTTACTTACAGCAGCACGGTGTGGCAGAGGCAACTCTATTTTAAATTATGCAACAATAAACACATTACAGAGCTGCTGGATGCTCGCGTTTGGGAGGCTTTGCGTATGGGCAAAACAAGGAGCACAATCTCCATGGTGCTCCTCTGAAGTCAATCCAGGTGCGCGAAGCAAAAATGTTAATGCAAACTTCCAGTGCCAGCCTTTGAAATCCTTGAAAAAGGAGATTTAATGTGTCAGAGATTGTAGCTCCTTGCTCTTGGGTTTTTTTGGCTCTTATTGAAAAAGCAATTTGTCAATCTTTTATTAATAATGAGCGGTTCCATGTCAGGTAACCCTTCCACCTCAGCCGGGATGTGAGTGCAAGAGAAAGTTGAGCAAGTACAACACTGACGATGATTTTCAAGAGTGTAATTTAAGCAGCTTATTGATGACCCCGGGCTGGTGTAGCTGAGGCTGCTGCAGTTCTGACCGGCTGGAAGATGCAGCTCCTTAGTCCTTATCGGAACGGATTTCAAGGTTAAAAAAAAAATAAAAGTCAGAAATGTGTTTGGGGTGCAGAAGGTGAGAACTGCCTGTTGTGAGAGCAGGCGGTGGCCACAGCAGCTGCACTGCAAACACATTGACACACGGTCATGATGGAGGCAAAAACCGCTTCAGAAATGTCCAGATTTTTCCTGATATAAAATTAGTACATTCTGCACAATCAAAATAACTAGAATTTGATGGTCCAATATTTTTTAGTTCCATTGGAATGATACCTATTGCTAATATCGTGTTCCCAGTTGTCTGTGCGCACTGGAGCATCCCTGTCCCCTCCACGGCTCCTCGCATCCCTGGGCTCCGGCTCCTCTCTACCTGAGTTTCAAACCCTGAGCGGCCGGTGACACTCACGTCCCAGATGGGTTTGTCCAGCTGGGGGGTTGACTTGGCACCAGCTCCTCAGCTCGGTGTGGAGAAAGGGTTGTGTCTGGGCACTTTAGTCAGCTCGTTCATCTCAACATTGGCAGCTGCTTCGGGTCTGTCCCCCTTTGGGATGCGTGGAGCCATCTCTGGGACGCCGCTGTCTGCTCAGAAGCAGCAAAAAGACGCTTTTGAATTGGTGTGTCGGCGCTTCCAGGTCTCTGAACTGCGTCCCTCATTACTCTGATCTGTCTCCATTCCCTATGTATTTTTAACTTTTTTCCAGAGATGGCTTGTTACGGCTGATTGCATTATTTGTGATTTTTTTGGTTGCCTTTGATGCCTGTGCCAGTAGTGCTCATGTAAAGGGGCTTGATGATATTGAATGGTAAGAATGAACAAATGCAGCGGGAATTCAATTGCTATTTTGCTCTCGAGCACAAGTGTTCTTTCTAAATCAAGTCTGACCACTTACTGTGTCAGTCAGCTGCATTGTTGGAGACACGGAGAAACTTATTTCATTTACATTTGATTTAGGGGGAATTTTTGTTTGCTTGTGGTGCTCTATTTTATTTGGCAGTTTTAGAAATGCATTATTTCCAAGTGCTCTGCATGATTTGAAATGAATTTGGCCATAGTCGATCTTCATCTTGGCTGCAAAATCCTATGTAAAATGTAGACCTATCAAATTCTGGCCAGCAGCACCCTGTCTCTCTACAGACAGGGAGTGTGAAGTTACTCGTCAGGTGTCACACAGCCGTTATTAATGATGGCTTCTTTCAGATACCTTTAAAATTACATTTCTTAATTATACCGCCATCTGCCTCAGCTAGTACATGCAACTTTAGAATTCACGCTGTAGAGCACCTGATAATTAATGACAACTTCAGATGCTTCATTGTTAAGTCACTTACAGCTTGATTAATTAGTCGACATAGCTCTTCTTAAATTTCACGTTTTAGAAGCCAGTGTTTTGCAGTGGTTTGACAGAGGCTTCCCTGGTGCAGTAACCTCTGGGAGTTGGGGGCCGTGCTCCCAGCTCCCCCCTCGCCCTGCCCATAGTTTGCTGAGGAGGTTGTGAGCGGGCCCGGCAGAGCGAGGAGCCCCCCCGAGCACGGAGCTGCCGTCGGCCAGCGCTGGGCTGGACCTTGAGCTCTGCAGAGGACGGGATGCGGCGGCCAGCGCCGGGATTGCGTGAACCCGCCAAAGCCCCTCGGTGCGCAGCACGCGCGCTCCTTTCATGGGCGCTGGCAGGCGGGCCGGCGCTTCCCAGCGCAGAATTGCCAGCAGCGAGGGATTCGGAAGAAAAATGACTGCTCAAAAATGACTGTGCAAAAGCAAAATTTCATCATGCCATGGCGGGGAACACTTGATGATGAACTTCTTTGCCTTTCTGTATTCAGACAGAGCGGGGTTTCTGTGTGCTTGATTCATCACACTTGGCTTGAGAGAGAACACAACATCTCCAGATACCGGAGAGGCTGATTCTGTAGTGCTTCAATGTCGCTTTTATTCAGCCCCATCTCAATAGCGCTTTGTGCTCTTCTCACTCCTAGAGATTGTAACCACTGCTGCGGGGGCAGCAGCCACCTGGAAATACGGACCATAAAAAATATCGGCAAACTGGTGCTTCTCAAAAATATGACCTGTGCTTAAAACAACGGCAAAATCTTTATTTGACTTCTAAATCACGGCATCTTATTGCCTTTTGATATTTTCTGAGTCTCTAAATGAACGCAGAATATACTACAGCTTGATGGGAACTAGGGATTTAAGACATGACGAATCTACAGGGGTGAAAAAACCCCCTGTGTTCAAAATAAAATCCCTTTTTGGTCGGGCGTTATCGAGGGGACGGCTGTGCCTTGTGGAGAGGAGCTGGAGACTGGAACAGGTCGGGGAGAACAGAGCCTTGGCTGAGCTGGAACAAGCTGCACAGCCCTGCAGTGAGCTGGACACTTACTGCAGCTCCAGCTCTTCTCACGGAGTTCTTGTCTGTGAAGACGAGTGGAAAAGCAAATTGAGGAGCAGGACTGAAAACTGGCTGAGTTTTCTATGTTGTGTGGATGCTGCATCCTCTCTCTCTCAACTGCAGTTTGTTTTCATCCAAATAGATGCGGTGTTGTCTGCTGACGTGGTTGTTGGGTGTTGGAAATGTACCTCTGTGCACAGTTTGTTATCCTCTGTAACTCGATTTGGAACTGGAAGGAGGAGGAGACTGTGCTTTGCAATGGGAGCTTGCTTTTTGCTCGAAAAATTAATAATGGGGTTCAAGAAAACCACAGTTCAAGTATATTGGCCTGTGGCTGATGTTTTGTGGGACAGTGATGTGTTCTGTGTGGGAACATCTGTGGGAGGGAATGGTGTGGGGAGGGGGAAAAGCAAACGATCCAGCTGCAGGTACTGCTGCACAATAACTGGTATGCGAATGCACAGGATAGTTTAGTTAAAGGGAGAGTGGAATTTCCCCAGCTTATAGAGAAAGTATATGGAGAAATCTGGTTCACTGGTGTTACCGAGCGTCTGCTGGTTGGTGATGATGCTTTTACAGCACATTTACCGGGGGTTTTTGCAGGTTGCTCTGTCCCTGAAAGGACAGTACTCGCTGTTCATCTCAGTTCACTTTGTGCTATTTTTGCAGCTTTCTGTGTTCAAATGGCTCAGAATAACATGCTTGTCATTCACCTGTCAGCTAAGAAGTGTAACGTACTTCAGGCTTCCTTCCCCTGAGAGTAGCTCCGATAGGAGAAATACCTTCCATTCCAGAACCTGTGTGCTGCCCCTCACGGGTACTCCAAGGCAGGTGTTCGCAGAGGGCCCCCTGGCAGGATGACCCAGTTAAGGATGCTGCTGTGCAGCGGCTCAGGGCTTTGGAGTCAAGTTTTTTAGCATCATGAGATGGTATTGAAATCTTGAAGAATTGCGGGTGCATCTTCGAGACCGGCTGTACCAGCAAATGGTTTTATTCGATGAGTTGTGGCACAAACAGAGCTGGAGGAGCACCTGCCTGATCCTGCAATCTCTGAGTAGATACAAACATGGAGCAGTTGAAGCCAGTGCTTTCCAAGCCCTGTATCCTGTCGCAGAGGTGTTCTTTGCATTGACACACAGCAGGATACAGAAGTAGCTCAAGAAAGAGGGCACATCCCCACACTTAGGGACATGAGCAGACTCGCTCCTCAGGCACATTGGGAGCTGGATTTTGTTTTAACCGTGTGATCGCTGCTGTCTCACCCGAGTGGGAATGGGCTTTGTAACTCTAACTTCAAGTGCTGCCACTGATGCTTTTGTACACTTAGTGGAGAGAACTTAACTGTGGTAGCAATGATCTGTCTGTCTTGTTGGAATGACTGTGGTTTTGTGATCTGATGTGTTACGGTTTTATGGCTAGAGAATGAACAGATGTCATACAGACACTTTGTATTCCATGATGGGTTACTGGTCGCTGTTGGGGGTGGGTAAAACGTTTCCTACAGAGGGAAATAAAACCTAATGTTAACAGTTGTGGTTTGTTCTCTCCCCGCTCTGACACAGGTTGCCAACTTGGCCTGTTCCATCTCGAACAATGAAGAAGGTGTGAAGCTGGTTCGCATGTCAGCCAGCCAGCTGGAAACCCTGTGTCCCCAGGTAAGGATGGGCTGGGGAACAGAGCTCAGCCTGGATAAGCTGGGCAGTGGGCCTGCTTAGGACACACTCTGGCCTTGGAGCTCTCTGGGGACTTGCTGCAGAACTTGACTTTTTCCTTAATATGTGTAGAGTAAGAAATGCAGCATAGGCATCAAGACTCAAACTGTAAAGTACATGACAAAGTGATTAGTGATACGCATGGGCCTTTTTGATGTAATAGCTCTAATTAATTTGACCAGGGCATTCTAACTTGCAAGGGACTAAACTGGTCGGTGGTTCACAGTTCCTGTTGCAGGAAGCTGTCTCGTGAAGACGCTCCCGCTCCTCCTGTGCAGGCTGTAAGATGAATTATAGATATATTATTTCTTGCCTGGGTAGAATATAAATATGCCAGAAAAAACTCTTCTCTGTAGAGCAGGATCAGAGGAAGCTGGCTGTGCGTGACGAGTTTGAACCTGGCTAAGACTACCTTTTAATTAATACCTTTGTAATGGAAACAAGGAAATGAGGTTTCTATGAGCACTAGATGATCCTTTTCCATTTTGACAGCCCTGATGTTTTGAATGTCAACAGCTAGATACTTGGGTGAACCCCTGAAGACTGCAGTGCGCTGTTGATTCCTGTAATTTACATTTGTTAAAGCAATAGGAAATTCAGGTCTAAAGTAAGCTGTTGAGGAGCTAATGGAAAATACGTACTCAAAAAAAGGATCAAATGGCATTTTATGAAAACAAGGTGTGTTGCGTCAGCATTATTTGCATTTTTTTCAGGTGTTCTGATATCTATTGGTCCTTTTAAAAGCACCCGAAAGGCAGAGAGATGCGTTCACCTGCACCTGCCTCAGCAGCAGGGGAGTTCTGAGGGAGGACCAGCGCTATTGCACCTTTTCCATCACTTTGCAGTAAGGGTGCTATTGAATAGCTGAAGGCAGGCACCCAAACAGGAGCCATTCAGCACCGCCTGGGAGGCCGTTGGTGGTCCGGGGGCAGTGGTTGTGCTCAGGACCAGCCCCGGCCGGCGCATCCGCCACGTGGTTCTTGGCCTCCCCGCTCTAGGGCAAGTGGTGTGTGGCTGGTACATCCAAAGGTCAACTTTTACAGTTGGAACAAAGCATGTGGAAGGAAAAGCTTTTAAAAATACATCTTATCTGCTAGAAGGGCTTGCTCTTTGTTCAAGTCACCAACTAGGCTGGATGTCATTTTTTTCTTCAAGAATACGGGTGTGTAATGCATGTTGCTGCAAACAAACGCTGATGTTTTTGAAAAGAGTCATCTTAGGAAAATTAGGGTTTATTTGAATCTAAGCGTTCCTGGTAGTTGTCCAAGTCTGTGCGGGTGTTTTCCCGTCCCCATTAATGAGGCTCTGTGTATTTCAAACTCTTTGCTTTTACTTATTCAAATAAACCTACTTTTCAAAATAAAATAAACACCATGTCAACCTGAAATAATTACCAAAGTACAGTCAGTAGTCACCAAACCGTAGTCACAGCTACTGAAGTGCCGTTGTTAACCTTTGGCTTCAGGGATTATGGATAATACATTTAACACACATTGGAAGCCTTGATTATCTGTAAATGGACAAGGGCGATAACCGATGGATTTTGGCTTTATAAAGGTCACACATCTGAACTTCCAGTTCCTGCTCTGCTGCCTTAATGGCAGGGTTATCACCACGAGATTAGTCAATGGCTCCACAGCTGTTCTTAGCACTTGAAAGAACGCTTTTGTATTACATTACATGTCCTCTGGTTGATTCTTTAATGCTCCCAGAGTATTTAACATGTTGGGAATCCTGAGGGGTAATTAGGAGCACTTATCTAAGCCGTTTTACAGGGGAGATGTGTGTTTGCTCCCATCAGTACAGAAGCTGGTCCTGTGCCGTCCTCCTCAACTGCATCTCTGAACAGCCCCCAGACCTCACTTGTTCTGTATCATCTAAATGCCCCTGGATCTAAAGAGCAGCACAGTGGGGGCTGTTTCCTTTTTTGGACAATTATCTGTTTATTTTGCAGTTTATTCCCAATGAGATTCACAGCTGCTTCTTGAATCCTTTTAGGTGGCTGTGCTGAACAAACGTGTGAATTAGGCATAAAATACAGATTTAAGCCAATATTATCTGCTCTACTGCCTTTTTTTTTTTTTGGCTTAGATGGTATTTTTCCAGGAGGATGCTGGATTTGGAATGAGTCAAGTCAATCAGTAATTACAATAGTCTCTGAAACTCAAGTGGCTGTATCAATATCACACAGAAATATGATGTATGGAATTAAATTCAAGGTATTGCTGTAGTTGGAAGGATGAAACTGAAATTTAATGCACTTTTAAGTCCCCAGGTAACCTCTTAAATAGCTTAGCTGAGTAGAGGCCATTCTGGGAGTAGGGAACTCCTGGTTAAAGAATGATTTCTGTAGAAATCAATCTGTAGAGTTAATTATAAAAGCTGTATCTCAAATGGAGCAGTTACTCAGTCTCATGCCATAACTGTCCTTTTAGAGCTGGCAGGGGAGCGAGGAACATGCAACACTTGGGGAAAACCCGGAGGCCTTGTGGGTATGGACACGAAGTCACTCACTGCCCGTGTCACCTACGCCTTCAGGCGTTCTCGGGTTGGAACTGTAGCTCTTTGAGCAAAAAGAAGATGTAGAAAGTTTCCCATCGGAAAAGCGTTTACAAAAGCACACAGTGAAATTTGTTTAGCGTGGCTTGTTACCGAAGATCAGCTCTTCCTCAAGAGTAACATCATCCTGCCTGCTTGTGAGTCCCCAGCCAATTAACTCAGAAATTAATGTGAAGTTGAAGACTTAATGTGATATTTAGAGCTCCCTCTTGACGGTGCGGCGGGAGCTGGAGCCAGCGGGGTGGTGTGTGCTGCGCTGGCTTTGCAGGGGCTGTGAGGCAGCAACAGAGGTGCGCAGGTGCTTGTCTAAAGGAAGCCGTGACTTACAAGCCTGCCGGCATTTTTTCCTGTTTTTGAGGGCATGCGTTGCTGAAAGTCTGGATATCAAAGCAAAGCTAATTTGCCCAGCATCTCGCAGGCGTCCCCTGCAGTCCTGCAGCTCCGCGCCTTGCGGGGCGCTGGGGAAACAGGCCTGGCTCCGTGGCTGAGACCGAACAGCAAAAGTTCTCCATCACTACAGTGAAATGGCTTTAAAAATGCTTAAGATGTCTTTCATAATGGAGATGGAAAAGTACTGACATGACATGCTTGGAATAGTTGCCTGTGCTTGCATTTGCCTAGCAGAGCGCTGGGAGAAGTTTTCTGTGCCTTCCTGCTAAACAGAGCTTGCCGGCGGTAAATTAGTGCAAGATTTCGTTTATCGCGACTCGAGAACCTGGATGCTCGCTTGTAACTCTGGCATCTGAGTTCTGTTTCCAAGAAGTACTCACTTTGGGAGCTTGCGAAAGCTGTTTTGTAACAGCGTTTTGAATTAAAGATGTCTGAGAAGAGAGCTTAACCGCAGGAGTGTTTCTGATCATACAAGTTGTAGGTGTCTAGAAAGCAACAGTGAAATGCCCCAGCACAGCTCTTGAAAGGCGGAGCATTGCTCAGCCTTTTGATGTGACAGCCCACTGGCTGCTTTCGCTACCTGGATGTTGACTTTCCCGGGCTTTAAAGCCTCCATGATGTTCATCGATAGGCTTCTCACCAAACTGCAGTCAGGCTGCGAGTTGTGGAAAATAATTGTTGCCATCAAGCTGGAGCCCATCGCCATTGAGACCGATCATGTGCTGGGAGGTGGGTTGTGGGAGCGAGATCACAGAATCGCAGAATGTGAGGGGTTGAAGGGACCTGGGAAGCTCATCCAGTGCAATCCCCCCATGGAGCAGGAACACCCAGCTGAGGTTCCACAGGAAGGTGTCCAGGCGGGTTTGAATGTCTGCAGAGAAGGAGACTCCACAACCTCCCTGGGCAGCCTGGGCCAGGCTCTGCCACCCTCACCAGGAAAAAGTTGCTTCTCATATTTAAGTGGAACCTCCTGTGTTCCAGTTTGCACCCATTGCCCCTTGTCCTGTCACTGGTTGTCACCCAGAAGAGCCTGGCTCCATCCTCCTGACATGGCCCCTTTCCATATTGATCCCCAGGAATGAGTCCCCCCTCAGTCTCCTCTTCTCCAGCTCCAGAGCCCCAGCTCCCTCAGCCTTTCCTCACACGGGAGATGCTCCACTCCCTTCAGCATCTTGGTGGCTGCGCTGGACTCTCTCCAGCAGTTCCCTGTCCTTCTGGAACTGAGGGGCCACAACTGGACACAATATTCCAGATGGACGTGTCCATCCCTGGCACGGACACACGGGGCTGTTCTCCCGTCCGTGAGGCCTTTCTCGTCTTCTCTTCCACTGCCCGAATAGCTCATCTCCTTAGAAACCTGGGGAGAGCACCAGGTCCGTGTCCCATCCCGTCCCCATGTGCCCTCAGCACTCACAGCGGGGCTGGGGCGGCTCAGCGGCCCCTGCACCCTCCAGGGACAGGTGCCATTGAACAGGCTCCAAATCAACCTTGGATTAAATTACTTTTTCTTTTTTAAATACAAATACATCGGCTCTTCTCATATTAACATCTTGTTTTAGTAATTGCTGTTCCACATCCTTACATTCCAGTTTGGAAATGCTTGAAAAGCAATTTGCTGCTTATAGATTTCTGATGAGGCAGATGGTTACATATGCTGATCACACCTTCTGACACAGACAAAATACCGAGGCACAAGGAATCCCATTAGAGGTTCTGAATAGTGCAAACCCTTTTGTTTGGAACAAAAAAGCCCCTCCAGCCCACCCTTCAAACCAAGCAAACCCAGCCGTGCCTGGCGGGTTTCTCTCCTGGAGTCCCCAGTTCCTGCCGGTTCCCCATGGCTGGTGGAGAAGGAGACAACTTCATTTTTCTTGCAGTAAAGTCTTAATATTGAATAATTGTCCCCTTTCTTCTTCTTTTTGAAAGACTGTCAGATTTTTCAAATGTGCTAACTAGCAGCTCTATCTCCAGACTCTTTAATTACAGGTGCTTGAAGCGTGTTATTGGCATTGAGTAGAAATACTTACATAAGAAAAGAACACTTGGGTTGCAGTTTTGTATGGCACAGGCCTGCTGTGAAGAAGGGCCAGTGCAGGACAGGAGTGGCCATCAAAAAACGAAATTAGAAACTCGAGCAGTTACTGATGCGTTAAAAAGAAGCAAAAAAGGAGAGAGGGATTCAGTTCTGTAGGGGAGGTATGTTAGTGGGTAAGGACCCTGCATTTCCGTCGCAGCACTGCAGGACCTGTGGATGCAGTACACAACAGCTTCCAGGGCAGACACAGAGTCCCTGAAACCCCCAGAGCTCCTGCACTTGAAGTCAGTGAAATGCAACACAAATCAACACCAAAACAAACGGCACCAAGATTCTTGCAGCTTCTGCATTGACTGGTACTGTAATCTCAATCCTCAGCTACAAATGAAAATGCTTTTTCAATATGTGGGGAAGTCGATAGGATAATTATCTCTACACAATATGCAAATAGTAAGTACTTTGACACAGATGTAAATGCTAAACTGGAAAAGGTCGTGTTATTCTAGTAAAAGCCTGTATCTGTGGGTCGTTGTAGCACGGTAACAACAGGAGGAAGTATCTGCAGAGACGCCCGCAGTCACTCTGCACAACCTGCAGGAAAGTGCGATGCTCAAAGTGCCTTTTGTACATTGGAACAGAGTATTGGAACTCAAAGCAAACTTTTCCTCCTTCTTTTGGTTCATCAGCATCCGTACACTTGCTGGTCACTGCCATTATAGCTAGAGAAGTGCAAAACAATCTTCGGTATGTTTTGCTTCCAGGCATTTCAGCTCATCAGAGTCTGCAGAGTGCTTTTTGCTGTATTGAAGTACGTAGAGGGTTAGCACACGTAGACATGTGGATGCAAATCTGGGGTTGGATGTAAATGGAAGCGACTTAAATGTCCTGCTTATGAACCCTTTTTTCTACTCAGAGCAAAATGCAATTAGGAGCAGGGAAGGAGACATGAGTAGGCTGAACGCTGGAGGTAACTTTGGCATCTGGCGTATGTAAAATTAGATTATGAGCAGCTTCTTACAAACTGCCTGTAAGCAAGCTATGCTTGCTTTAATACAGAAAAAGACAGGTGGTAAAATCCACCTGAGCAAGGGGAGAGCCCTGGCTTGGCTCAGCTGCTGTGGCAGCTCAGTGGTGAGGTCCTGAATTCATTTCACAGCATCCCAGCCTGGCTGGGTTGCAGGACCTCTGTAGATCCCCAGCCCAGCCCTGCTCACGCAGGGTCACAGAGCAGATCACACAGGTGGGTCCAGGTGGGTTTGAATGGCTCAGAGAAGGAGACTCCACACCCGCTCTGGGCAGCCTGGGCCAGGCTCTGGCACCTCCCAGCAGAGAAGTTTCTGCTCATGTTCAGATGGAGCCTCCTGTGCTTCAGTTTGTGCCTGTTGCCCCTCACCCTGGCGTTGGGCACCACTGGACAGAGTCTGCTCCATGCTCTGACACCCACCCTGAGCTATTGATCCCATTGATCAGACCCCTCTCAGCTTCTCTTCTCAAGCTCAACAGCCCCAGATCTCTCAGTGTCTCCTCATCACAAAGATGCTCCAGACCCCTCATGATCTTCATAGCCACTGCTGGACTCCCTCCAGTAATTCCTTGTCCTTCTTAAACTGGGGAGCCCAGCACTGGACCCACAGTTCCAGATGTGGCCTCCCCAGGGCAGAGCAGAGGGGCAGGAACAACCTCCCTGACCTGCTGCCCACACTCTTCCTCACACCCCAGGTACCGTTGGCCTCTTGGCCACACGAGCACATTGGTGACTCGTGGCCAACCTGTTGTCCCCCAGAACTCCCAGGTCCTCTCTGCAGAGCTGCGTTCAGCAGGTCACCCCAACCTGTGCTGGTGCCAGGGGTTGTTCCTCCCCAGCTGCAGGACCCTGCACTTGTCCTGGTTGAACTCCATCAGGTTCTTCTCTGCCCCATCCAGCCTGGCCAGGTCTCTCTGGATGGCTTCTCCCTTTCACCTGCTCCAGAATGAAACTGGTTGTCACATCACAGCCGGGGCTTGGCTTTTCTGATGGGTGAGTGCTTGTTTTATTAGCTTGTTTTATTTACAAAGGCAAAGTGTCCTGGATTTGAAGGCCATGGAGCTACTTTCCAACTCATTACCCAAATGGGACAACAAAGCTGGTAAATTAAGATCTTTATTTTAAAACGGAAACCCAAGTGAGTTACTTAGGAACAGCAGCAGTGGGGTGCGCAGTGAGGAGAGGGGAGAGGACTGAGGGGGTGTTTCAGAGCTTTTGAAACTGAAAAACTCCGTCTTGTGGCACAGTCACATCCTAAAACCGATACTGCAGCGCAAAGTTAAGCTGCAGAAAGGTCTCCTGTAAAGAGCAAAAAGACTGAGGCAGGAAAGAAAAAGTGCTCGTAGCCATTGAAGTGGGGAGTCGTGTAGCGCAGAGCTACTGTGTGCACAACAAGCAGGGGTTGCAGTGCAAAATCAACAGGTGGTGGGTTTCTTCTCACAAATGAAGTTTCTTCCTTGGTCCAGGTGTTCAAAACTGTTTTTTGCAGGAACACCCCCATGTGTAAGAGCTTTCTTCCAGCCTCTCTGGTGAGGTGCCATGAAGGTGAGGCTTGAAGCCACCCTAAATTAAGCCTAAAAAGCTTAATTCTGAGTGAGCCAATGGTTCTAGTTTACTCCCAGTCCATCTGACAGTGGCATAAGTCGCTCTTCAGGGAACCTCGGCGAGCCCTGCCCTGCGAATGTTGATACATAGAAATTCAGTCTGACATCTGTAGTTTCAATAGGGAAAATAAAAGAAATGAAAAGCAGGTTCTTCTCATGCAAGACGTGAGAAGAGGATTTGAGGTACAGATTGAGACATCACTTGGAATCCCAAACCTCCCCGATCTGGGGCCGCGTGTTGCCAAGGCCTGGAAGCCGCGAGGCGGAGGAGAGAGACTCCAGGTAATCGCTGGAACCACCTTATCGAGCGCTGGGCTGTCTGACTCCAGCACTGCAATTGCTCCATGACACAAAGCACCGATAAAAATAGTGTGTTTTCTTGCCATGCTTCATTTCCTTCTGGATAGTCTCAAAATGTCCCTGTTTGATTCTTTTCTTTGCACGGCTTCAGTGAGTCATTGTGATCACAGTGCGCTGGCAGCCTTTTCAAAAGCTAGAGACACAGAATATTTCCCTGAAATTGCCAAATGTTTTACATGGAAGCAGCTTCATTTCAGGTAGTCTGGCTGTGTTCTTCTGATTTCTTGAAATCCCTATCTATATATATCTCCTTCCTGTAAGAGTTACTAATATTTTAGATGAGTTGCCCAATGCTGCATGTTTTTTGGAGAAGCAGTATTGTACTTTAATGAGCCCCTTCCCCCTCTCCCACAAGTGTTCATTTTTAGATAATAAGCCAATCGGAGTCCTGCTGCGTACACAGACTGTTTAAGATCCAACATCCCTCTCTTTTTCCCTATCTATGCATTTGTTGGAAAATAAATCGCTCACTGTACTGGATACCAGGCAAATGCATTCGAATAGATAATTAGCAAGTTTTTGGGATATTACGAGTGAGACACGTTTGGGATAACTTGCCCACGTAAATGCTCCATTGAGCGAAGGGTTTTATCAGGATTTTGGAAGCACTTTGCGCATGGGAATAGAGTATGTGCTGCTAAAAAGGACGGTTGAACTGCATCTGCCTTCAATTTCTTCCTGAGCACACACGGACCTGTGTGGGTTTCCCAAGCTGCAACTTTGTCTTTATTCCCACAGTGACATGGGATAACCTTTAGTTTCCACATCTCTAGAACCTCCGGCTGCTTTCCAAACACAAGACACGCATGCTTGGAAGGGAGATCTGACATGCTGCTTTTGCTTGGACAGCTTTTAAAGACACATGCGTGTGGATTTGGTGACGATGGGCTGTTTGAGTTTCTGTATCTCTGACAGCTCCTTCGTTACCTGGCAGAGTTGCTTAATGGGGGCATCTGGAGCTGGGCACGTGCTGTCGACAAAGATGAATTGTTCTGGCAGCTGCTGCTGTCCGGAGATACATCACCCAGGTACCCAGGCCGTATGTTCCTTTGGCATCACTGCTGGCCTGTCCCAGTGCTTGAAGGATATTTTGGTATCTGATGTTGCCCAGGCAGCCAGAAGAGAGCAGGAGAAGATGGCACCACTGTCTCCCCTGTCCCTGTACTGACAGCTGCTGGCAGGATAGAGGCTGAGAGCAGATTTCTAGAGCATTGTCTGCTTTACCCTTTTTATTTCCAGTACGCTTGTTATTTGGGTTCATCTTCATAAAACTGTGGACATCTAGATTTTGATTGATAAGTGGATAATTCATTACATCAATCAGACTGAGGCGGTGGATAAACTTAAGAACCTCTATTTGTGTTTAATATGAAGGTTTTAAATATCATTCTCTCGGGTGTTGCGAGGCTTTTTTGGGGGCTTTCAGAACTCGAGGGCCACGATCTCCAGGAGCAGCGTGGCTGGTGGCGGGTCTGTCTGGGCACAGCAGAGGAGGAGCCCCCCGTTCCGCGTGGCGGACGGACACCGTCGTTGTTGCCGAGGTTCAAAGGCACGTTCCATCCCCACGGGCCTCCTGAACAGATTGTAGCTCATGTCAAATTGTTTCTTGCATATGTCTGTGTTATCAAAGCCATGGAGCTCATTGTGAATGGTGACCCAGACTCGCAGTCCCCATCTCCAGGGCCACGGAGAGTTTTCCGTGGGTTGTCCTCATCAGGGCTCGTGACTGCGTCCCCGGGCGAGTCAGCCTCCTTACCCACCTCCTTCATTCAGTGCCATCGGGGTACGTTTGACTTCACCATCGTTTCCGCGGTTAGCGAGTTATATATTTTTTAAATGCTTTGTGACACTCTTAAATGAAGCAGGGAGAGAAAGCAGGTTTTGGGAAACCAGGCTTGCTTGTTTCATTCGGCAACTTGGTGAAATTAATACCGGCCTGAAGCAGAGAAGAAAAATTACACGTTAACCTTATAAGTTCATTAGCTGTAAATCCCAGGGGCTTGAAAACAAGGTTAGAACTGTCATGTGGGTCGGACAGTGGCTGGTTCCCCCCACCCAACCTGTCTCCAGCTCGTTCTCCTGAAGCAGGGCTCTAAGCTTGCTTTCTTCCCACAAAAAGAGGCTTTTTTGGTCGTTTCACTGACCAATTAGTTGGCACAGCATAAACTTTGTTACCCAGCAGTATGTGTAGCATTTGTTCTGCTTAGAAAAATGAGGATCTGGAGTAAATGACAGTTTTAGGGTTTGAAGAAAATCATGAATATTAGGGGAGTGTTTAGGAGAAGCAGCAAATTGTGTCCTCTCCTCCTGTTCCCGGGCTAATCTTGCTCTTCCAGAGCCATAACAGAATTCTTAATGTATTGCAACCATTACTGACAAGGTGCAGAGGAAAGCTTTAAGGAAAAGAAGGTAAATCCAAAATTGATCTTTCATTTTATATTTGCGTGTTGTTTCTACTTCAGACGGTGTAAGCTCAGTCCTATTTTGGCCTTTGTTTCTCAGGTTCTGGTGAGTAGCTCAGGAAACGCAGCCTCCAGTCTACTAAATGTCGGCCTGTCTGAAATAGTTACCAACAGAAAACAACACCTTTTAACATGAGCTGTTAAAGAAAGATGAAGCTGGCTCGTGTGAATACTTGCCAAGGGTTCTTACCTGTAATAAGCAACTGTAATAAATGTGGAAGAGGGAATGAGTTGCATGTGAGAGCAACAGAATAAACACTCTTGTGTTTAAACACTGAGTTCCTTAAAAGTTATTAAACTTGCTTTGTTTGCTGTTGAGCTCATTGGATAAACACATGGGAATGAATTGGTTCGTGAAGGGCACGTTGTAAAAAGCCAGAGGTGTTTTGCAGGTGATCAACGCGGCGCTGGCGCTGGCTGCCAAACCCCAGAGCAAGCTGGCGCAGGAGAACATGGATCTCTTCAAGGAGCAGTGGGAGAAGCAGGTCCGCGTGCTGACGGACGCCGTGGACGACATCACGTCCATCGACGACTTCCTGGCTGTGTCAGGTAACCAGGGCTCCCATCGCAGAAAGAACCACCCGAACTGAGCTTATCCCTGGAAACGAGCGGTTCCCGCACGTGTTCTGGAGGCTCCTCAGGCTCTGGGAAGGGAGGGTGTTGCTGCGCTTCACCTGGCAAACGTCGGCTTCTGCCAGGCGAGGTGTGAAAATAGAGCAGAAGATGTTGGCATGAGGAGAAGAGGTATTTTTATAGTGTGAAAACAGCGAGAGTTTACTTCAGCAGGTACTCTAGAAACCTGTCACTGCACTTAGAGCGTGTGCGTGCATAAATGTATATATTTACATGGCACTAGACAGATCAGCTTAAACATAGCGAAAGACACTTTGTGTCTCAAGGTTTGGAATTGCTTAGCTGAACTACTGATGAATTACCATCCAGATTCTGCAGACAAACCTCACCGGTAACACTGGGGGAAAGAAATATGGCTGTGTTCGAGTCACAAACTAGGAAAATAGACCATCTCTCGGTTCACCTTAGGCGCTTCTTATGGAAACAAAAATGAATAGCAAACCGTGGTCATACAAGTTAGGTAAAATTCCTATAGAAATTCCTATAGAAAATGTTTCTTAACATGTCCGCTTTAGTGAAGTGTTTAAGCTTTTGAAAAGGATTAGATAATTATAATAGATTAATGATTCTATTTGATGAAGAGCTTGCCAAGATAATCTGTTATATCAGCATCATTGATAAAGACCCACTATGAGCTGCTGTGACCTAGGAATAAGGGCAGCATTTTTATTTCCACATCCTCTAGTTTTGCTCTAGCCAGAGGACATGGCGACACAGCCACGTGAATTGTGTCTGCAATGGCATTCACGAGGGACCGCTGCCAGCTGAGGGTCTCGTTTTCCTGGTGCAAACAGGCTTGGGCATCTCAAGAGACCAAAAAAACCCGAAACAAACAAACAAGCACACACACAAAAAAACCAACAACAAAAGACCCAAGGAGCGTTTCCACAATGAGTCACCTGTGTTATAATATCATACATGTTGTATCATGGTCCCCTGGGTTCTAAATACAAATTTCCTTTGCAATGAGTTAGCATAAACTTATTAGGCAGTTGAGCGTCCCGGTTCTTTGTATGTGTCTGTGTACTCGGTGCTGCAGCAGTGATTGAAATTGCACAGCTGCGAGGAGCCTATTTCTGGGGAAATATATTTAGAGAGAATCGTGTGCTGAAGTTCACGGCTCCGCTTGGAGTTTGCCCACAAGCGTACAAAACATTTGCAAGAGAACGAGCTGGGAGTCTGTGCAAACGCCGTCTGTCCAGAGCTGCATTTCACTGGCAGATGTGACCCGAAAGGGCTCAAGCCACTGGGACAGGTGGTCTCCATCATCACGGTCATTGGAGGACATGGGTGCTCTGCTTTGGAGGGGACACAGAATCCCAGAATGTCAGGGATTGGAAGGGCCCTGGAAAGCTCATCCAGTGCAATCCCCCCATGGAGCAGGAACACCCAGCTGAGGTTCCACAGGAAGGTGTCCAGGCGGGTTTGAATGTCTGCACAGAAGGAGACTCCACAACCTCCCTGGGCAGCCTGGGCCAGGCTCTGACACCCTCACCGGGAACAAGTTTCTTCTCATCTTTCAGTGGAACCTCCTGTGTTCCAGTTTGCACCCATTGCCCCTTGTCCTGTCACTGGTTGTCACCCAGAAGAGCCTGGCTCCATCCTCCTGACACTGCCCCTTTCCATATTGATCCCCAGGAATGAGTCCCCCCTCAGTCTCCTCTTCTCCAGCTCCAGAGCCCCAGCTCCCTCAGCCTTTCCTCACACGGGAGATGCTCCACTCCTTCAGCATCTTCGCAGTTCTGCTGGCCACTGCTGAGTCCTCTGCAGAGCCGAAGGGCTTGGATAAAGCCTTTCCATGTATATGCCACAACTCCAATTCTCTGCTAAAATCTAAGCATGTATTTGGATAAAATTGGGACGGGTATGGTTTATACCAGATTCTGTTCAGGTTTATTAGGGTGTTTGTGCATGGTAGGGTTTGTATCAGCTGCAAACTGGGATGTAAGCAGATTAAGAAGTGTTCTTGTGGGCCTATGTGTGTGTTTGTATGTACATGTGTGTACATATATAAAATACCACATTTTTACTGTGTGCCGTGCTGTCCAGCATGAAGTGTTTAGCTTATGCCACAGAATTGCATTAATTAAGCAGAAGTAAAGGCCTGATGAAAGAGATGTTGGGTTTAGATAATACACACATACAAGAATAAGGATAGGTAAATGCCCAGTGTTGCAGATAATGTTGCTGGTTCCAACATTCTTTGAAGGACATGGTATGAAAAAGGCCCTGTCGAGTTAGGACAGCGGTCTGGTGGTGGCTGATTGTCGGTGCACGGGCAATTAACAGTGAGGAGTCCTGTAAAGATCTTTCTGTCCGCTCCCAGCCAGGAGTGATCTGCAGCGCAGAAGCTCCAGCATCAGAGGCACTGTCTGCTGAACAGTGCCTTGACAGATCTGTCTCATTTGAGCTTGCGTTAGCTGCTCTTCCGACCATTGTCAACCGTTGGCATCTCCATCATCCTGTGCAGAATTCACAGCCCAGCTGTGCTGTGTGTGAAGAACCTCCTCGTTTTTTCAGTGTCACCTATTTGATTCAGTTGATGCCCCTGGTTATTGTAGATGGCGAAGAGATTCTTTTTCCCTACTGGCTTTCTTCCTGCTGCTTGTAAACGCAGAGACTTGTGTTGTACGCTTAGCCAGTTGTCTCCTCCTTGACTTGCAGGGTCTTTGCCTGGTTCATTATTCCACATTTCAAAGCTCTTCTCTACCTTCTGTAATTCTCATCCCTCTTGTCAATGCCTTCCCCGAGTACGCGGGCTGTGTTTGTGTGCCCGCTATCTCTGTGTAATTGTCAAATCCAATGTTCTGAAATTATCTGGATCTCCTTTGAAACCCTCTAAAAAAATCATTCCATTTGCTGCCTTCTCTTCCTCTGCTGCTGACAGAGGTTTACACAAGAGACTGCCCATCACAGAGAGCGTTTTTGTCCTAAGAGCCTCCAGATGAATATTGCCTGAGCCCGCTGATTATCCTCCTGGTTACAAGATGAATACGGTAGTTACGAGTGAGTGAACACTCAGGCGTGGGTTCCATCACCATGTCCACTGACACAGCTGCCTGTCCTGGTCCCCCAGTGTCCTTGTCAAGAGAGGGTGCAGCCTGGAAATTGTTCTAAGACCTTCTGCGGGGCACACAGCAGGGAAGCAGAGTTACACTGATACATCTGTGGCTTCATCTCCGTTGCTCTTTTGATCTCTTGGAGCTGCCATACCCCCTGACAGGCTCCTTGGGATGTTCGGGAAAGGATTTCTTTAATCTCTTTAGTGACGAGGTGGGTGGAGGTGGGAGGTGTTTGCTGGGAGGACTGAGGATTGACAGCTGTGGGATACTTTCAATTCTGTTAGCTTTTCACACTTGCCTTGTTTGCTCTAAAAATCTCTTTTGTTTTTGAAAATTGTTCTTTCCTCTCCCCTTGTTGCCAAACCACAGCGTAGGGAGAAAGGACAAGACCCTTTGCCGTTTCCTGCGTTACGTTCTGTGTTCTGGGAGGTTGATCTCCAGCGCGGCACCGGGACGCTGCGATCACGTCCCCGGCGCTGAACCCCTGCGTCAGCGTTCTTGGGGCTCTGCCACCCCGGCCTCAGCAGATGGCATTTTGTGGCAGACACTTGTGGTCTGTATGCCTGTAGGACAGGTAGCGGTGTGTGTATATCCGAGCACACGGAACAGCGTCAAATCCCATTTGTTATCGTCCGACCGGAGAGCATAACCTGAGCGGATGCACTGACAGCCCCGCGCTTCCCTGCGGCCCCATCAGGGATCAGCTTTCCATAGAAGCGTCTTTCTGGGAACTTGGCATCTGCAAAAGACATTAAATGATCAGCGGGTATTTAAATATTCATCCTCATTTTTTCGATGCCTTTTATTAAAGTTCATATAATCCGAAGAGGCTTTTAAATGGTCTGCGGCTTAATTTATTCGTGAAGGAATCCAAGCCATAAGCTGTCTGTGTTTTGGCCCGACGCCGAGGCTTTTTCTTTTTGCTGTGGCAGGGAAGTCTGTCTCTTCCTTTAAACACCAAACCTCCGTGTGCTCTCGCTGCAGCTCTCGTACCTTGGCTGCCTGCTCGCTGCCTTGTCACATCACTAATGAACCTGCTCCTCTCCGCCCTCAGCTGAACTCGCTCAGCCCGAGTCGCTTCGGAGGGATTTCACAAGTGTCGTTTTTGTTCAGGCTGCTTACAGAAAGTCTCGCAGTATTGCACCTGGCTCTGTTAATTTTATGTAAATGAAGCATAGCTCTTCCAGCAGCAATCCTTTCAGCCAGTTTATACAAATCCGCCATCAGTCAACTCTATGGGCTTCTCATCTCTACAAACTCTTGCAAAATGGCTCTTTTACTACCTGTGTGGGGAATAAAAGCCACTTCAGTGGCACGGATTGGCAGCGTAGCGTGATTAAGTCAATGGTAAGTAACGCTGGAAACTATTTTAAGTGACAGAGCAGAAATGTTTCCAAGTTGGTTCCTTACCAAGCAGCCCAAATGCTGATGTTGGAGGGCAGCGTCAAGGCGTCGGTACTGATACATTAAAGAAGTCTCTAACGCTGTTTGGAAGACCTCTGGTGTAGGATTCCCCAAATGAGGGTGCCAACCTCTTTAGGCATCTTCAGCCATCCCTCAAGGGGTTTTACTCATGATGAGCCTCTTGGACTTGATCAATGGGGGAAGATATCTCTGTATAAAAATTAAAATGTATATTCTAGAAGGAAATTACAAAGTTCTTGGCTTCGTTTTTTTTCTTAAAAGGCAATGAGTACTCGGTTGCTGGAACGCTTTCTGCATAAATCACCGCCTATCTTACGTGTCTTAAATTTGAATGGAAGACTACCAGTTTAATATTCTGTAATATGTGGTTGTAGTAGGAGAGCACTGTGTAGGGAAGGTAGGAACGTGCCGCAGGTGCCCCGGTCTATTAAAACGTTGGGTGGATCAGGGAGGGCGTCTCGTCACCCCACACGCGCGGAATGACGGGAGTGGTTTGCAAGTGTTCACAATGCGGGGTTTGGCAGTCCAGGGAGGAATATGGAAGGAAGCACGTTGGGGGAGAATTCGGCCGAACTCAGCTGTTCTGTTGGTAAAACTGAGCACAACCAAGGGCAAGAGGTGTGGATGGCAGCAGGTGAACGCACGGAGGTGGTTTTTTGACACCTGGTTGGGAAGGTCAGCTGTTTGCTGCTCATAGCAAACTTAAAAATTCATGCTGTAAAGCATCTCGCTGAAGGTTTATAGAGCAGATCCCAGACTGAGAAATAGCAATACTGGTGACTGCAACAGAAAAGAAGATATTACCATCTAAATCCTCCTTCTTTTACCACCAGAGAATCATATTTTAGAAGATGTAAACAAATGTGTCATTGCTCTCCAAGAAAAAGATGTGGATGGCTTAGACCGCACAGCTGGTGCAATTCGGGGCCGTGCTGCTCGAGTCATTCACGTTGTCACCTCCGAAATGGATAACTACGAACCGGGAGTCTACACCGAGAAGGTGCTGGAAGCGACAAAGTTACTGTCCAACACAGGTAAGAGCCGGTTCCTCCCAAGATCCCTCAATTCATCTTGCTGGTAAGCACGCAGGCGGCCAGATACTAATGTACCTGTGAAATCTATTAAAGACTCCATTTACATACTGTAATGAGAATTAGTGGGAGTTATTTGCAGAGCTGTTGCAAATGAGAAGTGTGATTTTGCCGTGTTGACTGGCGGAACGCTGGGCAGTGCCTGGCTCTCCTGGGTGTGTGTGCTGCCGTGGGCTGAGCTGCAGAAAGACAAAACTCCAGGGAATGGGTCCCAAACCATGAGCTGGGGCTGGAAAGCTCTGCTGGTCATCTTGCAGTGTTGGACCAGACCTGTCAGCCTTCAGGGTCCAAAAGGAAGATTTCTGCTGTGATGGCCCCATGGAATAAATGTTGGGGTAATAATTTAGGGTAAATTTTGTAAAATATTCTTATAACTGTTAAAGAAACATTGTAGGTCATAGTCACCCATTTGTAAATTATAAATAAGGGTGTTTTCCTGTGGCCTAGCTGGTGACATCCATATAGGGTAAGGAATGGTTCTGCTCGCTTCAGCGAGTGCTGCACCATCTATTAGTTGTTGGTTTTGCTTTAATTACAACTTTGATGAAGAGTCGAGGGTGACACTGAGGAAGGAGCAGCCCGTGCATGGCTGTGTGGTGCAGTGGGTCGCTGCAGTGTGGCAGCACAGCCTGCCCTCTTCCCTGCCTGTCAAACCTCACCTTCATGGGGGTGATATTGGGCTTTTTCCCCAAAAAGTTATGTGCATCTGCAGGGAATATTAAACAAATGCTTAATATTTTATCCTGTAATTTCTAACTGCTTCCGCAGGCGTTTTCTCCTTGTCCACTAGAAGGGTGTGATAAGCTTTTCACTGTCGAAAGGGAAAAAAACAAAGAGCAGTAGAGTAAGAGAAACTGAAGTGCACAGAAGACTCGAGCTACAGTATTTGTGTCCTTCTGTAACAAATGTTACGAATTTAAATGGAACCACTGCAGTGTTTCCAGTTACGGTTAACAACAAGAAACACACAGAGAAAATGGCCCTGGGTTGGGGACTGACTGTTGTTTTGCGTTGTAATTCAGTTATGCCGCGGTTTACTGAGCAAGTTGAAGCTGCTGTGGAAGCACTGAGTTCAGACCCTGCTCAGCCCATGGATGAAAACGAGTTTATCGACGCATCGCGACTGGTGTACGATGGGATCCGAGACATCAGGAAAGCCGTGCTGATGATCCGGGTGAGCACGACTTATTGAAACAGCTTTCTGCTGTTCCACTCGCTTCCCCCCACCTCTGGTGAACTGACACGCATCAGCTTTATTGAGAGCAGACAGCGTAAGATGTTCATTTAGCTCGTATTAACATTCAGAGTCTTGAAAACTGCTAATCACTCCGTGGAGTACTTCAGAAGTACGTTTTGATTCAAATTCATTAAACAGATCTGAGCATCAATGATAGCCGGAGTTGTGAAGCTAAATACCCTTCACGCCTCTTTTGTAGTATTGTGTTAATGCCTTGCTTGTTAATATGCTAAAATCAGTGACCTTTAATTTAACAACAGCAAGTGGATTCATGACTACAGATGCTTTTTGATGGTTTGAGAGCTTGGAAATAAACCCTGATGGCTCTTGATTAAGTAAATGTTGAGAATTAATGCTAGTTAGTCAAAAACAGGTTTAGATGAGCTCAGTGTGTAGTTTCCAGAGCGTGTAATTTGTTAATTGGCTCACCTGGTAAACAGGGAGCAGCTCCCAGAGGCTTTGTCTCTGCCGTGCTCGTGTGACTCGGGTGCAGGGAACATGACCCCGAGTCCTCGTTTCTGGGGGTCGGGGATCCAAGCGATGCACAAAAGAAGGTTCTGGTTGAGCTGACCTGTGGGCATGGTAAAAACGGGCAGGAGCCACACACAGTGCAAACTAATGTAGGGGGTTTATTCCTTCTTTTTTCCTCCTGTACCGCTCTGGCTCAAACCTAAGTGCCTCGCGGAGAAACTGTCGTATTCTTTCAGAATGGTAACCATGGCAGATGCGTTTTGGTGATAAGTAAGTTGAGGACATACAGCCCCAGAATAGATGATTATAGTAACCGTTGCAATAGTATCTTCCATGTTTCCTGCTTAAAGCAAAGAATCAGATGGAAAATCAGAAGAAAAGCTGACAGCCACATATGTGCTCTCCATATAATTTTTTTCAAACTTAGGCTCCAGATTTATAGCCAACCAATGTTAGATGAAGATATCAGTCCTATGCAGACAAACTAATTTGATTCCCCCTCACTGAAGCCCTTGTTATTCAGGGTATGAAGGCACTCTGCCAGTTCCACGTCGGTACTAATTAGCCGAGCTGGCGATGCCAGGAATCCTGACACGTCCCCTTGTGCCGCGGCTTTGGTGCACCTGCCAGGGCCTGACGCAGCGCGCTGGTGACGCCGCCATGACCTGTCAGAAACTTAGTGTGTATGACCCAGAGGCCTTTGGGATGCACGGGCATGGAATGGGGCTGGAGAGTCATAACCCGTTTCTAAAGATGCAGCAGAACTGGTTTGGTTTATTTTTGTATTTTTAAAATATGGCTACACCGAGCTCCTGATTAGTCTGTGTCCTTATGCTGATTTGTGGATGTCTCTGATTTTGTGGATGTCTCTGTTATTCAAGGCACGGAGAGGAAATGGCAGCTGAAACACCCGAGGTCTTGATTATCAGCATACTCACCTTTGCTTTTTTGCAACTCTTGTGCATATCTGTCTTTATTCTAACTGTATCACACGATGTCTGTATCGGAAAGCAAGCTCGTAAAATTCATATCATAGGAAAGAAATCTGAAGAACAAGGGCTTTGTTTGCATCTTACCTGTTAAACACCATTTATTGCGTTTATCGGGGAAGTTCTTTGTTGACTGAGCTCTGCAAAACTGTCATGAATGCCACTCTAGGCAAAGACACAGTATTTTGACAAACACACTGTTTAAACTTGATAAGCTTTATGAAAAGTTTGCCAGCTATAGACTGGCAGTAGCAAAAATAAATCCTCAGCAAGCAGGAACTGGGTCAGATGTGTTTAGCCTGCAGCAGAAAGCTGGCCCTTACTAGCTAAAAATTGTCAGTGTTTCCTGGGGGATAAGAATAAATTTCGATATACTTTATCTGTCGTTACTTTAGTCACTGCTTCGATTCATAATTGTGCTAAAGACGTCCGTGGTTTTGAACCCAGCCTTAAAGCTGCGTGTAATTTTAGCTTCGGCATCTCAGGCAAAGCTTTTTCATTTAACCAAGTTGCAAATGTGCCATTTGTTTTGCAGAAGCTTGTTTTGCGTGTTGCTCGTCCTGGGCGCACCGGTGTCCTGCAGATCTCAGGTGTTGAGTTACTGGTGTGTAATTCTGGGGATCCCTGTGCTGTTTAACTCAAGCACATATAATCACCTGTGTTCACAAGCTGGATACAGCCCCTATATTTACCTTTTTGTTGAAAACGGTGAATAATTTTTACATTCACTTATATGCATTCTGTCTGCTTGAAAAATAATGTTCTTGTTCATTTTTAGAGCCATGGAATTTATCGTGTGATCATATTGAATTGCTCTTCCCTCAGACTCCCGAGGAGCTGGATGATTCTGACTTTGAGACCGAGGATTTTGACGTCCGGAGCAGAACAAGTATCCAGACTGAAGATGATCAGCTCATTGCTGGACAAAGCGCGAGGGTAAGGAGGAAATAAAGTTATAAAACCATGACCCTCTTTCAAGAGACGGTTCAACTTGCTTTGAGAATCCAGGTTAAATGGTCTGGGGGTGGTGGTGAAAATGGTGGGTCAAAAAACTGGTGCTTTTTGGTTCCGGTTTTCTTCTGAAAAGGAGGCTAAGGGAAACGCAGCAAGTGTTGGCTGACGGATGTGGGAAACATCTTGTGTTTCATTTTGAATCTTCTGAAAAACCAAAATCCTTTTAATACCAATGAACTCTTTGACGTCACAGACACAGGCATTTACATGCAGTTAGGTGAGCGTCTGCGGAGACATACAGAGCGAATCATTCCATTGCACTAACGCGATATTCAACAGGCAAATCCTAAGGAATTGTTACCAAGTGTCTTCTCACACATGGTGTGTGTTTGGCCACCGAGCATTTCATCAGGACAATGTTGAGAGGAGCTCGAAAATGAAATGGTTTAAACTAGCCGCATTTCCTATGGCTGTTAAAAATGAAGGCACGGATAGGCGATATATCATCATTAATAGGTGAAAACGTAAAGTCAGTACATTGGAGGAGAAACAGGCCTTACCTATTGTTTTTATTTGGCATGTCCCCTTCTGGATCGATAATAATTTACACTCTTGGGAAAGCACCACGGAAGATTTTTTGTGAAGGCTCTTCCAGCCCGAAACCAGGCAAGACGCAGTTAGGCCTTATTTATCAAACTCCTGCCACATTGGCTTTGGAATTACACTAACCGAGAGTATATTTTATGCTCTCCTTCCTAGTACGAGCACTCTCTATTCCCGCATCCATCTCCCCCCTTTTATTTAAATGCAGAGATTTCTAATTTACCTTTTAGCACAGCTGCTGCCAGAGGCTCTTTTGCACTGAAAGCTCCTTTTCACCTGCTCCTGGAGGCGCAAATGCTCCTGGTATTTATGAAGGCAAGGGCATGGAGTCTCATACAGGCTGTAAACCTGACCTAATAGATTTTATTCAGGAGTAAGCACATACTCTTTATTTGCACTTACTCTTCTCAGTACACATTTCAAAATAGCACATCTAGCTTTGCAGGAGAGAGACTTGTCGTATTTCTTGTGCGCATTGCAACACTGAAAGACACCCAAGTGGCGCTTCCTTTTAAAACCCTTAAATCTTGTAGAAAAGGCAAGTCCCTCCTCTTCGTGCCATTTTTCTTTGGTGGATGGTAATATCTGGCAACTTGTTTGGTGTCTAACAATTTGATGGTTCAAAATGGAGGGAAATGGTTCTGTAAAGCCTCAAGGTAGAGCCTTGCTATGAAAGTTTTATCCCCCCGTCTATGTGACTTAAATTGGTTATTAGTGAAATGTTCTACACGTGGCACCGTAAGGCAAGGTGAGCAAACTCTGTCTTCCAGGCTATCATGGCCCAGCTCCCGCAAGAACAAAAAGCAAAGATTGCCGAGCAAGTCGCGAGCTTCCAGGAAGAAAAGAGTAAATTGGATGCTGAAGTATCCAAATGGGATGACAGCGGTAACGATATAATTGTTCTGGCCAAACAAATGTGTATGATTATGATGGAAATGACAGACTTCACCAGGTGAGTCTTTTTAACGTGTGCGCACAGCACCTTCTCAGAACGGGCGGGGATGCTGATCTTGCAGTGGAAGATTTTGCAAGTACTCTTAGAGCCTAACTTCTTATAATTTCCTTTAAATGTTGCCCTATTAAATCTGTATGTTAACTTGGGAGATGCATTAGTATGCAGTGACTGGGTGGTAATAACTGTTTAAATTGAGCTATAGATACGCAGCAGTCATTGCCTGTCTTTCTTTCCTTCCTAAGGGTGATTTTTGTCCCAAGGAGTATATGTATATATATATATACACACATATATATATATATATATATGCTCAGTTCCTTACCACATTAAATTCTATGGGCTTCTTAATACTGCTATACTGCAGAAATAGTTCCTAGTACAGTTATTTGCAAAAGAAAAAGAGGGGGGTTGATGCCTTTTGAAATTCATTTGCCAGATTTTATACAACGCTATTTTTTAAATTTGATGTTGCATCCCATGAAAATTGCAAATCTGTCTTCTAAAATGTCATCTCTTATCATTATTATGTTGCTTAAAACAGTACAATTTAAGATGTTTTTATTCCTAGATATACTCTAAATATGGGGAGGGGTTGGAAGGGGGAAGCTCTTGAGAATGAAGGTGAATGGTTACACCCATTTCTGTGCCACCTTATGCAGTTTGGGCAAGGAATCACTTCAGTACTCTATGGAACAGGAGAAGTAAAGCAAAGTACAGTTCACCCTTCTGGTTTTCTGGTGCTAGAAGGTTGACTCTGCTCTGTTTTGCCAGAGGTAAAGGTCCACTGAAAAACACGTCAGATGTGATTAGCGCAGCCAAGAAGATTGCGGAGGCTGGGTCGAGGATGGACAAGCTGGGACGGACCATCGCTGACCACGTAAGTCACAAGTCATTTCCGTAAGCCTCCAGCACAAGTGACCAATAGGAGATCTGTTAGTACTGCAGACAGGAAAATGTGTTTAGTTTTCAGGTTTGGGGGCTTTTAAACTGATTTTCCACGTTTGCTGCTGGAAGGTTTAGCCTGTTTGTCCTCTCTGCGCCGCTGCCACCCGAAGCAGTGTGGGCAGCGAGCCTGTCCAGCGCTGACACAAGCAGCTCCTTCCCTTAAATCAAGCACCTACCATTTTAAAGTAGCGATGTGGCACCACTGCTGCATGTCCCACAGTATCTAGGCCAGTTTCTCTAACTGAACAGGACTGAAACTGAATTTGTGTCACTTCTGTCATGCTCAGAATATGCCCAGTACTTCCCAAAGCAATGATGAGACTGCATAGCCAACACCACAATTATTGCACGTGACCTACTGCACAACCTTTAATATTCAATATTGAATATGGAATATTGAAGCAACTTTTTAATATTAACAGTTTTCAAATGCTTCATAGATGGTCAAAAATCCCTAGTATTTTTTGTGTGTCCGGTCAGAGCTGATGGAGACTTTTGAGGACGGCACGTAGTGACTCAGGTATTTGCTACGCTGTCCCAGGCTGTTGTGCGTGGTGTTGTGATATATGTACAAGGGCGTTTGAAAAGAATTCTATAGGATTGAACAAGTATGGCCAGCCCAGGGTTGTATGCAACACATCTGCCTGTCCTGAGCCGCTTCAGAAACTGGGCTGGGTCAAGCAAAAGCGCCTTTGGTCTCGGTCCACACCCAAATTGCAGAGAAACATCAGCATTAGTAATAATATTCTGCCTTCAAGAGAGACCATGAAATGCAGGTAGGTTAAGTTTGAGATCATGGGCTAAACTTGATTTTGTACAGCTGTCAGATGCTTTTCAGTCCTTCTCCGAATTTAAATTCAGAATGTGAGGTTTTAAATAAAACCTGTCACTCTGGAGGTAAATCTTTGTAATGCAGATCTCTCTTTAAATGTTGCATCCGGAGGATGTTGTCATCGGCCTAATTTATTAATAATGCAGTGAGAAATGTTCGATGGGGAAATAACGTTGAAAAGTGTTGTTGAAAAGGAGTGTCCTTGCTGGAGCAGTTTGACAGCCGTGTTTCTGGAAGACTCAGGTGCGCCTCTGCTGCAGGTAAATGAAGCACGGAGCAGTTTGTCTTGGAGGTCTCAGGGGATCTTGTGCTGAAGGTTTACAATGCTTTTTTTTCTTCAATTCACATGTTTTATGCAAACTTGGTCTACGGTTTTCTGCACCGAGCCATTTCCAAATATAGAAGAAAACTAAACGGTTCCTTTTAGTGGAAGTAAGGCTCTTAAAAATGTAAAAGATTAAGAAGGTGTTTAAAGATGAATATGAGCAGGACTGTACAGTTAGTCATTTTGACAAGAATATAGCTGTATTTTCCCTGACTCCACGCTCCGCTCGCACTCGCAGTGTGCAGGTTCCATCAGCCGTGCTCGTGTTCCATAGCGATGTGTTGGCGTGAGCTGTGTGACGGTCACCTGGACGTGCGCACAGGCGGCTCTAACGCCTTCCCGACAGCTCCTAACCACGGGACGAGGTTTTATGGCCTGTTCGCCATGTGACACCGGGTGACTCACGACCCCTCGTGTCGGTGTGTCAGGATCTCCTAACTCCTGCTGTCAGGCAGCTGTACAGCGCGTTGCCTTTGAAACCATTGAAGCTATTATCCGAGGTATTTCACGTCTGCTGAAAAGTGTCCAGCCGTCGGGTTTTCCCAAAGGTGTTCTGTCTTTCACTCGAAACAGCAGCCTGATTGTTTTGAATGGGGGAATATGAAGAAGTTATGAGCACAACACAAAGAAAAATGATGGGCAGCAAGACAACGATTCTCCATATTATTGTTTTCAACGTTGAAATATTTGCAAAGCAAAAGAAAAATGCCATTGCTTTTTCTCGCTGATAGTGGTGGCAGGTTGTATCAATGTGCGATGGTTAAATCAAAGGGGGTCGAGGAATTGCTGGTACAGCGGTGTCCATCCCTCAGCTGGAGATACAGAGAGGAAGCAAAGGCTCTGCAGTTGCTCACGCTTACCAGACATGTGGAGATCACAGGATCACAGAATCCCAGAATGTCAGGGATTGAAGGGCCCTGGAAAGCTCATCCAGTGCAATCCCCCCGGAGCAGGAACACCCAGCTGAGGTTCCACAGGAAGGTGTCCAGGTGGGTTTGAATGTCTGCAGAGAAGGAGACTCCACAACCTCCCTGGGCAGCCTGGGCCAGGCTCTGCCACCCTCACCGGGAACAAGTTGCTTCTCAAATTTAAATGGAATCTCCTGTGTTCCAGTTTGAACCCATTGCCCCTTGTTCTGTCACTGGTTGTCACCGAGGTGGGGGCTGTGGGCTTTTCTTAACCAGCACACGCCACAGGAGAGCTCTTCGGTCTTTCCTGCCCCCTTCCTTTGCAAAAAGGGCAAAAAAGGTGATTCTGCTTCTCTGCAGGCTCAGCTGGGGTGGTAGGAAGTGATTGTGTGTGCATGTTCGCTCTGTTCGGAACGGATTCGGGATTTGACCTGGAGCAACCAGCGGAGCCTTGGCCAGCAGCCACTGCTGGGTCTGCGGCAGCGTCTCATTCTGGGGGTCTGGGGAGGCGGGGGTGTCCCCCACCCCCTTGGTTTCTGTTGGCACCATGGCTATCCGCTGTGGCCGTCGTCTGGGAATCCTCCCAAGCCAGCTCTGCAGAGCCTGTGGCTGTTGTAGGTTAATACAATAATGTCATCTTTCTTAATCGGTGTTGATATTCTTGCCTTTTGGGTTTTATCTGAGTGTTCTGCACAGGAGAGGACAGGGCTCATGCAGTCACCTGCAGTGTCTTTTGTTGATGTTCTTTTTTATCTTGTATTACATCTCTATTCAAACATCACCTGTCTTTGAACTGAATTCTCTATTCCGCTCCTAGAAATGGCACACACAGTATCAAATGCGGTTTTCCAATTCACATCATATTGATATATACAACCAAATAATATTTCCTATTCAACCGCTTCCCCCACTAATGTCTCGCTGCCTCCTTCAGCCATCAGTAAGCATGCGGCAGCCTCTTTCCTTGAGAGTGTCTTTCCTTAAATGGTTTCCATAAACCCACAGCCCATAAAGTACCTTGAATTGTGTAGCGGTCCTTCTGACGTGCCGTATTGTGCATTTGTCAACATTCAATTCAATCTGCCGCTGTGCTGCTCGTTCACTTTGTTAGATGAGCTGTTTGGGAGATGGAGAGCATTTTCCAAAATGGTAATTTCAGCTTTTCATTAGCTCTTTGGCTGACGCTATTTGTGGACTTTCTCTAAAACATCTTGTACTGCTGACTAATATTGATTAGCTTAAAAAATTAACCAGCAAGCTTTGCTGTGCGTTATTCACGGGTTTCACTTCACAGATGGAAGCAACGTGCCTGTGTAAGAATTGCGGGTACTTTGGGTGTTTCGTTACCTTCCTTGGGACTGAGAAGGTGATTTCTGTTAGTTTATGGCCACACTGGGTCAGATGCCCGTAAAACCATCCAAATGTCCGTAGGCTGTGTCGCACGGCCTGACGTGCTTGTCCTGGCTCGCCAAAACCCCCTTGCAGTGCAGAGTGTGTGTCTGCGCTGCCTGGGGTCCCAGCTCCGCAGCCCGCCGTACGGTGCCATCTGTATGCACATCTAGTACAGTGTGCCGAAATACCACACGGGGTCAAAACCCCACTTGTTCTGGCCCTGGAAAAACACAGATGTATTTATTAATACAAATAAATCCAAAAGGCAGTGCAGTGTGTGTTGTGGGAAGCCGCAGCTCCCTGTGAGCGTGACCCGTTCGCTCACCTCTGCCTGTGCAACGCGCCGCCCTGCTCTGCTGCGCACTGCTGCTGAGCCTGTACGTACCGGGAAGCTCGTGCTCCCGCTTGCCTGCCGCACAGCTCGGCTGGAGCCGAGGAGAGGTCTGCAATGAGAAGTAGGGTTCTGACACCACTGCTGACAGCAGGAGGGGATTTTCACCTTGCTCTGGAAGGAGAGGCTGTGTGGCCAGAAGCAATAAGCTTGAGTGAAGTGGTAAACTGATTCCACATTGAAGATTGTTCTTCCAGTCACAGCACGTGCATTATGAATCTTCGTTGGATGGTCCGTTGTAGAGGATGAGGGCAGCAGGTGAAACGGGGTTTTGCTGTGCATGTGGTGCGTGGAGAAGAGCTCTCACCAACTGCGCCCGTCTTGGAGCGGCTGTTCAGTGGGCAGAGAGCAGGTGCTGCGGGAAGGGGGAAGGGAAGCCTCTCCGTGTCTTCTCCTTAGCTCACTGAGGCCACTCGTGGTTCCTGTGGATTTTGGTGCTTGTCTGGAGGCAGAAGGTCCTGGCTTCTCGGGGACAAACAGCGTCGGGCAGAGGTGGAGGGCAGTCGCCCCACTTGATGCTGAGTTGAGTTATGCTGTGAGGCCATACAAAAGCATTTGGATTCTGCACATGCGTGTGTGTACGGGCTGGTGTAAACCTGCATTTAGTGACCAGGAATTGGGTGCCAAGAGCCTGGATGGTGGAGCTTTCAGGAGTTTCTGGATGGGGTGCAGCCATCTGGGGAGGGTGGGAGATCCCGGCAGGGGCTGATCTGCCGGAACATCACCCGTTGTACCCTCATATCCCCGGCATCCCTATTGCAACACCTTCTGCCATCACAAATGTGTTGAAATCCGTCCTCTTGGGCGCTGCCGGAGGTGAGAGCTGGCCAGCACTGCAGCGTTTACCAGCTGGGAGCTGTCTGGTGTCACTCTGGTGTCACTGCTCGTGCTGCACACGCGGGGCAGGAGCCCAGCAGCCTGCCTGGGGTCCCTTCGGCAGCAGCACCACGGTCCGGCGGGCAAACGTGTGGAGCTCCGTGCGTGCCGGCTGCTTTATTCACCGTGTTCACCCAGCCAAGCGGGTCTGAGACGCCCCGTTCCTCTTTGGAAACGCTGCCCACCGCACTCGCTGCCATTCCTAAAGATACCACAGGACTGCGATGGGTAGTTAAAGGTTTCCCGTAGCCTTTTTGTCTTATGCTTGCAGATCCCGGTTTGGACTCTGGCAGGGCTCAGCAGGGCTCCTCTTGGTTTGAAATCCAGCGTGAGACTGCCTCATTAATCATCTCACCGCTCGGTTCTGCAAAGCACGGGATGGCCCTTCGTTTGTGCTGGAGAAAACAGCTTTCCGAACTCCCTGCAGTCTCCAGTGCCTACCTAGGCTTTCAATTGCAGAGCTGAAAAAGTAACTTTTATCTTATAGATGAGTGCTTCAGCGAGCACTTGAAAAATTTTATTTCATACCTGGCGAGAAATCTGGTTTCCACACTGCTAAGAAATGGGAGCAGGAGTCAGGGAAATATCTACTTTGCTGCATGTAATTGAGTAACTGTTGGGGTTTGTCATTTCCTAGCTTAAAATACTGAAGATGGAGAATTGCGACTGGATCGGGTAACATCTGCTAGTGGCAAATTGTGATCCTGAGTGTCAAATCGTTGCTGCTGTGTCCTGTACAGTGTGCAGGAAGGGCCTTTTGTAGGCACCAACCCTGCTGTGGGCACCATCCTTCATCTCGCTCCTCCTCGCAGCGAGCCCAAGGGCGGCCGTGCAGCTCAAAGGAGCCCCAGTGATTTTCTCCAGCGCCTGCCCCCGTGTTCTGACAGCCCATGTTTATTGCTTCTGGTTTTTATATCTAGTGATGCCCAGGTATCGCTCAGTCTGAAAACCAAAGCTCAGCAGAAAGCGGCATAATCTCTGGAGCACATTTGTTATTTCAGAACAGAGCTGTCTGGTTCCTCCGTAAGTGATTCCTGTTCTAGTCTCCCTGGTCGCACAGTAAAACTCGCCCTTTGTTTTCGCAGTGCCCCGACTCTGCGTGCAAGCAGGACCTGCTGGCCTACCTGCAGCGCATCGCGCTCTATTGCCACCAGCTGAACATCTGCAGCAAAGTGAAGGCTGAAGTGCAGAACCTGGGCGGGGAGCTGGTTGTGTCTGGGGTACGTATGGGCTGGGACATGTCTGCTCTGGGCGGTTTTTCTTCCAAGGGTAACAGTTATTCCAAGCTAAGCTTTAACGCTAAATAATATAAAATATAGACGAGAGATCCTGGAGCATTCAGTCAAAGTTTTAATGTAGGCAAAGTTTATAATGCTGCCTGCACTGCTTCGTTGTTCTTGAAGGAGACACTTTGAAAGGGAGGAAAATACAAATAGAGGCTCCACTTTTCCTACTCAGCTGTGTTTGTAGACAGATTCACCTCTCCTTTGTGTACCCCACTGTTGTTCCAGAGCGTTTGTCACTCTTGGTGAGGCTAAACCACTTTAAGCAGCAGAGCTGAGCCTGCCCTGTGTCTCTGCGCAGCCCTGGCCACGCTGGGGTCCCGCAGTGCTCCGGGGGTGTTCGTGTTTCAGAAGAGCTGTGCCCCGAAGGGCGCAGGGACTGTTGGTGCCTGCTCTGGTTTACGGCAGCGAAGAGCTGCCCTAGGCCAGCGGCTTCCTCACGCCAGCCGTTACTTAGCAAAGCATTTTTCACCATAGTTCATGAAATGCCTCCTCCGGAGAGCAATCCAGATGTGAGTGTGGGGGGAGGGAGTAGAGCTACATTTTGAATTTCTTCTGGCATATTCTTCCTTGCCCTAATGGGTACGTTTGATCACTGATACTTGTTTGCCCACCCATGTCACAACTGAGGCAGGACAGAAAGGGCTGATAACCCAGTATTGAACCTGAAATCTTGAAAGCAAATGGCAAAAAAAATTAACCCTGTCCTATCATTCAGGTATTTCAAGTGCGTACACTTATTAGCACATCTCTTTGGTACAAACAAGCCCGAGCTGGCGGTGGCAGACGTGCCCAAGAGGCGCTGTGCCCCACGCCCCGGTCGCGGGAGCCGAGGGCATCGTGCCGTCAGAGGCTGATGTGTCACTGCACCGTAATTCGTACTGCGGGGTTTTACTGCCGTTGCTCTGTGTCTTCAGGATTTACATACCCTTCTGCCATAAATCAGTTATATGAACAGGCTGGCATCTGTAGACTCATCTCCGGCTTTTATCCGCTCTCCACGAGCCTGTGTGCTGGGGTGAATAGTGCCAGGACTAGCGTTGAACCTCTGCCAGGTTATCAGATAGAGATCTGTGCCAGTCCAGGGCCTTCACCTGTCCAAGGTAAAACTCTCTTCACCAAAACATCCTTCCCATCCATACACCTGACTCTGGAGCTTTTTTTCCTCATTTTAAAGCTCTTGTAAGTCAGGAACCACCTGGGAAAAGGCTCCAGACCTGGCTGAGGATGCAGTTGCATCCCTTCCTTTCCAACACAGGTTAATATTCTGGACTCATTTCAATATTTACTGGCAGTGATTAAGATATTACTACAGCTTTATTAATTTCATTAGAGAATAAGCTCCTGTTAAAGCTTAGTCACAAAAGCAAACAGCAGCACACAAACCTTCCTGATTGCCCTTTCTACAGAAGGGGCACAGATCACAGGAAGACGTTGTGCTTGGGATTTGATTTGTGTCCAAAGCAAAACCCCACCTTGATTTTAGAACCTCAGATTTCAAAAGAAAACCCAGAAAAATCAGTTTTCGAGTGCTCTCACACCCCAGGCCTGTCCTGTTTTCTGGAATACGGTGTTTGTTCCGGCACGTAACGCTCGTGTGCTGCGGTTTGGCAGGTGGACAGCGCCATGTCCCTCATCCAAGCAGCCAAGAACCTGATGAACGCGGTGGTGCAAACCGTCAAGGCCTCCTACGTGGCCTCCACCAAGTACCAGAAGTCGCAGGGCATGGCGTCGCTCAACCTGCCCGCCGTGTCCTGGAAGATGAAGGCTCCGGAGAAGAAACCCCTGGTCAAGAGGGAGAAACAAGATGAAACCCAAACGAAAATCAAGAGGGCGTCCCAGAAAAAACACGTCAACCCGGTGCAGGCGCTCAGCGAGTTCAAGGCCATGGAAAGCATCTAAAGGGAGGTCTCTGGTTATTTTTCTTCTCTAGCCCACTACTGCTACTTCCAGAACTCTACTTTTAATATTCTAAGGATTTTTCAAAAGTTTACTATTCCTCAAAGTGTATTTACTTAATATAATTTTGATAACTTTGTTTAGATGACGTGGGGAAATACTCAAATGTATAAGGCCTATCAATATAGCTTCAGCCTGCGGGAGTGTGTTAATTTAGATTGCTTTTAGATTTCAGGGGTGTATTTCTAGCGGAGAATTATTTTGTATAATCTCGCTTTAAATAAAATATTCTATAACCAAAGAGGATTTTACAGTAACACTAATGGTTAACACTAATGGTTAACACTAACAGTCGAATCGTGCTACTCCGAGACTGCGTTCTCATTGTGATCAAGAGAGGAAAATTAGATCCTTTCACTCAAAAAAATTTAAAGTGTTGTATGTATGAGTGTATTCCTGGTGTGGGGTGGAGGGGGAACAAGCTCTGTATGCTCGAGGGTTATGACACCGCCGCAGTGCACAGCTGGAACAGCTGGAGCGGCCGCATCCCTGGCTGGGGGGGGTTTGCTGGGGCGCTGGGTGCTCCGTGGTCCTGGCGTCCACTCCCCGGGGCTCTGGGGCCGTTCCCCCCGGGCCGGCTCCACCTGCGCCCCATGCGCGTTCCCGAGGGGTTTTCAAGGGGTTTTCGTGTTTCCGAGGGGTTTCGGAGCGCGCCTGCGCCGGGCAGCACCCAGCAGAACACGATCACCAGGGCGGTTCATTACTTCTGTACCACACCGGACGGGAATTCTAATGCCTGGTTACAAATTACTAATGTATTTTGCTGCGGGACACTAATAAAGTTGCTTTCACCAGCCCAGCATTGTGTGGTGTGAACGGCCCCCGCGCCCCCGCCCGCCATTCAGATGCAAATGGGCTTTGTGCTGGTTTCTCATAATTGCTCTGCGTCCCTCGGGCCTCCGGCGCACCCAGCAAATGGGGTTTGCTCAGCTGCAATTCAGACTCCGTTATTGTGGTAACTCTGGCCACAAGGTACAATTTCGCTGTCGTATTTAAATGTTCCGAATCTCGGGGTGTTCTACCCGTACCGGTGGAGCCCGGTGTTGGACAGGAAGCGCCTGCACGGGTCACAGTCGCCTTTGCTGTTCCTGTAAAGCGCCCATTAAAATGGAAAGCAGCCCGCTCTGTAGTTAATGCTTTAAACTGCAGCTGAATTTGAGAGCTGAGCCCTTGGCAGTGTTATGTTATAATTTTATTTACCCTGATCAGCTTATAATTTACTGTATCAAGGTTATTGCTGTCACAATACCAAAACGCTGATCAGAATTAAGCTAAGGAGTTCTTGGGCGATCTTTACCAAATCTATTACGTCTTCAAGCGTTTTAGCCTGCCGAGTACAGATATTAAACAACGATACACTAGTTTTCGTGTGTCTTTAACACCCAAACAGGCAGTGCTGGGGGGGACACTCAAAGGTTAATGAAACAGGTAAGCTGTGCATCTTGTTGGCATATATATAATTATTAACTGCTTTCATACCATATGAATTTTTGCTCTCCTTGCACTAATGTAATTACCTTAAGGCTGCATTCCCCAGGCTGCTCAGTGACTCTTCAAAATACATCCATTACTCCCCCAAAATGCAATCTATTAACGACCTTTAAAAACCACCCCATGTATTAAGATGTACAGACACAGTTATATGTCCTGAGCTTTTCAATAAATGTCAGTTTATTTCCTGCTGTATCAGCTCAGGACATCAAGCCAGCAACAAATGCCCATTGGGTTCCAGTTGTGCCGCGGGCAGGCGGGTGCTCGTGGCCCAGCGCCCGTCCCCACCTGCTCCTCGCAGGACCCCGTGGGGCTGTTCCTGGGGTGACCTGTGACCGCTGCGCTCGGGACCGCGGGGCTGGGGCAGCACACCCTGTCCCCTGAGGCAGAAGGAGGATTTAGTGTCACATTAAATCACGTTTCCAGTGCCCACGCTGTAGTGAGTCGCTGGGTATGTGGTTATGGACACTTGTGCTGCTGGACAAGCTGTGTCTGCGCACAGGACGTTGGCTTAGCAAAGATCAGCTCTTAAACCCGTGTTTAAGAATTCCTGCAATGGCTCCATGGCTCAAGGGGTGACCTTGGTTCTCCTGGTGTACGTCAGGGCTGGATGGGGCTTTGTGTAGACAAACACAAACGTTGTGGGGCTGGAGGGCGGCTGGTGACCAGCGGTGTGTGATCTCACAGCGAACCCCAAACCCCAGCCCAGGAGCAGCAGCAGCGCCGGCTCGTGTCGCCCCAGCAAAGCAGCCCCGGGGCCTCCGGCGTGTTGGGCGCCAGATGCTGCGAGCAGCGGCTCAGGGTTTAGAACGTGTAAATGTGCCGATCGCGATGTGTGCGAGAGTTCCAGTCTGCATCAAAACCGACAGCGTCACAAGGCAGCAGCAAGGGGGGCCCGACACCAGTGAAGCTGCAACTTTATTAGAGAGCCAATTGAAAAGAATTACAGTAATTACTGCTTGATGCAATTAAGCGCTGGGGAAGGGCTGGTGCAGGCGGTCGCGCTGTGGCTGCTGGAGGGGAACCCTGTGCCGGGGGGAAGGAGTGCGGCTGGGTCGGGTTGTGGCAGCCACGGGGCAGAGGGGTGAAGTTTGAGCCGCCTTCCCCAACCATGGGATGAGCGGAGCCCCCAGCCCTGCCGGCTGCTGGGCATCGCTCCTGCTCAGCGACAGAGGAAATCACAGGGACGGGACCCGCGGGGGCTCCGGGCAGGACGGGCTGCGGGTGTCGCTGTGCACGGCTGCTCCCCAGACACTCCAATACCTGCTGAGCAGCAAGGATCTGGGGACGTTCCTGGCAGTGCTGTGGGATGGCAGCACCCAGCAAGGCCACACCGGGAGCTTTATCTCAGCCTTATCTGCAACGGCGTATTAGTGAAACCACATTCAGTCCCCGGGAGACAGCCTTACTCCAAATTTCAAGTGCTCTTAATTCAATTCAGTGGTGAATCAAGCCACAGTGAATTTATGCTGCTTCAATTGCATGTCAGGGTTTCCGCGCTGAGGTTTAATGCTGTTTAAAGGACGTGTTTCCCACTCGGCGCTCGGCTCCGGTGTGCCCGCTCGAAGTCTGTGCCCCAAGGGCAGCGGGAGCTGAATGGCCTTTGGCAGTGAGACCCCAACACAAAGGTCCCACTGCGTCCGGCTGCGGGACCGCAGAGCGTGGGGTGTCCCCACACCAGCTGTTAGTACTGGTGACCAACCGGCAGCGCAACCTAACTGCAAACCCCCTGCCCCGCAAATGCATCTGCCTCCCCAAAATGCCTCAGCCCTGGGTCCGCGGGGCTGCTCCAGCAAACGCCAGCACTGCTGCAGGGGTGCCCAGGGCTGTGGGAGTCCCCTGGCCCCCCAGCATAGAGCCCGGAGCCCTTTGGGTGGGGGGAACGTGGGTTTGGACACAGCTGCTGGATGCAAAGGTCACTGAGCAGCAGCAGTGCCAGAGGCCCCCAAAAATCTTCAGCACCACAAGTGTCTTCAGGGAACTTCCAAAGGGCTTGGGGTAAACAAGGCCAGGGGTTTTTCTTCCTTTCCTTTTGCTTCCGTTTATCATCACGCGCTTCCCCAGCTGCGCTGCTCTGCCCGAGCGAGGGAACACGCCGGTGGGTTCAGTGCCCCCCCAGCACCGCTCCTGCTGCTGCAGGAGCCCCGGCACAGGGAGCGGCACACAAGGGGGACGGGACGGTGACCCCAGACGCAGTTACGGGCTGTTTTCCCTCCCTGAGACCCTGCAGCGGGGGGACCAACCAGGGTGCCGGGTACGGGGGTCCCAGGCCCCGTCCCCAGGGCAGCAGCACCCGCCAGAGCAGCTGCTGCTCAGAACCGCAGCGTAAAGATGGTCAGGACTAGAGATGGGGGTTCGACTGGGGGGCTGACAGGGAGGGCTGGTCCAGCTGGGTCGCTGCACCTGCTGGTGGTTTTCCACCGATCACCCCTTAAATAGATGTTAAACCTTGCCCACGTGGTTAAATGCAGCTGTGACAGCGCCAGGGCCAGGCTGGGCTGAGCAACCTGAGCTCGGACACCCCGGCTGGACCCCCCCGCTTCCCTGGGGCATCACCCCCGCGTTCAGGCTCTGCACAGAAACCCCTCCCGAGCTCACCCCGTCCATTGCCATCAGACATAAATATAAATACAGATACCCTTGGTTTTCTTTTTAATCTACAAAGCAAAACCCTGCTAGGATCAGCTGGGAAATGCATTCCAGAAAAAGAGAAGGAGAGGAGAGGAGAGGAGAAAAGAGAGGAGAGAAAACATTTTTAATCCAAATCAAAGAATTTGAATCAAAACCCAGAAAGAGGACCAAAAAAAAAAAAGAATCAATATTTATAATTAGCCCCACTACTTAACTGAGAACCGCACACTGTAAATGGTAGCCAGAAATATTTTAGCATAAAGAAAGGCTGATCCCCTCGAGCCAGCCCCATCGCTGCCCTGGGCGCTGCGGGGGAGAAACCAGGGGGGTGAACCAGGGACCCCCGCAGCCCCAGCAGCCCGTGCTGCGCAAGCACGGCGGCAGCAAAGCCGCGCTGGCCCGGCTCGGGGCTGGGGACCAGGGGCACCAGACATGGCCTTTTTTAGATTTATTTCTTGGCACTGGTGGTGGTCACGGTGGTGCTGCAGCCCCGGGGTGACATCACGGCGGTGGCAGGAGCAGCGGTGATTGAAAAACCTGTTACTGCCAGAGAGCAATTGTGAAAGCGAATACAGGAATGAGAGAGGGGGCTCCTGGCCGCGCTGCACCCGGGCGCTGACCCAGCACAGCCCTCACTCTGCGGTTCAGCCCGGGACCCCGACACCGGCTCTGCCGCCACCTCGTGTTCCAGCACGGGGTAAAGTGGAGAAAGAGCTGCTGACCCCAAAATCTGCCCTTCAAGAGGGGTCGGCAGCACCCGGCTGCCAGGCGATCTGAGAGCTGTGTCAGTGGAAAACCAGCCCTGTGGGGAGGGAGCAGGACGGGAACAACAGCCCCACAGTGCCTGTGGCCGACCCCCAAACCCCTGATCCCGGTGGGTTTGGGCTCTGCTGCCAGCTGCCCTGAGAACACACACCTGGCAGTGCTGGGGATGGGCCCACAGGACACGTCACCTGGTGTGACAGGAGAACAGAAACGGCTCAGGTGAGAGGACCCAGGAGACGACAACGGGGTGGAGACCATCTCCTTCTTCTTTCTCCTCTTTTCTCTCTGCTCCTCTCCTCTCCAAGCAGAAAGCCTCAGTGCTTTGTTGCAGGACCAAGTGTTTCCCCAGTGGGTCAGCCCCACGGCAGCAGTGGTTCCATGGCTGTGCCAGCCCAGGGCTGAGGTTTGGACCATGGGGACATGGCTGGTGTCCCAGCAGAAGGGGCTGCGGAAGAGCCAGGATTCCTGGGGGTGGTTGCGGGCACATGGACCTGCCCAAGGGCCAGTCCTGCTCCGAGCAGGGCTCATTAGAGACCCCACCCAGTCACGGATTCCAGGAAATGACACTCAGTGCTGTACAGGCACTAAACGATCCAAAGGCAAACGGTGCTCCCGAGCACTGAGATGCTTTGTACAAAGCAAGTGAAGCATCAGAGACACCGTGGGTGTTGCCGTGTGAGAACAGCAGCAGATCAGAGCTGCGGGAACAGACGCTGCCCAACCGGGACAGTCCCTCGGTGCTCCCAGCCCAACCACCCCGGACCACGATGCTCAGCACGCTCGAGGAACCGCGGCTGGAGGTGACGGGCGCCGCGGGCTGAGACCGTGCCCCGTTCCTCCACGGTGCGCACCTCTGCTTTCCCAGCAGGACCCCAGCAAAGGAAAACAAGCCCCCAAACATTTTAATTACCATAATAAGCTGCTGGCGCACTCACCCAGTGGGGGGATCGCATTTAGTCCACCAGTTTATTCAGAAATGCACGTACATCGGTGCCACCAAAACTCACGCTGTTGCCCTGAATTATCTGGGATTGAACTGTATCGACAGCTGTTTTCATCTTAATTCCTGAATGATGGTGTTTATGGAGCCAAGGAGTTCCTTGAAATACCCGTCTTTGTCGCCTTCCCTCTGCTCCTGGGCCGCCAGCTCCTCGTACTCGCTGCGCAGGAGGCCGAGGGTGCTGCCGAGCGCCGGGTCCCCGCGGAACCGCTCCCTGCAGAACGCCATCAGCACGGCCACCGTCTTCAGCACCTTCTCCCGGGTGTCGTGCTCCGGCACGGCCAGCAGGTTGGAAACCACCACGCACCAGTCCTGCTCCAGCACTGCCGGCACCAGCCTGACCTGCTGGTACTGCTGGATCTTCTCTTGCATTTGGTCTCCGTGCTGCGAGTCCTCAAGAATCATCTGTGGGAAGTGGCAGAACGTGGATTAATATCCCTGTTGGAAAACAACCACTCCCGGGAGGTGAAACATCATGGGAGGGTAGGATGAGTGTCCTGTAACACCTGCCTTGGAAGGGAGAATCATATAATAGAATCACAGAATCTTTCTGGTTGGAAAAGCCCCTCAATATCATGGAGTCCAACCATAACCCACCCCTGGCACTGCCCCATGTCCTGAGAACCTCCTGTCCGTCTGTCCAGCCCTCCAGGGATGGTGACTCCAGCACTGCCCTGGGCAGCCTGTTCCAATGCCCCACAGCCCTTTGGGGAAGAAATTGTTCCCACATCCAACCTCAACCTCCCCTGGCGCAACTTGAGGCCGTTTCCTCTGCTCCTGGCGCTTGTTCCTGGGGAGCAGAGCCCGACCCCCCTGGCTCCAAGCTCCTTTCAGGCAGTTCAGAGATCAGAAGGTCTCCCCTCAGCTCCTGTTCTCCAGCTGAACCCCCAGCTCCCTCAGCCGCTCCCATCACACTTGTGCTCCAGCCCCTCACCAGCTCCGTTCCCTTCTCTGACTTGCAACATAAATCCAAGATGGTTTTGTGTCCTGGTTCTCTGTTGCCCACACATGAAGTTGTCAAGGGCTGAGAGCAGAGCCCCAGCCCTGGGCAGGGACAGGGCAGGCAGTGCCCAGGAGCTGCTGTGAGAAGCCATCGGACAACCCCATCCCCAAGAGCCACTTCGGTCCCCGAGGGCACCTGTAACCTGTTCCCTGTCTGGGTCACCAGTTTGGCACTGGGCTCCACTGTCCCCGGGCAGCTCTGGTCCTGGTGCTTCACGCCCCTGACTGGCGGGACATGGTGGGGACAAGGAGGGACAAGGCTGAGACCTCCCCTCTCGCGGTCCCTGCGCGGGCTGCTGCTAAACCCTGCTGGCCACGCAGGATTTGGGGTGAAAAGGAAAGCAAGCAGCAGAAAAAGCCCTTCGGAGCTGTGGCATCAGCGCAGAGCTGCCTGTGGGAGATCATCATCTTCAAACTGAGCTCCCTGTCACCCAGCCCACCCCACACCGGGGAGCCCCATCTCCACACACCCCAAAAGCCAACGGGCTCAGACTGATAAACAACCTTCCCTGTCCGAAGGGCAGCAAAAGATCCTTGTTTTAACATAAACCCGAGAATCCGCGGGGCCCATGGGGCTGGGAGCAGACGGGGCAGCTGTAAAACCCACGGGAGGAGCAAACGGGACGGGACGGGGTCAGACACCCCGCACGTTCCTTCTCACCACGGGATCACAGAATGTTAGGGACTGGAAGGGACACAGACAGGATCACCCGCGTCACAGACAGCGCCTGGCACCATTTCACACCCGCTAAAATAATTTGCACCTTTACAAAATCTCCCGGAAAACAGCTGTTTTAAAACACGGACGTTGCTCCGTGCTGCCTGACACCTGGTATTACGGCAGTAATAATCTGCAGGGCAAACTGGCTGTGAACAGAGAGAAAGTGGATTTAATTCCCGCTCTCTGCAGATTGAACAAGGAGCGATGGCCAGGGAATGCGGGGCTTGAACTGAAGTACGGCAGTGACCCAGGACTGGAATATAAAACACCTGAAGCTGCAGATGCAGCTCCAGAGAGGGAGGGGCAGGGACAGGCAGGGATGGGCAGGATGGGCAGGGACAGGCAGGACAGGCAGGACGGGCAGGGACAGGCAGGGATGGGCAGGACAGGCAGGGACGGGCAGGACAGGCAGGGATGGGCAGGGACAGGCAGGGATGGGCAGGGACAGGCAGGGATGGGCAGGACAGGCAGGGATGGGCAGGACAGGCAGGGCCAGGCAGGGCCTCTCCACCAGGCAGGACACAGCAGGGGCTGCTCCCCTTGGCTGTCCCAGACACCGCAGCCAAGCTCACGGAGGCCGGTGCCTGTTCCCTACTTGCGTCCTTGACATTTTGTTATTTAAAAACCCTCGGGTGAAACAGCGATGGCAGTTTAATGCAAAATAAAGATTTCGCTCACTCTGGGCTCTCCCAGGCACTTGTGGTGGCCCATGGGCAGGGGACCCATCCCAACCAGGACCAGCACCGATGCTGGATCAGCCCCTCCTGATCCTCACCCGCACGGCTCCTTTGGGGAGCACCCAGCCAGTCCCGCTCCTCACCTTCTCCACCATGAGGTCGTAGAGCAGCGTCACCACCCGCACGTGCAGCGGCTCCATCCCCTTCTGTCTGAAGAGGCTCCTGAGGACCTGGAGGCCGCCCAGCTTGAGGAACTGCTGCTGGGCGTACGGGAAGTGTCTCAGCATGGAGGACAGCGCGAACAGGGCCTGGGGGGACACAGCTCCGTCAGCACAGGGGGACGGCCATCGCATCAGCACGGCCTCTTCCTGGCACCCCGTGGGACAGGAGAAACATGCCACCCCGTCTGTGCAAAGCCCCTTGCTGAGGGGCGTCCCCATGAGTCCCCTCGTCTCCCCATCCCAGCCCTCCCCGCTGCCACCAGGATGCCTGAACCTGCGTGAGTTCCATCCAACTCCAACCCCATCACTGTGACCGCCAGAACGATCACCCAGCACCCGAACAGACTAAGCACCATCGCTGCTCCTGCAGATCCCCCACTGACCCGCAGCACAGGGTTCAGATACAGGGGGAGGATGGGCCAAAGTGGGGCCCAGCCCCTCCAGATCATTGAATCACAGAATCATTTTGGTTGGAAAAGCCCCTCAATATCATGGAGTCCAACCATAACCACCCCTGGCACTGCCCCATGTCCTGAGAACCTCATGTCCGTCTGTCCAGCCCTCCAGGGATGGTGACTCCAGCATTGCCCTGGGCAGCCTGTTCCAATGCCCCACAGCCCTTTGGGGAAGAAATTGTTCCCCACATCCAACCTCAACCTCCCCTGGCGCAACTTGAGGCCGTTTCCTCTGCTCCTGGCGCTTGTTCCTGGGGAGCAGAGCCCGACCCCCCTGGCTCCAAGCTCCTTTCAGGCAGTTCAGAGATCAGAAGGTCTCCCCTCAGCTCCTGTTCTCCAGCTGAACCCCCAGGTCCCTCAGCCGCTCCCATCACACTTGTGCTCCAGCCCCTCACCAGCTCCGTTCCCTTCTCTCCACTCGCTCCAGCACCTCTTGTCCTGAGGGGCCCAAAACTGACCCCAGGATTCACTGTTTGGCCTCCCCAGGTCCCAGCACAGGGACGGTCACTGCCCTGGGCCTGCTGGCCACACTATTCCTGACACAAGCCAGGATGCTGGTGGCCTTTTTGGCCACCTGGGCACACTCTGGCTCACGTTCAGCCGCTGTCACCAGCACTCCCAGATGCTTTTCCAGCCGTTCTTCCCCAGCCTGCAGCGTTCATGAGGTTGTTGTGACCCAAGTGCAGGACCCGGCACTTGGCCTTGTTGAACCTCAGACAACTGTCCTCAGCCCATCGATCCAGCTGGTCCAGACCCCTCTGCATGCCCTTCCCACCCTCCAGCAGATCAACACTCCACCCAACTGGGTGTCATCTGCAAACTTACTAAGGGTGCGCTCGATCCCCTCATCCAGGTCATTGATGAAGAGATTAAACAGAACTGGCCCCAGTACTGATGTGGACACCTGGGGAACATCCCTTCCCTCGCCCCCATGCAGCCGGAGGGCAGAACCACGCAGTTTCCCAGGAAACGGCCCCAAAACGGGGTCTGTCACGATGCAGCATCACACGCCACCAGTGAGAGACACCGCACGGCCGCACTTGCCTCCTGGGCCTCCAGCAGCATGGGGTGAACACCCAGGAGACAATTAGGGGCCAAGCGCTGGATTTTACACTTGTCTACTCCTGACGGCCGCGGTTTGCAGCGGGGACAGGCTGGCATGCCTGGGGCAGGGCTGCTGCCAGCAGGGACCGGGACGCTCGTCTGGGCAATGAGCAGCCGAGCCGGCCGCTCCGCGGACACACAGCCCCCGCGCTCCGCCGACAGATCCGAGCTGACAGCCGCGTCCTCCCCAGCCCCGTTTGTTTCTATTTTCCATCTCTCGAGTTGCCATCAGTGAATTGGAGGCTGTTTCCTTCTCCTTATTTCACCATAGGGCAACGGACAGGGGAGGGAAGAAATGCACTCATGGCCTCGTTGCCGTGCGCCAGGGCGGAAAACCCACCTGAGCGGGAGCCGCGGCTGGGGCACCCACCCGTGCTCGGGATCCTGGCCTGTGCAGAGCTCAGGAACTGGGAATTAAAAGCCTCTGTCCTCCTGGAAAAGGAGGTTCAACCCTCGGAGGCTCTCATGAGACCATGTGTAAATGCAGACAATACCGAGCTCACCCCTCTCGCTGTTCTCCGGGGGAAGCGTCCAGGCTCAGTTGGGCTTGCTGGAAAGAACTGTCCTGCATGCACCACCCAGAGGTTCGAGCGATGCTGGTGAGGGGCTCTGCGCTCCCTGCCATCCTCTCCTACCCCCAAATGAGCTCCAGACCAAGCCACAGGCACTCCCGGGTTGAATTTCTGAGCCCAGAGCATCCTGAGGTGCAACTTTCCGTCCGGGACCTCCTCCCACCCATGACTGAGAGCACAGGGGTTCCCCAGCCTCTCCTGTGTCTTCTGCCCGCTGGAGGACTCTCAGCACGGACGGGAGTGTGTTTGTAGGACCCTGTTCAAACGCTGCTGTTTGCATATCAGCAGGTGTATCAAAGACATATGGAAGAGCTGGTGGTTCCCTCACCCCGCCAAAGCCCCTCTCGCAGGAGGTCACCGTGTTAAACGGTGTGCCTGGGTTTTCGGGAGCAGACAGATAATTTTACGGCCCGTAAACAGAGGCAGCATCACAGGCTAAAGCGAGGGTAATGAGATCTCATGCTCCAGGGAGTGCGGTGAGGAGGGAGGGAGGGAGGCGGCCCCGACGGACAGCGCTGCACATTTGGCTGGGGGCTCTCGCTGCTCGGCTCGCTGCGGAGCCAGCGCCCAGGGCAGCACGCGGGGCTGGCTCCAGCAACCAGCTCCTTCCAACCGGCAGCGCTCCTCCGTACCCTCTGATCAGGGACCCTCGCCCTCCCTGCCGTGTCCCCAGAGCCCCAGAGCTGCCGTGCATGTGGGATGAGACACACGGTGCTGGAGGCCAGTGGGCACCCAGAGCCCCAATCCTGCACCCCAGTGCGGGTCCCACACTCTCAGGGGGTCAGCAAAGCCCCGAGCAGCACAAAAACGGTTCTGCCCACAGGGGCATCCCCACCCGCTCACCTTCTTCTTGACGGGCAGGGGTTGTTCCGTAGCCAGAATAACCAGCAGCTTCTGCAGCGCTCCCCCCTCGATGGCTTCGATCTGGACTTTGGGGTTGCTGCAGGGAAAAAGCGAAAGGCAGGTGAGCGGCAGCGCGGGCACGGCGGGCGGGACACGGCCGAGGGCAAACCTGGCCTGACCAGAGAGCAACCCCCGCTGCCACCACGAACCCCCGACTGCCACCACGAGCCCCCGACTGCCACCACGAGCCCCCGACTGCCACCACGAACCCCCGACTGCCACCAGGAACCCCCCACTGCCACCACGAACCCCCGACTGCCACCACGAACCCCCCACTGCCACCACGAACCCCCGACTGCCACCAGGAACCCCTGACTGCCACCACGAACCCCCGACTGCCACCAGGAACCCCCCACTGCCACCGACCGCAGCTCCATAGAACTATAGAATCCCAGGACACCAGGCTGGAAGGGACCACGAGGATCATCTGGTCCAGCCTTTCTTGGAATAAAGCCCAGTCTAGGCAAGCTGGCCCAGAACCCTGTCCAGCTGAACCTTTAAAGTGTCCGGTGTTGGAGAACCTGACTTTTGTGGTTTTGGAGAAGGTGCAAAGCCCTGGCAAAATCTCCCCTGTGCTTCCCGCACAGCCATTCATCCTCCTGCTTCGCCTCTATTCCCTAACAGCCTTTTATATTTCAGTTCTTCCTTTCCCTCCCTCACAGCCCTCACTTGCTGTTAACACACTGATTTATTTAAACGCCCCTTTGTGGCAGCACCGGCCCCCCCAGCTCACCTGGAGGAAGGTCCTGCTTGTCCCCCGTGCCTCTGAATCACAAATTATACCCAGTCTCACCACCTACACACCTCTCGCATCGAGTGTTTTTTCTCCAAGGACTACAAATGGCTGAATCCATCCTCCTGTCTGCAAGAACCAGGCTAAAACACCAGGGCTGTGAGCGGCTGGCCCGGGCGCAGGCAGGACGAGCCGTGTCCACCGCTTTGCAAACCCACTGCGAGGGCATCTTAGAAGGTGGCAAAGAGGTCAGATGCTACGGGCTCCCACTTTGGCAGGGCCTCTGCAGTCGGAGCACGATGCACCAGCTGTCGACAGCCCTGATCCCGGGTTTTTCGTGCTCTAAGGAAAAGCTCCAGCGCTTCAGCCTTTGCTCATGTTGGAAGCAGCAATTGCACCACGGCCAGACAAAGGTCACGCGTCCCTACTACAGCAAAACACCCGCAGCTCTTACCAACACCGGAGCAGCCAGTGCCGAGCATCGTCCCAGAAATACGAGAAACAGAGGCAGACAGGGTCATTAAAAACCCAAACAGAAGACAAATGGGCTCGGGCAGGGAGCAGCCTTGAATTAAACCCGTGGCTTGCAGGAACACAAGAGCACACTGAGCTCATGGGTGTCAGGAAGGCAAACCCTGCGCCCCCTGCTCCACCCTGGCTTTGCTTCTCGCACCATCAGGAGCCACCCCGGCTCAGAGAGGTCCTGACCGCAATGACCCACGGCAGGGACAGGGGCTGTCAAAAGCCACCTCTGATTTCTCGGGACCCTGCGAGGAGGGGACAGCTGTGACCTGGGAGAAAGAACAAACCCAGGAGCTCTGGGATCCTGCTGCAGAGGGGGTTTGGGCAGCATGGTGCCCAGCCGGGGCTTGGCTGAGGAGCGGTCTGACATACCCCACGTGCCCAGTGTGACCCTCGCTTCGACACAGCCAGAGATGAGTGACACCCGCCCTGCAGAAAGGAATGAATCCTGCATCTCCTGCCAGTCCAGATGGATTTATGTGATGAGACTCCTTTGGGAGCCCAGAGACACGACAGCAGGAGGACACCACAGTGTTTGGAAGCCACACACGTCCCAGGTGACTGCGGTGCCCCCAGCAGCGTGTCGGGACAGCCGGGCATGGCCGTGCTCACCACGACGGCACAAAACCTCCCGCAGAGCTCGGGCAGTGTGGGCACAGAGCCCCACAGCCCGCCCGGCGCCGCAGGGATGCACAGACCCCTCTGCTGTGCGAACCGGGCAAGGGGGCAAGAAAAGGCTTTTCCAGCTCTGGTCTCTGGCTGTGTCTGCGAACGGTTGGGCTGTGCTTGTTGCTGCTTCCAGCTTTCCTAGGGGCAGGTGCAGGCTGGAGGTCGGGCTGTGCCCGGCACATCACCGGCCAGGCTGGCAGACACATTTTCGGCACTGGGGTTCTGTGTCCCACGTGAACAAGAGGCAAAGAAACCACCGCTGCATTTCCAGACCCAAGGAGGAGCGGACGACTCCTCTGACACTCAGAAAATACAAATTCTGATCCAAACACTTGACCAGATTGGGCCACATGCAAGTGGGAAAGGGAGACCAGAACGAGTGCAGGACAAGGTTGCAGGCTGGTATAACTCCTGCTGCCATTCACAGAAAACATGAAGTTTGGGATAGCCAAGTTCTTTTGTCACATCTATCTAAAATAAATAATAAAAACTCTTTCAGCAAGGGATGCAACTGGAAAATTGGTATGCCTTTTACTGCTTGGCTGGTCACCTGGAGGATTAGATCTAATTAAAATCTCTGAACCATGGTGTTTTTGCCAAGGAGCACCTCCGGAGCTCAGGAAGCGTTCCTGGTGGTAGCCGTGCTGCTCACTTCCCCGTGTTTCTGTTGTTTAATGTCTCTACTATCAATAGTCTGGGCTCCACGCTAACAAAAAACCTCATTTGAGGGTTTGGAAAACTCAGCACAGATCAGTACAAATTACACTGTTGAGCTCAGGGAAAAGCAGCCTGAACAAAATAAATACAATGAAACAGACAGTGGAGCGCCCGCACGGGAAATTCAACCTGTGCTCATCTGCTAATGGATACGGGGACAGTGGCACCAGCGAGGAAATTCACTGACATGGACCTGAGGCTGGGACAGAGCCTGAACACAGCGCATGAGGACACCCCAGCGCTGCAGGGTGCCAGAGATTGGGGAGCACCCAGCGGATGGGATGAACCAGCTTCCCAGCCCCGAGGCCCACGGCCATCACATCCACCTCTTGTTGTGTCCCTGAAGAGCAGAAAACAAGGCCAGGTACCGGCTCACCACGACTGATCCATGCAAAGAATTCCCTGGGTGCCAAGACAGCCTGGAGTTAAGGAGCAGGTCGCTGGTGGTCACGCTGGCCAAGATGTGCTGAGCAGCAATGAAGAGGTTGGGGAGCCCAGCAGGAATCCCCCCTGCCCACAGCTGCCCACACTGTCAGCTCTGAGTAGCCCTGAGACAGCTCTGTCCTTGCAAGGTGAGCTTGTCCTTGCACAGAAGATCCTGAACTTCTTGAGACATGGGTCGTCCATCCCAGACCATATGATGACCTCTGAACAGCTCTGGACATGGGCCACCAGACCCTCTTGATATGGAGCAGAGAAGGGAACGGAGCTGGTGAGGGTCTGGAGCACAAGTGTGATGGGAGCGGCTGAGGGACCTGGGGGGTTCAGCTGGAGAACAGGAGCTGAGGGGAGACCTTCTGATCTCTGAACTGCCTGAAAGGAGCTTGGAGCCAGGGGGGTCGGGCTCTGCTCCCCAGGAACAAGCGCCAGGAGCAGAGGAAACGGCCTCAAGTTGCGCCAGGGGAGGTTGAGGTTGGATGTGGGGAACAATTTCTTCCCCAAAGGGCTGTGGGGCATTGGAACAGGCTGCCCAGGGCAGTGCTGGAGTCACCATCCCTGGAGGGTTGGACAGATGGACATGAGGTTCTCAGGATACGGGGCAGTGCCACGGTGGGTTATGGTTGGACTCGATGATCTTGGGGGGCTTTTCAAACCAAAATGATTCTGTGATTCTGTGACCCTTCTGACCACAACACAAACAACATTTCAGTTTCCCACAGCTGCCTCCTCCCAGGCTCCGGAGCGGTGACGTTGCCAAGCACACGTTTAACATGCGGTGCCACCAGCCCAGGATGTTTCCCCATTGGTGGCTGGAGCAGGGTGACCATGCCCGTGGGTAAAGAGGGGAAAAGCAAATCAGGGCAGGGAAAGTCAGGAGAAAACCTCCCTGCGAGCCTGCCCGCCGCAGCTCACGCGGCAGAAGGAAACTCTCCACTTTCTGCCAGTTGATGTTTCACTGCGTCGCAGTTACAACTTCCCACGAGGAGCCAGAAATTATTACAGTCAAGGCTTGTTTGCCAGAACATCGTGAGCCTCAGCAGCGCCCGGAGAGGGGAGCAACAGCAATAAAAACAAGGGCTGACATGCCGTGATGTGCGTGTAAAACTGCACTGAAGCTGCTGCAGCGACCGGTGACAGGTCCTGCCCTGGGCAGGTGACAAAGGCAGAGATGGGACCTGCACCTGCCACCAGCTGCCGGGTCGGGATGTTCGCTCCCTTCCTCCTTTTTTTTATTACCATTAAAGCTCTTTGTGGAAGCAGCAAGACCTTAGGATGAGGATGACAGACCATCCAGAGAAGCCACCAGCATGAAAACCCACCACAAGCTTCTCCTTTGCCATTTTCACTGGCAAACTCACCACATGTAAGCAGGTCCCGTTCAGCCAAAGAAAGGATGTTTTAAAAGTATTATCCATTAAGAGTTCCCCCCACCCCGTTCCTCCTTGGATGACCCTCAAGTACACGTGCACAGATTTAGGAGAGACTTTTCCCAGTCTTTCCAGACGGCGCACACGAGGGCCGTGGGAGGACTGGAAAGCAGCAACACAGCCCTGAGGCGACAGCGGCTCCGGAGTTAGACAGGAACCTGCAATACAGCAGCAAAATTAGATTTAAATTAACAAAAAAAAGGGAGCAGGGGACTTGGAAGCACAGCGCAGGGCAGGCTGGCAAATGCCTCTGTCTCTGCTGCTCTGCCAAGGACACACATAGAATATTTATTTCTTGGCCTCCTTGTTATACAAACCGCACGAGATCCTAGGAAAAAAATAAAAGGGGTCACCTCCTTACTCCAAAAATCCTGCTGAAGCGAAGAAAAGAGCAAGAAGAGGTGGGAACGGGGAGCGCGATGGAGGGGACGCTGCGGGCAGCATGGCGGCGGGAGGCAGGGCTGGAGCGGGATGAAAGGCTGGCGCGGAGGTGAGGAGGCGCGATAATCACCGGGCGAGACGCGGCTTAATGGGGCTCTTCTCTCCTCAGAACCAGCGCTCAGCGAGGCTGCGTGGGAAATCAAAGCAGGGGATCAAAGTCTATAAGCCTGCGAAACAGCCTTAAAAATTTAGTGCGGTCTATTGAGTTTGTGCCGTAAGCTGAGGAGCAGGGAGAGGCGGCAGCGCTCACCTGACCCCCCAGCTCCCACACCAAACCCTTTAACGGAGAAAATGGGAGAGCGGCAACGCTTTGCTCGCAGGAGAGCAAAGTGGTTCAGACCCAAAATTACCCTAAAACACCTCATCTGGCTACTTGTGCACCTGGAGCCTCCCCACCTGGGTAAGAATTGGAAAGGTCATTTTTGTGAGTCCTGGAAACCAAAGTGACACAAGTGGGGTCACACCTGAAAAGGCCAACAGCTTTTTCAGAGACGCCTCTATTTGGAGGATTTCTGACAGCTCTTGTAAGTATATTCACATTCAAATTACCTGACAAGTAATACATAGAGAGATAGAACTGATCATTATGATGTCAGTGCTTAAAGCTTTGACTAGAACTCAGTAATTCCAGCCCAAACTAGAGCTGCAAATCCGCAACCACGAACAAGGGCAGAAAAAGGAGGCAGGATGACCGGCAGCCCATTAATACTTGCAGGATTGAATTTTAGATTGCAGGTTTAAGGAAAACAAAAAAAAATGAAGCATTACAATAGCCCAAGTGAGAACTGACAAAAGCGGAGAACACGGGTCCCCGCGGTGGCCAAAGACCTGGCTATGGCACAACGATCCCCATGGGCAGCAGCTCCAAACCCGGGTACGCAGCAGTGGGGACACTTCTCCTTCCAAACCTTCTTCTTCAGGAGAGGACAACCAGGACAACTCAAGGACAACTGGGACAATTCAAGGACAATGGGACAACTCACCGCAAGCACCCCTGCAAGGCCCCATCCTCCGAAACGACCCCCGGCTCTGCTGCGGGCTGCCGGCAAACGATGCTTCAGCGCAGGGCCGGTGAATCTCACACAAATACATTCCATCATCAGAGTCCTACACTATCAAAAAGGAGATGGGGCATTTGCATGCACAATGTGAGATGTATAGGGTAACAATAAGATAACCCTGACCCCGACAAGGCTGCCTGTGGCTATTTGGAGTTAGAGGAGGAGGAAGGCAGCACCACCACCCCTGAAGCCCCCACCAAGGTGCGTATGCGGCAGAACTGGCCTAGAAAGGCTCTTCTCTGAGCATCAGCTCAAACCTGAGTTTATCGCAGACAAAGGCCTTCAGAGCTATGACTTAAGGATATTAAAACCACCCAGAAAAATGGAGCCCTGAGTAGCTGCGCCGATCAAAATACAGCGAGGAAGAAAGTGGGGGCGAGAGGGGAAAACCTGACAAAAGGAAAACGAGGTTTCAATAGGCAATGCAATACAACAATTTCGTATGAAAGATGTGAAGCATAAAAGAGGTGTTAGATGTTCAAAAGCACAGAATATAGGAGAGGCATTAAAAAAAACCCCAGAGAAGATGAAAATCTCCACTTCAATGCAACGCTGCCTTCTCACTTTCCACCAAGCCAGGTGCTCGTCGCCGTAGCGGGGGAGCAGCCGCGGCCCCGCGAGAGCAACAGGGCCCAACGTGACATAACGCACCACGGAGATGCGAGTACGGGTTTTAATGAGCAATTAGGTTATTGAGTATCTGTTGCTAAGAAGAGAACAGAACTGCAGAGAATCAGTTGGAGCTGAGTGTGTGATTCTGATGGGTTAATGTGATGCTGAAAGCGGGGGAGCATGAGTCACCCCGGAGAGGCAGGAATAGGAACAGCAGGGGAACCTGGGCTTGCTGTCAACCTGTATCTGTGGCACAGGCACCAGCAAGAGATGGTTGAGCTTCTTAAGAGCCCTGCAACGTCCCTGCTGAAAGCTGGGGGCTTATAATGTCCCGTTATGGACGAGCCCTGAGCTCCCTGGGGACGCGGTGACATCGGGGTTAACCAGGGTGAACTCTGCCCTCGGATTCAGAACATAACGGGGTTTCAGGCCCTTTGCAGCCACACGGTTCTGAGCTGGAAGTGGAGAGCAGAGCGGCTCGTCTAGCGCAGCTGGGCTCGAGAGCCACCGTGGCCCCACGGGGACGGGACCCACTCGCCCAAGCCCAGACAGGGCCAGGAGAAGGCAGCCGATATTTTGAAACGGGAAAAAAATCAGACGAGCTGCAGTGCTGTAATGTAGCATAACAGATGGATAATTAGATTTATATGAAGAGCTGTAAAAGTAAGTAATTAAATAAAAATACAGAATAGCAAATCTGCTGCAGCGAGACACCTCGCAGGGGTGTCCCCACAGCCCGGACGCAGCGTCCCCGCCGCAGGGAGCATCACTGGGGTCAACACAAACGAGTTGTCACCCGAAGCACGGCGGCTCCGGAGAGCAGTGATGTGACCAGAGGGGCCGAGGCGAGATGCAGCAAAACCCCCTCCTCCTCACCTCACCCTGGCGCGGAGAACAAATACCGGCTCTGGACAATAAAATCTGAGGCGCCAGAACAAAATCAACAACGCCAGATTGTTCTGCGGAACACACACCAACAGGCTGGATTTATAGCAGTAGGAAAAAAGGAACCATGAAAACGGGCTTTATGATTAAAAAGCCAAGGTTGTTAGATTCTTGGGGCCGCTGCTGTCACCCGGTCAGCACAGGGCGGAGGAGCCTGGAGAGGGAAGGGTATGGGCGGCACAACCAGCCCATCTCCTCCCGTCTCGGGGACGGACAGACCCGTGGGCCCACGCTGGAGGGTTTGCTGACCCCCCGGGATTTGAGGGCCAGTGACTCGTGTTCCATCGGCAAGGACGGAGGGAACGGCCTGAGCTCTGTTCCAGCACAGCGTGTCGAATGAGCGATCCCTCCAGGTGGGTGTGAGCAAGTGCTCCATGGTGCATGGAGAAAGGACACCTCAGGAACTCGCCCCAGCGCTCCATCATCCGAATTGATGCTTTATTTTGAGGCGTAAATCAACATTAAGGCTACGCGTGCCACACTTACAAAGCACTCCCTGTGCACTGCTGAAAGCCTGGTATTTTACCGCGGGTCAAACGCCTGTTGGTGCCCATGGATGGGGTCTGTCATTAATAAAAAGTGAGCGATTCTCTACGAGTGCAAGCAGAACTCATTCGTTCCCAGGCCATTTTAGCCAGAGCCCACAAAAATTGCGTTGATTCCTTTACAAAAACCACAACACAGCAAGGAACAATACCACAGGATTAATGCCACATCCTTGAGCTCGTCCAGTGCTTTTTCACCACAGAGACTTCAAAGCACCCCCAGATTTATAGACGGGGAAACTGAAGCGCTCCCGGGAGCACCGGCAGCTGCACTGGGATGGGAGCGTGAGTGCTGGGCTCCCCCGTCCGTCACCCCCGTTCCCTGTCACCTCCAGCCTCCCAGCTCCGTGGCTCTGCTGACTGGGGACAGTGACAAACGCAGGGACACCCCAGGTCCTGCCCAGCTCTTTGCTGCTGCCGCGGGACCCTGAACAAGACCCTTGTGCGATGGTACCGGGGCAGCTTCGCACGGCAGCATCCCCGCGAGGCCGGCCATAGCACAAGTCAAGGCACGCAAAGTTACACAAACCTGCCAACAAAACCTACTGGCGTACCTTAGGTAACACAAAAACACCGCAAAAAGGTGTCTGAAAGCACCGCAAGAAGAAAGCCTGAGCGCTAACCACTGAGCTTCCAACACTGCAGCTTCCATTCCCCAGTGTCTACCTAGCGCATCCCACTAATCACCTTGAGGGGCGTTAAAAGGTGGCCTGAGGCTAAGACCTTCGATTGTTATCTGCTTTATTTGTTTGCCTGTTCATCTGAGCTGATTTTTCTTTCAGACGAGTGCTAATAATATACAAAAGCCACCCAGCCGGACTCTGACGGGGCTGCAGCGCGGGGGCTCGGCCACGCCGAGGTGCGAGAACGCGCTCCTCCGTCCCTGCCGCGGCAGCTCCACGAGCGCTGCCCTATTCCAACCCCACCATCTGCTCCTCCCATGGCGGTGCAGCCGGCAGATCTGGCGGTCGTCTCCCACCCGCTCTGCTGACGGCCGCGCCCGGGCACACCGCTCCGTGGGCACACCGCTCTGTGGGCACACCGCTCTGTGGGCACACCGCTCCCCTGGCACACCGCTCCCCGGGCACACCGCTCCACGGACACACCGCTCCCCGGGCACACCGCTCCACGGACACACCGCTCCCCGGGCACACCGCTCCCCTGGCACACCGCTCCCCGGGCACACCGCTCTGTGGGCACACCGCTCCGTGGGCACACCGCTCCCCTGGCACACCGCTTCGTGGGCACACCGCTCCCCTGGCACACCGCTCCCCGGGCACACCGCTCCACGGGCACACCGCTCCCCGGGCACACCGCTCCCCTGGCACACCGCTCCCCGGGCACACCGCTCCACGGGCACACCGCTCCCCTGGCACACCGCTCCCCGGGCACACCGCTCCGCGGGCACACCGCTCCCGTGGCACACCGCTCCCCTGGCACACCGCTCCACGGACACACCGCTCCCCGGGCACACCGCTCCACGGACACACCGCTCCACGGACACACCGCTCCCCGGGCACACCGTTCCACGGACACACCGCTCCACGGACACACCGCTCCACGGGCACACCGCTCCACGGACACACCGCTCCACGGACACACCGCTCCCCGGGCACACCGTTCCACGGACACACCGCTCCACGGACACACCGCTCCCCTGGCACACCGCTCCACGGACACACCGCTCCACGGACACACCGCTCCACGGACACACCGCTCCACGGGCACACCGCTCCCCGGGCACACCGTTCCACGGACACACCGCTCCACAGACACACCGCTCCACGGACACACCGCTCCCCGGGCACACCGCTCCACGGACACACCGCTCCACGGACACACCGCTCCACGGACACACCGCTCCGCGGGCACACTGCTCCACGGACACACCGCTCCCCTGGCACACCGCTCCCCGGACACACCGCTCCACGGACACACCGCTCCCCGGGCACACCGTTCCACGGACACACCGCTCCACGGACACACCGCTCCCCTGGCACACCACTCCACGGACACACCGCTCCACGGACACACCGCTCCCCGGGCACACCGCTCCCCTGGCACACCGCTCCCCTGGCACACCGCTCCACGGACACACCGCTCCCCGGGCACACCGTTCCACGGACACACCGCTCCACGGACACACCGCTCCACGGGCACACCGCTCCCCTGGCACACCGCTCCACGGACACACCGCTCCACGGACACACCGCTCCCCTGGCACACCGCTCCCCGGGCACACCGCTCCACGGACACACCGCTCCACGGACACACCGCTCCCCTGGCACACCGCTCCCCTGGCACACCGCTCCACGGGCACACCGCTCCACGGACACACTGCTCCACGGACACACCGCTCCCCTGGCACACCGCTCCACGGACACACCGCTCCACGGACACACCGCTCCCCTGGCACACCGCTCCCCGGGCACACCGCTCCCCGGGCACACCGCTCCATGGACACACCGCTCCCCGGGCACACCGCTCCACGGACACACCGCTCCCCGGGCACACCGTTCCACGGACACACTGCTCCCCTGGCACACCGCTCCACGGGCACACCGCTCCACGGACACACCGCTCCACGGACACACCGCTCCCCGGGCACACCGCTCCACGGACACACCGCTCCACGGACACACCGCTCCCCGGGCACACCGCTCCCCGGGCACACCGCTCCACGGACACACCGCTCCACGGACACACCGCTCCCCTGGCACACCGCTCCCCGGGCACACCGCTCCACGGACACACCGCTCTCCTGGCACACCGCTCCCCGCGCACACCGCTCCACGGACACACCACTCCCCGGGCACACCGCTCCACGGACACACCGCTCCACGGACACACCCCTCCCCGGGCACACCGCTCCACGGACACACCGCTCCACGGACACACCGCTCTCCTGGCACACCGCTCCCCGCGCACACCGCTCCCCGGGCACACCGCTCCCCGGACACACCGCTCCACGGACACACCGCTCCCCGGACACACCGCTCCCTGCGCACACCGCTCCCCGGGCACACCGCTCCGCGGACACACCGCTCCGTGGGCACACCGCTCCCCGGGCACACCGCTCCCCTGGCACACCGCTCCCCAGGCACACCGCTCCCCGGGCACACCGCTCCACGGACACACCGCTCCACGGACACACCGCTCCCCGGGCACACCGCTCCCCGGGCACACCGCTCCCCTGGCACACCGCTCCACGGACACACCGCTCCCCTGGCACACCGCTCCCCGGGCACACCGCTCCCGACAGCCTGGCCGCTCACCGCTTCCCAGCCCCGTCGCCAGCCGCCCCTGGGGGAAAGGACGCTGGAGCACAGCGAGGATCACCCCCACTGCAATGCCATGCTTTCAACTTCGGCTGCTCCCAGTCCCGCTGGGTTTAACGGTGCTATTAGAATCATTTTAGACTAGAAAAGTAGATTTGTTTCACTGAGTCATGATTCAAAAAAACGAGACGTTGCTCCAGTTACAAAAGCAAATCACCACCTCGCAAGTGCCAAGCGCAGATTTCAGCTCCAACAAGCGAAGCATGGGGAACGCTTCCAGCCGCACACAGAATGGAAAAGCTGCATCTGCAAAAGCTGGGAAACCTGGTTTTGATAAACAGAAAGCCTGACCTATGGAACACCAGCTCCTGGGGAAATCTAACGAACTCATTCTGCATTGAGCAATTTAGTCACAAATTAATAGAGGGGAGGGCGACAGCGGGACGGCCGCCACGGGACCAGGGACCGTCGCTGCACCGCGACCCACAGACGAGCCACGGCAGTTCCCGGGTGGGAGCCCTCGAGGAAAGCTTGGGAGTCACAGAAAGCACCAGCAACTCTTTCATCTTTCTGATTCATCCCTCCTCAAACACCCACACGCCCCGGCAGAGGAGGCTGGCACTGCTACATTTAGGATGACATTTAAAAATCAAGGTTGTGCTGCTGATGGTCATTGAAAACCCAACAGCATTTTTCAGAAACAAGTGGGTACTCACATCGGTGTCCCTGCCAAATATCAGCACAGCAGTAATTTTTCTAGCAGCTTCAATTAAAAGATAAAGGCAAATTTCACCCACCTAGAATTACTGTTATTACTGTTGTTGTTTTTTAAACATTCTTGGTACACCTTTATATTTTCTAAATACAAAATAAGACGGAAACATTCCCCCTAATCTTTCTAAGTGTCAGATTCATCTCACTTAACATTAGACACCTAAAATGAAGACATCCAGCTCGGCCGCGCCGCCTGGGCTCCCTCAGACACGTGTTCTGCGCATCCCTGGAGACACAGGCCCTGCTTCTGGATTTCCACGGCACTTGCCCAGGTGAATCCAGAAAGGCAAGGCTACAGCACAAGGCTTTAGATCCACTCCGGAGAGAGCTGCAGCTAATTTGAAAAGTGTCTGAGAAATTCACAGTCGCAGCAGTGAGCAGAAATGATCATTTACCCCATGGGAGATGGGGTTGTCTTTGACTCCTGTCCTACGATGGGATGATTTGTCTTCTGGAGGTTCTCTTTATCTCTTTGAGGTCTTTTTGTCTCTCTCACCTGGTTGGAGATGTACCCCGGACAGTCAGCTCAGGTGGACACTGGTGAAGCAAGACTGAAGCTAGGTGATGTGGATCCCACTGTCAGAGAGAGGGTGAAGGAAACACCAACAAATGCCTGAATCAAGCTGTCAAGGACTTAAAACCACCATGCCGGCCAATAAAATATGGTAACAATGCAATGAATTCATGTGAACATATAAGAAACAAAGCCACAGCTAAACTAGAGGCAAGGAGCGAGGAGCAAGGAGAGGAGGCATGTTCAGAAGGGAACATTCTGGGTAAAAGATGTGGTGGAATGAGATAGTTCTGCGAGAAGGGAGTTTCAGCAGTGTGTCTTACACCACTGATGGATGGAGAGGACAGATACCTTGACAAAGGAAGTTGACATGCCAATTAAGTTTTAATGACCCTACAGGCAAAGAGAAAAAGTCGATGGAGGAGGGAGCTGACAGACAGACATAGCCTGGCAGTGACGTGGTGAGGAAAAGACAGACAGAGCTACAAATGAACACTGTGTCTGTAACAGAGAGCAGCATACGGGCATCCCAGGTGGGTTCTGCGAGGCAGGAGATAAGTAAGGGTTTAATCACCAGGGCAGAAGGAAGTGCTGAGAGCGGCTGCAGAGCATGAAACACCTGGATTCCGAACCAGCTTGGATGTGAAGGGTGAAGGAGGAACCGGGGCTCCATGCATTCAGCCCTCGGAGCCGTGGAAAGACACACGCTGTGCAGACGTTAGCGGTGCTGATCACCTCCCACTGCCAGACTGCGTGCCGCGGGGACGGGAAGGTGACACCACCAGAAGTTCACACGTGTGAGGAGAAGGCGCAGGAGGAGAGCAGACTTGCCGGTAATTGCCGGGATGTAAAGCCTAGTAAATAAATCTGGGTGTGCTTTCCCATCCGTCCTGTACCCAGAGAGGGGGACGCACGTCTGCCGAGGGCACAGGGCAGGCTGCCGGGTGCTCTGCCTGCCCCAGGGGCTGGCTCTGCCCTGGGAAGCTCCAGATGCTTCAGGACATTGCTTCAGAAACCAATGGCTCTAAACCTGCCCTGGCAGACGCTCACGAACGCATGCGGGTGCACGCTGTGCTGAGCTGGTGCGGAGCATTTCCCCTCCAGCGTCCAGCCGCTCAGCATGCACCCGTCAGGCCAGTCTGGGGCTATGTGCACCAAGGAGGCTGCCACGGCCTCCAGCTGAGCACACAGACCCTGCGAGATGAGAAGCCGCCCGCTCTGGGCTAGCGACTAACGAGTGCATCATCCTCCCCGGCCATCCCCCGAGTGCGGAACGCCGGCTGCCTTCCCACACACAGCAAACATCCAGTGCGACGTGTGACGATGAGATCAGCGCCCACAACCATCCTGACTTCTTCTGTCCTTACTCACATCCTTCCCGCTCTGCTCCCCCAGCAGCGAGGACACCAGTTTGCCGCTGGTCCAAGGAGGATGAGCACAGCTTCTCATCCTCCCTCACCGCACGGGCTGGTTCTTCACCGCACCCACAGCTGATGGTACCGAGAGGCTCCAGCACAGCAAGGTCAGGGGAGAACTTCCCATCTCTGCACTGCCTGAAAGGAGCTTGGAGCCAGGGGGGTCGGGCTCTGCTCCCCAGGAACAAGCGCCAGGAGCAGAGGAAACGGCCTCAAGTTGCGCCAGGGGAGGTTGAGGTTGGATTTAGGAACAATTTCTTCCCCAAAGGGCTGTGGGGCATTGGAACAGGCTGCCCAGGGCAGTGCTGGAGTCACCATCCCTGGAGGGCTGGACAGACGGACATGAGGTTCTCAGGACATGGGGCAGTGCCAGGGGTGGGTTATGGTTGGACTCGATTATCTTGAGGGGCTTTTCCAACCAAAATGATTCTGTGATTCTATGACCTTCTCCAGTCCAGCTCAACAGGAATCGTGGCTGCTGTGACCCGTCCGAGTGGCTGTCTGGAAGCCATCACCCCATGCAGTGACCTGCCTCTGTCCCACCTGTCCACTGCCTGTTGTGCAAAAGCAAGAAAAAATTCTCAGTCTGATCTCAACTCATTCATTTTGAATCCAGCAACAGATGTCATCTATTCGTCTTGCCCAGGAGGGCTCACTGGGCAGGAAGAGTTGGAGACGAACTGATTATCATGTTGGGAAATAGCCCCTGAAGAGGCTTAAGCCCATCTTGCAGAGCCATTATGTTTAGTTCATATTCTCTCTCTTATGTGTGTGTTCTCTGTGAATTCCCCAAATGCAGCAGGAATCCTCATTACAGGGTGAATCTGGGCAAGGTCCCGGTCCTCAAACACTCATTCACATTGATGTCCTTCACGCTGCGCTGTGACAGCACGTGTCACATAATGCCCTGGACAATCTGCATCCACGTACTTCTGGCAACGCACCTCGGTGTTCCACGGCACAAATCCGGGGACCTACGGCTGACTGTGGACACATCACTTGTTCTTGAAATGTACACCGCAAAGCTCCTTTCGTTCTGCTTTTGCTTGTAAATCAGGGGCTTACATATGTAATTGGCCTAACCGTAAGAGCAAACAACAGCAGTGGTAGCGCAGTGCCAGCAATTATTCATGCCTATAATAAACGCCTGTAAAATGGAAAGCCAGCCTTTAGAAATCTGCCTCCTCGGTGCACACATGAAAAAACGAAATCCCATTTGCAGGGTTTGGCTAGTGGATTTTTTCATTTTGGGAGAGGGATTGGGGGAAAGGATTATCTTTGTTCGTTCTGTAAAACACCACTCTTGCCTATGTTTAGGTCACGGATTATTCTGGCTACATTTCAGAGTAAACTCAGCGACGGGCACAGATGACAAACCTGCCCTGTGTATCTGGGGGACAAGCACAGCTGTTCCCAGCCAGGTCTCCTTCCCCATTCCAGCCCGGAGATGACACAACCACCAGCTCCACCGCTCCTGGGCGAACAACCACATGGCGCCACTCTGTGAGAGAGCGGAGATGCTGACCCAGTGTCTTGGACCAGTCCCACCAGTTAAGGATGGCATCCTCACTGGTAAATCCCTCCTCTGGGTCCAGCCGCAAACAGCACACTACCGCTCTTCACCCTCTTCAATGAACATGGGGACACGGCCGCTCTGGGGCTTGCAGGACCAAAGGTGTGATGAGATCATTCTGCTGTGCACATGTCTCACCCTCAACACCAGAGCGACCCCTACAAAACTCTTGTAGCACATCACTGAAAATCAACATGGTCTTCCTGGATGGCAACAACCCCACTGGTCACAGACGTCTGCCCAGCGGGTGGCCCTCATGAGCCCAGCAGACAACACCCTGTGGAAGTACTATCAGTTCTGTCCTTGGATTGCTTTAACAACGAGCAAGGTTGAACAGTGTCAGCACAGGGAGCAAACGGAGTGAGGACGGAGCGACTGGCAGGAGGTGACCACCAGCACCCCTTCCCTCAGCAAATGGGCACGTCACCCGTCCCAGCGCCCTGAAAAGCAATGCAGCAAGCCTTCTCCTTGGTCCCTGCTGAGTGAAACACATGGTCACCTACCACAGGATCCCACCGATGCCCTTCCTCCTCACGCACCCGTTGGCCAAGGGCTCCAGGGACGTGGGCCGGGCTTTGCTGGCCTGCGTTCCTCCGGCATCTCGTAGCCCTTTGCTTCCCCGCTGCTCACCAGGCAGCAGATTCCTCCCGTTCCAGCAGCAATGACAGCAGCCAGGACCCTCGGCATGCTCTGGACCCCCGAGGTCAGAAGGTCTGAGGTGCTGACAGATTTCCTGAACCACGAATCAAACATTTTCTGTTCCCCTTTGGCACCACTGGTTGTTTTCCTCCTGCCTTAGGCGGTGGCTGAGCACGAACGGGAAGAGCTCCAGAAGGACTGCTGTCCCTCTCTTTGCTATGCAAACCTTCCCTCTTCAGAAATTTTCTGTAACTACCAAGTTTTAGTACCTTTTGAAGGAAACCACATTCATCGCGGTTCAGAAGGGACCTTTTGGCCTAATCTCGACTAGAAAAACTGCCAAACTGATCCTCCCATCTCACAATTAACAGAGACTTCGCTGTACCGGGCAATGCGGCGCTGCTATGACAACAAGAGCGGGAGCCTCGTTAAGGGTCTCATCGAGAGGGATAACGAGCAATCACAGCTCGGGAGAAGGCAGGGATGGATGAGAGCTGTTGGTAGCACCGCGCCGTGCCAGCTGGGGCCAGGTGAGCTGGGAAAGGCTGACTCGCATTGTTACTGCGAGTACAACTTCTGAGGACGGGCAGATTCCTGGGGAGTAGCGATGAATATTCATGAAGGAATTCGGTTTGGGAGAGGAAATGAATCAAGTGTGACAAATGCCGCCTATTAGGAAAAGAAGGTGGCGTCTATTTTTAGTGGAGTTAAGCAAACATTAAAGCTCACTCTCTAAGAACTCCAAATAATACCACTCGCTGGCTCTGCCTCTTCACCACCAGATAAGAATTTAGCAGCACGTCGCCACCAGCCAAAACCCGCTCGCCTGAACAGAAGTTTTCCGGTTTAGCCCCCGTGTTTTATAAAAATAAAAGTTTTAATCTCTAATCTGCATAGGAAGACGTGACGGTTTCCACTAGGATTTATTTTTTCCCCCCTCTCCAGAATCATAAGGCTTGAAGGAACCTTTTTAAGACGGAAGAAAACGCTGCATTCAAATCTCCTAAATGAGCACTCACGCGGAGCTGTAATCACTTCAGATGCACAGAATTATCGGGAGGAGAAAATTCCTCTCACTTAGAATCAAGACCCAATTTGAGGCAGAAAGGAAGAGGCTGGTTTGCCGCCCTGCCAAGCACTCAGACTTTGCGCTGAAGTCAAAGAAGCTCCAGCTGCTCCGAGCCATCGAAAATCATGCCCAGAACCTCCAGCAGGACTTGTTTGCAGAGACAGCAGCAGGCTGATAAGGATGTTGACTATTCCAAATAGGCCCACGGTATTTTATATTTTTAGAGATACTTAGCCTGCCTATTATTATTATTAAGCAGAGGTGGAGTATTTACTGCCTCCTTCTTGGAAATCTGTAAAAGTGCTGCCTTTCAGCAGGCTCCTCTTTTCTTCTGGTGAACATTAAGGAGTTTCCTTCTTTTGTTTTTCAGGCTTATAAAACGTCCAATTAAATGAGACAACAGAGAGAGAATATTGCTTAATAAAAGTAACGCGATCCTCACAAAGCTATTTGAGAGGCTTTGTTCCCATAACCTCGGGTGCTCCCAAGCCAAGAGGGAGACCAGAGTTTGGAGAGGGATTCGCAGGGTTGTCCTAACGGGGAGCACTCAGCAGACCCCTGGGCCAGGGGAGAGCGTGACCAGCGATGAAGGACCCTCAGCTGGTTCCTGCCCTGCACCACAGGCCAACTCCTCAAGTCAAAGCCCCATTTCTTACCAGCTCCTCCACCTGCAACACCACATGGCTCCTGGCTCCCCTCCTGCAGAGCTTCAAACGTGGCCTTAAAGATGGTTTACAAAGAAGCAGCTCTGAAATTAGACATGTCAAATATTTATTATCGATACCTGTCTCCAGCTCCAGTCAGGCTGGGTGCAGATCAAGAGGAGAAAGATGCAGCGTTTCCCTGAGCAACCAAACCCTGGGAAATCCTCTGTGACTTTGGGATCATAAAATCATAGAATAACAGAATGGTTTGAGTTGAAGGGATGTTCAAAGCTCCCCCAGTGCCCCCCCTGCCATGAGCAGGGACATCTTCACCAGCTCAGGTTGCTCAGAGCCCCGTCCAGTCTGGCCTGGGATGTCTCCAGGGATGGTTCATCCACCACCTCTCTGGCCAACCCGGGCCAGGTTCTCACCACCCTCAGGGCAACAATTCCTTCCTCATGACCAGCCTGAATCGCCCTACTTTAGTTTAAAACCATCACGAGGTGTGACTCGTTACTGGGTGCACCGGGGCATCCCCAGAAGAGCACAGGTGGCTGGGTACCCACCAGGACAAGAGCAGAGCTCACCCTCCGTCACCCCCGTGGTGCTTTACGGTGTCATTTGTTAGTGAAGTTGTGCCCGTTGTCCTTTAGAGAGCACATCTCCGTCCCCCATCGCGCCGGCCCTCAGCAACTGTTGCCATGGTTATTCCGAGTGCTTCTCATCAAGAAGATGCTGCAACTGCTGAATTGTCTCTTGCAAGAGTTATTTAGGAATAACTAGTTAGTAAGTAGGAATAACGGGTTCAGACTGCCCACAGAAGCTAGCAATCTCATTTATTTTTGCTTTGATCCTGCCTTATTTCTGGCCTCTGCCGGGTGGAGGTTTAAAGTGGGAGTCAGAGATAGGCAGAGGAGAAGGCACGGTTCCTGGAGGGCAACGCGCTCGGCTCTGCTAGGAAATTAAAGGTCTCTCCTCACACAAAGCCTCTGCTTTTCAATCAATGGTCAATAGGCTATAACAAGGCACAGCAACCGACCAGGAAACACATATCCTCAGCTGTCGGGCCGGGGGAGAAACAAGTGGGGACTTTCCAGTTCCATGGTGTTAATTGTTAATCAAGATATTACAGGCACAGCCCAGAATCCATTCAGCAGTCGGGGGGCGCAGCCGGTGTCCCAGCGCTCCAGGCGGTCCCGCGGGTACCAGCCCACGCCTTTCAGACCCACTTTTGGCATGACAAAGTGGATGAACAAAGCCTGCTCTGGAAAGCCAAGGCCGTTTTGTTCAGCTCTCATTTAGAGCTCTGAAGAGTGACTGGGTAATGATGGAGCTGGTTTCCCCCTGCAGATCGGGTCCCACAGCGCAGTCCGTTAGGCTTTTATTGACATAAATGCCTTTTTCTGCTCTGTGTTCACCCTGGCACAGGTTTTGGGTAGGGAGGCGCATACCGCAGGACCTGAAGAACAGCACAGCTAGAGGAGAGGCACAGGGAGCCCGGCACATCCACTGGCACCAGCGCTCCCCAAATCCCAGCCCGTGACAGCCAGGGGCACTGCCCGAGGCACTGGGACCCTCCCCATGGAGGGATCCAAAAGCGGGAGAAAGACCTCAGCTTCATCCACAGGAATGAGCCCAAGGGCAGGAAAAACATATGAGATGTCAGCCAAGCACAGAATCACAGAACCCCAGAGTGTTTGGGGTTGGAAGGGCCCTGGAAAGCTCATCCAGTGCAATCCCCCCATGGAGCAGGAACACCCAGCTGAGGTTCCACAGGAAGGTGTCCAGGCGGGTTTGAATGTCTGCAGAGAAGGAGACTCCACAACCTCCCTGGGCAGCCTGGGCCAGGCTCTGACACCCTCACCATGAACAAGTTTCTTCTCAAATTTAAGTGGAACTTCCTGTGTTCCAGTTTGCACCCATTGCCCCTTGTCCTGTCACTGGTTGTCACCCAGAAGAGCCTGGCTCCATCCTCCTGACACTGCCCCTTTCCATATTGATCCCCAGGAATGAGTCCCCCCTCAGTCTCCTCTTCTCCAGCTCCAGAGCCCCAGCTCCCTCAGCCTTTCCTCACACGGGAGATGCTCCACTCCCTTCAGCATCTTGGTGGCTGCGCTGGACTCTCTCCAGCAGTTCCCTGTCCTTCTGGAGCTGAGGGGCCACAACTGGACACAATATTCCAGGTGTGGTCTCCCCAGGGCAGAGCAGAGGGGCAGGAGAACCTCTCTGACCTACTGACCACCCCCTTCTAACCCACCCCAGGTCCCATTGGCTTCCTGGCCACAAGGGCCCAGTGCTGGCTCATGGTCACCCTGCTGTCCCCAGGACCCCCAGGTCCCTTTCCCCTACACTGCTCTCTAATAGGTCATTCCCCAACTTACACTGGAACCTGGGGTTGTTCCTGCCCAGATTCAAGACTCTACACTTCCCCTTGTTCTATTTCATGAAATTTTTCCCTGCCCAGCTCTCCAGTCTGTCCAGGTCTCTGGATGGCACATCTACCACACCACGCTGCGCTGCGGGGACGCGCAGCACACGCTTTCCAAAGGGCGTCTGCCCAGTACCAACCAGCAGGGACACCTGCGTCCTGCTAGGGGACTCGGGCACCAAAACTGGAGCCACCAGCCCAGCACAGGGCTCCACGGCGCTGAGCTCACCTGCCCGTACCCGCACGACAACACGGAATAGACTAAGAACTGAATCTGGACAATGTGGCGCCCAGAGAGATGGTGAGTCAGCCCTTCCCGAGTTTCCAAAGGAGACAGAAGAAGGCTTCACTTATTCTAGCTGAAGTGGCTGGATTTAAAGAAATTATATTTGTCAGTTCATTAGTGTGTAACATAAGAATGAAAAATGCATTTCTAATTCCTGATTGACTAATCCACAATCCGCTGATCTGCAATGCCCAGAGTCCCCAGGGAAAGAACAGAAAATCCATAGCAGCCCTACAGTATTTCTTTGAGATTCCTGGCCGGGTCCTGCAGAAAGAGCTCACTCACATTATGGAGCCTTCCTCCCGTTACAAAATACACCTCGGCAAATTTGCTGCCGTTCTAGGAGGTAATAGAGATAATAAAACCCAAATCCCACTTGTCAGAATAGGTGAACAATGGACGTTTTGTGAGGTGCTGGGCATGACACTTCACATGTTTGTTCATTTCCCCATTGATCTGCAGTATCAGCTCATTTCCAGCAGCCTCCCACTCGTTAGGACAATTAGCAAAGTCCAAGTCACATTCTAACTCAGAAATGCTGCTACTGCACTGCAGGAAGGGATGCTGGCACCTGTGAAAGGACTGTCCTGCTGGACCCAGGAGATGTGTCCCTCTGTACCTTCTTCCCAGCTGATGTGCAGCCACGGATGCTGCTCCTCACCCACTCTGCCCCAGGAAGATGGGTCCAATGTGCCCCTGCATTCCCTAAACTGTGATCTCCACAATCAATGCCAAATCCTCCTTTAAATTATTTCAGACCCTTCTGCCTCATTCAGTTGGCTGAGGTGGAGGCAACCACAACCCTCTCCTTGGCAAGCGTGCCCCACGGCAGCCGTGCACAGAGGGAAGATCAGTCATGGGGTGGGAATGGGGTCATTCCTGGGTGCCGAACCATCCCCCCCGGACCCAGATGTGCTGACACAAATCCACACTTCACCTGGTTCTGCCTTCGCAAAGCAACTTCACTTGCTGCTTCTGCCCAGCTCCACAGCAGCTCAGATCTTACCAACCATGCAAGCACAGCCATGGGCTGAGCTGTACGACCAGCTTGCACAGGGAGGACATGCTCCCGAAACACGATGGGGAGATCTCCTTTCTGCAACACCTTTTTTTGATCCTTTCCAGCAGGTATGTTAGAAATGCTGTAAAGATCATGGCTACAGACTGCAGAAACATCTGGATGGTTTGGGTTGTAGGGACCTTCCCAGCTCCCCCAGTGCCACCCCTGCCATGACAGGGACACCTTCACCAGCTCAGGTTGCTCAGAGCCCCGTCCAGCCTGGCCTGGGATGTCTCCAGGGATGGTTCACCCACCACCTCTCTGGTCAGCCTGGGCCAGGCTCTCACCACCCTCAGGGCAACAATTTCGTCCTCATGTCCAGCCTGAATCTCCCTCCTTTAGTTTAAAACCATCACCCCTTGTCCTATGGAAACAGGCCCTGCTCAAAGGTCTGTCCCCAACTTTCTTCTCTGCCCCTTTTAAGTACGGAGGGACCACAATAAAATAACACCCCCGGGGATCTCTCCACCATTCCCTTTTGAGGGGCAGCTCCCCACTCCAGGTCTCCCAGGTGAGGATGTGTAAGCACAGCCCCCCGGGTATCGCTCAGGTCGGACGCGGAGCAGGGCCCAGAGCGGAGCCTGAACTCGCTGCTCCCCCACGCCACTTCCACAACCCCGCATTCCCACTCCGCAAAACATTCCACCCTCCCCTGTGTTTGTCCCACGAGCTCCTCAGCCCACGCTCGCGGAGCTTCACGCCGGCTGGGTTGATCTCCCGGCACTGGCTGGACCGAGCCCTGACTCCATTCCACTCTTGAAGGTTTCAATTAATCATAAAGCCAGTGCCATTTTGGGCTCCATCTGTCTTTATTCCTTCAGGGACTAATAATGCCTCACCGTGTGTTTTCACACGCTAGCTGAACTGAAATTAAGACAGATTTCAATATGAAGTGCCTGAGAAGAAAATGCATTTCGTAAAAAGAAAATTTCAGAGTCGTTACCATTCTCAGCTTGGAAAAAGATCTGGTTAAGTAAAAGCAGCAGGGTATTAATTTGGAAAACAACTCAGGTGAATTCCTGCTCATTGCAAGACATGCAAACACACTAAAATCATATTTATGGGCTTTTATGACAGAGTATGTATGGAACTGTAACACAATCTGCTTGCAAAGGGAGGTGAGGAACGCGCAGAGAGAGCTCAGAGACACTGAGGGGATCCCGGCAGCATCAGCCATGGCCCAGAATCCACACACCCTCCTCGTGCCTCTCTGTTGCGCTGACAGAAACAGATAAAAAACCCAAGAACCCTCGTGGTTCATCATGTAGGGTGGGTTTTAGTGGCTTAAGGCTTAGGGAAAGCCCATTTGCACATTGCTGTACTTGGGTTTTATGTTCCCACCTCTGCAAAACACAGCCACCAGGCTTTCCAACCAGCCAACCCTGCTTAAATACGGTGATTCCTGTGCTGATCCGGTGGTTTATACAAAGCAACAGCCCTAATTATTGATCTCGGCAGATGGAGCTGAGGGTTAGCGACCACCCCTCGATGCAGCCACCGCGGGGCTGTGCCCCCGTCCCCCAGCCCGGTCTAGCAGCGCCAGCGCGTTCCCTCCCCACTCAGCGCACAGCGCTGGGTCCCACGGGGTGACAGGGATGCTCGAAGCACAGACCAGCTCCAGGGTGATTCACAGAGGCGAACAGGGACGGCTGGGCACCAGGAGAGAGTCACGAACAGGAGAGCAGCAGCGTGACAGGACATCTACCATGACCCACATATCACCTGGGCTCCAGCTAACACCACCCGACTGCTGGAAAAGTTCTTTCTCTTGCCCATCCCCTATTTCCAGGGCATTTAGAAAAATAAAGGGAGAGACAGTCTGGAAAGGATGGTTGCAAGAAATTATACGACGGCCTCCACATTAAATTTGTAAGAGACAAAACCAGAGAAAATTTGTGAGAGCTGAAGTGTGCTGGAGGGACACCCAGACACTTCTGATGGAAGCGAAGGCGCAGCCCTTTGATGGTTCCTTCTGGACCTGGCTGCAGTACCTTGGAAACTCACTAAATGCAGCAGAGAGGACAAGCGACGCGCACCCATCGATGCTCTGAGCGGCAAATCAGTTTTCACGTCTATTCAGCTCCCATGCAGGGGCGTCAAGCAGCGCAGACTGCGCGGGAAGCAGCGGTGACAGCGTTTCTCCAGCTCGCACGATGACTCCAAGCCACCCCATGGGGAGGTCTGCCCGCCGGCCCAGCCCCCGGACACGTCTGTGGCCACAGGGCTCAGAGGTCTGCGCGCTCCTCAGAGACGAGCCCGTGAGTCAGCCCCTTCCACACACACCAGCAGCTCCAAGGGCCTCTGACCGACAGAAATAGCATCATCTACAATAAAGAGAGATCAAAATCCACAAGATGACACAGAATGTCAGGACCTGAGGGGAGAGCAGGTAGTCAACACTGATGATGAGCTTCTTCGGAAAGAGGTAATTTCCAAGAAGCTGTTGTTTTCTCTCTCTGCAGAACATCACCGTGTTCAAACGCTTGGAGAGCCTTCACGGGGCCGAGGATGGCAGCGATCTGGTGAAGACCTGAGCAACTCTCTGCACGGACGAATAAGCACCTGCTTCAATGAATCTTCAAGCACACGAATAGACAGATGAGGAAAAACTTAGGAAAACCCCGTATCAGGAGAACAGGTAGGCTGGAAGATGCCAGCCTGGAAACAAGGTCACTTGGTGGGACTTGTTCAGCCCTCAGTCACCACAGGCAAGGCCAGTTTTGGATGCTGGGACAGCCCGCGGCTGCCAGCTCCTGTTATTTTGCCCCCTGGGCAAGCTCTGGGTCCTGCAGCCCTCGCCTTCCTCTCCTCGGCACACGGGCAAGAGCCAGGGAACAACAGCGGGGTGCTGAGCACCTGTGGCTAAAGCCAGCGACACCCCACAAGAGCCAAGGGCAGCCCCCAGGGCCCCTCCAAACCCCGACTCTGTCGCTACCGTCTACCACAGACCCGCGGGCTCTGCCTCCGCACGCTCCCTGCGTACAGCCCGCCAGAGATTAAACCCCACAAAAGCAGCAATCAGGGAAGGGGTAGGAGGGTGTGCGCAGCAGGACGATGGGATCCGGATCCTCCCATGCGGGCTCAGACAACAGCTGCAAATCTGTAATGGTGGGGTCAGTTCTGTCCACCCCAAGCCCGGCGGGGAGCAGGTACGTAACTGAGCCTGGATCCTGCATTTCCTGCTCTCATTGTTCCTCGTCCTCCTGTTCTTCGCCGCTTTGTTCTATTCAACGCATTTTTTTCCACCTCCTTTCTGAAACGCATTAACGACGGGCTGCCACAGCCTCCTGCACGCCCTGATTAAAGAGTAGACGTAGATGCCTCCTTTTTGTGGAGCATTTTGCACCTATTACTCGGAGGGAATGCGGAGAACACGCGACTCGGCAAAGTCACAGCGGGTCAGGAAAATCATTTTGGATGGTTAGGTGGAAAAACCTTTGAAGCTTGGTGAAGCCATTAGCCGAGCGCACAGTTTGGAGTAAAAAGGATAAACAGAGAACATGGATGATGAATAAATAGCAGCTGAAGAGAGAGGAATACATGTTGCGCTCAGTGATGAAACCAGATCTACACTGAGAAACAGCAACTTCAGGCTGGGTTTTTTTTTGCAGAAAGTGATTAGGTAACCAGTCTGAATGCATATTGTAAATGGAAACCAGCACAATAACTCCAAGGCTACAGCAGAGAGCATCTACCAAATGAGAAGAGGCAGAAACAATGTGTTTTATATAATGCCCGACCTGGCTGCAATGAGTTTTTCTTGCAGGCTGGGTCAGTAACACGAGGGTGCTGCCAGAGCGGCTCCCTGGTGCACCGGCTCTCCTGAGCGGCTGTTTCCAGGGCAGACATCCTCACAAAGGCGCTGCAACAGCGGGGAGCAGGGCAGCTAAACCCTGCCCGGCTGCGGGAGCGCTCGGCCTGGCGGGAAGGATGGGCAGGCGAGGCAGGGAGCGCCTGCACCGCCAGGGCTGAGCCCGGCACCACCGACCAGACGCAGCGGTGCTGGGGGAAGCGGGCAGGTGTGCTGGATGCTGGGGTGTGATGTGAGGCCAAACACTGCAATTTCAGGGATCCGCATCCGCACTGCTGAACGTCTTAGTCCTCCTCCCTCGCACCACCAGCTCCCCTGGACCATGGAATCATAGAACAGTTTGGGTTGAAGGGATCTTCCCAGCTCCCCCAGTGAGCAGGGACATCTTCACCAGCTCAGGTTGCTCAGAGCCCCATCCAGCCTGGCCTGGGATGTCTCCAGGGATGGTTCATCCACCACCTCTCTGGCCAACCTTGGCCAGGCTCTCACCACCCTCAGGGCCAACAATTTCCTCCTCGTGTCCAGCCTGAATCTCCCTCCTTTAGTTTAAAACCATCACCCCTTATCTTATGGAAACAGGCCCTGCTAAAGTGTGTCCCCATCTTTCTTACAGGTCCTTTTTAAGTTCAAAAAGGCCGCAATAAGTTCTCCCCAGAGCTTCTCTTCTCCAGCTGAACACCCCAACCCTCTCAGCCTGGATGGGGTAACTCACTCCACAACTCCCACATTTTAGAGAAGCGACAACATCCTCGGGCTAAAACCCGTCCCACAGGGTTAGGCCAGGGTGTCCACCCCATTGTCAGCTCTCCAGCAGTCGCAGGGAGCTGGGACAAACCCAGGACAGGAGGAGCGCCCACCCCGCGCTGCTGCACCCAACAGCTTCCAGACACCCCCGTCTGCCAGCATTTAAATCACCAAAGCTGTTCTAGAAACAAACCTAGGAGCAAACCTTGGATTCTAGATTTTTCTCACGGGGTCTGCTCTCCCTGTCTTCCTGAGAGCACAAGGATGGCAGTTTACTATTTAATTGTTAATTACACTTTCTTGTTAGATTTCAGACGCTGAAAAATGTTTAGGGATTTATTCTTCTGTGTAATTAACCGTAATGATGAAACACAGTTTTATACCGCACTGCAGTTTTTGTTAAGGTTATTCATAATGGGGAAAGGCTAAATAGGTTGAGTTCATTATCATTACAGAAAAAGAATTGAGGTGACCCAATCAAATTAATTTGAAATTAAGTGCAGTGAGGCTGATAACTCCATGCAAGTCAGGAGTTCAAATAAAAATAGAAGAGACAACCTACAATGCAAGAAATTACAAGCGGGCAGGACGTGGAGCTGGAATTACTGCGTCTGGGGGTGGCAAACAGGGCCATGGAGACAAACAGTGACAACAGATAAAGAGACGAACCAAGACCGCAGGATGGAAAAGGAGAAGCTGGAGGAGGAAGGGACGAACATGAAGATGGATCTGAAATAAATGGGTACAGACAGTGCTTGTTAAGCTAACTAGATTTATTTCTCTGCCCAGAAATTCTTATGTCCCTACAAGACAGCACTGAAGCAAGGTCTTTAATTTTACTTTTCCAGGGTTTATCGCTTGGGCCTTAATGTTATCTAACAGCGGCGAGTATCAACCAGTTTCAGTGCGAAGCTGGACGGAATTCAAAAGCGTTAAATCTGGTGGAAGCCGTTTCCTCTGCACAAAGCCGTGCTGAAGAAGCTGGTGCTTCTCCGACAGAGCACGGCAGTCGTGACCCCCGGGAGGACGGACACCACCAATACTGATGGGCAGAGCAGGAGTGGGGAGACTGCAGAACGGGGCCGGGATGCTGCTGAAGCACACTGCCATCGTTTAAGGGGTTAATCACTCCGGAAATGGCTAAAACGAGCAACACCCTGACGTGAGCCACCTCTAGGAAACTCTTGAGTGCTGCTACAAGATGATGCTGGAGTTACTACCTGGGATGAGTTTACTCCCAAGTCTTTGACAAGTCTTGTACCATTTGTTTTATCACTCGTGGCACCAGCACAGGGAGCACCGAGGTCCCAGCAGCGCTGGGATACAGCAAACCAGGCTCAGACCTGGTGTCACAGCATCCCAGCCTGGTTGGGTTGCAGGACCTCTGTGGATCCCCAGCCCAGCCCTGCTCACGCAGGGTCACAGAGCAGATCACACAGGTGGGTCCAGGCGGGTTTGAATGGCTCAGAGAAGGAGACTCCACACCCGCTCTGGGCAGCCTGGGCCAGGCTCTGGCACCTCCCAGCAAAGACGTTTCTGCTCATGTTCAGATGGAGCCTCCTGTGTTTCAGTCTGTGCCCGTTGCCCCTCAAGAGATCCTGTCCCCGCTGCCGCTGTGGCCAGCACGAGGGCTTTTAAAGGACTGACAAACACCACAAATCTCCCCAAGCACGAGCGACTCTCCTGGCTCCCACGCCAATGTCACCTTGGGTGTTTGCTGCCCTCTCCCCAAACACAAACCACTTCTCTCTTCCTCGGAGGTCCCACGGATCAGCTCCTCTGTCCTCACCTCTAAATCACCCCCAAGCATATGGGGAGCATTTGGGAGAAAGCTTCAAGAACGCATTCAACATAAATTATTATTCCCCCTCTCAACGGATTACAGAAATCCTTTTATTACAAAATATTAAAATGGTCAAATTATCGGTGTGGAAAAACGTTTCCTGGAGGTAAAGTTTTTAAAAATTGAGGTTTTAATCACAAGCATAATCCTTTCTGGCTAACATCCCCGGTCTTGTGAAACATGGAGATACAAACTGCGCAGAGGCCTGGCTGTGCTGCGAACAAAGGGGGATGCAGCCTGTAAATAGCTTAGAGGACATCAGAAGACACTTCTCTCATCAGCAATCTTTTTTAGCTTAATATAGCTCCTCTTTGCATAAAACATTGACATTTTTGCAATGTTTGGACCCAATGGTGCGAATGCTGATTGTCATCCGAAGATACTGGAGTGTACCTTCAAGAATATGCAAGAACATTTTACAGACATTAGTTTTACTTGCCTCCAAAATGCTGTATCTTAATATTTCATACTTATATATTTTTAAATGTTAGTACCACTGGATAAATGCTAACATGCTTTTATGCTAATGCAATCACTGAAAATCCAGATAATGTTGTGTATTGGCATATACTGTTAGTGAATTATGGATACCTAAATGTACAATCCCACATGCCTAGCAATTATTTTTGTTACTGCATTTAACTTTTATTTGCAATCAGAGCACTTGAGGATTGTTCAAATGAAGTTTACTTTTGCAAACTGCTGAATGGAAAACATTTTGTGAAGGGTTTAAAAACAGCAAGACTGTGATGAGGCTGCAGAGTTGCCATAAGGGCACCGCTCGGAAAACTCTACCAGATGGAACAGTGTTTGATTTGGTCACGGACTCGGCCATTAAAACCCAAATGGCTAAAATGAAGGACATATAAGAGAAAAACAGAGATGAAACGTTGATGTTCTGTGTACCAGGTCACCCTTGTCGGTGGCAGAGGGATGCACCCAGCACCGGTGGCCTCGAGGACCAAACTCTCACGTGCTAAGGCTGCTTTTCAAGTCCACTTTAAGCCAGATAAATAGGAACACTATCAGGAAGGAGAAATCCAGAACTTCTGCTGTACCTCCTCCTCTTTCGCCTGCCACCTCTGCTGATCCAGTGTCTTGGATGATGGAGCCGATCCAACTGAAAACCCCATCCTCCCAAATGGGTTCTTGGCCCAGCTCAGCTCTCCCAGCAGGTCCCAGCCAGACTGGGGGATGCAGCTGGTTTGCTCCATCCCTCACCCGCTTCCCTACCTGATCAGAGTTACAGACAATGCAAATCTGGAGCAGACCACCTGGATATTTTTAAGAGCTGACAAGTTCTGAATGGAACCCAAGCATGTCTGAGACTCCTTAGCATCCACTGTTTTTCTCTGGCATAATACACGTTACCAAGCTGCCTTTTCCAGATTCAGCTACACCAGGAGCTAATGACCTCCTGGGCTGGGCTGACATGTCACAGAGTGTCAGGGGTCGGAAGGGGCCTGTAAAGCTCATCCAGTGCAATCCCCCCATGGAGCAGGAACACCCAGCTGAGGTTCCACAGGAAGGTGTCCAGGCGGGTTTGAATGTCTGCAGAGAAGGAGACTCCACAGCCTCCCTGGGCAGCCTGGGCCAGGCTCTGCCACTGTCACCGGGAACAAGTTTCTTCTCAAATTTCAGTGGAACTTCCTGTGTTCCCATTTGCACCCATTGCCCCTTGTCCTGTCACTGGTTGTCACCCAGAAGAGCCTGGCTCCATCCTCCTGACACTGTCCCTTTCCATATTGATCCCCAGGAATGAGTCCCCCCTTCAGTCTCCTCTTCTCCAGCTCCAGAGCCCCAGCTCCCTCAGCCTTTCCTCACACGGGAGATGCTCCACTCCCTTCAGCATCTTGGTGGCTGCGCTGGACTCTCTCCAGCAGTTCCCTGTCCTTCTGGAGCTGAGGGGCCACAACTGGACACAATATTCCAGGTGTGGTCTCCCCAGGGCAGAGCAGAGGGGCAGGAGAACCATGGTTACCATGCCCTGATGTTCCTCGGGGAAGGTCTGGAAGCGCTGGGAGGTGGACACAGCCCGTTTGGGAGCAGCAGAGCATCCCCTCCAGCCTGGAGTGCTCAGCATCCAACACCAGCACACGTGGGGAGCAGATCACCCCTGCAGCCCCGCGAGCTGCGGCAGCTCTGGCATGCACTGCACACCTCAACAAGGCCCCCAGGAACAACCAAGAGTGGAGAAATAAACACCAACCCCTCCAAAAAACACAAGACATCAGAAAATGCTGCAGCACGAAGCACTTCAAATGCCCCTGGCATGTAAACGGAGCACAGAGTAAGCTGAGAAAAATGTATAAACAAATAAATGAAGCCGATAGCGCAAAGCAGGCGAGTTGGCATGTAGGTGTCTATTGAGAAAGCTCAGCAAGGGGAAAAAAGCAAACCCAAAAAACAGGTATAATGCTCCTCACATTTTGGAGCTGAGCTCTCAGCCAATACATCATCCGAACCACTCGAAACCACCATCTGTCAGAATGTCCTTTCAAGAAGAAAGGTCTAAAAGTTCCCGAAGAAGTGTTTTAATACTGTCATATTAGAAAAGAGATTGTTTCTGTCCAAAGAAAGGCATCTGCAATTAAGCAAATAATACTATACAAAGGCATTAGTCTCATGGCCGCTGCCGCACACTCGTATCATGAGCCAATGAATTTCTTGAGTCTGGATCATGTCACATCAGCTAAATCAGGAAAGAAGTGATTTAATCGCCCCTGTCATTGCGCCAGTTACCTGCAAATGTTCCCAGAGCCTCTGCATGATTTTCTCTTAAGGAAATATGTAATTAATAGTCCACGCGCTAATAAAGAGCCTAAGGAAACAACCACAATATTGCTTCAAACATGAAAATATTCCAGAATGTGAAGAGCAGGTCTATGTTTTTGATGTGAAAGTCTGTATCTTATCGGGATCAGTAGGTCAAGCTCTGTTTCGTACTATAAAATGGATCCTTTGCCGGTGTAAATCTGGGTACCCGCCGCTGCCCACTTCACCTCACACACGCTGGCATCGCATACAAGATGGCAAAAGAAACGCACATTTGCAGACTCTATATTAGACTCAGTGATAAATAATTTATAATGGTGGAGAAGGTGACCGCATTTTTAGGCACAGAAATATGCAGATATAATGAACCTGGCTTTCAGTCTTCACTCCGCACTTCTGACCTTGAAGTCTGGGTCCCTCCAATGCATTTCTAAAGGCTCTGCACATGCGAATGTGCAACACACACACCCTAAAGCTCAAAAAAAGACACGTAGATAAGGGTCTCAGGGACATGGTTTAGAGGTGGACTTGGCAGTGTTATGTTAATGGCTGGATGATCTTAAAGGTCTTTTCCAACCAAAACCATTCTTTGATTCTAAAAACCCATAAACACAAAAGGGCACCGATAAAACCCGTTGAGCGCATGCGGTACCACGTGTAACAGTGCACGTCCTGCCCTGGCACGGCCGACCGGGCTGCTGGGGCACGAGCCACGTTCCGCTGCACCACACAGGTCCTGCAGAGCAGCTTCTCCTTGACCCAGCCCCCACTCCTGACCCCACGGCTGATCGACACCGCTGCGGTGTCAGAGACACCGGCGCTAAAACCCCTCCAAAGACCACGGGAGCTGCTGGATTGCCAAAATCAGCATCTCGCTCCCCTAAAGCAGCCTACGAGCGAGGAGCAGGAGGGAGAAGTGCGTGCTGAGCCACGCCAGCCTCGGGATCTTCCCCTGGAGATGGGGAGGCAGAATTATTCCCCTTGGCCTTTGTGAAAAGCCCAGGGAAATCCAGAAACACTCCCGGCTCCCCTGCTGAACGACCTCCGGCGCGGCCTGACGAGCAGGGCGAGCACGCACCGAGCAGACAGCCGGTGCGAGGAGAGGAGCCGAGAGGACAACGTGGTGTGTCACAGGATGAGAGCAGCTTTCAGCCCCTGCTGCTATCATAGAATTGTTTCAGTAGGAAGAGACCCCAGGATCATCAAGTCCACCCATAACCCACCCCTGGCACTGCCCCATGTCCTGAGAACCTCATGTCCGTCTGTCCAACCCTCCAGGGCTGGTGACTCCAGCACTGCCCTGGGCAGCCTGTTCCAATGCCCCACAGCCCTTTGGGGAAGAAATTGTTCCTAATATCCAATCTGAACGTCCCAATAGCAATAAATCAAAAGAGATGAAGAGAGGCACAGAGCCCGCCGGGTGTCCCGAGGTTTCCCCTCGCGGGCTGGGGGACGGAGCTCACCTGGAGAGCGCGGCGCCCAGGACGAAGGCAGCGTGCTCCTTCAGCGCTGCCTCGCTGCTGTTCAGCCCCTCGATCACCAGCCGGAGCCCGCCCATGGAGAGAAAGTCCTTGGCGTTGTCCACCTGCGAGGGAGCAGGGATATCAGTATGAAAGCCCAGAACGCACTCGACACCTCGTGAAGATCAGCAGCTCTTCCCTCCCTGTCTGATCAGCGCTGAGTTTTAAAAGTCATTAAAAATTAAGGGGGAACGACCACAGCTGGCATTTTGTACACCAGCACCTGCGAGCAGTGGATGTCGTGGCTGCAGGAGCTGCTGACAGGTGGCTGTTACCACACGCATCACTGGAAGCTCCAATATAATACTTCGATCAGCTATCAAAACTACTCTTGACGTGTATTTCAGGTGATTTCAAAAATTCAGGAAATCTGGTGATGTAAAAAAAACCCCAGTTCTTTCCTCTCTTACCTGAGCAAGCCGCCACTGGGGGCCCAGGGAACTGTCTGTTTTGCAAATGCGATTAATTAATTGCTGCTCTAATGGTAGCAGCAGGATGTTTCAGAGCCTGTCGGCACCAGCGGGGCAGGGCAGCGCCAGCTCTGCTCGCAGCGACCTACACGGATGGTTCGGAGCGTGTTTTGTGAGGATCAACAGCTTCATGCGGACACGAAAAGCACAACTGGTCCCCGCTCGGAGGGGTCGGCAGGAGCTGCAGCCTGGGCAAGGGCTTCTAAAGCCAACAGTATTGGAGTAACCAGGCGCAAATCCCAGCGGGCAGCTGTTCTCGGGTCAGGAAAGGGCTACGAGCGGCTCACAAACAAAATTTACAGGAAAAGCACAAAGTGCTTCAAGCACAAGATTCGGTTCGAAGCCAAATCGATATATTTTGGGGGGTTTTTTTGCAGTTTAAAAGAGAATCTGATGAACGTCCAGAATTGCATGTGCAAAAAATTGGTGGTTAGAATTTGAATGTTTTTCCTCCCTGCAAGACAGGGGTACAACGGCAGATGGAAACAGAAGAGGAAAATGAGCTGCCATGCCCGTCTGCAGCGGTGGGGTGGGACAGGACACACGGGGCACGTCAGGCACCACGCTCCGGCCTCAACGCTCTTTCAGCCGACAGTGACTCCATGCTTAGCGTTACATTTATCTCAGCCGTGCGCCTCCACCAAAATCGGTCACAAGTTGGATATTATAGGTACCCAAGAGAATGAAGAAGTTACTTAGCTTTATGTCCCATGGGTACGGCTTTACCAGAGCACGGCCCGGGAGCTGGGACAATACCCACCGCTCGCTGTCCCTCCGCAAAGCCAGGGACAGAAAGGCCATCTCTGCAGGTTGCTGGGGCTGATTCAGGGTTTGCAGCAGCTTTTGTATCCTTTCAGATCCTATTTCATAACTGTCCTGTAAATTGAACCCGCCAGATCCCTTATTTTTCTGCGGGTCCATCTTTGTCTACAAAGAAATCTATGCAGCAACCCGATTTCAGCTGCCAGTGGGTGCTTTTATTGCTCAGCTTCTGTAAAACTCCAACGCTGTTTTAATGCTGGAATTGGACATTGAATTCAAGGGGCATCAGTTTGCATCAGTCGGGGTAAAACCAACCGTCGCTGTATCCCCATCAGCACCGAGTCCTTCAGGCCAACACCTCAACCACAGAATACAAACGGTGCTGTAAAGCTTATTTTGAAGGTGTATGAATTTTTTTTAACTGGACTCTGTTGTGAGAGCTCCTTCTCTCACTATTTTAAAATGAACAAAACCCCCAAACTCAATAACTGGAAGGTATTAACCTCTCTGGGGAGCAGAAGATGCTGCAAACAGCACAGAAGAAAGCCAAAGATGAGAAGAGCTCTTGAGTAAAGAACACAGGGAAGGTGAGTGAGGAGAGGGATGGGAGAAGGGCAAATATGACAGCGGTTATTAGAGAGCAGCCTCGAATTGGAGGAGAAGGAAAATGAGGAGGGAAGGGGAGAGAGAAAATGATAGAAAAGGAGAGGAAGGAAAAGCAGCGTGTCAACCATACGCAACAGAGAGGGAAATTAGCAGTGAGAAATGGTGTAGCATGTCAGAGGAGGGGAGAGAGGAAGATAAGGAGAGTAAATAATTGAGAGAAAGAGCCTGCAATGCATGAGAACGGGTGTTGGCTCTGCACACTGCTGTGCAAGCACCGTGAATTCTGTTTATAAATGAGTTATGCTCTGGCCTCTTCACATTTGCATTTGGTTTTTATGCGTTGCAGACAACCTAGTGGGCCAAACCTTCCTGCTCTTCCTCCAAGACGGGCTCCCAAACATGCCAAGTCAAATCCTGACTGATGAGAAGCACAGCGGGGCTGGCAACCCAAAGCCGAGCAAACACAGACCCTGGGGCTGCCTCCTCCGAGCGCCTCCCCCGGCGCAGCACCGGCCCGGCCGCCCTCGCTCCCCCGCGCGTTCGGCAGCACGAGCGCCTCCCCATCCCCACGCATGGAGCAGAGAGTGGCCCTGGCTCACAAACCCTGCAGGGCTCAGCGCTTTCCACTCGACAGGGCATTTTGTACACCCATGGGAGCAGCAGGAGGGCCGGGAGCTGGATGATTATCAAAAGCCGTGGCACATCACCGTTGGGATGGAGGCTGGGGGACAAGGAGCAGCAGAGCTGTCCCTGGTCCCGCACACGGGTACACGCTGCCTGGGGTCACCGCACCTGCAATGGTCCCCGTTGTCCACGGCACGGCCGCCGCAGAGCATTCCTGACAAGTTCAGCCCCTCCAGGGTTATGCGGCACAAGCGTATTTGGCTGCTATTCAGTAATTACATTAAGGCAGCGCTGCTAAAGTCAGTACCAAGCAGAGATAATGCTCTGGACGCATTCGACTGGCTGGAAGAAGAAAGAGGAGGAAAAGACGCGCTGGCTCAGAGACAAGTCATATTTCTTATCAGCTTCCTGCCTGATGAGAAGGTGCTGCCCAGCCATCTGCCCCGGCAGCGCGGGCACAGAGCATCCTTGTGACGGACGCACAAAGGAGCCCTGTGTGCCCCCGTCCCCCGCCGCGGCCCCCGCGGAGCCCTTTGATGCTGGACGTGGTTTCCTTTGATGTTCCGGTCCCCACTTCCCTGCTCCTCTCACCGTTCCAAAATCGCTTGCCCCATCCCATGCTGCGAGCAGGCAGGGTTTTATGCTCTAACAGCCCAGACTGCTCTGCTGGAAATCAAAGCATCCCAGGGTGTTTGGGGGTTGCTTTTTAGCATGCTGGCCTGATGCTCTGGCACCCTTAACCAGACAGAATTAGCCCTGACTATAAATACGAAGCTCTTCGGGCGCCCATTGTTCACACTTGGTCTCTGAGTCAGATGCAGTCAGTGAAACAAAAGCCTCAAGAACAAACAGCAAGGAAGCCTCTGCATGCCTGTGACAGAAATTGAAGACAAAGAGCCCTGGAAATAACACTTCTATTAGTTCGTGCATGGACTCCAACTCACAGCAGCTCATTCCTTCTGCTACTTTATCCAAAAATACCGTGTTTGGGTCTTCAGCCATTCCTGCCACCCGCTCAGCTGTGAAAGAGGCTCTTGGTGCCTCTTCTTACTCACACCGAGGCAAAGTGCAGGTTTTTGGGTGGCTGTCACCTTCCCTGGTACAAAGACGTGGTCTGTGAGCTGATGTGAGGGCACCTACCTGCAAGCACAGAGGCTTTCACAGAAGGAGCGAGAAAATAATTATCTTCTTAGCAGCCATCACTCTGCTTGCCCAAAATCAGCAGATAAAACCCCATTTCATACCATTGAGCATATGAATGAAGAAAAAGAGCGGGCAAGAAAAAAAGCCTGAGAACAGACAACAAATCAGGCAACACTAACCCCTAGGAAACCGCTCGCTACTGGCACGAGCGGAGATTTATTCAAACTTGGATACAGAATAAGCCTGCAGCAGCCCTCTGCTGTCTGTTATTGTCCCAGGATTATGATAATTAAGCAATTTGTATTACCCGATACCGATAAGAAAAATAAACCCACGTTTATGACACCGTATCACCTGCATTTTACATGGTAGTTACTAAGGCGTTTTTGTTACCTGGTGAACATAATATTCGAGATCATAAAGTGCCGCTACTTTTTCTTCCAGCGTGGAGGCAGAGCTGTTGAATTTGCTGATTAATTTAACCATAATTTCATAATCTGTTTCCATCTTCACATTCAGCTTTTCAAACTCCTCCTTCAGCTGCTCTATGGGCCGGAATTTCTTCCTCACCTCTTCCTCGTGGGCCTTGAAAGCAGAAGGAGGAAACCAGAGATGAAGGGGATAGATAGAGACAAGGAAGATGCAGAAAGAAACCCCAGGCCCAGATTTACAAGGGGAACCCGGCTGCCTGTGCACACGGGTTTACTGCTGAGCAGCACGGATGCAGAGGCAGCGTTGGAGGGTCCTTGGGAGAAGCCCAAGAGCCCGGTTATCTATGAGACACCGACCCTGGGGACCTGAGCAGCACAGCCCGTTACCTGGGGCTTTGTACCCATTTCTGTGTCCTCTGTGCCTTCCAAACAACGTCAAGCCCGGGGTCGGGCAGCACCGCTGGCCTCCGTTTGCCTGCAAGTGGATGTTCTCAAGACGTGACTGCAAAAAGCCCCGAGCATCCTCCTGATCTCAGAGCTGACCCTGCTTGAAGCGGAGATGGGGCTGGAGGCCTCGGGAGGTCCCGTCCAGCCCAGGGACATCAAGGAGATCTCCTCGGGCACGTACAAAAACTCTTCCGCCATCCGAATCACTGACCGGGTTTCGGGATGGCTTTATCCCTCGGGAAACTCGCTGTCGGGGACAGCAGCTGCCACAGAGTGGGACGGGAGGCCAGGACGGGGACAGCTGAAGTGCCGAGCCACGGGGCTTGGCCAGGAGACAGCACGGCTGGTGTTCCTCACATAAAGATGAACCCAGGGCTGTGGCGAGAAGGAAAAGGCTCCGCCGGAGATCAGGGAGAGGGACCAGTTCAGCAGCACTGGTGGCACTGGGACAGGCGGGGCCGGAGCTGCTGCTGCAGGGCACGGAGGAAGCAGAGAGGGCAGAGCGAAGATGTGCTGCCCGCGAGCCGGAGAGAGCAGGAAAGCCCCTTTCGAAAGGGATTCTGTCACGAACACAAATACCAAAACCTGGTTTTATACAGGAGCGACCCCCAAGCAGAGAGGGTTCGCACGTGGGTGCTCCCGCAGCTCCCCCGCGCGCAAACAGGCGCGGGCGCCGGAGAAGAAAAAAGCAGAGCGACGGGAGCGAAAGCAGCGTCACTCGCCTGGCCTAATTACCACAGGTACCAGGCGATAACACAGAACGCCGTGCCCACCCCAGCCACGCAGAACCACTTCTGCGAGACGGGAACGCGCTTCGTGGAGCTCAATTTACTCTGACACAGTTACTCCGAGGATGAATTTGCTCCCTGCAGGAGCGATTTTAAATGGAGTACTTTAGGTCCATTAGATGTAGCTGGTTTTAGCTCAGTTGCTGGGACAATAGCTATTCTAACAGGGTTTTTTAAAATAGGGCTTATTTTCCCATAATAGAGTATCGCTAATTTTCACATTTAAATGACACTTATTTCAAGAAGCCCTGCTATCAGTAGTGCTGGCTGCTACAGAAATCATCTTACAGAAAACAAAATAACCGGGGGAAAAAAGACTTTCTGTGGTTCCAAGACTTTAGAGCCTTGACTTCTGCTGCAGTTTTCCTTGGACTGAGACATGGTCAAGGGAAACAGGCTGGGATCCATCTGCTGAGCCGTGTATCATCCCACCAGTGGCTGGGGACCAGCTCCGAGCCCAGAGTGGGCTGAAAGCAGCTTTTATATCCTATTTTATTTTGGGTTGTGGGCTATTTATAACTACATGGGAAACCTGGAGCTTATATAAAGAAACTTCAGCTTATGCTTCACTACAGCCGCTCAGTTTTTACTACCCACGGCATGAGATTGGCAACTGAAATCACGAGATGACTTCTGGGCGCAGCTGTGCCAGTGGCAGGGGAGGCTATGGCCACAACGCGGGACAGTGAACAGCAAAGTGATTTCCTTTGCAAATACCATGACACTGCGATCCACCCCACTCTGGGGGTCTGCAGGCGTCTCTGTGAACAGAGCAGCACTCCAACAGGTAAAACAATGGATGAAAATACATCCAGACACCTGAGGGCTGATCTGTCGCTGAACTGATCCCAGCTCGCTCCCCGGACAGCGCAGGGGACAGTTATTACCGAGAAACACCCTGAACTGCAAAAACGTACTGAAATACTCACAGGCAGCTTGCAACGCAAGGCTTTTGAGTTGGGAATGAACAACACAGACCTCACCAAAAGTCTTCCATTTCTACAGAAAAGCCAGGATTAGTACAAAAAGGGGTGAGAGTTCCCCAGGGAACCGTATCACTAACAGGCTGGCAAAGGTATTTCAGGCCCACACTCACCAGAAGATTAGTCTGCACAGTATTTTCCCAAGCAATTACTTTAACAATCGTGTTTCTGCGCCACGCGATGCAGAGCGTTCACATCTGTGTCGTGTGTGTTGCTTTAGAAAGAAGGAACTCCCCTCACCTTCCGTTCTGCCTTTTCGCTCTCCTTCATCTTAGCCAACGCTTTCTTGAGCTCCTGGGACGTGAACGAATTGGAGTCGATGTCCACCTTGCCCAGTCTGGCAGGGGAAATGAAAGATTTTATGAGTGAACAATTATATCTGTAATATTTTCATTGTGGCAATGGATAACGTCGGGAGGGAAGGAGCCAAGAGCACTGGATTTCCACGCGTCTTGCTTAAAACAGAAAAACTCCAGGCTCAAGAAAAGATGAGTCCAAGCAGTATATTTTGTGAGTGTTTTGCAGACATCTCATCCTGGCAATCCAAAAAGGCTTGGGAATCTGCATGCCAGCTCCAAACGTCAAGTCCTAACACAATAAAAGGAGCCAATTAATTGATGTGTCTGAAATTCATGTAGCAATATAAAAAGAGCAGGAAATGTTTCAGAGGAAAACCAAAAGAGCACCACTGTGCCACCAGACCATTGCAAAGGACCTGCAGGCTTCACCGGGGAGATGTGCAGTTGAAGATGTGTCACACCATCGTCACACGCAATGCCGGGGCAAGGGCAAGCCCACGTGGACATCACACAGGAATGCTTAAAACCAGGTTGTGTCACTCTTTATGTCAATCTCATTGGTTCAGGGAACATATCGGGGCCATAAACAGCCGTGCACAGGGAAAAACAACGCCAACCTTGGAGACATCATGGAATTAAAGAGCTTCTCCGTGAACCAAACGGGACAGACTGGGGAGCAGCGGTAAATCCAACACGCTTAAGGAAAGTTCTCCACAGTAACTAAACCTGCCTTTGCTGGGGGAAAGTCAGCACCCGTGAAACTTTTAAAAGACATTAAGGAGTGTGGGCACAGGGGAGTGGCTGGGGTGTAAACGGCTGCTGCGGCCTGCGGATCGCACCCAGCTAAACCAGGGAGCCCCGGCTCAGCCCAAACAAAGCCCGTCACGACGGCTCTGACGACTCGAGCTCAGCAAGCAGCTCCAGACCGATTGCTGCGGACGTTTCAAAGGAATAAACGCCATTTGAAGAAGTCACGTTGCAAATTTAGTTTCAGTGTCACGGCGTGAGGAGCCGTGAAGGTGTCTCTGAATGGGCACTTGAGGCACTTGTACCAGCAACCTGAGCTGGTGAAGATGGCAGGGGTGGCACTGGGGGAGCTGGGACGGTCCCTTCAGCGCAAACTGTTCTGTAATTCTGTGATTCTACTGCCATCCCAAAGAGATCACCAAGGGCAGGGCTCAGTTTTAAGCACTGCTGAGCTCTAGAACCAGCAATGAAGCCTCAGGAAGAGATAGCGATTGAGTGCACTGGGGAACCTGGTCTCTAATACAAGACAGGAAAGCAAAGAAATCAGCAGCCCAGCCACCCCCATGCTCTGCATCACGGTACCTTTTTCTTCTTTTATCTTCTCTCGCTTCACTTTTTCCATATTCACTATCAGGGAGTTTGGCTTCTCTCTCTCCTGTCTGCAGATTCAGTCGTACGTGTGACCCTGCAGGAACGGCTTGACCTGCAAACAAAAGTCAGATGATTTTAGGGCACGGTCGTTATTGCAGCTTTGTGAAAGAAGGGCACGGTGAACAGGAGCGTGATGGCCCCTCCATAGACAGCCCCGGGAACACAGAATCCCAGGATGTCAGGGGTTGAAGGGACCTGGAAAGCTCATCCAGTGCAATCCCCCATGGAGCAGGAACACCCAGCTGAGGTTCCACAGGAAGGTGTCCAGGCGGGTTTGAATGTCTGCAGAGAAGGAGACTCCACAACCTCCCTGGGCAGCCTGGGCCAGGCTCTGACACCCTCACCAGGATAGCAAGTTTCTTCTCAAATTTCAGTGGAACCTCCTGTGTTCCAGTTTGCACCCATTGCCCCTTGTCCTGTCACTGGTTGCCACCCAGAAGACCCTGGCTCCATCCTCCTGACACTGCCCCTTTCCATATTGATCCCCAGGAATGAGTCCCCCCTCAGTCTCCTCTTCTCCAGCTCCAGAGCCCCAGCTCCCTCAGCCTTTCCTCACACGGGAGATGCTCCACTCCCTTCAGCATCTTGGTGGCTGCGCTGGACTCTCTCCAGCAGTTCCCTGTCCTTCTGGAGCTGAGGGGCCACAACTGGACACAATATTCCAGGTGTGGTCTCCCCAGGGCAGAGCAGAGGGGCAGCAGAACCTCTCTGACCTACTGACCACCCCCTTCTAACCCACCCCAGGTACCATTGGCTTCCTGGCCACAAGGGCCCAGTGCTGGCTCATGGTCACCCTGCTGTCCCCAGGACCCCCAGCTCCCTTTCCCCTACGCTGCTCTCTAATAGGTCATTCCCCAACTTACACTGGAACCTGGGGTTGTTCCTGCCCAGATTCAAGACTCTACACTTGCCCTTGTTATATTTCATTGAATTTTTCCCGCCCAACTCTCCAGCCTGTCCAGGTCTCTGATGGCAGCACAGCTTCCAGTGTCACCACTCCTCCCAGCTTGGTGTCACCAGCAAACTTGCTGACAGTCACTCTGTTCCCTCATCCAAATCATTGATGAATACATTGAATAATACCGGCCCCAGCACTGCCCCCTGAGGCACTGCACTGGATCCAGGCCTCAACTGGACTCTGCCCCATTGACCACGACTCTCTGGCTTCTTCCCTTCAGCCAGTTCCCAGTCCACCTCACTGCCCGCTCATCCAGACCGCACTCCCTCAGTTCAGCTGTGAGGATGCTGTGGGAGATGCCAGCCTGACCCACCGAACAGGGGAGGAGGGACCCGGCCCCCGCACAGCATCAGCTCCCTGCTCCCTCCCATGGCACTTCCTGAGACAGCACCAAAGTCCCACATCAGGAGCGGGTTTGGAGACTCTTTGGAGAACAAGGAATCGGTTGCTGATTGGGGTAGAGAGGATAAAGCAGAGCTGCAGAATGAAATCAAAGCACAGCGCAGAGTACAGCCAGGCACGCTGAATATCAAGTGTTCCGAGGCAAGGCTGTGTTGGTTTGGAAATATTGTATTAAAAGGAATACATGATCACTACTATCCACCAACAAAAATACAAGGAATACATTAAGCTTTGGTTTTAAATGCAGAAAAGATGGGAAACGCAGCCCGTTTTCCCTTGGTCGCCATTCCCCACGACCAGGCGGCGCTGGCCGGCGCTCTGCAAGGGAGGGACGGCAGCATCCTTGCTGCTGCTTCTTCATTTTGCTTCAACTCCTTCTAATGAACAAAATCTGCCTGCCTAGGAGAGCGGGGTCACAGCGGAACGAGCGCGGTGATCTTAGCTGCACACAGACGGATGGACAGACAGACAGACAGACAGCTGCTCACGCCCCTCTGGATGGGGTTTCCCTATTCAGCCCTGTTTGCTTTTACCTAAAAAGGCATCTCGGCTAAAATAACACAGCACGCAGGAGACCAAAGGGAGGCAAAGACATGGATAATTATTTCATATAACACATACGTGTTCTCAAAGATAAAATCCTCCAGTCTAGGGAACAACCAGGCTGATTCCCCCTCTTCAAGACCAAAGAGACACTTCCCTGATCAAAGGACCGGGTGCTTCCTACATAAGACTGGGATGTTCGTCACAATTCAGACAAGAGCATTTCAAAGCCTAAAGCCATCCCAGAGGTAGAAATGCATTTAGAAAAAAAAATGGAAAATCCATTTTTGAGGATTTCCTGTTAAAATGGTGCACTTCTTATAGTTCCTCTGCGCCATGTGCTGTCCGTGGGAATTTGTGTTGTTTGGATGTGTGAGGGGACAGATGTGATTATCTTCCCATCTTAAACTGTGTAAGGACAGGCTCCAAACCTCCCCCTGCTCCCTCACTTGTGACACGCAGGAGCTTTAACCCCTGTGTCTACCCAGAGGAGCATCTTCCCACTTGGAAAAGAGGAGCCGTGCAGCGAGGGCCGAGCTGTCCCCGCGCAGTTGGGACGCGCCGGTCCAAAAGGAGTTTGTAGGGTCTCCAGGAAAAGAACGACACTGCATCTCCGCTCCCTGTTCCAAGAGCTGCCAGCGAGGAAAAATATATATATAAAATGGCATTGCGTGCTGAACAGAGAGCTGCACGAGGACACCTTCCTCCTCCACGGGCACAAACGGCGCGTGGCGGAGGGGAAATCGAGGGGCGACCTGAGTCCTTCCCTCCCAAAGCCGGCGGCTTTCCCGGTCCAGGACCGCCCGGTTCCAGCCTCGGCACTCGCCGGAGCAAACCCCGAGCTGGCACACGGGGCCAGAACTCACTCACCGTCCCCACCAGAGAGCACAGAACAAGGTGGTTCACTCCGGTGCCAGGGGAGAGGAACGAGGCTGATGGGCTTCGCGTGAAAGAAACATCAAAAGGGATGGAAGGAGCAGCCCGGGACGGGCCGAGCAGCTCCCCGGTGACCAGCCCGCCCGGCTTCTATTTCCAGCCAGTAAATAAAAGGCGAACCACAGCGCTCACAAACCCATCACAACCACGTTACAGAGGTTGCCAGCGGAGAAGACACAAACCTGTCCTGCTCCCACTTCTCCGCACTTTCCTAAACGAGATTTGACTGAGACCACCCAAACCCCAGAGCAGAAATCTCAGCCCTGATGTATTTCAGCTGGAGCTTTTGTCGCTGCAGGGATTTCTTCTCACCGGCAGCACTGGTTCGTGCCACGGCAGGACAAACATACCTCTGCATTACATAAACCACGGCAGACACCTCTGTTTGCGGTGAAGACATTGCCAGAGTCACTTAAAATATTCCAGACCTTCGAGACAGGATGAGGTCTCTGGTTTTGTTTAGTCTGGGCTGTTTTGCAGCACTATTCATGAAGTGCGTTTGAGGGTGGGCTGACTTGAGTAATGTGATTTAAATTGCTGATTTAACAGAGCAAGCTGGAAATCCTGAATTTTAATCATGTTTCAATATGTAGGTTCTAGACACTTCCCTTAAAAATAGTTGAGTCCCTTCAATTCCTATAATTTGATACTATTCAACAACTGGGAGCACACACCAGAGCAATACATATGTAAGCAATTACAGAGCTTCACGTGCTGCTGATACACAACTACACTCCTAATAGCTTTTTTCCCTAGAGGAATTAATTTTTTTCCTTCTTGTTTGTATTAAGTTGCATTTGGGAACTGAAACTCAATTAACAGATACAAAAACAAATTTATATTTAAGTGGTTTTCTGACCTTTTTTCTCTCTGACACCTTAGACAAATAAACTATGTTGATGCAGACTCGTATGCACCGCGCATCTGCGTTACAGAATGATGCTGAACGACCGAGATCTCCAAATCCTACAGCCGCTGGGTCTCATCCCGCTCTTCCCAGGGATATTGAAAAATATCCCATCCTTGGAAGCTTTTAAACCACAACTAAATTGATTTGAACACACGTTACCACACCAACTTGGCTTGATGGATCTCAGAGAAAGCCATGGGGTTTAAGACCACCTGGTGTCCAACGGGGACACAACACCTCTGGCCCCCGCTCCCTCACAGCCAAAAAGAGAACATCCAACAGGTAAAATACTTCACTGCACTAATGACAAGGTATTTATTGGGAATAAATGTTATTGGGAATAAACATCAAAGCAATGTGACGGTATTTCCTTGCAAGCAGGAGACACCGATCCAGCCAAGGCAGCGTGACTCCCGTGCTCGATTTAATCCCCGTGCGGGCTGCCGGAGCATCCCAAGCTCTGCTCCCCGCACAGCTGGAACAGCTGTTCCGCTGCTCCCCCACATGCCACCCGGTGCCGCCTGTGTCCCAGCACCCCGCCTGGACACCCCGGTCCGCAGCTGGTCCCTCCAGCACATCAGTGTCCGTCCTGCTCGGTTCCGTCTGTCCGGGGAGCTGCCTCAAGCGCCGCCGAGGAAGAATTTAATTTATAGCCCTATTCTTTTAATCTTGGTCAGCCAGATTTTTTCAGATATCCGTTTATTCCTTCTTATAATATATTAGGCGGAGTAACAGCAGCAGAGCCGGCTTCGCGGCAGCAACTCACTCGCAGGGGTTCTGCTGACATTTATAAACTGATGTTATTTCTCTCTTGTGTTTTATGTTATCAGCTAAACCTGTCGACTTAAATTATTGCCTTGTAACCAAATCACAGCTATCTGTTATTCTGTTGTGTGTACGTTTCTGAAGCTCCATTCCTGTACCAAGCTTCGCAGGGGCTGAAAACAAAAACGATGAATAAATAAACAAATGGCAAACAGAACACACTTCCACCACGCTCACAACTCCGGCAAGAACCGGGCACGTTACGTACAGGTAACTCAACGCACAGGGCTGCTGTGCTGAAGATGCATCACGCAGTAACCCCCAAGTAACCCCATCTCTCTTGTTCTAGACCAAGCAAATGACCAACTGTGTTTCATTGCTAAATGAGAAAGGTTCCAGGACATTATTCCATTTAGTGCTGGGCATAAGTGGGTTTGCACCTCTGCACAGGGACAAGGCTGAGCCTCAACTCACTGCACGGCAACGGGCAGGGGTTAAAAACAACTGGGGGGATTTCACATCGCACACAGACGCACAGATCGTGCAGGTTCTCCATCCCTGTGCGCCATGGACCCCCGAGCTGCTGCCCATGGACCTGCCCAGCCAGCCCAAGAGGGACAGGACACTCTCCCCCTCCAGAAACACCTTCTGCCACCACCGTGTCCCCTCCGGCAGAGAAGTGTCCCCTGGGATGGCTTCTGCAAGCAGCAAAAAGGGTGAGCTAGCTCACCAGTCCCCTGGTTCCTCCCCAGCTGAGCGTCTGCATTTGCCATTGCAAAAACCCATATATATATATATATATATATATATATCTGTATCTATTAACAGTGTGAAAACAAACCCCAGCTATGAGTCAGTGACTGGCTCTGCAGTTCTCAGGATCTCCTTGGCATCTGAGCGAGCGTCAGATAGCATCTACCTTTCTTTACTCTTTGTTTCTCTTGGCACACGGGAGCGAGGAGAAAGGGGCTTTCTAATCCAGGCAACAAAAGAACCCGCAAATCAATCTGCGAATGTTCCCAGCAAAACAAACCGGCAGTGCTGCCATATTAAAAATAATAAGGCTGCACAGAGCATCTGTAACAAGTTATCTGATGGCACAGTACGTGCTCCTTTAATAAAACAATGATTAGAAATAAAAAGCACAAGGAGCCAAAGCCCAGGTTGTCGTGTCAGCGCCGTGGGCGAGTGATGGGGACAGGCTGGGGTGACACATCCTGGTCACAAAGATGGGGACACAATCACAGCCCGCGGAGGGACGGGACCCCCGGGGAGCTGTGGGGATGTGCCACACTTCTCACACTGATCACTGGGCTGGGAGGAAGAGACGAAGCAGCCCCATCCCGATGGCCTCCAGGTGCTCCGGTTAGCGCTGCCGAGCAGGGAAGCTGCACAGCCTGCCTGCGCTTTCTTCCTTTTTTCTATAAGGATGAGTCACAGCACTCCTCGGATTGCTTGTTATTTCGAAACAGAACATTTTTACATACAAAAGGAAGGGAAGATGTGTAGAAGACACAGGTCAAGAAGAGATGGATTGCTGATGGGAAGAGGAAGCCCAGAGCCTGCATCTCATTTTGCTCCTTCCTGCCCCTTCTTCACTCAGCTACAGCCTTTTGTATTAATTCGCTTTCTGGCACTCACAGCTCCTCCCAGTTAAGTGGAAAAGGTCATTAATATGCTCTTAATCACCTCTCCCAGATGGCTGGCGGGGAGGTTTAACAGCATCAAGGCTGGAAGCTTCCCCAGAAACAGTCCCGGCGCTTCCCCCCATCCCGAACACCCACAGCCACATTTCAAGCAGAAGCTCCTGATGCTGGATGAAAACATTTCAAAAAGCCGCTTCACGTTGACTCTGATTTCCACGAGCTCTGTCCTTCTGCTGGGAGAGCACGGCTGCCCGTTGAGCACAGCACGTCCTTGCAGAAGCACCGTCCTGCTCGCTGCCCAGCGCCCACCGAATTATCAAGTCTGCACCATCAGTGACAGCAAGGGCTCTAATTACCTCCTGTCATTAATTACAGAAAAAAACCTTCATACGTTTGACATGTTCATGAAACTGTTCCTCAAGCACATGCTGGCAGCATCTGTAGGGCGGGGATGCCGGAGGAAATCCCCTGTGGGCACTGCCCTGCTGCCTCTGCCTGCAAATCCCAAACACCGTGGGGTCAGCCTGCTCTTATCACCAGTATTTCGTCTTATCATTACACCTCGATATGGAGAAAGACCCTGCTTGTGCAGGAGGCTGACAAGGATAAGATGTCCTTCCCTTGTTGGGATTACAGAAGAAATTGGAGGGTGTTGGTCTCTGCTCCCCAGGAACAGAGGAAACGGCCTCAAGTTGCGCCAGGGGAGGTTGAGGTTGGATGTGGGGAACAATTTCTTCCCCAAAGGGCTGTGGGGCATTGGAACAGGCTGCCCAGGGCAGTGCTGGAGTCACGAGCCCTGGAGGGCTGGACAGACAGAGATGAGGTTCTCAGGACATGGGGCAGGGCCAGGGGTGGGGTATGGGTGGACTTGATGATCTTGAGGGGCTTTTCCGACCAAAATGATTCTGTGATTCTATGAAACCAAGAGATGGGAGCTTTGTCCTCACAGCAAGAGCAAACAACTCTAATTGCCATTTTCTTCCACCTTCCAGAGCATGCAGACAAACACTGCGCAGGGAGGGCCAACACACAGATCACAGAATCCCAGAATGTCAGGGGTTGAAGGGCCCTGTAAAGCTCATCCAGTGCAATCCCCCCATGGAGCAGGAACACCCAGCTGAGGTTCCACAGGAAGGTGTCCAGGCAGGTTTGAATGTCTGCAGAGAAGGAGACTCCACAACCTCCCTGGGCAGCCTGGGCCAGGCTCTGACACCCTCATCAGGAACAAGTTTCTTCTCATCTTTCAGTGGAAAAAGATATTTAGCTCTGAGCAGCAACTCGCACCAGCATCCTCCAGAAATGCCTGAATGTGCAGAATTGTTGAGAGACTGAAGAGTTAAAAAAACTCAACAAAATCAGGGATGTTTCACGTAAGACACTTTAGTTAGTTAGTGTACCTGGCAAATCTTTTATATAATATTCGAAGCTATGTCAATAAATATCTTGCAATTCCACCTGTCAAAATGGTGATGTCCAAACACAACATCTTCTCCAACAGTGGTTTTGCAGCAGAGCAGGGACAGAAGCCACCTGAACCGCATTCAAGCTGACCGCGGGTGAACCCAGTTCAACGCTGAGCAGAGCAGCGGTAGCAAAGCCAACCCCAGGAAAACCCCCAAATCGCTGCACTGACACGTCCCAAAGTGTCACCATCTCTGCTCTTGCCCAGGGTCCTTCTATGTCTCACAGAAGCAGTGCTGCTTTCCGCTGGACTTGAACTCTACTGGAACAGGGCGCAGGGAAAGCGCTGTTTCCATCCCGGTTTGTTATTGAGCAACAGACACTCACTGGTGTTCCCTGGGCTCCTGTTTTCCTGGAGTTCTGTGTGGACTCAGGATGCTGAGGGCTCCATATAACCAGGATCATGGGGAGACAAGTGCCCACAGTGAACCTCGGCAGAACTTTCTCTCATCTTACGATATTTAACGCCAACCGCTCACTTGCGGCAGTAACGATGATGTATTTAAACACCACCCATCGGGCCTGCAGCTCAAACACTTGTTTATTTGAAAAGCGGTTTAGAGCCACTCTTTTGTCCTAGTGCTGAGAGGTCTTCTCTGTAATTTGTTTCCCCTGGCAGATATAAAGAAAACGTTTTTAAAATGACTCCAGAATCAAATCCCTCCTCCTGCGATGTGATCCACAGCTAGCGGAGAACAAAGCGTCGCAAGGAAGAGCCTTTCCAGCAATGCTTGGTTAGGCACGCGAAACCATCCCTTAGATTTGGACACTCGGCTGGACAACCACCCACGACTGCCAATTTAAACCCACCCAGCTCTCCCACGGCACCGGTATTTGTGCTCTCTCGATTTTTCGGCCAGTGCCGGGGGCTGCCAGCCCGGTTATTCAAACCGGCAGCACCCCACGAGCACCGGGCTGCGGCTACCAACGCCTCCTGCCAAACACACCCACTGCCAGCACTTGGCTTCGGCTGCGGGGGAGGAAGGGAGGACGAGGCAGACAGGCGGACCGGCGGTGACAGGCAGACCAGTGGTGACAGGCAATGGACCCTGGCTGATGCTGTTGGAGCCGGTCCATTTAACTCACACCCGGTTTTGGCTGGTGGCCAAAACTATGATCCTGCAGGTAGCCCAGCCTAAAAACTCATCAAACCTTGATCCTCTTGTGGTGTTAATATGATAACGAGTGTGGAGGCCAATGGTACCTGGGGTGGGTTAGAAGGGGGTGGTCAGTAGGTCAGAGAGGTTCTCCTGCCCCTCTGCTCTGCCCTGGGGAGACCACACCTGCAATGTTGTGTCCAGTTGTGGCCCCTCAGTTCCAGAAGGACAGGGAACTGCTGCAGAGAGTCCAGCGCAGCCACCAAGATGCTGGAGGGAGTGGAGCATCTCCCGTGTGAGGAAAGGCTGAGGGAGCTGGGGCTCTGGAGCTGGAGAAGAGGAGACTGAGGGGGGACTCATTCCTGGGGATCAATATGGAAAGGGGCAGTGTCAGGAGGATGGAGCCAGGCTCTTCTCAGTGACAACCAGTGACAGGACAAGGGGCAATGGGTGCAAACTGGAACACAGGAGATTCCACTTAAAGATGAGAAGAAACTTGTTGGGGGTGAGGGTGGCAGAGCCTGGCCCAGGCTGCCCAGGGGGTTGTGGAGTCTCCTTCTCTGCAGACATTCAAACCCGCCTGGACCCCTTCCTGTGGAACCTCAGCTGGGTGTTCCTGCTCCATGGGGGGATTGCACTGGGTGAGCTTTCCAGGTCCCTTCCAGTCCCTGACATTCTGGGATCTGTGGCTCTGTGAGGATCCCGCTGGCTGTCACAGGCAGGAACACGCACCTCCTGCATGTGTGTGCCGCTCCTGGGACGCTTGGAGAGACTATGAGGTACGCGAAGGAGGACACCAGCGAGGCCCAGGGGTTGAAGGCTCTAAGGAAGAAGCAAGGGGATGCAGCAGCATCTGCTCATCTCTCTTCTGCTGCTGCCAATACAGAAATGCTTCATATGGCAAAGAGCTCCCTGCAACAAGTGCTTCTGCCCTCCCACCCCCCTCTTGGCAACAGTTCCTCTCTCACTGGCACCGCAACAGCAGAAAACACACCAGGAAAAAATAATAGCAGGGCAGGAGGAGGAAGGGTCACACTTTCGTAAAATTGGCAAAAACACACGTTTTCACTTTATAAGCGAACCCTTATCTCCAGTTTCAAGCCAATCACTTCTAAGCGTTACCGCACGCCCTCGGTCCCAGCGTGGTGCCTGTGCTCAGTGACTCAACAGGAAGCACTTGCTTTATTTTCTCTTTCAATATGGGGCTCGATTCTGTGATCGGCAGCAGTTACAAGAGTTTAATCCCACAAAGGTCTGGGCAGCAGAAGCAAAGTGGAGACCGAAGCCACGCTGGGGTTACTTCAGCTATCAAATGGCATGCTGGGCGGCATGGACGCTGTGGTGACCTTGGTCCCACCATGTGGGCACCTCAGCATCCAAAAGAAACATTATTACTAAAGCCAGTTTTAATCCCTCTCTGGCTCACTAAGTTACTTATCCCCAAGCCTACGCCACTTCATAATGTCACTGCAACCTATTCAATAATTGCCATCGCCCAGGTGTGTTTGTTAGACTAGAAAGCCCATCTGGGATGCTGAAGGCTTATCTACGTTGGGAGAAGATCAATGCAGAACACAGGCAGAGAAGGACAAGGGGGGTGACCGAGAGAACTGAGAACCTGACAAAACGAACTGAGAATTATATTTATTCTGAATTTCAGGTATCTATTACCTTTTTGAGCCAGGTACCATTGGCTTTTCTTTACTATGACAACTAGCAACTCCAGAACATCATCAGCCATGGCTGTTTCCACATCTGGCACCCTCAGAGACTGTTGAGATGGTCACCACAGATGAATGTAAGGGCAGAGAAAACCACCCCCAAAGAACCCAGCAACATGGGGGCATGGAAAGGACACCACTTGGGAAGGGGCCTTCATAGAATCACAGAATCATTTTGGTTGGAAGAGACCCTCAGGATCATGGAGTCCAACCATAACCCACCCCTGGCACTGCCCCATGTCCTGAGAACCTCATCTCTGTGCCTTTTAAACACAACGGGCTCTCAGCAATCCTGTCCTCAGCTTCCAGCTGTGAGATTCACAGAACGTATCGGAGAACACGCTACGCTGCCAAGCTATAGTGAGAACAAATCTGGATAATAAAAGCTGGAATAAGAAGATGCCTGGGAGAGAGCGGTGGTATAGTGCTTTCCAAAGCTGCAATTTAAAGCCTCGTTTCTATAGCTAATGCAGTCGTAAGGGACATTAGCCTAATTTCTGTCAAGAGAACTTGTCAACGCTGCAGTATTTAAGACAGATGCTAAGGACTTGTTCTATCTCGCAGACAGATCGCTAGGAAAGAAGGCAGTTGTGCCACACTTGGTTCATAAGAAAATAAACTGATGTTCTCCCTGGGCCTAATCAGGGGGCACTGTTTTATAACACCGCGTGTGAGCAGCCTCGCACTTTATCAATGTGCACGATGCAGCTGAGATGGGATCAAAGCCGGCGTGGGGTCAGACACGGGATCCCACAGGGAGGTGTTTCGATGGGGCACTGCCGGAGACGGGCACCCGGGACACAGAGCCCGTCACCTCCCTCAGGAGACACCCACTACAACACTTGGCCCAACTCCTGAAGGGTCAGGTCCATCTGCTGATGGTGATTTCATGGCAAAGGGGAAAAAACTGGTGGTGGAAGAAGGGAACTGGCTTTGCCTCCTCAGGGGTTCAAGTAGGAGATGAAAATTGAACTTGCCTGGCTTGATTTTTAGAGATGCTCCAGGGACGAGCCAGCAGAAAGCGAAGAAAAGAGAAGCTGTACCCTGTATCTTTAGAAAAACATGTTTGCATGATCCTGTTCCCATCACACTCCACTTTAAAGACCTAAAACACTCCCAGGAGCCCGGGCACGCTGATGCTGGCATGGCCTCACGCTCCCATGCACCAGCCTCAGAGCTGCGTTTGCGACAGGCGCAGGATGGTGGGATGAAGACCAGTGCGAGACTTGCAGCTTGCTCAGTGTGAAGCTGAAAATGCCCTTTTATTTGCAGCTGTCACATGGAAGTAACAGCAAAATAACCTTGGCTTTGGAACAGAAATCAGCTTGCGGAGGAAGCCGGGGGGAGCACCAGGGCTGCGGTGGCGGCTGGAGGGGGTGCTGATCCTGCACTCACACAAGAACTAAATCATTACAGTGGCCAGAAACGTCCCTGGGGAAGGAAATCCTCTCAAAGATAAATCAATAACTCAGTGTAATTTTAGCACGCAGCCAGGAGAATTTACATTGCCAGGAAGGCTGAGAGCTCTGCCACGGAGACAGAGCCACAGCCTCGCCACAGGGCCCTGCAGCCCAGCCCTGCGCACAGCTCAGGATCCGCTCTGCCGGGACCTCCACGGACCCAAAATCTGCAGCTGCAGCAGGGATGTGGTTCAGCAAAACCCCCTGTGAGAAACCTACCACCTTTGCCCAGCTGCGTCCCCACGGCCCGTGTCCCCTCCCCGCAGAAGACAGGCGGATCACAGCCCAGGCTGAACCCAGCACACGTACAGGGGGTGCTCCAGCCACGGCCGCCACCCCCTCGCCAGGGCTACAGGGGTTCCCAGCAGCCGCAAAATTCGGTGAGACAGCGATATGCTGCGGCACGCTGTGATTAATGAGCCTGCAATTTAGGTAATTATATTAATGCAAAGTACTTGGAGCAGTAAGTTCAAGGAAACTAATGACACTGTGCAGCGCACTTCAACACCGAGAGTGACTCTAGCAAAAAGGAAAAATATGTACCTTCATTATTCAGGAGCTGTTCTCCTCCCAGATTCTCAGGGTCAGCTTGGAGGAGAAGGTGGTCTGAATTACATTTTCGTTTCCAGAACATCAACGGAATTGCTAACGAAGTCCCAGCGGCAAGGGCGAAGCCTCCCACAGTAACGCGTGTCACCTCCTTCCCGACTGCCGGACCCAGATCTCCGCTGGTCGTGTCCCCCGCCAGCGCGTTCTAAAGCCCGGCTCTGGGCTGCTCCTGCAGGGACACGGCAGCGCTGGTCCCCAGCACGAGTGGATAAACTGCAACCACTAATTCATCAGAAGGCATCCACAAAGTGTTTTACGTGCCTAGGAGTTGAACCTTGCTGAGGATAAATCTGCCTTGAATCCTGGGGTCAGTTTTGGGCTTCTCATCATAAGAAGGACATTGAGGTACTGGAGAGAGTACAGAGGAGGCGACGGAGCTGGTGAGGGGCTGGAGCACACGTGTGATGGGAGCGGCTGAGGGACCTGGGGGGTTCAGCTGGAGAACAGGAGCTGAGGGGAGACCTTCTGATCTCTGAACTGCCTGAAAGGAGCTTGGAGCCAGGGGGGGTCGGGCTCTGCTCCCCAGGAACAAGCGCCAGGAGCAGAGGAAACGGCCTCAAGTTGCGCCAGGGGAGGTTGAGGTTGGATGTGGGAACAATTTCTTCCCCAAAGGGCTGTGGGGCATTGGAACAGGCTGCCCAGGGCAGTGCTGGAGTCACCATCCCTGGAGGGGTTTAAAACACATTTAGACAGGGTTTGGTGTTAGAGTTATGGTTGGACTCAGTGATCTTGAGGGTCTCTTCCAACCTAAAGGATTCTATGATTCTCTGACAAGCAAACCCCGCAGTCCAGCTGGCAGCAATGTGCTGTTCACCCAGACCAGCCACACACTGTGTGTCATTGCAACCACAGCACCCAGAGCCGTGCAGCCTGTGCTGCCGGTGCACAGAGGTTTGGAAGCAGCCTGTCCGAAGGCAGGTTGAGCAACAACCCCTTCCAGACCTGTCCGAGAGCGCCGGAGCGGGGCTGCTGCCCCGCTGCTCCCGACAAGCTTGAGGTACCTGCAAACCCTCCCTGCACAGAAACCTTCCCTTGCTGCGCTTTTAGAACCTGCCATGTGCACACACATGGTTCTCTGTCCTCTCCACCACACTCCTGCTGCAGCCGCCTGCAGTCACAGCCGCATTTTGGAGCCCCTGTGCCAGTCACAGCCGTGTCACCCCTCACACCTGCCTCTGGTCCCAGACAGACATGCCTACGGTCCACCAACACACTCCACATGTCTACATCTGCAAATCCAACTGCACCTACAGATGGTGCCACGTTTCCAGACTATTTTGAGACTTGGTCTTCACACCTGATCTGCCAGCAGAGCCCATCCAAAGGGCACCATCAGCACTCGTGCCAGCACTGGTCCAAAGAGCTGAAGCTGCATTACGACCACAGAATCCCAGAATCCAAGCCCAGTTGGGTTGCAGGACCTCTGTAGATCCCCAGCCCAGCCCTGCTCACGCAGGGTCACAGAGCAGATCACACAGGTGGGTCCAGGCGGGTTTGAATGGCTCAGAGAAGGAGACTCCACACCCGCTCTGGGCAGCCTGGGCCAGGCTCTGGCACCTCCCAGCAAAGACGTTTCTGCTCATGTTCAGATGGAGCCTCCTGTGCTTCAGTCTGTGCCCGTTGCCCCTCACCCTGGTGTTGGGCACCACTGAACAGAGTCTGCTCCATCCTCTGACACCCACCCTGAGATACTGATCCATTGATCAGACCCCTCTCAGCTTCTCTTCTCCAGCTCAACAGCCCCAGCTCTCTCAGTGTCTCCTCATCACAAAGATGCTCCAGACCCCTCATGATCTTCATAGCCACTGCTGGACTCCCTCCAGTAATTCCTTGTCCTTCTTAAACTGGGGAGCCCAGCACTGGACCCACAGCTCCAGATGTGGCCTCCCCAGGGCAGAGCAGAGGGGCAGGAACAACCTCCCTGACCTGCCGCCCACACTCTTCCTCACACCCCAGGTACCGTTGGCCTCTTGGCCACACGGGCACATTGGTGACTCGTGGCCAACCTGTTGTCCCCCAGAACTCCCAGGTCCTCTCTGCAGAGCTGCGTTCAGCAGGTCACCCCAACCTGTGCTGGTGCCGGGGGTTGTTCCTCCCCAGGTATCCACCGCGAACAAAACCAGGACAACCTGTTATGCTCCTACAATGCGGAACACGAAACAAGTCTGCAATGACCACACAAGAGACCTCACAAGCACAACTCTGCATCTGATATAAAACCAAAATCAAACTCAATGAACAGTCATGATTTCAGCGTCTCGAGGCTGCAGCCCTGGGCTCCACGTTCTCCCGGCAGCTCCCAGGCTCAGCGTCCTGCAAGAGGGACACGCACAGAGCTCAGGGGCGATCGGGAAGCCACACACAAATCAATCCATCACACCAACCTGCCTGCACCCAAACGTCCTGCACCACAATCCCAAATCAATAGCAAGATGCAGAAACCCTCAGCCACACAGTAAAATATAAAGAACACTGGTAACGCTGATTTTAAAAGTGCCTCAAAGAGACAGTTGCGAAGGAGCCTGAGAAAGCAAAGCAAAATGCCTGAATTGGAGCCTTTTTTTTTTTTTCTCTCCTCTAAAAGACAGTAATAATGTATTTTCAATGCAAGAAGAAAAACTGAAACCCACACCAGATTCTCCTGGTAATAACAGCTTTCTGCAAAGCCCAACTATTAATGTAACAGGGACATCCATCAATCAAGCACACAGAAAGTACTTTGAGAGCTAAAAAAGGAGCAGGCAAACATCTGCTTTTGGCAACTTAAATTTTGCCCTGAAGCACAAAGAATATAATAAATTATCGGAAGGTTTGGCTTGAACTCCTTTTCTTCCATCCTGGAGGGCTAAATGCTGAGGACGGGGATGAAGGTACACGAACACGCCGCCGCTCTGGTTTGTGCCTGACAGAAAATGGGAGAAATGGGAACAATTTCATTTGTAGATCGGCGAAACTCTTGAAAACTGCCGGTGCCGCTCAGCACCGAGCTCCCCACAGCAAACGAGCGGCACCACCCGCACAGAAGTGACCATGAATTATTCTTTGAGCCCGAGGCTTCAGCAAGCACCTTTCTGTCGATGAGGAAGGGCTTGCAAACCCATCCCCAGCTGCCACCACCCTCTGCTGTCCCCACGCCGGGGGGTGACAGGACACGCAGACTTGCTCCCAGGTGACGGTCGCGTCCCTCCTCACCACGGCTCACCAGCACCTGCCTTCCTCCGTGCTCTTATTCAGCAATACCTCACGTTTTGGGTCCATCCACCCAGACAAACACTGACTGGGGGTGTTAGCAGCAAACCTGGGAAAAGCTGGACGTACAGCAAAAAAACCCCAGCTGCCAAAGAAAGCAATTGGGGTGCCCCCACGCCTCTGATATTTCCTCTTTTTTAAACACAGTAGGTCAAAACGAGTGCTGGAGATAACGAACAGAATTTACTGATTCAACCAGGAGAAGCTGCAGGCATCGCTGCAACTAAGTCTTAATAAATTCTGAAGAGTGACACTATAAAACGACATTATAGAAGTCTGTATTTATTGTCTTCCCATGCTTTCTGTATCCAAGGTGCCACATTACACTTAATAACTGTTTTTCTCCCCAGCTGCCAGTGCTGCAAATCCCGCCTGACACCCAACAAGCCTACGGTTGGGGTTAACCTCCCCCAAAATCCACACGTCTCCACCCAGTATAAAGCTTTGGTGGCACAAGCAGGGATCAATTATTAAACGGGTACTGCCCAGCTGATGCAGAGGAGACGTGTCGGTGTCTCTCAGGTGTGTCTGGTTTTACCTGTCTGTGTTGTGTTCCTAAGCCTGAAGAAAACCACCTTTGCACTCCGGGGTGCACGGGCAGCGCCCTGGGCACAAACGCACCTGACGAGAATCAAGATGCTCTGGTCCCACCCCTGCCCGCTGCATCCACACTGAAATCACAGCACACAGCTCTACACCACTTCAGGAACAAAAAAATAAAGCCAAACTCTAACAAAAGCCCACACTTAAGTCAAGTTTATCAAGTACAGCAGAGAGCAAACAGTAAAAATAGCTGGTGTAGACGGTTTGACCCAACCTGAGGATCTTTGCTGGAGTGGATGAAGGAGAGCGTATACATTTCCTCCTCATAAACGGGTGACGTTAATACCTCTGAGCAGCACGGGTTGATGTGGAAGCTCTTCCTCCCTCCTGCTGCCAGCAAGGCCAGGCCTGCCCCAGGGCCATGGGGTGAGGGACCAGCTCAGGTGCCACCTCAGCCACCAGCCTGCTCCCCCAGGACAGGCCCTGTCCACTTCAGACAGGATCCAAAGGTCTGGAGAGCACCTGAAGTGGAGGAAAGATGATAAAACAGGGCTCAGGTGCAAAGCCCCTTGGTTTATCTCCCAGCAGAGGCTCTGGTCCCGCAGGCCAGCCCAGCAGCAGCAGGCAGCGTCACCACCAGGCCTCGCGGCAATCTGTGGAGCCCACCAGGAGATGTTGTGCCTTCAAAAAGCCACTGCCAGACAGCCACACATGGGTTGAGGCTGGGAGAGCCCTCCGAGACCGTCCATCCCTACCCTGCTCCAGCAGGGCTGCACCAGCGGGTTGCCCACCACCGTGTCCCACGGGGTTCTGAAGCTCTCTGACCTGCTCCAGCGTTCACTCACTCTACAGTACGACAGACTTTTCTATGTTTCTTCCATTTTGTTTTTTGCTGTTAAGGTCCCCCTGAACCATGCTGCCCCTTCCAGCATTTAGACAAGGCCCTCAGGGACGTGGTTTAGTGCTAGAGCCAGGTTATGGTTGGACTCCATCCTGAGGGTCTCTTCCAACCAAAATGGTTCTGTGATTCTATGTCACACCGTCTGTCCATACCTTTCAACACCTGTAAGAGCCTCCGCAATGTGCCACCTCCTTACAGCTCTGGCTAACGGAGATACAGAGAGGGCTGATAATTTCTGCACATCACCGAGCGCAGAGCGGAGAGGTAACTGTAATTAGTAGCAGTGTGTTTAGCAGGTTAAATGATAGTATAATTAATGAAGAACAGGTGGGCTTTGTTTCAAATAAGAAAAGCAGATTATATCAAAATGTAAACACATCTTAAAATACAGTCTTGGCGATAACTTAAAGCTGCTTTTAGAAACACCACCAGAAATGGAAAAGGTTTCGCTTGGGCTGAATGACAGATCCTAAAAATAAAACCCGGTCTGGGGTTAAGAAACGTAAATTGTTGATGAGATCTATTTATCCGCACCCTGCAGGGACAGCAGAGACACGCAGCCTCGTGTTCCTTCTTTGGCACAACCCTGGAATTGCCATCACCGTCAGGTCTGCAGCGCTGGGAGACCTCGGGCAGGAGGACACAGTGATACCGAGCGGCGGGCTCAGGCTTCCATCAGTTCAGGACGCAGGGAACATCCCGCTGCAAGGCAATGACCCCAGCAAGACTTCCCGCAGTCTGAAGGAGCAGGCAGCAAAATCAGGAGGGAGGAAAAACAACCTCGGGACTGATTCTATTGAATCAGAAATGTCACCCTTAATTAGAATTTCCAACACCACCAGGCTTACTCCTTCCAAAAAGTAAACACGGAATAAAAAATTAAACTTGCATATAGTGTTGTAAGAGTTCTTGCGATAGTTGGGAATTAGTTCTACAAAGCATCAGGACAGACCCAGGGAGATCACGTTTATTTCCTGAGCTCATGCTGGTAAAGCAGAGCTGGAAAAACACAGATATATTTATTTTTTAACGCCAAAGCTTCCCTGAGATGCTAAAAGAAGCTGTTTCGGTACAGCAGACACATTTGTTCTGGTATTCGTTGCAAGTAAGAACAAACACAAAACAAACTCCTAGACCTCGCACCGAACAGCCTTTTTAAATTTACATCCCAAATTCATTGCAGGTTCTAAAATGAATGGAGGGCAGAGATCAGAGAAAACGTCTCCTTCAATCAGGACAGCATGGTGGATATTCAGGGTCTTCCTCAGAAGAGCAACGTGCTGTTAAGCCAGGATGGAGCAGGCAGAGCACACAGCACTGGAAAGGGTTTGTGGACAAAGATCTGCTGCTGTGTGATCCCACAAATAAACACATGGGAAAATAAAGAGTAAGAGCACTAATTCACAGGCATGAACTGTGAAGGAGCGGAGTGAAACACTTCATGCAGGAGCCGCTTGAGTGTGTGCCGACTGCCTGAGAAATATTCTGACTTTGTGCTCGCCCATCTCGAATCAGTTTTGTAGAAATTTCAGCAAGCAGGGCCTTAAGAGTGCAGAAAGGAATGGCCAGAGCAAGATGGAGGGGAAAAAGAGTTTCCTCCTAATTATGAAAAAAATAATGCTGTGGAACTGTGTTTTAGTGATGATCCAAACTGTGGGTTCAGCTCCCAGAGCCGGGTGTTTGAGTAACAGCGTTCAAACAGGGACCAAGCCCAGCGGCTCCCGGAGCATGTGGCCACATTCCTGTGCTGGGTGACGGGTTCAGGAATGGTCATTCCGGGCCCAGGCTGTACAGTACTGTTGTTTAAACAGCACTTCTGGGCCCAGAGCCGTTCTGTGATGGTCGGCAGGCGGGTGAGGAGCCGATTGGTGACGCTGGGGACGGATGGGGACAGAGCCGGTGCATCCCCTCGGGGCCGCGGCAGACTGCCTGCCTCCACCGCGGCCGGCAAATGAGAACAAATGGTCTGGAAACACAACGTCTGCATTGTATCAATAGGTCAGGGATTAATGTATGAGACTACATAGTCAAATTGCAAACGCAGAAAAACATCAGCCCTGTGGGAGGCCTGACCTGCAGAGCCATCGTGTCCAGTTGTGGTCCCTCAGTTCCAGAAGGACAGGGAACTGCTGCAGAGAGTCCAGCGCAGCCACCAAGATGCTGAAGGGAGTGGAGCATCTCCCGTGTGAGGAAAGGCTGAGGGAGCTGGGGCTCTGGAGCTGGAGAAGAGGAGACTGAGGGGGGACTCATTCCTGGGGATCAATATGGAAAGGGGCAGTGTCAGGAGGATGGAGCCAGGCTCTTCTGGGTGACAACCAGTGACAGGACAAGGGGCAATGGGTGCAAACTGGGACACACGAGGTTCCACTGAAAGATGAGAAGAAACTTGTTCCCGGTGAGGGTGTCAGAGCCTGGCCCAGGCTGCCCAGGGGGGTTGTGGAGTCTCCTTCTGTGCAGACATTCAAACCCGCCTGGACCCCTTCCTGTGGAACCTCAGCTGGGTGTTCCTGCTCCATGGGGGGATTGCACTGGATGAGCTTTCCAGGGCCCTTCCAACCCCTGACACTCTGGGATTCTGTGCAATGGCCAAGCTCTCCAGGAGTGTGTGGTCACCAATGGTCTGCAGCGCCCGGGAGCAGCCTGGGAAAATAACACCCACACTGGGAAAATATCACCCAAACCAGGAATGAACTGCCTGGGAGCCTGTCACCAAAGAGGAGAGAAGACCCACTCAATGAGGTGACAGGGCACAGAGCTGCACTGGCACAAGGAGCTCCCCTCGCAGCTCGGAGGGGATCAGGACAGGTCTGATCCCCAGCACCCCCCACGGCGCTTTGTGGGGATTCAAGGTTTTCATGGCCATGAAGCAGCCTTCAGGGTTTCACGGGGACGGAGGCGCAACCCACGGCTAGGCAAGCGCACACTGCAACACCGGGAAGGCTTTTCTCCCAGGTCAACACCACGCGTTGGAAGTGTAAGGGTAAGGGAGCTGCTCTGATTATATTGAAAAGACTCTAGAACCCAAGTCGCACTTGTTGACAAACACTTTCTTATAATACTCAATGAAACGCTGGAGCCAAGGTCCTGGGCTCGCTTGCCCTGGAAGGAAGAGGGATCTCACTCAGACTGGCAGCTCAAGATAACCAAGGCTGGATGCACTCCCAAACGTTTTCCACGAGGGAAAACATTTTTCTTCCAGAACACTGTTACAAGCTTGAAATAAATGTGCAGACTGTTAGATACAGACAGAGATAAAAATAGGCCTGTTATTAAATACCTCTTCTTTAATGAGGTTCATCCTTCTAAGCAGTCACACGACGTTTGTTAACGTTATTGCAGAAAATACAGCATGCTAGCACATAAAAACCATAGCGAGACGTTCCTCATCACCCGGCACACGCTGAAGCGTCTCCTGCAGCTGCCGTGCTCGCAGCATCCCCGGCTTGGCAGCAAGGAGATAAAAGAGAGAGTGGGAAACAGTGTCTCTCTTCTTTCAAGGCACTTTTTCCCTTCCAAACAATGCAAATTTAACCATATGGATGATTCCCAGTGCCTATGTCTGCTGCTATACCACCTTATTCTCTTTGCTAACGTTACATTATACCACCACCAGTCAGAGCATCATGAAAGCTGAGCTTGAAAATATTTTGAACAACACAGCCTAACTTCCTCCTGTTGCACAAGAACAAGCTGCTTGGCTCTCAAACAGCTCCATCCCCTGGTGTATAACCACCTTATAACACACCTGTCACACGCCATGGGGCGGCCACAGCGCGGGCAGGAGGACACAGCACTACACCCCTTTCGGTTGTGCCCAACGTCCCAGCACAGGGCCACGTGTTAGAGAAGCTGAAAACTTTTATCTCAGCTGCTTAATTAGTTTTTGGCGGTATGTGAATCACTGCAAAAGACTCGTTGTTTAAAAAAAAGACAGTTTGTTTAACAAAACCAGTAACACCACGGCCAGCAAGGGACAGTATTCGCCAAAAACCCATCTCTGCCCCTAAACCTGAGCAATCCATGCAGTAAATTTAGAGCCTTTCTCACCGCTGCTGCCAGGATACCAGCGGTTCTTGAAATGACAGAAGACAACACAAGTTTTAGCTGCATTTGGGGGGATGAGAGGGAACCAGCTGCCATTTCATTTCACAAATACCGAGCCCAACGCCCTCACAGACGTGCTGGGAAACGGCGACTGCAGAATTGTTGGAGAATGGCTTAAAAATAAGGGACATGGGTCTATAGAGCAGTTGTACGAGCAGAGCCTGTTCTGAAGGCCTTAGCATAAGTAGCAAGACTGGGCCGCAGTGGGAACCACTGACTGTTTCAGTAAAATCAGCAAGGTCACTGCGACCTTAGCAGAGTCTCACAAACAGCTTTCAACAGCACAATAATGTAGAATAAGCATAGCTAGGAACTGTAAGTAGGAGGACCATGCAAATGTGACTATTAGAGTTTAAGCCAATTAGTAGGTGACAGGTATGCATAATTATCGTGAACTGTATAAGTATATGCTGTTCGGGCTAATAAATCGAAATACGCTTTATCACTCATATTGAGTCGACCTGCGTGCTCCTCCGCCGCTCAAACAGAACTTCCAGGTCATGGAGAAGCAGCGAGAAGCGCAGGGAACGGAGGCGGAGCAGCACGGGGCCGAGCAGAACACGGGGCACAGACACCAACCCCGGCACCCCGCTCAACTACAACCTGCGAATCAAGGGTGCTGACACACACCCAGCCATTTCTGCCCAGCTCCCAGGAATGATTTAGTTCCAGAAGCTACGCAGTTCTGAGGTCTCACATCATTAAAATTTAAAAATATACACACTGCATTTACAACATGCTACAAAATACACAATCAAAACTGCATTGCTACACTCATCAAATTAGAGGAGGAGTGTTTTTATAATGTGGGAGTTCAGTTACCGGCCTATAAATTTCTGTTGTTTGCTCTGGTTTCCCATTTGTTAGTGAACAGCAAAGGCTCTGCAGCTCTACCCTCCCCAGCAAGGCTGGTGTTGTGCCCTGGGGCCCAGCTCACCAACAGTCACTGCCAGCAGGTTTGCTGGTGACACCAAGCTGGGAGGAGTGGTGACACTGGAAGCTGTGCTGCCATCCAGAGACCTGGACAGGCTGGGGAGCTGGGCGGGGAAAATTTAATGAAATAGAACAAGGGCAAGTGTAGAGTCTTGAATCTGGGCAGGAACAACCCCAGGTTCCAGTGTAAGTTGGGGAATGAGCTATTAGAGAGCAGCGTAGGGGAAAGGGACCTGGGGGTCCTGGGGACAGCAGGGTGACCATGAGCCAGCACTGGGCCCTTGTGGCCAGGAAGCCAATGGTACCTGGGGTGGGTTAGAAGGGGGTGGTCAGTAGGTCAGAGAGGTTCTCCTGCCCCTCTGCTCTGCCCTGGGGAGACCACACCTGGAATATTGTGTCCAGTTGTGGCCCCTCAGCTCCAGAAGGACAGGGAACTGCTGGAGAGAGTCCAGCGCAGACACCAAGATGCTGAAGGGAGTGGAGCATCTCCTGTGTGAGGAAAGGCTGAGGGAGCTGGGGCTCTGGAGCTGGAGAAGAGGAGACTGAGGGGGGACTCATTCCTGGGGATCAATATGGAAAGGGGCAGTGTCAGGAGGATGGAGCCAGGCTCTGCTGGGTGACAACCAGTGACAGGACAAGGGGCAATGGGTGCAAACTGGAACACAGGAGGTTCCACTGAAAGATGAGAAGAAACTTGTTCCCGGTGAGGGTGGCAGAGCCTGGCCCAGGCTGCCCAGGGAGGTTGTGGAGTCTCCTTCTCTGCAGACATTCAAACCCGCCTGGACCCCTTCCTGTGGAACCTCAGCTGGGTGTTCCTGCTCCATGGGGGGATTGCACTGGATGAGCTTTACAGGGCCCTTCAACCCCTGACATTCTGGGACTCTGTGATTCACTGCTGTTTCACGCAAGGTTTGACTATACAGGTCCAGGGCTACAATGCTCCCAGCATCACCTCCCCTGGCACCCCATGGGGACACCATACTGCTCCCCGCTGCCCTTGTGCGCACTGAAGGGAGATGGCGTGACAAGGACCATCCTGTGACTCCCCAGCTCCGGGAACCTGCCGGTAAAGAAAATCCAAGTGGATAACGCAGAGAAAGGCTGGAGATGGGTGACAGCGCTGCTCCCAGCTGAGCCAGAGGGAAAGACGCACGCACAGACAGCATTTCCACATCCAAAAGCTGGCATGCTTCACACCTCCCCTGCTCAAACAGCGGTGCTGACACCTCCTGTCCGCAGGCTCCCCAGGCATCTCTGGAGCAGTCCTGGTCCTGCCTCTTATCCACAACAGGCAGCAAACACCGTTATTCCTCTCAGAGGAGCGAGGCACAGAGAACTGGATTTATTTCACATGTCCGCCCTGCAGTGCCCTGCGCCAGAGCCTGGCGCAGCACGTGGAGCTCCAGCCCCGCGCCTCTGCCAGAGCCGACTTCAGTGTAAGGAGGAATTAAGCACAAGCCGGCATGACAAGGAGAGAAGTCAAAGAGAGCCCACAGGGACGGGGAAGCCGAGAGAGGAGGGCACAAAGGCACACGGTAATAAACAGGACAGGCATAAGATATATTTGAGACATCAAAAGTCTCATCTGCGAGAGGTCAGATGGAAAGAAGCAGAGGAAGAGCTGTTGGTGGCCAGAACTCCACCTCCAAGCACCAAATGTCTGCAACTGCTCCCAAGACTGCCTGGGCTTTCCGACCTGCTCTAATCACCCTGCAGCTCCCCCTGTTCCACAGGCGAGATTTTTCCCCTCTGCACATCCGTAGCAAGTTATTTTACCAAAAAAACCCCAAAAACCAGCATTTCATGTGGCATAAATGAGGTTTTTAAAATCTCATTTGCTTTCCCTCTTCATGCAAACCTGAGCTGATCTGATGAGGCTCCGATTTCCTGGATTACACACGTCAAGCTTTGCAAAAACAAGCATACCCTGGTGGTTTAATGCCATGTTTCACAGCCCTCTCTTGCCCGTGCTGACATCAATATTTCAGAGACCTGCATGTAATGTAACTGTTTGAGTTAGGTCTAGGTCACCCAGAAAGCAATGGTTCGGACAGATTCATTAACTGAGCACAGCAATTAGCAGAGCAGTGCAGCTCAGGACGTCTGGCGAGCAGCAGGAGCTGAGCAGAGGGAGGGGATCCCCGCCGGGCCGCAGCATCCGCACGGGACTGCGCGCCAAGGGACGGATCCTGCTGCCAGCACCTTCTCCAGCTCCAAACACCTCTCCTCGGCCTCCAGCAGCGCCACGTCGCTCCGACGCTGAAACCTCTTGAAAGGCAAAGATCGGCGATGAAACCAGACTGAGTTATGCCCCATCCCGAGTCCTGCTCTTTCTAGTCAAACCACACAAAGTCCATCAAAGCGGTTTCTGAAATTACCTCCCCAAGTGAACGCTTTCTTTGAGAACTGCGTTTCCATACATGTAAAACCTTGTTTGTGCAGGAAAGGAGACCTGAGACAAGTACGAACAGCAAAGGCAGGGAAAGCAGCCCGAAGACCCTGGGAAGCTGCAGCCGTGGATATTTAAATGCTAAGCAATGTGTCATCGGCTCCCTGCTGAACATAAAATGGTCTCATCTTTGCAGAAGCAGCAACAACAGCACGCTCACATCAACTTCGCTCCGGCAGTTTGATCAACAGCGGCAGTCAAGGCTTCTTATTTTTTAACTGCAATATAATTAGGCACTTAGGAAAATGACTCTGAACGGTACAAACGCCACAGAGTAGCTGCAGGTATCAGCACAGAGCTCTGCAAGCCAGAAGATTAACTACAGCAAAAGTTATGGGCAAGCCGAGCTCCTGCAACGGATGCTCTGCCCGGCTAGATACTGAAACATGCCGTCCAAACCTGAGAGATCCAACGCTGCAGCTTTTCAGTCGCCGGTGCAAGATTTTGCCCCATTTCCCCGGTCTGCAGGGAGCTGCTCTGGACCAAAGGAAATTTTTCTGTGTCCCACTGTGGGCTTCTCTCAAATGGAAAGCACACAGATAGTTAGGGCAGATGAGGTTCTCGCTTGGTCCATCCGGATTTGGAAACTGGACACGTTAATTCCAACTGTCAGCTGAGGAACCTGCCAGGGAGTTACTGCGGCATCAGGGCGCAGGAATGTGCCGCTGGCGTGGACATGGCAGAGCCCGCCGGCAGACACACGGCACCCCGGGGTCAGTTAGCCCCCTTCTTTCTCATCTAAACCCTTGCGTCTTAGATCCTGTTTCTTAATCTTCACAGCGATGGCTTCCCAGAGGAGCCGCTTCTGACCCTAACGTAGGGTGGAAAATCTGCTGGTCAGTGATACGAATACATGGCCAGAACAAACCAACCTTCCACCATCATCAGAAATGATAAGTAAAACACGAGGTGCCCAAGTCACAAAAGCAGGAATTTCCCAGGAGATGAAGCCTTCACGTGCTCTAGAACTTTGCACGGCAGCTTTGAGGTCACTTGGAAACACGGAAGAAATGCTTTTATATACAGAAGCGCCATGAAAACTGTCAAGAGAAGACCATCAACACTGTCCAACCCTTCCACTCACCTCTGCCATCCTGCACACTAAGCACAAGCCTTTGATTGCCACAACCATCAAGCAAGACCACCTTGAAAAGCCATTGGGTGCTCCTGTGTGCAGACAGACTCACCTCCCGTGCCTGCAACAGCTCAGCGTAAGCAGAACAAACGCAGCCACCTCTGCTGGCTTTCTCCAGGGGCTCACAAGGGTGCTGGCACCGGGGAAAACGCATTCAGAGAGAGGAAAAAACACATCAGAGGGAGCAAAACTGCAAAAAACATTCTGCCTGTGGTGGAACCTGAGCACGAGCCGTGGTGTGAGCAGGGGCTCGGAGGACACTGCAACCCTGCTCGCTAACACCCAAGCAGCCTGCAAGTTCAACAACCATGAACACGGCGAAAAGCCCTGTGGATGTAGCCTTCGTTTCCTCAGATAACACAAAAAATGCAATAATGGAGGTGCTGGGAGGCTTTCCAAGGCGCACGTATCCTTTCTGTCAAACTCCACCGCGCCTGGTGCATTATTTAGTGCCGAGTGCAGAAGAAGCGATGCCTAACAAGGTGTTAAAGGACTTGGTGAAGTTTCAGCCACCTTCCCGCAGCCCGTCAGCGCCCGGCTGGCTGGCACAGGAGACAACTCATCTGCTGGCTTCCCGATCACAGGCGGCAGAGCTCTCAGGGTACCTGTCTCTCTGTGTTTGCATCCAGCTGCCTCCAGCAGTTTGAAGCGAGCTCCGAGCGCCAGAAAATGCTTGATCAAAACCCCGCTCACATTGCAGGCAGCGAGGGAACGGCCGCACAGAGCAGCGGTACATCTACAATAACCATCAAATCAGGTGGGGAGATGTGACAGGTTACAGGGTGGTGACACTGCTGCAGTCTCGGCGGAAACGCAGTTTGATGCAATTAGCAAGAAGGAACTGGGAAAACAGCCGAGTACAACTGGAAATATATGTACAAAAGAAAAGCAACTGTGGGACCAGACAGAAGCATCAAGATCCTGCGTTGAGCTGAGAACAGAAATAAGATGGAACGGGAGCGTGACGGGGGGAAACGCGACCCTGAGCTCCCTTCCGCTGTTTAAAATCAAGGATCCAGATTCCAAATCAAACTTTTGTTTCCCCACCAAGACCGGTCCCGATTGCTGCGGGGACACAAGGGCAGGCGGTGCGGGGGCACCCGGGGAGGCGGGCAGAGAAATGAAGCTGCTGAGCCCCCCCTTCCACAGCCCAGCGTGGAGCTGCTGCAGAAATGAAGTGGAACAGGACACCCCAGCAATGGAGAACAAACCCAGCAATGACAACTGTAACGACTGCAAGAACATCCATATTCTGCTTCAACAAGGAGGGGCGATCTGCCAGTCTGAATACTAAGCAGGGACACCACACGCCTTCCATACATAATGGTACAAAAATGGAATATAAGTATATACTGCAGCTTCGTGAAATTTAGGAGCTTTTGCTAGACTTTTATGCTATACAAAGATTTACACTTGGAATAGTCATTCTGCTCTATCTGGCAGGAATTTCAAGGCAAATGGATCCCATATTTATACTTTCAGCGATAATACTGAGCACAGGGTAAAGCTCTTTTCAATTCAGAGCACTTTATACAAATTAATTACCACTTAGTTCACCCTTCTGAGGCGGGAAGGTATTACACCTGCATATACATAAGGACACCAAAGCACAAGTGGATTAAATACCTGGCCCAAGACCCCAGAGGCAGCCTTACTAACCATCCTAATTGCCAAACCATGTGCGCACACACGCATCTGTGTGTGTTTAAACGCGCTCATCCTCTCCAGAGCCCTTCCCAGCACAGGGCTTTTTGCAGCAAAGCCACCTGCTCACCAGTGTTTCCTCACCACACAAGTCCCATGCACATCTACTAAAAGATACCAACCAAAAATAAAAAGGAAGATGTTTTTTGTGGGATGGACAGATGGGGATAAAAACTGGATTTGCAACAGCCAAGGAACAGAAAGCTCGTAGTTAAAACACTGTGCGGCGTTACATCGAGGAGCCCGGATCGGACCGGCACCGAGCAGCGTTTCGCACAGCAGACCTGGCATGTTATAAACTCTGTCCCTTAACAAGCGTGCAAAGAGGAAAAGGGGTTTGGAGCTGGTGGCAGAGACACATCAGCACCTCTGATGTGACCGGCAACCCCTCCACCTGCTCCGGGGAACCCAACGCACTTGAGCACCCACTCGCTGGGCCGGGGATGGTCTCCGGTCCCACGTCCACACCTCTTCGTGTGAACACCTGCAAATAACGCATTGTCATGGGAACAATGGGGTGGTTCCGCAAGGCTCCCGTGGTGCCGGAACGCTGGTGACAGGCAGCATGTTACCTGGGCGGATGGTTTGCCACTGATGTGTGGGGTAAAACACCTCCAGGTCCTCAGGATCAGCATCATCTTCTGTCACCGGCTCCTTCCCGCTGTCACCTTTCGTGTCACTCTCTTCTATTTTTGTGAGGGCAAACTCCTTTTGGACAGAAGAGATTCAGCTCATTAGCAATTGCATCTGGGTAATTTAGTGCCGGCTGAGGATACAAAATTTTTTCCATCGCCAGCAGATTTTGGTTTTTTGACATCCGAGATTCTTTCCACATGGTTAAATTTAGATTTAAAGTATATTAAAGGTTAAACACACATAACTAGCATGACATTTGTGCTGAACAAAGCAACGCGGTTTATTTCCTATTCCAAGCTTTTGCAGCGCCTCACCTATATCACACCAGAGCCAGGAGCCCTGACTATTATTAGGGTTGTGTAATGTTGTAAGACCCCGTTTTCCCTCGCCTAAAAATATGTCAAACTTTACTTTTTCAGCTGGAATTTTCCACACGAGTGGAACGCCTCAAGCCTTGTGTTGTTGGGTTTTACATATATACTTTTTTCTTTCCCTAAATGCACTTATTTCAGGCTTGGAGAAGATTTCAGCTAAAATAGTTCAGCTGTTTCCAAAATAGGAAAACAACACTGAATTGCCCACGCGATAAAAACGCCAACATCCTTTTCTTTACCCGGTGTCCTCGAAGTCTCTTAAAACAAGGAGGCTGCGATTCCATCACCAGCCGCTACCTGGGGGTGCGGCGGAGCGGCCGGGGCCGCGCGCAATGGGAAAAACGAGGATGAAAGCAGGAAAATCCTCCTTGCTGCGAGGGAAACCTCGCTGCTCAGTGCAAGGTCTCCCCAGGGAGCTGTGGGGAGTGGTGTAAAACCGCAAGGGGTGAAATGATAGAGCGCAGAGTGAGTAACGACCCCAGCTGTCTCACACGAGGCGGCTGAGCGCTCGGGAAGCTGGTCCGTGCTGCTCTGGTTTGCCCAGAACAGATACGCTGGGTAACCATCCAGACAGCGCGTTATCAGCTGCTGCTATCACCAAGGCTGACACCGCCGAATAATTCCACGTCACCAGCCTATAGGGAAAGATTACTCCTAATTGTTGGTAATTAGAAGAGTTACAGCTCAGTTCATGAAGTGTTTTGATAGTAACCCTTAGAAAGTTTTCACAGGGAAACAAAGAGAAGTTAATGAAGAGGTGAACGGGAAACTTTAGGCCATGTTCTCCCTTCACTTCTTCCACCCCTTGGGAAAAAAGCATGTAAATTTTCTGGCAGAATGTGGGTGCTTTGCATATAAATACCTGTTACCCAGCCTAGGAGAGTGATCCTGAGCAAGAGAAACATCACCCTGAGCGAATCACGCACAGTTTGTGCTGAGGGTGACGCGCAGGACGGCTGACGAACCCGCGGATGGTTTGATTCCATCTGTCCAAAGGGATGGAAATCTGAGAAACACATGTGGAAACAGCTCGGCTGCTGCTTTCACTTAGTGCATCAGAGGCTTGGGATTGTTAAAATTATGACAAATGGTTGAAGCTCAGTAACAATAACAAACATACAAAGCTAGGTTCTGCGGATGAAAATCAATGTTAACATTTTCTGAGCCAAGACTCAACAGGACTAAAATAAATGAGTCACAGCAGTTATTACTCGGCTTATTTACGCTGTTATATTATTATCCAAGAGGGACTTAACGATACGGGCCACTGTAAATTTACCAACAGGCCTGCAAGTGCTCTATCTGCTCAAACACATAATGGAGATGGCTAATGGTTACTGGCTCTGCTTCAGAGCAGTGCCACGGCCTCAACGTTCCGTGAGGATAAAGGGATGTGACTCGGTTCGGTTAAACGTTACTGCCACTGCTTGGCCACAGTTCCTTTGCAATACCCCGTTTTCAGTAATATTTCTGGCAAAAATAGGCAACACCACACAAGCGATTGTTTATTTACGTAGAAATTAGGTAGAATCCTTTTCGGTTTGTTTCTAGAATTTAAATAGCAGAAAGAAAGATGTTTTCTAAAGAACAATAACTGAAAAACCTCTTTGCTTTATTGGTTTGAAATCAGCTGAAGAGCCTCAGCAGGGAGGGTTGGAGACAACCCACAGTGTGTGTGCAATAGAGGAGGGATGTCCCCATGTCCCCAGCACAGAGCCGGTGTAAGGGGGGCGATGGGAGAGCGAACCCCAAATTGCATGAATCCTGCCTACCCCTCAGCACCAATTCGGGCCCCTGGCCCTGGGGGGCTGTTGTCCCGCTGGGTGACTCCGCTCCAGCCTCCTCCTCTCCCTCCCTGAAATAACGATGACTTATCTCATTGTTCTGCGACTCCAGGTGGGCCCGTGTGTTTAAACAGCCCCCAGAAAACTGCATCACACAGCCCACAGACCAGCGAGCTGCAACGCAAAGGCGGGAGCCAGTGTCCAGGGACACGGGGACCGGTGATCCCCAGGCCGGTGGTGCTGCTGCGACACCCCGTTTAAAGCCACAGCATCAACTGAACTAAGCCCAAACCGCTCTGCTGCTGCGGAGCGCATCTCGTGCCAGCTCCAGGACACTTTCCAGACCTGCTGGTCGGGCACCACTCGGGAGCAGAATCCACACGGGGTTTGTTTTGCACACTCGTACAAGTGCAAAGGGGCCTACAGCAACTGCGGCTCCGCAATAGCGCTGCGAGGAGCAAAATCCCCACACGTGGGATGCGGGGACCTGAGCAGAGGCTCTTCTAAGCCCAGCTCAACAGTGGCACCACTAGGAACCTGATCGAGGACATCTCCTCCCTTCTTCTCACCACCAGACACAAAACTAGCTCTGCCTCTTGCCACCGGAGGAACGTGTGACAACTCCAAGTTGAAAAAGTGACACCCAGCAACAAGAGAGCTACTCGAGTTGCAGACTCGCCGGATCGAGCGCATTCTGGATTTCCTGGGCTGAGGCCCCTCTGAGATGTTACTGCAGAGCCGCTGCCGAGCAGAGGGGACCCGGACAACCCTTTGCGAGCGCAGAGCTCGGCCGGAGCAGCCAACACTTACGGGAACTCTGTCGCTTCGGCTTGGCCAGGAAAACACCGCGGAAACCAGCAACAGCAGCAGGTTGACTTTGGCAGCGGTGGAGAGGAGACCAGCCCAGTGAGACATCACTGCCAGCCTAAAATACAAAGAAAAACACAACCAGTCGTGTTTTAGGCCATGTTTTCACAGGTTTCAGTATTCTTTACGTGACATTTTGCAACACAGCGTGCGTTCGGGGTGCAACGCAACACCTCAAGGTGTCAGCGCGCGGGGCAGCAAGAGGTGCCGATTTTAGTGCTGATGGAGTTTATGACAGGTAACAACAAAGTGGCTTATAATGACCCCACAGGGGCTTCTGTGTCTGCGGGAAAACACAAAGAGACCTGCAAGTCTTGTTTAAAATAGTTTTGTCAGCACCATAGATGACAACAAGGAAATCAGTTGAACTCAGTTCAATCCTGCAAAGGCTTTTTCTGCCTGTGTCTCATTTTAAGCACAGAAGTAGCTGCGCTAATTCAAATCACACAAAACCACCACCACAACGTTTTGCAGGGGAGAGCAAGGTTTGCTGGGTGGTTCCTGGGGGGCCAGGGTGTCCCTTGGTGCTCAGAGCACCCTGACCCACCACAGAGCACCCCCGAACCAGAGAAGGGGGAGGAAAAGGGTCCTGTTCTTGGGGCTGTCAGTCCTGCTGGCACAGAGCTCGTGTCCCCATTGCTCCATGCGTCCCCACGCACACCATGTCCCCACGCACCTCGTGTCCCCGTCCCCACACACATTGTGTCCCCGTTGCCCCATGCATCCCCACACACATCATGTCCTCATTGCCTCATGTGTCCCCACGCACATCATGTCCCCATCGCCCCGTGTGTCCCCACACACACCATGTCCCCATTGCTCCGTGCGTCCCCACGCACACCATGTCCCCACGCACACCATGTCCCCGCTGCCTTCGCAACACCAGGCTCCAAACCCTCCCCCAGCACTGGGCTGGGGACGGAGCAGGCGCCAGCACAGGGGCTGGAGAGGAGCTGCCTTTGACGGGCTCTAAATTTACACACTGCTAAATTAAACTAAATTAGGTCTTTTGCAAGAAGATGGGACTGATTAGTTCCGTTCAAACACTCCTTCATTACTCATCGCTCTATCAAGTCTGCTCCTACTCCTGTCCAGGTTTAAAAGAATTTCCTCCCCTACACTCAGTCCTAAATATCTTTCTGTCTCTGCTGTCCATAAGGACGGCCCATCAGCGCAGACTTTTTTTCCTCCCTTGACACAACCATCTTCTATCCCACAGAGCAGAAAACAGGGGCCAGCCAACACCAGCTCTGCCACCAAAGGACCTTCTCCCCAGGAACAAGCGCCAGGAGCAGAGGAAATGGCCTCAAGTTGCGCCAGGGGAGGTTGAGGTTGGATCTGGGGAACAATTTCTTCCCCAAAGGGCTGTGGGGCATTGGAACAGGCTGCCCAGGGCAGTGCTGGAGTCACCATCCCTGGAGGGTTGGACAGACGGACATGAGGTTCTCAGGGACATGGGGCAGTGCCAGGGCTGGGTTACGGTTGGACTTGATGATCTTGAGGGGCTTTTCCAATTTAAATGAATCTGTGGTTCTATCCTCTAAGATGACTTTGGGGACATGGAGAGACTGGAGTCCTCTCCTTCCACCCCTTTGCTGCTGTCTGCTCTCCCCACTCCATTCTGTTACTTCTGCCTCTTCCTGCTTGGTTTTTGCTTTACCAGGAAAAGGCAAAAGACCACAACACGCTGGTCAGTGGTGGACAGCTAGGAAAAAGCAGCAGAGCAGGGAGCATGAATAGTAATAAATCTGATACATTTCTGCATCTTCCAAAATCTCCTGAGCCAGGGTCTTTCTGAAGAGCAGCTTCTATCTTTGAACTCAAATCCAGATCAATTGGGTTTTTGTTTTTCCCCATTAATTGCTTCTGGAGCAGATCTGGACTTTCAACACCCACAGTATCCCTCAGCAACGAGTTCCACTGCTGAATTTTAAGGGAGTGGAGCATCTCCCATGTGAGGAAAGGCTGAGGGAGCTGGGGCTCTGGAGCTGGAGAAGAGGAGACTGAGGGGGGACTCATTCCTGGGGATCAATATGAAAAGGGGGAGTGTCAGGAGGATGGAGCCAGGCTCTTCTGGGTGACAACCAGTGACAGGACAAGGGGCAATGGGTGCAAACTGGAACACAGGAGGTTCCACTGAAAGATGAGAAGAAACTTGTTCCCGGTGAGGGTGGCAGAGCCTGGCCCAGGCTGCCCAGGGAGGTTGTGGAGTCTCCTTCTCTGCAGACATTCAAACCCGCCTGGACACCTTCCTGTGGAACCTCAGCTGGGTGTTCCTGCTCCATGGGGGGATTGCACTGGATGAGCTTTCCAGGGCCCTTCAACCCCTGACACTCTGGGATTCTGTGATTCATACCACGTCTGAAAGTGCCACCTTGCATTCTCAACCTGGTCCTTGATATCATAGAATCACAGAATCATTTTGGTTGGAAGAGACCCTCAGGATCATCGACTGCAACCATAACCCGACTCCAGCACTAAACCGCGTCCTCCTTCCACATTTCCTGTCTCCTAAAGAACCACCTCAAGGACCCACAAGCCCTTACGACACTCCAAGCAGGGCAGGACAAAGCTCTCCGTTTCCAGCAGACAGGCAGGGACAACCTGTGGCTGACGCCTCCATCTCTCTCGGGCACTGCGAGTGCAATCAGGCCACGAACCAGCCCCCAGTGTCCTGAGCTGGGAAACCCAGAGTGGAATTCACAGCCTCAACCTCCACCCGCACCTGGATCTACGTGCCCTTCCGGCCAATGCCACGGTCAGAATCTCAACCTCACGCTGCCCAAGACGCTCTGTTCTCCCCTCAACGCACCTCGCAACAAACTGCTGCTTTGCACATAGGAAACAATATTAGTGGGGTTTCTTTTTTGTTGTGTTTGGTGAGTTTGTTTGGGTTTTTTTTTTTTAGTTACAAAACAAGCAGCAAAACTGAGATAATGAAAAATAGATGAAACCCTCAAACTTTACCTGCGAGCCTGGAAATAAAAAGAGAAAAAGAAGAGAAAGAACTTCAACAAAGCAGCAGCTGAAAGAAAACATGCACTCCCGTAAAAATAGAGCTCACGTGTACCGAGAGGGCTGGCAGCAAACGACAGCACGGGCTCCGCAAAGCCTCCCCCGGCCTGGAAGGGGTATCGGTGCAACAGCGAGCAGCTCGCTTGGCCCCAGGTAGGCAGAGGAGTCACCACGTGAAACCCGGGGCTCGAAGCTCCTGGAGAGAAGCCTGCGCAGGCTGACACCTCCTGACGAGACAGACGCGCGCCAGGATTTCCACATCAAATGCTGTCGAGCGGGTACGATGCACTTTTAGAACAAGCCCTGCAGGCTGCAGAGCAGGCAGGTGGTGGCCGTCACCTGCACTGGAAGCGTTTGCTCCGGTTTAAGGACGAACTGCAGATCCAGCAGCACCCACATGCGCCAGAACCGCTCCAGGGGGACCGCAAATAACCCTTGGGTGGGCTTGTTCTTCCAATAATCCTTGGGTACTAGGGAAAGAGCAAAAAGTGGCGCTCAAAGAAGGCTCTGCTGCCTGTAGCGGCGCTCCCATCAGAGCAGGCGATGGTCTGGGAGGTTCTCTCTGCAGCTCCAAAACACCCGGCTGCACTGGCAGCCGCAGACACAATCGCGCTGCCATTATGTTCTCTATTAGCAGGGACATTTTTCCTGATTTTACTGGCTGCGCATCGGTAAGTGCCGCACGGCCCCGTGGATGGGCTGCCGTAGTCACAGGTGACAGTTCAAAGCGAGTCAGTAAGAGGAACACGTTTCATTAAAGCCTCCTGCTGCTGGGAACGCAGTGCTCTTTCATGTCCCAACTCAAAGCTCAGCGCGTACACCGCGCCGCTCCAATAAATCCAGCTGAAGCCTCATCTGAATTCTGATCCGCTGCTCCGGAGAGCACACGAGCATCCCGGAGAGCTCCCCAGCCCCTCGCCAGGCTCCGCTCTTACGGCCAACTGGAAGTGATAATAATAATAAGCTAATCCTTGTTCTCATTTTGGGATTGAGGGCGCAGAATGGGAATTATAAATCTTGCAAAACTGTGCACTAATTAACTAGTTCGGGCAGGATGTGTGTGCAGCCACCCTTCATCGAGACAGCCGGTGGTAACGAAAGCACCGACAGAACTTTGTGTGTTTTCAAGCACAAAGAATTCACAGGGCAGCACTGGAGAACAACCAAAGGATGAAGGACATCGAGGAACATCCCCAGCGCCCTTCAGCTGAACCACTGATGCAAAAACCTCTAAGCACTCCCGGCCTCTTAGGCTGAAGCCAAAGCTTGATGGGCAACAGCAGTTAGGGGAACTGTTTTAAGACAGACGTGTAAATTGGGATGTCTGACTGAAGAGATGTGCTCAGGTCACATACCACAATCAGTGTCAAGATCCCCGTTTGAACACAAAGTCATTTCAATGATGCTGTATCGGTGCTGAGCCCAGCACGATGTGATAAGTCAGGGGTGTCACACTCATTGTCAGCGGGAGCCACATCAGCTATTCACTATCAACTCTTACCACATTTATCCAGTCCTAAAATACCATTCAGCCTTTTGAAGGCAACCGCAAGGCTGATGTGGCCCCTGGTGACAATGAGTCTGACAACCCTGTGCTAAGCGATATGCAATGCAATAGAGAAAGAGAAGGAAATTTAGCTGGCCTGACCCCAAATTTTCTTCCTCTGAGAACAGGGTCCCCAGGTCTGTGATGAGCAACCATTGCTGCTGAATTGCTACCGAAGAGCAGAGCGGTGTCAGCCGAACGCCTTGGGGCTTCTAGCAGGAAGCACAGGATTTCTTGGATTTCCCCTGGAAATGGGAGCCTTCGGAAGACAACTTGCCCATAGTAAAACCCCAATGGCTCTCATAAGACAGAGCACAGGTCCTGACCTTTCAAACATGATTGACAGGCACTTGGGAAGCACCGGGACCTCCTGTCACAGCCAGGCCCTGAGCAGCAACGTTCCCAACAGGAGGCAGGTGTGAATCTTCCCCTTCATTAAATCCAATATTAAAACTACAAAGATCCTGGAAAAGACCTGAATACACTTGACTGATCAAAGAACTGGATCTGAATAAAAATTAATAATTAAAACAATAAAATAATAATAATGAACCCAACACCTTATGCAAAGCAGAAGAAGAGCTCTGAATGCCAAACCCAAACACGACAAAGAGCATCCTTCAGGGACCGTGAGGCACTCCGGATGAGCCCCAGTTCATTTGTCCCCGATTGTCCCAAGGACGAAGTGGGCAGGACCAGGGTGCTCTGGTATGGACCCATCGCACAGGGCTGGCGTGGGCTCCACGCAGCTTCGCTCCAGGTCTGATGTTGCACCCACCTCTGCTGTGCTCAGGGTGCTGACTCGTCCTCCTGCCCTGGGCAGCGCTCGTGTCAGCGCTGCACGCAGGAGCCACTGCGCCCAGAGCCCTGCCCGAGGGTCCCACACTGCAGCACCAAGCCCCACAACACACGGGTGAAAGACGGGACAGTGAGCACCACTTGTCTGCAAACACCCTCACATCACCAAGATTTCAGCGGAGAGCATGCAGCTGCAATACTACTGCAATACGCTTATGAAATTGTTTAAAAAAAGTTTACTCTTCTTGCTTGCTCCTCATCATTTACTCCTACCAGGACTCTGCTCCGGCATGTTAAGAACACTCCTACACAAAGGAGAAGTTGTGGGAACACCTTCCCGTATTTGGCTGCCAACGGAGAACCCACGCAGCAAGAAGGCCACGCTTCTAGGCTGACAGGAATAAAGCACAGCTCAAGCTCTGCCATTAGGCTCAGCCTGTGCTGCCTGGCACAGCCCTGAACTGGGACCAGTGCACAGGGAGAAATTCTGACACGGGGCGGTGGGGACGGGAGGGAGGCGAAGGATACCCATGGCAGAGACGTGCTTACAGAGCCACGCAATCCCGCACCTTTTATAGCTGCCACTAACCAATAATAACAATAAATATTAATAGCCCCCACAGGCTGCCTGCTTAGCTAATATTGGCCCCTCTAACCAGCTCAGTCACTGTACTGATGGACGTTGGGCTTTCCTACAAACGCTGCCGGGAGCAGGTGAGAGCAGAGCGGGGACGTTCCCAGCGACAGGAGAGGGCTCAGCAGCACCTGGCACCGGCCACAGCTCCACACAGGACCAACAAATAGGTTTTACAGGTCATTTACAGCTAAAGCCACCACCGCCTCTTCTACCCAACCAGCAGCTCTGACCCTGTTGTTTATAGAAACAACCCCACACAGTTTTAACATTAAACATAGAATCATTTTGGTTGGAAGAGACCCTCAAGATCATTGAGTCCAATCATAACCCAACTCTAGCACTAACCCATGTCTCTAAGAATCCTGTCTACACATCTTTTAAACCCCCCAGGGATGGTGACTCCAGCACTGCCCTGGGCAGCCTGTTCCAATGCCCCACTCCCTTTGGGGAAGAAATTGTTCCCCACATCCAACCTCAACCTCCCCTGGGGCAACTTGAGGCCGTTTCCTCTGCTCCTGGCGCTTGTTCCTGGGGAGCAGAGCCCGACCCCCCTGGCTCCAAGCTCCTTTCAGGCAGTTCAGAGATCAGAAGGTCTCCCCTCAGCTCCTGTTCTCCAGCTGAACCCCCAGCTCCCTCAGTCGCTCCCATCACACTTGTGCTCCAGCCCCTCACCAGCTCCGTTCCCTCCTCTGCACTCTCTTTAGTATTTCAATGTCTTTCTTATGCTGAGGGGCCCAAAACTGAACACAGTATTCAAGGTGGGGCCTCACCATCATTTATTCTATCAATTAAATTTACTTAATGAATTCCTTCAGAAACCAGCGTTCACAGAAAACGCTGCTCTCCAGATGGCAAGAGCTTGATGCTCGGGTGGCTGGAAGGAGCAAGGCTGCTGTCACCTCCCCGCTCACTTGGCAGCGATGGTAGCAGGACCACAGCCCAGGGAGATCCTGACCTCAGAGCCCCCGTGCCGGGGAGCCCTGGGTGCAAGACACGGGGGCCTTCTGCTCCGCTTGGGACGGAGCGTGCGATAGCAGAGTGAGCCTCGGAGATCAGAGGGCTGAATGATCATTTATCAGTTATTTAAAAATGCATCTATCTGGACTCCTGGCAGCCGCCGTCGCGGGGCTCCACGACCGCCTGCACGGGCAGACGACAGCCTCGCTCTGCAGAGCTCCAGGACTGGTGAGCACCTTCAGGTCCGTACCAGAAAAGGGGCTGATTGGCACCAATTCAGGACTTGCCTGGAGAGAAGAGATGCACAGGGATGTTCAGGACAAACACCTTTCTGAAAGCTGCCACACAGCATGACCTCAAACACGCCGATCTGCTTGTCCCTTCCTCATCCCCAAACCCCAGAGAACACCTCTCTGCCCATACCTGCTCGCTTCTGCTCCTCGCTGCGGTTTCCCATGCACGACCCATACAAGTGAGTGATACTTTTCCCCTCGTGTGTATCTATCATTTCTATCAGCCCCTATTTGCAAGGTGACACCTTGGTTTGGACTAACCTGAGAGTGTGACAGCGTTCAGCGTATTCTTTTATGCCTTCTGCTTTCCCAGGCTTGGACAATCTACCAGGAAAGGCACAGCCCGCTCGAGCTGGGGCACGGGCACCCCCACGTCCTACTGCAGCCAGGCCCACAAGGAGCCAAAGGTTTAATTGGCATCCTCAGCCTCTCTGGAAACAGCTTTTTATGTTTTCCAATTCCTGCTGTTCGCTCGTGGCTCTCACGCTGAATAACAACCTGCTGCCCTGCCAGGCGCCAGCTTCCCTACGACGACACTCAATTAAAAGGTTAAAAATCTTGCAAAATTCAGGCTCAGTGTTATAAAAACCCAGTGTTGATGTATGGGGCACACGGTTCCCGCAGCAGCACCCACACCACACTGTGCAAGCTTCTGTCCCCCGTGTCCGTATCTCAGCCGGTCTTGCCACGACCACCAGGAACAGGGAGCTGCCAAGTTTATGAAAAATGCATTTCGTCACCTCTCTGGAGAGCAGCGGTGACAGCCCTCAAGGGTGGGACAACCCGCGGGCACAGCGCGCAGTGTGGGCGGCGAACGTGCGGCTCATCCGCCATGTGCTCTGCTACGCAGTTGGGATTAACGAGGCAGCGCAACCCATAGGGTTAATTGACATCTGGAGGGACACCCAGCTCAGGACCTCCCCTGACAGCGGTCTGGGCTCCCCCACACTCACAGTTTGGTGGCAAGTTTCCAGCTGAAAAGCCACTGGGATTCACCTTGAACCCATACAGGAGCTGCCAGACCAGCCACCAGCAGCAAAACCCGGAATCAAGCACTAACGAAACAACCTCAAACCCCGCAGAAGGAGAACAAAGAGCTCGGCGGGGGTGAACGGCACCTCCTGCCAAGCAGGGTCCCTCGGGACTGCTCCTGCCTGGGCCCTTCTCTGCGGGAACCCAGGCACATCGTTCCCCACGCTGGGCTCGGTCACTCCAGTTTATAACACGGGCACCACAATTACGATCAAGAAACCACGGGGCTCCTTCCACTAAGGGCTGCAGCAATATTGGCACTGGGGAGGTCAAACCTTGAATCCTGGGGACAGTTTTGGGCCCTTCACACCAAGAAAGTCTTTGAGGCGCTGGAGCGAGTTGAGAGAAGGGAACAGAGCTGGTGAGGGGCTGGAGCACAAGTGTGATGGGAGCGGCTGAGGGAGCTGGGGGTTCAGCTGGAGAACAGGAGCTGAGGGGAGACCTTCTGATCTCTGAACTGCCTGAAAGGAGCTTGGAGCCAGGGGGGTCGGGCTCTGCTCCCCAGGAACAAGCGCCAGGAGCAGAGGAAACGGCCTCAAGTTGCGCCAGGGGAGGTTGAGGTTGGACCTGGGGAACAATTTCTTCCCCAAAGGGCTGTGGGGCATTGGAACAGGCTGCCCAGGGCAGTGCTGGAGTCACCATCCCTGGAGGGCTGGACAGACAGACATGAGGTTCTCAGGACATGGGGCAGTGCCGGGGGTGGGTTATGGTTGGACTCGATGATCCTGAGGGGCTTTTCCAACCTAAATGATTCTATGATCACGTGCTTGGACAAAAGTCATTATTCAAGTTTACCTAATTTTTTCACTGTATCAGTACTTTTAATGTGGTCTCAGAAGACATCTTTCATAAGCAATTAAAAAAGCCCTGGGACAGGTACGCGTATTAAGAGAGAACAGAGAGACTACCACGACAATCACCTAGAAGCAACTCTCACCACAGTTCCCATTCTTCTACCCAGGCGCTTCCCACCAAGATTAAAAATCGAGTCTTGATCCCCAAGCGCAGGAGCCTCCCCAGCCCGGAGCCAAAGCAGAGCAGCCAGCACCAGGCTGCATTCCTGCTGCTGTTTTATTTCTTTCCTAAGGAAATTTAAACCAGCAAAGAGTTCCAAGGGCTGCAAATGCAGAAGTAAATGCACAGCCAGAGCAGCTGAGAGAGAACATAATTCCTTCCCTCTCCCCTTCTTCATCACCTGCCACTTGTACTTTGGGGAAGGGTTTTCTGCCTTCCTGCCTGTGAGATGGGTGCAGAGCAACACGTGCTCACGCTGCCCCTCGGATCAAGATGCTCCAGGCTTCCTTGGTCCTTGGGCACCGTTTTAAGCTTGTAAAAATCAGAGAAGCAGCAAAGAAACCACCTGCGCACAAACCACCATCAAATGCGAGAAGTCCACCGCTGAAAAACACAGTTCTTCTCTCATCTCTTGTCAGATATGGAGAGCTATTTTAGATGTTACTTGTAGCAACGTATGGAAAAAATAGTTGAAAATGTGACAGTACAGCATGGTTTTAATTACACAATCCTTCAGGTGCTGCCAAGCACAGGACATCGCACGTCCATCTCCTCAGAGGACGGTGCGGGCTGGAGGTCTCCAGCAGAGGACAAGGTTTCACAGACCCCTCCAGAGGCCCCACCGCCGTTATCAGATATCCCCAATCGTCCTCCCTTTTGCCTCGTCAGCCTCTGCCATGCAGAGCTTTGGTGCCCCAAGTGACCCCCGGTGCACAGACCTTCTTCCCTTTTGCTGCCTGGACATGAAGGACACCCACCTGAGCTCCTCGGCTTCTGACGGGCAGACTGACATTGCACGGAGCCCCCGCCTCTGCGATTCATCCGTCTCTTCAAACAGCGGCAGGGCCACAGCCTGTGATCCGTGCCAAACAGCATTTTCTTGGGGAAGAACAGTTGTGCTGGCACTCAGCTCCACCTCGTCACAGCAGAACAGGCTGTACTGGGGCTTCAAAGAGCTCCTCAACCTTAAATCCTTATGTCCTGATGACAAGGAAGGGAACCTGCCTATGTACGTCCCACAAATCCCAGCAGACATTATGAAACAGCATTTCTGCGAGCGCCTGAGCCGCCGCGGGAGCCTGTGTGTGCTGCCAGCCGCCCCGGTCACCGCGATCAAGGGCTGCACGGTCCACGTGGCTCCTCTCAATGGGGAAAGCTCCAGCAACCGCTTCGCTACGGACGTTTGAAGTGTGAGTCCGGACCTCACAGGTGTGCATAACGCTGGGTCATGCAGAGAGGCTCCAAGAAGTAGTAAAGCTTCCAAGCAGCAGGACTGCTGCCAGGCCATAGGTCCCCAAAACCGTGCACACCGCCCCGTGGAGCCGGGAGGTCAACCAGGAGCAGCACAATCACAGAATCATTTAAGTTGGAAAAGCCCCTCAGGATCATTGAGTCCAACCATAACCCACCCCTGGCACTGCCCCATGTCCTGAGAACCTCATGTCCGTCTGTCCAACCCTCCAGGGATGGTGACTCCAGCACTGCCCTGGGCAGCCTGTTCCAATGCCCCACAGCCCTTTGGGGAAGAAATTGTTCCCACATCCAACCTCAACCTCCCCTGGGGCAACTTGAGGCCGTTTCCTCTGCTCCTGGCGCTTGTTCCTGGGGAGCAGAGCCCGACCCCCCTGGCTCCAAGCTCCTTTCAGGCAGTTCAGAGATCAGAAGGTCTCCCCTCAGCTCCTGTTCTCCAGCTGAACCCCCAGCTCCCTCAGCTGCTCCCATCACACTTGTGCCTTCACTCCATCCCATTGCCCCTCAGCCACGGCAAAGTCAGGCCCCAGCAGCCCAAAAACTGCGTCTCTGTTTTCCTTCTTCCCCAGTCCAACCAGAAGCGAGTGCTTTTCCTCTGTGATTTTCTCTTCCAAGGGACAACTGTGTTCATAACCTCAGCATCCTTCAGTTCAAAAGACAAGCCCCACTGTTTCTCATCTGGAGCTTGGAGCAACAGCAGGAGACCCAGCCATTTAAAAGGAACATCCTTTTGTTAGCTAATACCCTAAAAAGAGCCGTTTCGCAGACTGGCACATCTCCGGAGTGGAGCAGCACCAGCCTGCAAAGGGCCCAGGGAGTGAAGGCTGTTCCAATGACAGCCTCCACAGTGACCGCAGACATCACAGGCGCAGTCAAGTTTTGGCAGCGACCCCGATGCAGGGAGCGCGAGATCCCAGTGGACCCAGCACCAGGCAGGGCCGGTGACTCACACATAGAGACTTTGCAGAATTAGGGTCAGGCCACATATTTTTTCCAAGGCAAGGACCCTGTCATTTATTCATTAAATGGCACATTTATTCTGCTATTCAGGAAGAAACCATAATTACAGTGGCCTCCAGTCTCCAGCTTTTTCAGTCTGTACTTAAAGAAAGAGCAAAAAAAGGACCAAAGCAAACAGCACTTGCACAAAACCCTCTGAACTGGCTTTTAGTTGCAGGACAAAAGCGGGGCGGCTGACGAACCGCGTCCCTTATTGTCCTGCCTCATTGCTGTTTCGTAACAGCAGCCCCACGCTGCTTTGGTGGAGATTTACAGAGAGGGTTTTTTTTTCCCTTACAAAAGCAATAATAGATGGGCAGCAGGAAACAGAACAAATTAACAAACACAGTAATTATTCCCAAAGTTGCAAATAGGAGTGATTGCTCACCCTGAGACAACTTTGGAAAACAAGATTAAAATGCTTAGGGGACATATTCTTGAAACTGCAGGTAATAGAACACATAAAATGTATTTACAGTATCTCACAGGGGACGTGTACTTTTATTCTGCTGAGGAATGTAGTATTTCACCGCTCATTACAGAGTTAAAAGGCTGTCCTAAATAAAAACAACTTAACAAAGCATCTTTAATGGTAACCCAGTCCGGTTTCAGAAGCGCAGCTTTGCACACCAAAGCGCAACAAGAAACACAACGAGCATCTGCAGGAACACCTAGCACACAAACAACATTAATAATCCATGCAAATAGCACCATTTAACACCCGGCAAAAAAGAGGATGGAACGGGAGGTGGGTTTAATCAGACACTCGCTCTGCCGGAACTTCCCAGGAGGAGGAGAAAGAGGAGGAGGAAGGCAGACTCGCCTTCCCCAACTTCCTCGGTGCCCGCGAAGCCGCGGCTGCCAGCAAATAGACTGCGTCTCCAGCACCCGCCAGCAGAAACAATTTGTCATGTGTCACATCAAATAAACCCTTCAGAGACCACTGCGCTCCCTGAAGCAGACAGTCGCCAAACTCCAAAGGAGAAATGCAAGAAACCAGGCTGCCCGGCGTCAGCCCCACGTGCTTACAAGATCAGCGTGCTTTTCATTTTTGAACCACGTCGGCACAACACAGCCTGTTCCTGCGCAGCGCTCCGTGCGAGACAGACATCAACAATATCCATCATTGAAAGGAATTCGGTCTTTAAATCTTCACTCTGTGCTGAAGCTCCTCTTAGTCCAGGAACCCCACGTTCCTCATGCAGCGTCTCGCTCGTCCTAGGGAGGCGTTGAGGCTGCTGATGTCCATCCAAGAGCGCTGGTGCTGTAACGTGCCGCGATGGGTACCGTCTGCCTGAGCAAGCGCTCCTCCTTACGCTATCACGATAAATTAATTCCCCCAAACTTGAATTACAGATTACATTTTTTTTTCCTTTTAAGTAGTCCTAGAGCATTTTTGCCCCTAAACCTGCTCTGGGCATAACTGCAAGATCTAATCGTGCCAGTCAGTGTCATGAGGAGCCCAAATTACCCACCTGCTCCTGCAAAGACCAGGCTCAAGTGCTTACTGTCTGCACGGGGGCAAATCCCTCAGCCTAGGGCTCAGCTGCCAGATCCAGATGTTCCAGATGCCAACGTGCTTCATCTGGGGTCACCCACCTGAGCCCAATCACGGCCAGGAAACCCATCCCATCCATAGAACATGAGCAATGGTCCCAGAAAAGTTGGTCTGTCTGAGATTCCTCAATGGGAAGCTTGAGCAGCCCCAGAAGAAGGTGAGAGCATCACAAAGTGGGAGCAGACGGGAGAGGGGCAGGAGATCCAAAGGAAGAATGAGACAAGTAAGAAACACCATCTCAAGTCACCAAAAAGCAATGGTCCACCCCAAAACCCAGCAACGGGTCCTCAAGTGACACTAGGTATCGACAAAAAGACAAAGAACAAAAGAAAAGGGAAAGTCTGGCAGTCTAAAGCAAAGAACAAGGGAAGCACAAGTTAGCAGGCACAGGGCATGACCTTGGTGTTGGCACTACCAGCGCAAATCCCAGCTGTGTGGGTTTTTTTTCAAGAATTTATTTAAAGAGCATCTAACGCTTCGTGACACGTTATATTTAGACACTGTTTTAACTGTCCCAGGACTCCTCTCCAGCCACAGGGACTGGCATCAAGCACAGGACACACGAGGAGAAACGTCTTTGCTGGGAGGTGCCAGAGCCTGGCCCAGGCTGCCCAGAGCGGGTGTGGAGTCTCCTTCTCTGAGCCATTCAAACCCGCCTGGACCCACCTGTGTGATCTGCTCTGTGACCCTGCGTGAGCAGGGCTGGGCTGGGGATCTACAGAGGTCCTGCAACCCAACCAGCCTGACTTGGACAAGGTTGTTGTTTCCCACGAGCACCTGGTCCAGGAAGCACCATGAGCCAGCACGTGCAGCGGCAGCGCTGTAAAGCACTCGTGGTGCTGCTCTGCAGCAAGGAGCAGAACACGGGCTGCGTGGGGAGTGTCAAACTGAGGCGGCGCGGAGGAGGAGGTCAGCAGACACCAGTCTGTCACTGACAGCGACGCTCCTCATGCACTTACAGCTGCAGCGATGCAAGGGGCAGGGTCCTGCAGGCTCCCCCAGGCTTTGCACGCTCCCGCTTCCACCCCAGAGCCCTGTGCACGGTGAGCAGGGTAGGTGGCAGCGCGGCACGGCCAGCACGCACACAGGAGCCGCTCGTGGTGGGTTAAACAGGGAAGGCTTCAGGCATCAGTCAGGACACGGCTTGAACTTACATCTCTGAAGAACGGACATGGAGTCCTCCTCTGAAAAATTAACCTTTTTTTCAGCTCTCTGACTCGCAGAGACTTCAGAAAGAAATCAAAGGGTTGTGGTGCTGCAGGAGTCCAGGGCGCCCGCACTGATTTCCTCACCAAATTCTGGTTATGTTTTCAAATAAAGGAAGATTTCCCAAAACGTAAGAGAGAACAAAACCCCCGCTAGCCACCAGAAAGCAGCTGAACTCAAGGATCCTCCACTCAGCGATGTCGCTCTGCTCCTCAAGCGATGCTCTGCACAAACCCAAGCAAAGGAGCCCATTTACGTCACCACCGCCAAATTTCTTCACCCCTAGAAAACTTGTACAAGTGCCATGCTTGTGAGTGGCCATTATGATTTCCAACAGCCTCCCGCTGACACTCAGCCTGCCCAAGCTCCTCTGCATACATTTTGTACTTGATTACCCAACGCTTGCTGGAAGAAAAGGAACAGAACACTCTCAAGAGCCACTCACTTATTCCTGATCCCGGTACAATAACGTTGGATGCAACGACATCATTCTTACCTCCCAGCGGCAGCGCAAACCACATCCAGTCACCGGAGAGCGGCGCTTCCCACTGAAGGAACGAGAACCTCACACTCGGCCGTTGGGTTCTGTAACCCTCACGAGGGCCCATCTCTACAAGCCGTAATGCAACTCAATATTTCAAACTAAGTCCGGAGCCTGCAGCAGAACCCAGCTCACGCAAGGCTCCAGGTGCAGATTTTTCATAGTGTACCAGTTTATTTTGTGGGTAGGACGACATCGAGAAAATTAACTACGAGTAAAAAGAAAAAACTCCCCCTAAATTGCATAACTGCACTAAAGCTGCAATCGGGAGCAGGCCAAGTGCATTTGAAGGGCTATACATTTTCACTTCCAGAGCCCTGGAAAAGAAAACGGAATGACTTTGTGCTGTATCCATAGCACCCACCATTTGTTATTGTCTGTCTATTGATGCTTACTTGAAAAACAGAATTTAATTAAACCCCACAGTACTGCACAGCCTGCCTTTGAAATACGCCTGCATTAGCGGATCATTACAGAAAATTAAATACGGCTTCATAGCGTATTTTTCAAATACGGTCCTAAAACATTTACAAATTAAATAATACTCTTGCAGAAAGAAATTAAGAGATACAGCGTTTAGCAAGGGCAAAGAGATGTTTACAAGAGCGATCTGAAACGAGAGGCGGAGGTGACGAGGCAGAGCGGTGCCGGAGGCTCTTCCAGACCGTGTCGATGTGGTTCTCCGTGTACCAGGAAGGGGAGGAAGAGCGAGCACAAAGGGCAGCGTTCCCGCAGCCCCACGGAGCTTTCGGCACGAGCCCATGGGTGTCCGGGGTGCAGTGGCACAGTGTGACAAGCTGGGGACGTGCCCGCACCCCCTGGCATTTGGGAGAGCTCAACACACCCTTCGTGTCCTTCGGAACCCCGTCCGGAGCTGGACCCGCCATCGGGCAGGAAACTCGTGCAACCGACTCAGCGCAGGGAAAATCTCGACTCTCAGCAGGTAGAAAAGAGATGCAGAAAGGTGCTCTTGCGTCAGGAGGAGAAAAACAAAGGGAGCTTTGGTTTCTCAGGCTAAGTACAAGTACAAGCAGGTTCGTGAGTTGGCGCTGGTCATGGCAGCAAAGTCTGATGCTGAGCAAAGTGAAGAGCATGTTAAAAAGCAAGTGAATATTATATGAGCCTCACAGCTCAGGCCTGAAGAGATCCAAGATTTATCTTTTCCTTAATAGCATCTGGGGTGATGCCAAGTGTTCACTGACAAATTATTTACTCGGAGGAATCATTTTCCCTAAACAAGCGTCACCCGTCACAGCATCCTTCTTCATGGGTGCATGGAAACGACTGAGCCCTGTGGTTCCTACAGCCCCATCTCCACGGCGATGCACCAAAGGTACCAACCAGAGCACCAGGATAAAAAGGCTGAAGATGGCAGAGCCCTCAGCAGTGGGAGCCCCGGAGCACGGCGGGCAGGGCTGTCACGAGCAGCACAGCAACCAGGCCACGAGCAGGCTGGAAATCACACAATCCCAGCCTGGTTGGGTTGCAGGACCTCTGTGGATCCCCAGCCCAGCCCTGCTCACGCAGGGTCACAGAGCAGATCACACAGGTGGGTCCAGGCGGGTTTGAATGGCTCAGAGAAGGAGACTCCACACCCGCTCCGGGCAGCCTGGGCCAGGCTCTGGCACCTCCCAGCAAAGAAGTTTCTGCTCATGTTCAGATGGAGCCCCCTGTGTTTCAGTCTGTGCACATTGCCCCTCACCCTGGTGCTGGGCACCGCTGAACAGAGTCTGGTCCATCCTGATATTGATCCCATTGATCACATCCCTCTCAGCTTCTCTTCTCCAGCTCAACAGCCCCAGCTCTCTCAGTGTCTCCTCATCACAAAGATGCTCCAGACCCCTCATGATCTTCATAGCCACTGCTGGACTCCCTCCAGTAATTCCTTGTCCTTCTTAAACTGGGGAGCCCAGCACTGGACCCACAGCTCCAGATGTGGCCTCCCCAGGGCAGAGCAGAGGGGCAGGAACAACCTCCCTGACCTGCTGCCCACACTCTTCCTCACACCCCAGGTACCGTTGGCCTCTTGGCCACACGGGCACATTGGTGACTCGTGGCCAACCTGTTGTCCCCCAGAACTCCCAGGTCCTCTCTGCAGAGCTGCGTTCAGCAGGTCACCCCAACCTGTGCTGGTGCCAGGGGTTGTTCCTCCCCAGCTGCAGGACCCTGCACTTGTCCTGGTTGAACTCCATCAGGTTCTTCTCTGCCCCATCCAGCCTGGCCAGGTCTCCGGATGGCAGCGCAGCCCCTGGTGTGTCAGCCCGTCCTCCCAGTTTGGGATCATCAGCAAACTGCCTGGGGGCGCAAATTGGTCTGTTCATCCAGGTCATCGATGAACAGGTTGAACAGGACTGGACCCAGTGCTGACCCTGGGGAACTCCACTGACTGCAGGCCTCCAACAGACTCTGCACATTGATCATGAAGAAGGAAACCTTGCAAGGGTACGTCTGGATCCATTTTACAGGAAGACGATAAAACGGATCAAGAACCGACAGCCAAATTCCCAGAGGTCCCGCTGAGTTCTCATCAGCATATGAATATATTATTTGGAGGGAACACGTTCCGTCTGGCATATAATCATTGAAAGCTGTCACCTTCCAGCCAATGCAGGGCTTCCTCTGCCGAAAGGATCCTTCTCTGTGAATCAGGGACTCCTCACCAACATCACATTGCAAAATTCAAATGAACAGCTGCGGCAAGAGCGACCCATGGTGCACCGCATTACTGGTTCCACAAGGATAATGAGCACTGGGACCACGAGGCACTACACAGCACATAGCAAGGGTGGGTAAAACCCACCAGAATAGAGAAGATGCAGCCCAGGATCCTTCCTGAAGGAAAAATATGGTGGCAGAGCGACATTTGGATGTGAAACAGCTGGCACAGAGAACACTGCACTGGGGATGGAGACTCCGTGCTCACCTACAGCTCACCAGCACGATTCACCTCTGAACACACTGAGAACGAGGTTTGAAGGTTTAAAGCAGAGCGGACTGCTGCCCCCAGCCTGCTGGAGGAAATAAAGGGAACGGGCTGCCCAACAAGGATGCAACGGTACAGCCCAAGCACCTCCGAACGCGCCCTGATTCTGCAGTTCAAGGTTAAACATCCCACTCGCACTAATTTCAGAGCCTGTCTCTCTCAAAAGCTGTGCCACGTAATTAGAATCATTATAACTATTATTAGACCGTAATATTATTATAGCATTTTTGCTACATTTGACATCTGTTGGCTGATAGATTTAACTGGTACATAAGAAATAATTGCACTTAGATTTCTTGCAAATGAGCACCAACGTGGAAGGTATTAAAGCGTTCTGTGTTGAAAATGTTGGTTTTATGGAAGTACGCTTGAAATAAAAATTCTAAAATTAACAGCTAAACCTTTAAAAACTCTCATTAAAGAAACAATTTGGGTTTAAAGTTGGCAGTGGTTTAAAAAAAAAACCTTTTTTCTTTAGATGCTGGCTTGGTACCTCCTTCAGATCAACATCTGCATTTTCCTCCCACCTACCCTGCTGACCTAGAGGTTCCTATATCATCCTTCCACTCTCATCCTCCCTCTGCAGCAGGCCTTCAAATTATTTGGGCAAAGAGTCCCACCGTGCAGAGAACCGGTATAATCAGGACTCTCACAACCTGCTCACTGAAGATCCTACAGAATTATCCGCAAACAGACATCCAGAACAAGACACGGCTCCTTGCATCCCACAGAGACCAAAAGGCTTTGCAAACTGGCCTCAGGATGCAATTTATCCACCCCCATAATCCAGAGTGGAACGCAACCTTCCTATCAGTGTTTAACAACAGCATGCAGCCCCCAGGGAGATACAAGGAATAATCCAACAGAAACCACAGCAATGCTTCAGGGAGGCTGAATTTTCTCCCACGGAACTGAAATTTGGTCAGGGCACCCAGTCCTGAGGAACCCTGTGAGGTCCTTGAATTGAGCGAGGCCCAAATTTCACCCCCAGGTTCCAGCGACGTGCAGAGAAAGATGTTATAGCGGGGGGACTGCACTTCAGAAAAGGACGAACCTCTTACAATTCAAAAAGCTGAACAGAGCAGCTCGGTACTTACAGAACCCCGGGGCGGTCAGAGCTGGTCCTGTTGGGAGGTTTTTATCCAGTTAAACGTATTCCAGTTAAAGTAACTCCTCTTCCTTACACTTCTTCGCGCTGAGCCTTGGTAGAACAGGGTATCCTGCAGCCGCTCCCACGGCGACACACTGTGCAGGGATAGAAACGAGTGTGATTCGTTTTTCCAGAGCAAGATTTCACGTCCCTCACCCAGAACAGAGAAACCACACAAGGAACTTTGAACTGCTTGAGGAGAAAAATGTGTTTTTACTACTCCAGTCACATACAGACAAGTTTCACTTCCACTGAGGACAGGAGCAGTGCGGATAAAAAGGGGAGCAGGACATTCCAGACACCGATTCCCCACACGGACCCCTCTGCCACCAAAGCTGGGGAGCAATGGGTGGAAATCACGGCTGAGCAACCGGAGCACTGAGAGGAACTCAAACTAACTGAGCTCACCTTAACGAGGCACAGTGCTCATTACTAAATATGGGAGCTCGGAGCTGAGTCCAGGTCTGCTTCTGTTCATCCTTTTCATTAATGGCCTGAACAAAGTACTTTTATAAAACCCAAGGGGATGCCCGGGAGCTGAGAGCTGGGAGCACTCCAGAGGTCATGCTCGGAATTGATAAACTGAAGAAAAGTTCCCAAAACACACACAAATCAATAAAAAGCAAGGAAAACAATGCAAAGAACTGCACTCGGAAACAGCAAAAACAAAGACCAAGTGCACAAACACAGCACGGGGAAATCTCTCTAGAGAGAGAGGTAATGCCGAGGAAAATCGGAGACTGGACTAAAACCATGACGAGTGTCAGGGCTGGGACAGCACAGCTCCAGCTCCAAAGAGCTAAACACCCTGTGATTTAAAAACACCGAGTTCCTGACTCAGGGCTGGAGGGCCGTGCTCCGTGATGGGCACAGCCCCTGAGAAAGTCCAGACAAACTGGAGGGTCTGGGCACGGAGCAGAGCCCTCAGCTGTAAAACACACAGCCAGTCCTCCAGCATCATTAGCAGCATTTAACAGCTCGTTACAAGAATCACAGAATCATTTTGGTTGGAAAAGCCCCTCAGGATCATCGAGTCCAACCATAACCCACCCCTGGCACTGCCCCATGTCCTGAGAACCTCATGTCCGTCTGTCCAGCCCTCCAGGGATGGTGACTCCAGCACTGCCCTGGGCAGCCTGTTCCAATGCCCCACAGCCCTTTGGGGAAGAAATTGTTCCCCACATCCAACCTCAACCTCCCCTGGCGCAACTTGAGGCCGTTTCCTCTGCTCCTGGCGCTTGTTCCTGGGGAGCAGAGCCCGACCCCCCTGGCTCCAAGCTCCTTTCAGGCAGTTCAGAGATCAGAAGGTCTCCCCTCAGCTCCTGTTCTCCAGCTGAACCCCCAGGTCCCTCAGCCGCTCCCATCACACTTGTGCTCCAGACCCTCACAACCAGCCCTTGGGCTCCCCATTCTATGAATGCAAGAGACAAAGCAGCTCACTGAATTTGCTGCAAGGATGAATTAGATGAGGTACCAGGCTCTCCTAGACCAGGATTTCAAGCCCCAGAGGGAACTCACCCCCATCCCCATCCGCACCAACAACCACCACTGCCCAGCCCAGAGCTACATCTCTCACCTGGCCCCAGGACAGGGGCCAAGACAGGAGGCTTTTCCAGCCCCAAGTTTCATTTTAACACCCTCCACCTGGCCACTCCTACACCTCAACAGCAATGAGCTAAATTAACAGCCTTCTCTCCCCCAAAATACAACAGAGCTCCTTGTCCTGCCGAAAGGGCACCCACAGAGCAATGCAGCACGAGCACAGCCCAAAAGCAGTTCCATTCATGTCTTCACTACCTTCCATAAACAAAGCTCTTCAGCTTAATTTGCCACCAAGCAACAACGGGCTCCCCACGCACAGCAGGGCAAGGGGTGCCAGGCTGGGCTGCTCAAAGGGAAGGCAAAAGTTTCCCTCCTCCCTTCAGACCCCCAAACAGCCCCACCAACCTGGGTGATGTGCTGCAGCCCATACAGATCATCACCTCCCTACCCCAGCAGAACAATTTGGGGGCTGATTGCTGAACGCAATCACAATCATCAAAACAAGGTGTTTCAAATCAGGTGAGAGCAGCTGTGCCAGCGCAGCTGATGCCAAACACACACAGCTGCACCGAACCCCGACCCACGGCTCCGTAGGAAACCCAGCCAGGGGGCAAGAGCTACCACTCTGATGCAAAAGCGGCGTTGAACTTATAGGAATGTTTAAGATTTCCCAGTGACTTGAGCGGATTTTTTATATATATATTTACTTCTTTTTGAGTCAGAGTTTTAGGAACGAGCCGCCTAACGAGCTGCAGCCAGGAGCGATCTGACGAAGCCTTCGTTAGCACACACCGGCTCCTTCCACGGGGCTGCTTCCCAGAACATCCCCAGTGTTGTGTCATTTTTCACTTTAGGTGCTAAGAATACCTACGTGTTAAGAAAAAAATAATAACTAGCTTTACGGGGAGCTTAATCAACAAAGCACTCAACAAATCTTAATTAAAGCTGATTCACCTCCTTCACGAGCAGCAAGTTAAATGTCATTTCTCAGAGGGGAAAGCTGAGCGGTAAGAGAGATGAGGTGGGTTATAAAAGCCACAGAGGGAGCTGAGTGGATTAACACATAGAAAGGCTGACTGTTACCCCTAAATTTATCCCAATAATCCCCTGCCTGCCAAATTCGCGGGGTACAGCTGACACGCTTTCAACCACACCTGCCCAGCTTGACCACAGCTTCCAGGTAGAGCAGAGAGAGGTTTTGGGGATGCTGGAGAGTGTTTCAGGAGTCTAGTGCTCAACTGGAAGAAAGGAGAAGGGGCAGCGGTAGCACCAGCACTGATCTCCCAATGTTTTAGGGCAGGGATGTCAAAATCATCTTCATCGGGGACCGCGGCGGCCTCCCGGTTGCTTTCAAAGGGCCGAATGGCCCTTTGAAAGCAACCGGGAGGCCGCCGCGGTCCCCAGGGATGAGTTTGCCAGCCCTGGTTTAGGGGATGGTGTCGTAGGTCCAAGGGACATTCTGACAACTTAATTGCCAGTTTCCAGCTTATTTCTTTCAAAGGAATGCATTTGGATCCCTTCAAATCTAGAAAACATGTGGTCACACAGGCAGCAGAGCCCACTGCGCTCACCTCCGTTAAACTGCACGTCTACATCAAAGTTTCTGGGGTAAGATTCGGGATGCTTCCACCACAGAAACACCTTGGAGGCTGCTGAAAGATCCCAACGTGGTCCAGGCTGGTCATTTTAAGGCAGTTTGGAGAAAGAAAGGGAGAATGAAAGAAGTTCATCCCCTAATAATGCTGCTCCCAGGGCACTGGTGAATCCAAGAGGATCACAGAGCAGAAACGCCGCAGCAGCGCGGTCGGTGAACGACACGGTGTCGTCAGCTTCTAACGCTGCAGGGACTTATCTGCACTTGAAATGTTTCCTATCAGGGCCGGAGGAGCCTCCGCCCGCACACAGAAACCAACAGCAGTGCCAATGCGGATTAAACCCCTTTGGCGAGCAAATTAAACACACCGGCAAAGGCAGACTTTCCGCCTCTGAGCCGTATGTGTACTAGGCTAGTTCTATCGGCAAAACACTGTAAAATAAATAACGTGCCCCTAAGAAAACACAGCTACAGAACTCGTTAGTGTAAACCCAGGCCATCTTGAGAGGCGGGTAGTGTTGATTATTTGTCAAAGATTACTTCTAACGCAAGTGTTAGTCAACCACTGAAGTGGAACCGTTTAAGGCAATATTCCAAATAGTGTTTACATGCAGAAGCCCATTCGCTCAGCTTTCACCCCCTGGTTTTGTGAAATATGTAATTTCACCAGTTCGCTGGCAGGAGAGTCGTACGCAAGTTTGTACCGAAATCATTAAAGAGTTTTGAAATTCAGGCCTCCTGTTACTGAGTGCCTACCCTGAAAAAAAAAATCCATTTTAATGGCCCAGAGCTACACCAGCACCACCAGGACACTTCTACTGCACCACCCCCAAGTGCAAGGGGGGCAGGAGGTCCCCAACCCACCTCCTGCTCAAGGCTGAATCCAAACTGTTCTTGTTTCCACAGAATCCCAGAATGTCAGGGGTTGAAGGGCCCTGGAAAGCTCATCCAGTGCAATCCCCCCATGGAGCAGGAACACCCAGCTGAGGTTCCACAGGAAGGGGTCCAGGTGGGTTTGAATGTCTGCAGAGAAGGAGACTCCACAACCTCCCTGGGCAGCCTGGGCCAGGCTCTGACACCCTCACCGGGAACAAGTTTCTTCTCAAATTTCAGTGGAACCTCCTGTGTTCCAGTTTGCACCCATTGTCCTATCACTGGTTGTCACTGAGAAGAGCCTGGCTCCATCCTCCTGACACTGCCCCTTTCCATATTGATCCCCAGGAATGAGTCCCCCCTCAGTCTCCTCTTCTCCAGCTCCAGAGCCCCAGCTCCCTCAGCCTTTCCTCACACGGGAGATGCTCCACTCCCTTCAGCATCTTGGTGGCTGCGCTGGACTCTCTCCAGCAGTTCCCTGTCCTTCTGGAGCTGAGGGGCCACAACTGGACACAATATTCCAGGTGTGGTCTCCCCAGGGCAGAGCAGAGGGGCAGGAGAACCTCTCTGACCTACTGACCACCCCCTTCTAACCCACCCCAGGTACCATTGGCTTCCTGGCCACAAGGGCCCAGTGCTGGCTCATGCTCACCCTGCTGTCCCCAGGACCCCCAGGTCCCTTTCCCCTATGCCACCCTCCAACAGTCGTTCCCAACTTATTCTGGAACCTGGGGTTGTTTAGTTTGTGTTTAAACCCTCCAGTGCAGGGGCTCCTGTCCGAGCTCCCCGCCCCACGCTCAGCAGGCAGGTGCCCACCCCAGGGCCTTCACTTTCGGTCACTTCCCAGCACACAGCAGCCGCGGCACCTGCCGTGCCGAGGCAGCCCAGGCCTCCGGAGCCGCACAACCGCCGCTATCCCGCCCCAGGAGCAGCCGCGGGCCCAGCGCCCTCACAGCCGTGGCAGGCCCAGCCGGGTCCGCCGACGCCTCACGCGGGGTCGCCTCACCGCGGGCCCCCGCACGACGTGCGGCCCCAGCCCCGACCGGGCCCAACTCCGGCGGCCCCGGCCCGACCCCACTCACCGCTCCGCACCGCGCACACGCGGCTCCGCCCCGCGCTCTCCCCGCCCCGCTGCCCGGTAGGCAGCTCCGCCCCGCCCGGCCAGGCGCGGCCCGTGCTGTCCCGGGCGGGTCCCCGAGCGGAGCAGCCGGGGATGGGCGGGTGTCCAGAGCCGCCCCCGCTGTGCGCAAATGACAGAATGACAGAAAGTCAGGGGTTGGAAGGGCCCTGGAAAGCTCATCCAGTGCAATCCCCCCATGGAGCAGGAACACCCAGCTGAGGTTCCACAGGAAGGGGTCCAGGCGGGTTTGAATGTCTGCACAGAAGGAGACTCCACAGCCTCCCTGGGCAGCCTGGGCCAGGCTCTGACACCCTCACCAGGATAGCAAGTTTCTTCTCATCTTTCAGTGGAACCTCCTGTGTTCCAGTTTGCACCCATTGCCCCTTGTCCTGTCACTGGTTGTCACCGAGAAGAGCCTGGCTCCATCCTCCTGACACTGCCCCTTTCCATATTGATCCCCAGGAATGAGTCCCCCCTCAGTCTCCTCTTCTCCAGCTCCAGAGCCCCAGCTCCCTCAGCCTTTCCTCACACGGGAGATGCTCCACTCCCTTCAGCATCTTGGTGGCTGCGCTGGACTCTCTCCAGCAGTTCCCTGTCCTTCTGGAGCTGAGGGGCCACAACTGGACACAATATTCCAGGTGTGGTCTCCCCAGGGCAGAGCAGAGGGGCAGGAGAACCTCTCTGACCTACTGACCACCCCCTTCTAACCCACCCCAGGTACCATTGGCTTCCTGGCCACAAGGGCCCAGTGCTGGCTCATGGTCATTAAAACAGCCCGTGCCACACAGCGGACACTGCAGAACGATTCGCACAGGCACAGCCTTCTTGTCAGCAGTGAGAGCTGAGCTAGGCTGAGCTCACTTTTATTAACAGTTCTCAATTTATAGGTTTACAGATACAGGCCTGACCGAGAGGTTAGGTTGTTTTTTCAAAAAAATGTTATCCCAAATGTAAGGAACGTTTAATGAAGAACGGTTGTTTTCACATCACTGAGGAGCTGGCGCCTGAGCCCAATGGGGGAAAGGAAGAGAGACATCGGACTGCGGATCCTTAATGTAAAACACAGTCTGTTCCTGGAATATGTACTGACACCTGTGTATACCTGTATTTACAAGTTAATTTACGGGGAAGTGTAGCCAAAGTACCAGGAATCCATATTGATAAGGGGAAGGGTATTGTGTGTGTTGGGTGGTCTGTGAACACTGCAGTATCAACCAATGGGGAGCAGGGGAGGGAAACTGCGGCCGGGATTTTGGGGGGATATAAGCAGGGGCTTTTTGCCCTACTGTGTGTGCTGACCTTTAGGTAGAACACCCAGTCTTGCAAAATCATTATTAAAATATGCTTTGCTGAGAGATCTTGCCTGGGCCTATTCTATTTTCAAAATAATTGTTTCCTACAGCGATCGCACCACACTCATGTTGAGACTGTTTGCAGTCACGTTCCCATGTGTATCTTGTGAGTGGCGTTCAGCCCACTCATTCACACACCCAGGCCCGACATTCACACATCATACATACGGGGGTGGTTTTCTGGCCCGAGATATCCTTCTCACTGTCCTGGGCTATCACCCCTTACACTAATACAAAACATATTCCTGTATAACCCATCCCAGGCCCTTTATCTGAACTGCGCATCCTGCTGTTCCCACCCACACCAGCCCTGCCAAGGCAGCGCCGGGTGCTGAGCAAATCCAGTCACCCCGCAGGAGCCGCTGACCGACTGGCGGTTTTGCCTTCCCATGTCAGTTTTAGGGGAAAAGGATAAAATCAGCAGCTTTCCCGAACAACGTCTGCTTTCTTTCAGGCTGGCCTTACACCACAGACTCCAAGCACAGGGACCTTCGCTCTCTGTGTGTCATCACTGGGGCTATTGAGGAACCGCAGGGGTCATGGAATCACAGAATCATTTTGGTTGGAAAAGCCGCTCAGGAGCATCGAGTTCAACCACGACCCACCCCTGGCACTGCCCCATGTCCTGAGAACCTCATGTCCGTCTGTCCAACCCTCCAGGGATGGTGACTCCAGCACTGCCCTGGGCAGCCTGTTCCAATGCCCCACAGCCCTTTGGGGAAGAAATTGTTCCAATATCCATATTTCGCAAGGTTCATGAGGTGCTGTTGGCCTCACAACCCTTCCCTGCCAGGGGGTCCTTCAGCACCCCCTTGTTTTTCACACGTTTTGGAGGAGGTAGTGAAGTTTCAGGTAAACACACGGGTGTTAATTCACAGCTCTGTCACCCAGCGTCCCCGGACCGCGCTGAGGGAGAGGTGAGAAAATGAGAGCACAGGGCACAGGTACAAGTCCCCTCTGCCTCGTTAGCTTGTGGCACCATGCTGATTAAAACCAGCTGCCAAAGCATTTCTCACCCTTGTCCTGGCTGGTGACCAAGTGGTGGCACTGCAGAAATGACAGCAAGCCATAGCCATGGGCTGAGCAGCCCTCCTCCCCGCCAGGTCTGCACTGTGTGCTGGGCAGCGGCCAAAATAACCCCCGTCAGCCCCAAAATTAAACCCACAGTGTTGAATTAGCCAGTGAAGGATGCTCGGTGACAGCGAGGAAGAGCTGACAGCACGGTGTGAGGTGACGGGCGGGATGCCGAGTGCCCGCCCTGACCCCAGGGCTGGTGTCCCCTCACCCATGCACCGAGCCAGCACCCGCAAAGATCCTGGAGGCAGGAGATGGACTGTAAGCAAATCACAGCTTTCATTTCCAGTAAACAGAGTGTTTTCAGTCTTCGCAGGTTGAGTATGAACACCTCAAAACAAAGATCCAGAAGCAAAGCCCATCACGAGCACTCCATAGATTTATTGGTGTTCAGCACCGTGATTTTCCGGGCAGTTAAGTGACATCTGGCAAGACGGAGCTCCTGGCCCTGGACACATGGCAGCGCTGCCGTGCTCCAGCCTCCTCCTCCTCCTGTTGCCCTCAGCTCAGTCTGGGCTCATCCACCCGGCTCTGCCCAAACCTGCCGAGGTTCCTGCAGCGGCGCAGGCGAGCTGGATCTGCAGGGAACCATCACCTCGCCAGTGTAACAGGCTCAGGCAGGATCTGTCAGCAAAGCATATTTTATTAACGATTTTGCAAAAAGGGGTGTTCTACCTAATGCTAAGCACACAAAACAGGGCAAAAAGCCCTTGGTTACATCCGCCCCCCAAATCCCAGCTGCAAATTCCCTCCCCTGTTCCCCACTGGCTGGTACTGCAGGGTTTACAGACCACCCGGCACCTGCCTCAGTTTACCCATCTCATTCTTCTAGTTCTAACACCTGCTCTCCCTTCATCGATTTATCTAAAACATGGATTCCTGGCTCTCTTGCTACCCTTCCCCCTAGCTTAACTTTTCAAATACAGTAATCACTTTGCATTTGGGGCTTAGTTCAGAGACTTTGTTCCACATTAAAGATTCACAGTCAGATGTCTCTCAGTCCTGCCCCACTGGGGTCGGTTCCCAGTTGTAAAAGCAACATTCCTCCTTCAATGGCTCCCTACACACCCAGTCCTTCCCCTTGTTTCTGCTCAGTGAAACAGCACTAATGGGATGCTGCGCCACCTCTTCGAGGTCACAGTGAGCCTTGTCACACAGTATCACAGTATGTTTGGGATTGGAAGTGACCTGGAAAGCTCATCCAGTGCAATCCCCCCATGGAGCAGGAACACCCAGCTGAGGTTCCACAGGAAGGTGTCCAGGCGGGTTTGAATGTCTGCAGAGAAGGAGACTCCACAACCCCCCTGGGCAGCCTTGTCCAGTGTTCTGTCACCCTCACTGAGAAGAAGTTGCTTCTCAAATTTAAGTGGAACCTCTTGTGTTCCAGCTCGATCCCATTACCCCTTGTCCTACCATTGTTTGCCACTGAGAAGAGCCTGGCTCCATCCTCGTGGCACTCACCCTTTATATATTTATAAACATTAATGTCTTTCAGGCACAGCAGGAGGAGCAAGAAAACCCCTCCAGCAGCCAACCCCCCGGCTGGCAGTGCAGCAGGGCTGCACCCCCAGGGCTTGCACCCCAAGAACCAAAGACAGACTGGGGCAGCAGAGCTTCTCCCCTACTCAGAGCCCGTGACGGCCCCAGGCGGCTTGCGAAGCCCTGCTGAGCGCTTGGTCCATCCCAAAGCACCACCAGCCTAATCCCGCCGTCTGACACGGCTCACACATCAAAGAGAATCAGAAACACGCTCCGCATGAAAATTTTGCATTTCGAGTGCTTCTGTTTGATCCAATGGGGTGGAGTTTTCTCTTCCTTTCAAAGGTATTGGAGAAGATGGGTGTGAGAGTAATGCAGGGCTAGGAGTAATTTTTCATCAGTGTACTTAAAGACAATCACAGCACTAGGAGGGAGGCCTAATTGTGGAGTTGTGTAATTAGTTTTTATGTCACTGCAATTATTCTGTTGGCTACATATAAAGAACATGGCAAAATGCAGCACTTAATTTTAAATCAAGACTTGATTCTCTTTTAGTAGGTAATTGATGTTGATCACATCACTTAGCAGCGACTATAAAATGTGCTATTTAGACTGTAAAAGGAAGGAGAAAAGGCCTAAGCAGATAGGTAATTGGTGGATCGCAGGCTGCTTTGGTGGGAGGCAGCGTGAATCCATCAGACTCTGCTTGTCTCTGTTTCCAGCCCCTTCTGGGCACCATTCATAGCCCAGAGCGCTAACAAACGCAGAGCTGCTGATCCCTGGACAGCACCAGCAACAGGTGGATTTGCACTTCATGCGGTTTATTTATTTCTTGTGCTTAAATACCTTATTTTAAGGACAAGCTTTGCTCCAAGTGGCTTGGCTTTGAGTGCAGGGTGGGATTCGGGGCTAGAGGAGAGATGCTGCGGTCACGGTAGGGATGGTGCTGAGGGCCACAGGGTGACTGTTAGGCCATCAGAAATTCAGATTTTCCTCAGGAAAGGGCACATGGGTTGGTTTGTGAGCTGTCTCCCCTCCTCAGGCCCGCCCGGCTTCTCCAGCAGCTCAGCCACAGCTACGTGTCCCGGATTTGGTCAGAAAGGGAATTACCCGGCTGGTGGCAAATACCCCCATGCACATAATGGGACATTGAGTTTAAGCCCAAAAGCAAAATCAAATAACAAGGTGCCATCACTGTGAAGCCTCACAGTGCTGCCCCTTGCCACCTAACTGTTAATTTTTGCTGTTTTTTTCACACTAAAGTACCTGCAAGAAGTTTGGTTTGGGGGACAGCCCAGAGGAAAGGCAGGTTATGAGAGAGGTTCTCCTGCCCCCCTGCTCTGCCTGGGGAGACCACACCTGGAATATTGTGTCCAGTTGTGGCCCCTCAGTTCCAGAAGGACAGGGAACTGCTGCAGAGAGTCCAGCGCAGCCACCAAGATGCTGAAGGGAGTGGAGCATCTCCCGTGTGAGGAAAGGCTGAGGGAGCTGGGGCTCTGGAGCTGGAGAAGAGGAGACTGAGGGGGGACTCATTCCTGGGGATCAATATGGAAAGGGGGAGTGTCAGGAGGATGGAGCCAGGGTCTTCTGGGTGACAACCAGTGACAGGACAAGGGGCAATGGGTGCAAACTGGAACACAGGAGGTTCCACTGAAAGATGAGAAGAAACTTGCTATCCTGGTGAGGGTGTCAGAGCCTGGCCCAGGCTGCCCAGGGAGGTTGTGGAGTCTCCTTCTCTGCAGACATTCAAACCCGCCTGGACACCTTCCTGTGGAACCTCAGCTGGGTGTTCCTGCTCCATGGGGGGATTGCACTGGATGAGCTTTCCAGGTTCCTTCCAACCCCTGACACTCTGTGATCTGTGAGATGCTGTTCAATGCAGACTGAGGCACAGACACCCGCAGGCACTGGGCACCTTCCTGTCACCCCTCACCGGGCTCTCCCCAGTCACTAGGAGGGTTTGATAACCTTTTTCCCCTGGCAGGACACCAGGACCGCGTCACCTGCGAGGTGTTGTTCTCCCGAAGAACAAGCAAACCCCACAGGCTGCTGGGTGCTCCTCAGGGTGAGTTTCCAGGTGGCAGCACTGGGCTTTGCCCTCCATGTGTGCCCCAAAAATAGATGGATTTGTGTCCGGCCAGTCCCTGGGAAGACTCCTACCAGGATTTTCCCCTGCAGCCTTTCCTTCCTCTCAACCTTTCGTGTTGTGCTGTAGCTCCAAAAGATTCTATGAAATCCAGGCTCCACCATGTGCAATGGTTTACAAGCTGCAGCTCCAGCGCCGTGCTGCGCCCCCACCCTGCCTGCCCCGGCCACGGGCTGCTGGCATCCACTTTCTGTACGGAGACGATGAAACACGTCTTCACAAGCAACGGGTGAGTCGCAACCCAGCCTGAGTTCAGAGCAGGTGAGTTTTGCAGTGCGTGTGCATCCAGAGAGGAGAGAAGTGAACCCCGGGACTGAGACGCTGTCCCGGGGGCACCCCAGAAATCAGTTTGGCCAGGTGATGAGCTCAAAACAGACTTTGTTCTGACCAGAACTGTTTAGGAGAAAAAACAAATAGAAATAGGGTCTATCCAAAATCAATCAGCACTCCAGCAACATTTAATAACCCACAGGTGGGATGTCCCAGTTGGGGATATTCTCGCCACACGAGCACACCAGGATGATGATCCCCAGCCCGCATTCACTCACATGAAGAGGCCTCTGTCACTCAGGGGGACCCAGCAGAAATAATCGCTTGCCCGGGGGAACAAGGGCTCACTCAGGGATAAATGCAGCAGAAAATCCCTCCCCATGGAGCAGGTGAGGGCTCCGTCCTGGGAAGTCTCCTCAGCCGGGCCCTGGTGTCAGGGGAGGCTCCGATCACAGCCCCGCTGCTCCTGAGGGGGAGGTGACCGTGAGGGGACGTGGCAGATGCTGACCGAGGTGTGCAGATGAGGACAGAGACGCTGGGGTACAAAAGGTGCTAAAGAGCCACCACCTGCCCTATTGGCAGCTCCAGAGCTCATGGGGTGCCTGCAGCTGCCACAAATGGGGTGGGTTCATCCCCAAAGGGTTGCCCCGCTTGCTTTGAAAAATGCCTTTTCTCACCCATTTTGTGTGCTGGGACAGAGGGGCTTTCACAGGACCAGCTCTGTCACATCAGCATCAGCCTCTCCAAATTGCCACAAGGATCAGATGGGTCCCGCCTGCAGTCTCTCATCACCACCGGCCCAAATACTAGTGCGTTTGCCATCAAGAAAAGTTAAAAATTACTAATCCGAGGGCTTTTATTCTCAATGCCCTAGAGGGTCCGGAGCAGTAAATGGGATGTGACGAGCCGAGGCGCCATTCCTGCTCACGGGATGCTCTGCCCGTGGGGCCAGGGTGAAGAGCGAGATTCAGGATCCCAGCGGGTTCTTCTCCATCTCCCAAGGCTCTTCTCCATCTCCAACACCCCCACCATGCAGCTCGACCCTTGTGGGATCCCGGCAGCTCCAGCCGGGGCAGCAAGGGCAGGATGTGCCTCATTTCCAGAGCCCGGCAATGCCAGATGACACCAGCATTTCATTACGGATTATTAACGACGCCATTCATCACAGCCACGTGGTTTGCCGCACACAGGCTGCCCACCGGGCTTCCCCTGCTCCCGTTTGATATCAGGTTTGGATTAAATTAGATAATGTGGCAACGGTGATCAATTTAAATGTGCTTTCCTACGAAACCACGCACAAATTATTTAGAAGAAGAGAGAAAGAAGATGAAGAGGGAAGGGAAGGGAAGGGAAGGGAAGGGAAGGGAAGGGAAGGGAAGGGAAGGGAAGGGAAGGGAAGGGAAGGGAAGGGAAGGGAAGGGAAGGGAAGGGAAGGGAAGGGAAGGGAAGGGAAGGGAAGGGAAGGGAAGGGAAGGGAAGGGAAGGGAAGGGAAGGGAAGGTAATAAAGCCCATAACAAGAGCAGAGAGACCTGGTGGGTACATAACTGGTGTGAAGGGAACACGGAGTTTTTAATGCCACCAGCTCGGCTGTGACCCGCGGGCAGCAGTGTCCCCGGGGATCCTTTCCAGAATCAGTCACCTCTAGTGACCTCAGCGGGAGCTTTTCCAGGCACTCACACACCGCAGCACGCACCGTTCCACAAGCACAGGGACAATTAATAAAACACATAAGGCGGAAACAGGGAGACAGTAAATCTCGGCACTGTCGCGCACTTGAAGGAGAGGGGACGGTTATGAGCCGCTACTCCCTGCAAAAATGGGCTTTAAATCACCATCCATCACAACGCCCAGTGCTGGATGCTCTGAAGTTGTCAGCAAAGCCTTCACGACTCCTTCCCACCGCAGTGCGAGCGAGCCCCATGCCCCTTACCTGGAGATATTCATTGCTCGGCAGCACCCACGTTCTGCCACTGCTCACTGTGCCTGCCAGCACCCAGGGAGAAAACAGCCCTGTAAAACACCAACGAGAACAAACACAGGGATTTTGGGGGGTCTCAGCTTGGTATCCCCATAATGACCAGGCTGTGGTGTTTGGGAAAACAGCTGGGCACATCTGCAGCAGGGGGCACAGGGAGCTCCAGAACAAGGACCCTCTGCCCCGTCCATCCCAGCAGCACAGCTGGGTGTAGGAAACAATTATTTTGCAAACATAACAGGCTCAGGTGGGACCTCTCAGCAAAGCAATTTTTTTAATAATGATATTGCAACACCGGGTGTTTTACCTAAAGGCAGGAACGCATAATAGGGCAAAAAGCCCCTGCTTATATCCCCCCAAAATCCCGGCTGCAGTTTCCCTCCCCTGCTCCCCATTGGTTGATACTGCAGTGTTCACAGACCACCCAACACATACAATACCCTTCCCCTTATCAATCTATTGAAGATATGGATTCCTGGTACTTTGGCTATCCTTCCCCCTAAATTAACTTACCAGTACAGGTATCGGTATGTATACAGGTGTCAGTACATATTCCAGGAAGAGACTGTGTTTTACATTAAGGATCCACAGTCCGATGTCTCTCGGTCCTTCTCCCCGTTGGGCTCAGGCGCCAGCTCCTCAGTGATGTGAAAACAACCGTTCTTCATTAAACGTTCCTCACATGGGAAATGCAGATGTTACAGAGCAGCAGTGCAGCAGGTGAGAGCCCTGTTACTGCTGCAAACCCTCCAGGCTGCCAGTCCCTCAGCTGTGCTGCCTCTTGCCAACATTTCTGTATTTCCTCAGCTTTCCATCAGCTTCCTCATCCATCTGAACTGCGAGGATAAGTATGGAAACAGAGCAGCACTCCCAGCCCCTCTCCTGGGGGTTCTGTGCATCGATCAGCCGCGCCCGGGGTTGCCCACGGCTCGGTCGGGAGAAGCCTTTGGGGAAACTGGGTGATAAACTGGGTGATAAGTTCCAAGAACTCATAACTGGCAAAACCAAGAATTTGTGAGTCGGACCAAGTTGTTATCTCAGCACTGTGAGATCTCCAGCTTTGAGAAGGATAAAATCTGTAACAAGTGTGGCGTTCCCCACAGAAAGCTCATCACAGCATTACATCTGAGAGCTAACGCCTACACCACAAGAGAATTTTTGGCAAGGGGCAGCCAGGAGACTCCAATTAAAATGTGTCAGCATCGTCAGGCAGAGAACGAGACTTGCTCACATGTCATCAGATACTGCCCTGTGGTACAAGACATGGGGCTTAAGAGACAAAACCAGCTCTGTGAACGGTTGGTGGATGAATCCAGAACCAAAGAGTGGGAAGTATTTGAAGAGCTGCTGCTGGAAGATGAGCAAAATGAGCTATATAAACCAGACCTGGTGTTTGTGAAAGGAGATGAGGCCCTTGGATGGACATCACAGAGCAAACCAACATCTCCAGTAGGCAAAGCAGCACAGAAATTGCAGAAATATCAGCGCCTTGAAGGCCAAGTTCAAGAACTGACAAATGCCACTATTATTAAATTTATGGGATTCCCATTAGGTGTGATCAGGGCAAGTATGAGTTGCTAAATGAACTGGGACTCTCCAGTTCCCAACAGGAAAAAGTTGCTCACTGGCTATTGAATCAGGCATTATTCACTTCGGTCGATATTTTACCTATATTTGCTAGTCAAGCATGGACTATTTTAGGATCTTAAGGAATAATGAATTGTAATTGTGTGACTAATGAATTGCAAATAAATTGATTCTTTCTATCTAACCCTCCTCCCACGCCAGGTGCTCCACGATTCTGCAGCATCAATAGTACATAGAGACAACAAGGGACTCGGAGTCAGGACACGTTGTCTTACCAGCTGAAATACAATAGTTACCAGCCTTTACCTGGGAGGATGGGCTGCATTTACTTCACTTGGAAAAAGAATACATATAATTCAATAAACAGCCAAACGCCTCGTCATCTAATTAACGACGTGCGAGAATGATGAATGAGATTCCCAGTGTTGCTACAGGCTCAGTGGAATCGGTGCAGAAAGACCCTGTTGAGCTTGACTTTAGTCCAGCGCTGTGAAGACACCAGAGCAGCGTAGAATAATATCTATTCTATAACATCTACAAGCCCAGCCGCCTTCCTGAAGCTCTTACCTGCTTTTCTCACGGGAGGAAAAGAGGAAAAATTAGTATGCAGCTTCTTCCTTGAGAAATCGATGTGATCTCAACTCACTGTGAAGTTCCCTGACTGTTAGAGATGCTGCACTGGTAAAACCTAATCCTCAGAGGGGAAAAAAGAAAGCAAAATAAATTCCAGCGACTAGGCAAGGCCAAAATGTTGCAGAGGGCTAAACCGCGGGTGCTGGAGCTGGAATGGGAGTCCCAGAGCAGAGGGAGTGCGGGGTGGATTCAGTCCAGCTGTTCATCACCCTGCTAAGAATCAGCCGTCATTGTTCATTCTAATTAAAGCTGTTGGGAAAAAAAAACACGTAATCAAGAGTTTCAATTAAAAAAAAATAAAAAAGAGACATTTCAGCTAAATTTTGGATTTTGCAAAAGGGGGGTAAACGCTGAAAATTTTGAAACTGCCCATTTCAGCATTTTCAGGATGGGAAGGGATATATTTTTGTTGTGTTTTATCTTACAGTCTGAAGAGCAAAAATAGTTTTCAAATCAAAGCGAAAAATGATATTTTTAGACTTCCTCTTTAAAAAAAACCCTATCTGGGGGTTTCTGTCCTAATTAAAAATGACGTTTTTAATGGAATTGGCTGTTTCTAGCTAGCTGTGCTCTACACCACTGGGCTGGTGCTTTCCTCAGTGTGTCCACCCCTCTGCAGCCACCACCCAGGACACAGGGGCCACGCTCACATCACCCGTTAAAGCCCCCAGGGGTTCCGGTCCGGCTTTACAAGACCTCACACAGTTATTATGTTAATTAGCAAAGTATGATCGAGAGTAATTAGAGACCCCGATTAGCCCGCTCGTGTGCTCAGGTCGGTGCCGCACAAGCCACCTCCGCGTTGTGACCCCTGTCCCTGGTCACTCGTCCCACTGCTTCCCCGCTGAAAAGGGACCTGGTGGAACACCGAAAGAACCATGATCTGCTTTGGTTTGTCTCCCTGAGTAAGTAAATTCCTAAAATAAGGGTCCGGGGAAAAGGAGCAAGTTGCAATGCCCATGCTTGGGGTCAAGGTGGTTACTTTACTACTTGTAAAAGGAGGCTGAGGGGAGAACTTAGTGCTGTCTACAACTACCTGAAAGGAGCTTGGAGCATGGAAGGGGTTGGTCTCTTCACCCAAGGAACAAGCAGAAACAGCCTCAAGTTGCGCCAGGGGAGGTTGAGGTTGGATGTGGGAACAATTTCTTCCCCAAAGGGCTGTGGGGCATTGGAACAGGCTGCCCAGGGCAGTGCTGGAGTCACCATCCCTGGAGGGTTGGACAGACGGACGTGAGGTTCTCAGGACATGGGGCAGTGCCAGGGGTGGGTTATAGTTGGACTCAATGGTCCTGAGGGTTTCTTCCAACTGAAATGATTCTGTGACCCTGCGGCTCAACACCACAGATCCCAGGGGTGGCTGGTGTCCCGGAGCATCCCCCGCCACAGGATTAGCAGATCCCATTTATCAGGCTGAGGACGTGGCTCAGGATCTGTGTGGTGAAAGGCACTGAGTAACAGAGATTGCAGTTTGCAATGTCTCCTGGGTGGGAGAGAAGTGAGAAAACTGGGGTTGAATAGGAGCTGGAAGGGGCAGGAGCTGAGCGGGATGGGAGGGAAGGGAGCAGAGCTCCAGGGCTCGGCCAGACACCAAAGGGAAAAAGAAATCCCTCTGCAGCTCTTTCAGGTGAAACAGAGGGAACCATGCAGGCTCCTTGGGCTGACCAAGTACATTTTAAACAGCAAAAGGCAGGGAGATGAAGCCCAGGCAGGCCTGGGAGAAAAGGCTGATCTGGTGTCTATATTTTCTGATTGCTCTTTGCTCTGGGCCAAGGGAGAACGCTCTGCAGTGAACAGCCTGACCAGCATTTCATAGCACTGCTTGAGGGGACACATCCAGCCCCAGGGACAGCTCAGCAGCACATCCTGCCCCAGCACCGGGCAGAACTGTCACCCCAGGGGACAGCACAGCCACCCAGGGATCAGGATGGACAAGCAGGAAGCCCTGGTGGGAACACTGCAGGGCCCTGGTCAGGGAAGGAGATGCAGTCAGGTCTCACAGAATCCCAGAATGTGAGGGGTTGGAAGGGACCTGGAAAGCTCATCCAGTGCAATCCCCCCATGGAGCAGGAACACCCAGCTGAGGTTCCACAGGAAGGTGTCCAGGCGGGTTTGAATGTCTGCAGAGAAGGAGACTCCACAACCTCCCTGGGCAGCCTGGGCCAGGCTCTGACACCCTCACCGGGAACAAGTTTCTTCTCATCTTTCAGTGGAACCTCCTGTGTTCCAGTTTGCACCCATTGCCCCTTGTCCTGTCACTGGTTGTCACCCAGAAGAGCCTGGTTCCATCCTCCTGACACTCCCCCTTTCCATATTGATCCCCAGCAATGAGTCCCCCCTCAGTCTCCTCTTCTCCAGCTCCAGAGCCCCAGCTCCCTCAGCCTTTCCTCACACGGCAGATGCTCCACTCCCTTCAGCATCTTGGTGGCTGCGCTGGACTCTCTCCAGCAGTTCCCTGTCCTTCTGGAACTGAGGGGCCACAACTGGACACAATATTCCAGGTGTGGTCTCCCCAGGGCAGAGTAGAGGAGCAGGAGAACTTCTCTTGTCTCAGATGCTTTTTGCAGGAAGGGACTGGTGGGTGAAGCCTGGAGCAACCAGCAGCAATCCCCATGTGAAGCCAGCCCTGTGTCTTCCCCTCCTGACACAGCCACTGAACACCACAGCAAAATCACCTCCCTCTAGCCCCCCAGCAGCTCCACGGGGAGCACACTCAGCCTAAAGACTAACAGGTTTTGTACTTTCTTGCAAGAAGCTGACGGGCCCAGCAAGGAGCAGCAAGGGCCTGCTGCTCCCCAGGGGAAGCCACAATGAGCCCAGCAGAGCTGTCGTCCTCACCAGCAAGCACAGTCCCACAAGCTCTGGGCACAACTGGGGGCTGTTTACGAGGTCCACCAGCAGCTCCAGAGCCCATCCAGGAGCAAGAGGAGATGAGCCAAGGACAAGGCTGGAGGCACAGCTACAACATGGATCCAAAGTCCATCTAGAAAAGAGAGCCGGAGACACAGCTACAACATAAAATCATATAACTATTTTGGTTGGAAAAGACATTCAAGACCATTGACTCCAACCATTAACTCTGCCAAGGCAACATCTGAACCATGTCCTGAGAACCTCATGTCCGTCTGTCCAACCCTCCAGGGATGGTGACTCCAGCACTGCCCTGGGCAGCCTGTTCCAATGCCCCACAGCCCTTTGGGGAAGAAATTGTTCCCAGATCCAACCTCAACCTCCCCTGGGCAACTTGAGGCCGTTTCCTCTGCTCCTGGCGCTTGTTCCTGGGGAGCAGAGCCCGACCCCCCTGGCTCCAAGCTCCTTTCAGGCAGTTCAGAGATCAGAAGGTCTCCCCTCAGCTCCTGTTCTCCAGCTGAACCCCCAGCTCCCTCAGCCGCTCCCATCACACTTGTGCTCCAGCCCCTCACCAGCTCCATTCCCTTCTCTAAACTCGCTCCAGCACCTCAAGGGTTTTCTTGGCATGAGGAGTTCAAAACTGCCCCCAGGATTTGAGGTTTGGCCTCTCCAGCACACGGGGATGATCACTTGTCTGTATGTCCAAGAGTCCAGTCAGGAGCTGGGCACTCCTGCAGTATTATTTATAGAGGACATGAAGCTCCAGGTCTGAGCTTAAATGGGGCTCCTGACCTATGAGTGTGGGGCTGTCAGTGAGGCTGGTCAGGGCCATTAAGGGCTGTTGGTCCCTTGGGGCTGATCTGAGCTCTATAGAACCTCAGCAAGCAGCCATTGCCCGGCAATGCGGTGGTGGTCTGGGCAGAGCAGTTGCTCTGGGGGTGGCAGGGAGGGCTGGAGGAGAGAACAGTCCCATCCAGGTCAAGGCTGGCGTTCTCTCCTGAGGTGATGGGGCAGCATGTGGGGCTGGAATTCCTCACCAGAGGGACCAAGTGGAGCTGTGACCATGGTGGGTCCAGAGGAGATAACACATCCCACTGGGGCTTTATGCACCTAATGCAAAATAAACTTCATTTTTTTAAAAAAACATGGCTAAGGAGAGTGATTTTTCTCTTTTTGATATTATTTTATAGCTGCAATTCGTTGAAAGACTTATCACTCTCCCAAGACACTCTTGGGCAAACAAAAGACAGTTCTACGTTTGACAGCGCTTTACAACAAAATGAGCCAGGTGTGTTTCAGCCCTGGTTTGCCCTTAGCTCCCTTTAGCCACATCTTAAACCACTTCAGCGCTCGCTCTGATTAGCAGCGTCTCCCCGGGGGCAGAGGAGGCCCTGGAAGAGCCGGAGGTGCTGCAGGTCAAGATTAAAGTGCCCTGCGTGCCATTAACTGTCAAAACTGCAATGGGCTTAAATCAGCGCAATGAGGCGGCTCGGGGGCCGCAGCGGTGATGGTCGCGGTGCTTCATTCCGTGTGCTCAACCAGCCCCGGCGTTCGGGGGACGTGATCGAAAGCGAGTGTCGGGGCTGAGACCTGGTGAGGCTCAGCGTGCGGGTGAACCCACAGCGTCTGTGGGGTTGGACGCCTGGCTCTGGGAGAGATGCCAGGCAGCAGCAGAGCTGGCTCGGCTTCTAAGTCTGTAATGCCATCTTGTGATGGCAGCTGGGACGCGGGCATTGCAGGGTCCCCTCTGGTGTCACACAGAACGTGTGGCTCTGGTTCAGATGGGCAGAAAGCCCAGAAGCACCCCCGGTTTAACAAGTCAGGGGCTAAGAGAAAATGTGCCTCTAATAGTAAAATCCCTATTCTTGCTTTGAGAGAGTGCAAATGATCCATGCTAATAACATTTTTCTCTCCAGTTCAATTATCTGGCTACAAAAGCAATTTCTTCCATGCTGAAGAACCCAACTTGTGTCCCTCCTTGGGTGCTGAGGGCTAATTTTGCTTCTCAGCATGGAAGGATCTCTGGTTCCAAGCTCCACATCCAAGCAGTGTAGGTACTTTTCTTCCTGAATTGAAGCTGGAAAGCTCAGTGAGATCAACAAGCATTCACACCAACCTCGGTGCTGAGATGCACACATGGAGAACCAGTGGAGAACCCCAATCCCTCGCTGGGAGATGCAGCCACACCTTCCCCAGCCTCCACTGGAGGAGAAGACCCCCTACTCACTGAGCACGTGTAGAAGAATTTATGTTTACTGTACCTTTTAAATCAAGGCGAGAAAAGTTTGGAGCAATGGACTTTGGGTAGGCATAAATATGTACAAGATGTTACAAGTGGTTAGAAGTTGAAATGTATAAATATGTAATCCAGCCTGCTTCTGGTGCGCCAGCTTTGCCAAAAACCACCCAGCACCCTTTTCTGTGCAGATCTGTAAATAAAGCAAAACCTCGACCCTGTGTGTGAATTGGTGTCTGCAGGGTAATGATCCCACCTTTGGGACAACAGCAGCTGATGTCATAAAACATCACGTTGTTCTTTCATACCAAGATCTCTGCTTGGCCTGTTGTTCATAGAATCGCAGGATTATTCTGGTTGGAAAAGCCCCTCAGGGTCATCAAGTCCAACCATAACCCACCCCTGGCACTGCCCCATGTCCTGAGAACCTCATCTCCGTCTGTCCAGCCCTCCAGGGATGGTGACTCCAGCACTGCCCTGGGCAGCCTGTTCCAATGCCCCACAGCCCTTTGGGGAAGAAATTGTTCCCCACATCCAACCTCAACCTCCCCTGGGGCAACTTGAGGCCGTTTCCTCTGCTCCTGGCGCTTGTTCCTGGGGAGCAGAGCCCGACCCCCCTGGCTCCAAGCTCCTTTCAGGCAGTTCAGAGATCAGAAGGTCTCCCCTCAGCTCCTGTTCTCCAGCTGAACCCCCAGCTCCCTCAGCCACTCCCCTCATCCCCTTTATTAAACTTGTATCTTTGATCTGGTTTCTTATAGCAGAAAAAAACTAAGAGAATTAGCAGCATGAGGAAGGCAAGCAAGAGCAAACTTCCACCTAGCTTAAAAATTTAGTATTGCAAGAAAGACTCAATAAACATAGTAATAAGCATCACTATTGCAACTTCAAAAAGTATTATGCTAATACAGATATGGGATTTTAAAAAGGTTATACAGGAAGTTCATCTTCGCTCGGTGGAAGCCAAACACATCCTCCTTTCCTCCTGCAAGTCCAGTGCTGGGGACTGGAGGGACTGAGGGACTTTGTTTCAAGCCAGATTAGAGACATAAATTCGCACAAAGCGAAAGGCCAGCCAGCGTCAGATGAGCTCCTCTGGTCTAGACACAGCCTGGCTCGAACTCCCTGCATCCCACACAGCCCCGCGGTTTGTGCTCAAAGCAACTCGACAAGCTCCAAGTTTAACCCCTGTTGAGTAAATGCTCGGTTACAGAATAAAGGAGGGATCACAGGCGAGAGATTTTGCTCCCATAAATTAGCAGGATTAATCAGGACGTGAGCTGCTCTCTGCTGGCACAGCTCATCCGCTCCAGGGACCTGCAGCAGCACAGAGCTGTAATGCTGCAAAAACAAGCGTGATACACGGCTGGGATGGGACAGACCGACGGCTGGAGCTCCTGCCACAGCCAGAGCGATGCTTTAGTGTCACACTCGGCTCCCAAACCACCCAGGGACGGGTCCCTGCCCCAGTCACCTGCTCATCTCCAGCCCCGGCGCATCCTCCTGTACCAACCGCCCGCGGCTCAGCAGCCCCTGGGCCACAGGGATGCTGTCCTTTCCACTGGAAAGAACGAATCCTGTCTGCAGTTGCTGACCTACAGATATGCAAACCTTTCCAGGTTTAGGTCAGTCTGGCAAAGGTAAGTGCGACTTGCAAAACACCTAATCATGAACTACAGACACTACTGCCCTTGCAGCTTTAGACATTTTGAAGCCTGCACAATTAGGTGAGTCTGGCTTTAAAACGTAAGACTGTTGGGTGAAATGTCCTTTAGCTGAACATTGCTCATTATACACTAAAAGGATTATGTAATGCAATATGCAGATGTGTAACCGATAAGCTCTTTAGGACTGCCCTTAGTGATAAGACTCTGTCTATAATGGCCGTTACTTTTCTTGCTGGTATGCTGGCTTTATTCCAGCATCCAGGCTGGCACAACTCCGTAATAAACAATATCTGCTCACTGTGTGCTACAGTTTGGCTCTTTTTTTTGCACAATGGGTAACAGAACCCTGGTTTGGGGACAACAGGGACAGTCCCCGGAGCAAAAGCCAGAGTTGTGCTGTGGGAAGGGGAGGAAAAATCAGTAAATAACTGCAAGAAAAGTTCTGCAAATGTGCTGCATGAGCCAGTCGCGTCCCTCTCAGCCGTTACTGCCGCCAGTACCGGGGCTGTAACCTTCAGCCCAACAGCAAAGCACCTTCGGGGCATTAGCCGGGCACTTTTATAACCCAAATTGTCTGTCACAGCTGGGGACTGGCTACGGCAACACACTGTGTTTGTCCCTACAAGCACTGCACAGTGAGACTGATACCGAAAAGTCAGCAAAAGGACTCCTTAACGCTGCTTTGAAAGTGTTAAAAGCAGCTCTTCTATTACAGCACACTGGACGTTCAGAGGATTGCTCCTCTGACCAAGTGTGTGTGTGATTTGTGCTTCTTGATACTTATTACATATACCTATTGCATATTCATTTGTTTCTACCACTTAGTTAATGCATTAAACATAAATTATTGCCATAACTCCGCCCTTTGCCAGCAGTATTGGTATTCCAGAGTCTTCATTGGGCTCTCTGGCATCTTCACAGACCGGTGCCCGCCTTGTGTCGGCTTCTTGACCTAATTTCTTGAGCGTGCACATTGTCATTTTGCACTGTTACTCAGCTAAAGTCACGTAGCTCTTTCTTCATTCAGCGGAACATTCTGCTTTCCCAGCTTGCAAACCAAGGACATCCCGCTTCGCCTCATGTCCAGTCTCTACAGAGCTGTTGTTTTTCTGTTAGGTTTCTGTTACGTTATGCCTATGGGGTTCACTTTTATAATCTAAATTGTCTGTCAGAGCTGGGGACTGGCGCTGCCGATATGCTGTTTGTCCCTACAAGCGCTGCACAATCAGACACAAGCTCATACTGCACACCACAGAGTGACAAAATGTCAGGGGTTGAAGGGCCCTGGAAAGCTCATCCAGTGCAATCCCCCCATGGAGCAGGAACACCCAGCTGAGGTTCCACAGGAAGGTGTCCAGGCGGGTTTGAATGTCTGCACAGAAGGAGACTCCACAACCTCCCTGGGCAGCCTGGGCCAGGCTCTGCCACCCTCACCATGAAGAAGTTTCTTCTCAAATTAAAGTGGAACCTCCTGTGTTCCAGCTTGCACCCGTTGCCCCCCGTCCTATCACTGGTTGTCAATGTCAAGCAGCATTTTTTCGGCCCCCGAACACACAGAAGGAGCAGCCACGCCGCTGTCGCTCACCTTCCTCTATTGACTGAGTCTATTTTTACCCAGCCTGCCCGGGAAAGGCCGTCCCGGGACCCGGGCCCGCCCCGAGGGGAGCGGCCGAGGCGGCGCCTGCGGAATCACCTCAGCGGGGCGGCGGGGACCGCGCTCTCTGTGCGCCGGCTGCCGTGGGGTGAGCGGGGCGTGCTGGGAGCTCCGCTCCGGCCGCCATGAGGTGAGCGGGAGGTGCCGGGAGTGTCCCCGGTTCGGCTGCCATGGGGTGAGGAGGAGACGCTGGGACCCCCGGTCCGGCCGCCATGAGGTGAGGAGGAGACGCTGGGATCTGCCAGCCCGGCCGCCATGGGGTGAGCGGGAAGCACCGGGACCCCCTGCTCGGCCGCCATGAGGTGAGCGAGCACCGGGGTGGCGGCCCGGGCTGCCTCACCTCTCCCCGGGGCTCTGGGAATGCAAACCGCCATGTGCGATACCCCCCGCTCGCCTTTATAATTGCTATTAATTGCCGAAACGCAATTCGGTCACGCTGGCTGATAACCTGTGAGGCCCTGGGACCGCAAAGTAATTTGTTCAGGCTCTGCCGTTTAGAAGTAATTTCTCAGCCTGTTATTCAGTTTGATTTTTTCTTTTACTTTTCCCTTCTGCAAGGCTGATCCCAGCCGTTTAGCTTTATTAATACAGATTTAATTAACGGAATACGTGATGTTTCTGTCGTGCTCTCTGCAGGGTTTCCAGCTGGCGGAGGCTGAGGTGTGTGACCCGGCTCTGGGTGCCAGGGCCTCTCTGGACGGTGCACCCGCAGGTTCGGCTCCTCACCAACGTTCCTCATCGGTGAAACCCCCGCGTTTGGCAGCGGTGCAACCCGTGCCGTGGGGCAGTGAGCCCGCAACCGCACGCGAGGCGCCGGGAACGCTCAGAGCAGCGTGGGTGAGGACTCAGCACACACCGATGCCGGGAAATGGGCAAAAAACGGTTTGTTCTGCCGTTGTGTGTAACCCAGGGGTGTCAGACTCGTCACTGCGGGCCACATCAGCCTCACGGTTGCCTTCAAAGGGCCAAAGGGAATTTTAGGACTATTTACACAGTCCTAAAATTACATTTATACAGCCCTGTTTTAAAAGGTCTATATAAACTAAATCAGATTTAAATCTTCCATTTTTAAATGCCAGATAGGGTTTTAATTAACAAAAGCAAATATTTCTAATAATCTACTAAATGTGAAACTGGTTTTGAGAGCAATAGGAAAGTAAAAGGCTTTCAGAGTAGGATCAGAAATGGCGCGTCGCTTCTTTCCACTCTATGGCAACTCAAAAGTTTCACCAGTTTCAGTAACACCAGTGGAAACTCAATAGTTTCCACTTAATAACTGCAATTACATATTAACTAAAAAGGGATAAAACCTTCAGGTACTCTAATGCAGGCTTCAGCTTTTTTGATACTTCTCTCTGACCCTCCTCATCCTCCAAACAGTTACACATGAACACATTTAATAATCAGAAATAACCATAGAAATTACAGCACGCCACTCCACACATCGCTTGAACAACTTGAAATATCCCTGTTAGCACAAGCGGAAGAGGGAAACGCTGGTGTCGTGTCATAATGCAACATACAGCTGGTAAAATTGTAATTACCTGAGAGAAAAACAGAACAAAGTCATTTTAAAAACTGTTCTGTGCTCTCTTCTAAGCCTCGCATCGCCAGGGGACATACTTTTGCGTCTCTGCTTCCTCCAGTCCTTGAAAAACACAGTTTTGAGTGGTGTTTGGCCCAGCGGTAGTCAGCTGCCCATTGCTGCTCAGTGCTGGGGTCGGTGTTATGCCGCTGGGAGAGAAACACGCTGCCGAGTTGCTCCTGGCACCGCCGGGGCTGTTCTAGTGCTGGCCGGGCTGGGTTTCGGCAGCGCTCTGCATGCTAGAGAGTGGAGGGACTCCTGCGTGGAGTCAGTCCTGGATTGGATGCAGACAGCGCACAGTCTAAATACATAAATGAATCTGTTGCAGATATTTTGCTTAATATTGAGTTAGATAAAAACGAAGGTCAGGTAATTTAACTGGTCAGTGTTAAGGGTTGAATTTGGGATCTTTAGAGATCCTCCTGTTAACTGTCTGTCTGTTTTTTAATTACAGGCAGTGGTTTGGACATTTCACTGCAGGTGGGGGCTCGCTGGGGCAGTAGTTGACAGAAGAAAAGGAATCAACTGTTGGTGCCCATTTGAAAGAGATTGAGAACATGGGAACTTCCACTTGTCAGGATCTGGATGTAGTAGCTTGAAACATCAAAGGTGGTTGGGGGCAAGGTGTAACAGGAATTACACACATAGTTTGTTAATTGGTAATCCTCTCTCACTGCTTAAAATATTTTTTTTTTCTGTGACCTGTATTTATTAAACTTATTTTAATTTAAACATGGTCTTTTTGGGTTTTATCTCCTAAGGCTGTGGGGTGTAGCAGGATTGGAAAGTCACGGTGAATTCCTGTCTGTGGGAGACTGAAGAGACAGGAATGCAGCACTGGACACTGTCCTGTTACTCACACATTATCCATTGTACCCTCTGCTGCAAGGACAGATCCTTAACAAGGCTTCCTTTCCTCCAACACTTTTTTTAGGCTGAAACATGCATTTTCAGTTATTAAAAAAATAGTTCAGTGGCCTTCAGTGATGTTACATTACAGTTACCCTGTTGTAGATGCTGCAGTACCATCTACTTGGAAATTAAACAAACGTGAGGCTTTTGGTAAAACACTGGCACATCCCAGGTTAGTTACTGATGGTTTGTGTCAAATAGGTGCTCCAGTTGGTATAAACAAATTATAGCACTCAAGGTTTTCACAGCTCTGCTAATTTTTAAGTGTCCCTGACTCCGCTCGCTTCCCTGTGAGCCCTTCTGCCATCTACCACTAATCTCTGAATACGCATTTCTTACACGTTTTGTGGAAATACTTGCCAGAGCATTCAACATATTGACTGGTTCTGTATGAACAAGTTTCATCTGCACAAGTAATGACCAGGATTTGTGTTGTACCCAGCGATCTTCCCTGGTGCTTGTGTGGGAGCGAGCGATGGGTGCCCATGTCTGGCTGTCCTTGGGGGGCTATAGGCTCCAGTTCTCACTGCAAGGGCTCTCTGGTAAAAAACACACTTGCTGTTTCTGCTTCTGCACCAGGTATTTCTGAAATCAGCAAAAATTTAGGAATATGTGCCCTACTGTCAGCCACATAAAGCATGTGCTACATGGACAATAAATACACGCTGACTGGCTTATTTCCTTGAAAAACTGTGTCTGCGATAAACCTCTACTACATTTGTCTTGGGGCTGAACCCAAGACTTGCAGGTCTGGTTGTGCTATAATAAAAAATGCAGCAGAAAAGGATGGAAAACTGTTGGCAGCAATTCTGAGGCCCCACAATGCTGGAGACAGCTGGAGGGGTGGCACTTTTCCCCAGATCCACCGGGCTTTGTGCACATACTGGAAAAGAAAAACAACATAGGGATGTTATGAACGTTCTCTGGCGATCAGCATGTGCACAGGCGCTGGAGCACAGCGTGTTAGCGCAGCAGCTGCGTTAGCAGGGCCATGATGGTCAGCGCTGCGCGGCTCCTGCAGCCAAACGCAATCAATGAAGGTCAGAACGATTCACCTCGCTGCCAGTTCAGCGCCTTGACCGAGGGACAACAAAGGAAATTGAGAGAAAACCCACGTGGTCTCAGAAGCACAAAATCTTGATGTTGAAATAAAGCCGGGGAAGTGGAGCAGGGCTCGCTCTCGTACTCAGCAGCTGCTAGCGTGATTTATGATTCTATTTATTAGCACCGTACGTTTTGCAATCTATATATGACTTTTACTGGGCAAAAGTGGCTGGATCGCTTTACATTTCATCAAGGCGCTTTGCTTTTACTGCTCTGCAGTGTTGGAACACAGAAGTATTGTTAACTTAGATTTATATGTTTGGTTTTGAGCACTTAATTGTTTTATATCCCGAGCTTGTTAAGAGAGCTGCGTTTCTCGCGATTGTTCTCAGAGCACTTTCATATTATTTCAACATGTATTTTGTACCAACCTCCCGATTTTTTCCAGCGCCTTCTGTGTTACTGTTTCACTGTGCTCTCCAGCCACACACACAGAGGAACAATCGGTCTGTGATGAATTCAAAGGGTGGATTTTTCTCTTCAGGAGACCAAATTCAGCCACAATCCATCACCTTTGTAAAGCTGCCCAAACACAGCAGCTTCCAAGACGATGGGGAGACCGAGCCCTTTGCCACAAATCTAATTGGAAAGAAGGATATCAAATACAGAAGAATTTTAAACGAGAAATATTCCTTGCCCGAGTGCTATTCTGGTCACGAAAATCAACAAATTTAAGGAAAGCGCAGGAAAAGTGAACTTTCCTCGTACCGGCACAAGGTGGCAATATCGGCTTAGATAAAAAGGAAAGCCTTGCACATAATCCGTGCGGCCTTCTTTTGCCAGAATCTTCTAATGAACCCAATAGGCATGGAGAGCCCATTGTCTTAAATATCACAGCGATGGTGCCAGGCTCCCGGTGCTGAGGAGCAGCGCTCGGGCTGGAGCGGCAGGGACTGGGTGTCTGCCCTGCCACTTTGGGGATGAGAGAGCCAAGTGGCAGCGAAGAACCCTTATTATCTTGGGCAATTATATGTTAAACTGCCTGGCTACCGTTACCCGCTCCTCCATTTCCAGCAATGGAAGGCTGGACAAGCAATGAGGAGCCCTGGCGCTGTGTGAGGAGGGTTTCCCTCCGCCATGGCTGAGGGCGCATTTCATCTTGGGGTTCAGAGGGCACCGACGCCCGCACTGTTCCTCCGGCTGTCCCCGCGGTGGCGGGTGGGTATGACGGGGCAGCGCGGGCGAGAGCGCGGAAGCGGCTGAGGGCGCCGCGAACCCGCGACGCTTTCTCGTTCCCCCCTCCCCCCGCCCCGCTTCCCTCAGCCCCGGCCGGGGAGGCGGGGCCAGATCGAGCCCCGCCCCCGAGCGCCTTCCCATCGGTCCCCGCGGGAGCGCGCGGACAATGAGCGGGGGCCGAGCAGCGGGCCGGCGCCGGGCGGTGCGCTGGTACTCTCGCGAGAGCAGGGTGAGCGGCTCCCACCTCTCGCGAGACCGGGCCTGGCGGCACCTCCTTCTCCCCCCCCACTCCCGGCCACATCCACTCCTGGAGGGCGGGGCGGCGGCAGCGAGCGGCGCCGAGCCGAGCCGAGCCGAGCGGGGACAGCACCGAGCGGGGGCGGCCACCGCCGGGCACGTGAGCGGGCAAGCGGGCGGGTCGTGGTCTCGCGAGCGCGGCGAGACGTGCGCGGGGCTCGCGCAGCCGCCTCTCTCAGTCTGTCCGACCCTCCCTCCCCCGCCGCTGCTGCCACAGCGACCGGGAGGCGCCGCCGCCGCGCTCCCTTCCCGCCGCCTGCAGGTAGGAGCGGCGCTGCGGCCGCCCCCGGCCCGCCGCCATGTTGGGAACCGGCGGCCGCCGCTCTGAGGAAACGGGAGGGAAGGGGGGGCGTCCGTTAGGAACGGGGGAGGGGGAGCGCGGCTGGCGCGCGGCAGCAGCGCGCATGCGGGAGCGGCGGGCCCGGCAGCGCCCCCGCCCGGCGCACAGCGGCACCGCGGCCCCGCCGCGCGCCCTCAGGCGGCCGCCAACAAACGGCCGCGGCTCCCCCGCGCCCTTCACCGGGAACGGCCGGGCTGGGGGCACGGGCAGGGGGCTCTTCTTGGCCGCTGGGTGTTCTCGGGGTGACCCCGGCTCCAACCGCGTTTAACCCGCTGACTGAACTTCCCCTGCGCCGAGCGCCCGGCCAGCGCTGCCGGGTCCCGCAGGCGGCCCGTCCCTCCCCAGCCCCCCGAAAACGGCCCCTGGGCAGCCGAGCAGCGCGGCGGTAACGTCTGAAGGCCCTTAGTCCCCAAAACCTGCTCGTTCCGATGTTTTTCTGGCATTCAGAGTTAATGAATTGACTGCTCTTTCTGCTCAGTTTCACTTTCATATAATTTTGGCTGTGGTTACAAATCATACTACAGGGATTTTTTTTTTGATCTCTGGTCATTTAATAACTTTTCATGCTTTTTAGATACGTGTTTTGTTTCCAAAGTCGAAATGATGAGATATTAAGTTCACTTACACTGAAAATAAGCCAAAGTTAAAAAGAACTCTCTGAGAACCCGAAGAACTGCTTTGTTCTGATAAATGAAGCATTTATGCTGTAGAAAGAAGGCTGAAAAACCCCTCTTTTAATGTGCGGCTTTTTTCTTTACCACGAGGCAGACCTTTGGGAAAAAAAGTATCTGCTACTGTTATAAAACAATTGAGTAGTCTTTGTTTTCTTTTTACTTAGCCTTAAATTCTTCAGGTTTTTTTGCTGTCATTGGAGTAGGTGGTCCTGACTTCCTGGAGTAAGATAAGTAGGGAGCAGCTCTGTTCGGAAATGTAAGTCACTTAAAGCAGCCTGTGTAGTTTTTATGCCTCAGAAGAGGAAAAGGCAACGTTTTTTGATACTTCTTTGTTAAGAATCTGTTGATCCAATGGCTGAATCTTCCTGAATTGGGAAACATGTTAATACATTGAAAACTTTAATATGTTAAAATCCTATATTATTTTATTAACATTTTTAATGTATTACTGAGAAATTAGTGAACTTCTGTCTTGAATTTTATCAAAATAACCACACAAAATTATTAATTACTGAATTAGATGGAATAATTTGAGCGAGGATACTGACATTTGAGCCTTGTAGGTGTGTTTGTTTGGTGGTAACCCAATATCTGTACTTTTACTTTGTGTGTTAGGTAAGGAGGTGAAATCTGAGTGACCAATTAAAGAATTTGGATCATTTCCTAATGATTCTGATGAGGTTTGCCACATCACGAGCCTTTTCTGTGTGGTTGTTTTAGGGAAGCCCTCCCAAGTTACTCTGTATTGAAAACTTCAGTTTTGGTGTTTTGCAGGTATCTGGGTGTTACATAAATCACCACACTAGTGGTGGGAAGAATAACCAAGAGAAATTCCTAAATGCATCCTTAAAATGTGAATATCCATGTTCCTTAAGGTGAAAATGGGGTAACAGTTAAAGAGGAGGGAAGAAGAGTCAGTCTTTGAGACTGCAGACAAGATTAAGGATCCCCAGTAATACTGTCCGTACAGCTGAAATGTGATTGCTACCTGGTTTATTTGGGGCTATGCTTAAATAAAGATGCTCATTAATTTAGTGGGAAATAAGGAATGTCTGCTGGCGTTCTCTGTGACTCGCATACATCTCTGCTGAGAGTTTTCACGAATACAAAGATATTTTGTAATCTAATACTCCACAGTGTTCTAGATAGCTCGACAAATCTGGGGGAGAAGCTGTTCTAAGCAAAGCTGTAAAGAAATGATTTCCATTTCATTATGTTGATTTAGGAGTGTGTTTTTGTAGCCTCTGTGCTGCTTGCATTCTTCCTCAGTGCTCTAAGTCAACAAATCTTGAAAACAAAAGCAAAAACCTCACAATATTTCTGAACTAATTTAGTTTTCAACTGTTCAAGTGCCAGATTGTGTAGTCATAACTTAAACAAGAGGTTTTATTTTGAGCACTAAACCACAGTCCCTTGATTCTTCTCTGCAACTAGATACATCTCAACAACTACATGCAAGATTTCAGCTGGGAAAGAATGCAGATTTATCACAACTCTGGAAGTGCCTGGAGGCAGACTTAACATTCACTGATTATTCAGAAGGCTTTTTAATCACCAGATCAGAATACAAAACTGTGGTGTGGTGGTTTGTTTTTCTGTTTTAAAAATGATAACATTGGCTCTCTGTCACAGCAATTAACTCTTGTTTTCGATCTGTCCATGGTCATGTTATGTATGACCTATTTATTTTTAAAAAATGTAGAGTTTTGATGCCTGTGAGGCTATTAATCTCCAAAATGGATGGAAACGAATAGTGATGATGTTTCCTCGCTTTGCCAAGTGCATGAACGTGGAGTCGTTATTACCAGAGCTTCCAGGCTGTGATCCTACATCGTGTGCGATGACTTTGGTTTTGGCAGAGCCCTGCTATTGAACCCACTCTGAGTGGCTTCATGGAGCTTTTTGTGCATTCATCTCGCTGTAGAGCTGCAGCTCTGCTGGCGGTGACAACGAGGGGACCCACCTGTAGTAGGAAGGTGTGCGTGGAAGCCATAGAGGTAACCGTGTGTTTATGGAGCAGTTGGTGCACAGAACGGTGGTTATTCTGTATCTTCCTCGCTGTTTCTGTTTTCTCTTTCTAAAAAATTCCATTTTTTGCCTCCTCTCCTCTTTGTGCACTGTTCCTTGGACACTTTTTTCCCACTTCTGTTGTTTCTGTAAAGGAATAAATACCCTTCTTAGTAAAGGATGCTTGAATTTAGTACATAATGAACAGAAATAAGAAATTAGTGTCTTTTACGTGGCTTTTTTCTGCATTCACATGATGAAATCTGTAGTTCTTTTGAGATTCTTAATTGCTAAACTAGTAATTTTAATTACCCATTTATAAATAAGTCTGTTTCATGTGTAATACTTCTGTGTCCTGAAGCAATCCTCTGTTACAGTAACTTCAGATCTCAGATTATTATGTGCTCCTCTGATCAAGCAAGTCACTGAGATGAAGCTGAACATAAGGAATGAAACTCTCCCGGTTGTTCAGCAAGGCCTCAAACAGATTGTTTAATCTGGGCACAAAAAAGCATGTGCCAGGTGCTGCTTAAATTTTTGAGGTTATGGCCTTTGAAGATCAGTTGAACAAGATAAGTAGTTTTCTTGCATGTGAAACAGCAGTATTAAGTAACCACTCTGAATATGGACACCTGAAATGGGCAATAATCTGCATTTTCTCCATCTGAGGCTGCTGGATAATTCCTCCTTTGCCTTTGGAAAGACAGTGGCCTCTTCTGTATTGTCCGAGTTAAAGTAATCCTGTAGACTTGAAATTCACAAGAGTCATTCAGCAGTTAGATAACATCTGTTCTCATTGCCTTGTGAGTTGGTGGGTTTACTACCATTATTTCCCAGACCAACATGGGGAACTATCTACCTAAATTTTTCACTTGGTCTTCCAGATCTCTTCCATCCATAACCTTTTTTTACTGTGACACATTGGAGACACTTTTGCCAAGAAGTGTATTAATTCTTCACTAGAAAAAGGGATTGCTGTGCTGAGTGTAACTCAGGAGGGAGGGGAAGGAATCTCTCTAGATTTTTATCCCAAAAGCAGGAACTGTGGGTGTGAAACTTCTTTGAGCCTTTTTTCCCAAGGGTGTGCAGCCTGTCTTGTGTTGTTACCAACTGGGGGTGTGTTTTTCAGCTTGCAGATGACTTTGTGTTTTTACCATAATTGAGTTGATTTGATTAAATTTGATGTAATTTTCTTTTGAAGTGAAAGTGAAACTGACTAGAAAGTGGAAAGAGTTATTCTCAGTTTTTGAGACTTTTCTATAAATAGTGCAAGAGGAATGGGTAAAAGATGAATTGTTCTATGAACAAGATTAGTATTAAAGCTATAGTATATGTACACAAATTAAAAACAGGATGGTAGAAGAAATAGGGAGCTAAATTATTTTCAGCCTACTGTTGTTCCATAAAATATGGTAATCTAAGGTTATCATGTATCCCAAGAATTCACTTAAACTACTTTCAGGAGCAAAATTAATATTTATGTGGAGTTCTAGAAGTTTTATTGAAAAGAGTTTATAATCAATTCTACACAAAAAGAAAATCCTTCTATAGTGTTTGAAAATCAGCCTTATTTTGGCCTTTATTTGGTAGCAGTGTATCCTGTAGGATTCAAATTTCTTATTTTTGTTGTCTGCTTTTACAGAAAACTCTTTTACCACTTGTAGATATAAAGTGTTTTTTCATTGTCCACATTTGTCTGGAAATCTAGTAACATTTTGACTTTCAACTTATTTCAAGGTTGCTTTATATTATATTCAAATCTTAATATAGCCAAATTTCTGTCCACAGATCTTTAAAATGTGTATCTGTCTGTTCCCAGAATAGCTGAAATTACATGAAGAACAATTAGCATAACGCTTTCAACTTGGCTAAATCCCGTCTGGCTCTTTAGACAGCTTTGCTCAGTCGTACTCCTCTTGTTGCTGTGACTCAGTTGATGGCACGAGTGCTTCAAACCCGGCTTTGGGAACCCATCTCTATCAAATACTGACAAGAAATCTTTCAGAAGTGATCACCATAAAAAATGCCGTTTAAAAATCACATAGTAAACCTGACCATGTGGAAGTTAAACGTTCCTTGGTATGATTTTTAGAGCTCTTTCCTCACCTCGTTTTGTTGTTGTCTTCATCTGATTTTAAAGAATGGGGACAGGAGTAGAGTACGACAGTAACTGCAAGATGACAACGATGTAATAGATCGTGGGTTTTGAGGATAAAGCAGAAACTTTGTAAGTACTCGAATATTAACTAGGGGTAGGACAGTTCACTGCCTAGCACACCAACTGCCCGCATTATATTCTGTCTTCATCACACAGTCGTCTTACTGTCCCACTTCATACTTTTTCATAAGATTGTCCATCCTTGTTTCTTTGCCTTTTTTTCTCCCGTCTTTGTTTTTGTTTTCTCTTTGCTTCTCTCATCTCTGGGTGTTTGCAGCGGCAGCACATCAGGGCTCTGTAAAACCTCCCCGTGTCCTGTCATCAGGTTCTCTGCGGCCCAGGTCCCAACCCGACTGGGATGTGATGGGTTTTGTTCTCTGCTAATCCCTCTGGAGCAGCAGACAATGAACTGCCAATTGGAACTCGTGACAGGAGGATTAGTGAGCATCTGTTCAAAGGGAAAAAGGGTATTTTTGAAGAGCGGAGAACTTTCCTGGTTGAGTGAAAGCTCGCATGGTGAAGCTCCCTGTGTTAACAGAAGGGTGCACCTGCCTTCCTGACCATGTGGTTCTCTGCTGAATTGCTGTTGGGGTCTGGTTTGCAAAGCTCTCTGAATACCCGATTTTATGAAGAACCTAGTAAGTTCAGTTTCAAGCCATTCTGTAAGTGTACGAATGACCTACAAGGAAATTTAGATGTAAAATGGGAGGAATAAGGATTAACTTGTAAAATTGTTATGACGTGCTTTGAAGATTACTGAATGTATGTAACGTAAGACACGGTACCCAAGTGCATATTAGTGTTTTTCTCATGTTTGAACTCAAAACAGTCTTGATTTTTACACTACGGTTCTTAAATGCTTTCTCTTCAGGTGTTCTTCGGTGTGGTCAGCTTGACCTGAATCTCGCGCTTAGAATTTGCCGTGTCTGCTCCCCCTATGTTCTTGTTTTCCTCAAGCTTTCTGCAGCACTTTTCTGTCTTCTACCTCAGATACTTCTAAACTTATGCCATCCCCATGTTTCTCAATCTCTTACTCTTAACCAAATGTTATGCAATTAAGCTTACTTTAAGTGACTCCAACGTATGTGGACCTTAAAATCATAACTGAAATATGAGTTTAGATGTACTGATAACAGAATATGTAGCAAACTGTATAAAGCATTTCCACAGACAGAGTTCTGTGAGGGTTTTGTGTGCTTTATGTATCTCTCACAGAATCCATTATTTTTCTACAGAAATGCATCATTTTGTAACATGCTGCCACTGAGAAACAAAACCAAAGTGCATTTCAGCTTCAAGTAGAAAAAAACCTTTCTATGCTATTGAAACAGGGCTCTGGATTGAGTTGGCACTTGGGGTAGGGACGTGCCTATAACCTTGACCTTTTTTCTTCTGTTTCCAGTACAGGAGAAATTACCTTCTGCAGAACTGGTCTCTTCAAGGAAAAGTCCTTGCTTTCATTTTGTCCTTTCCATTCCTTCCCAAATGTACCTGTTCTTTTAGAAGCTGATTTCATTTGGAGCTATGCAATTTGTGCATGTTTGTTTTTTTTTCCTCAAGTGATTCTGTGTTTTGTGTGCATCTGAGTGGCAGTGCTGGAGAAGCAAAACCGCTCCGCAGAGGTTTGAAAGGGCTTTACCACATCAGGGACCCAAGCACAATGCGTTCCTGATGGAATGTTTCCATGTGTGTTGAGTTGCTTAAAATTTTGTGTATCTATCCCAAGGCTGAGAGAGTATGGGGAAAAGTATAAAGTTTTTTCTGCTCTGCACTAAACAAAATGAACATTATGGTACAATGAATACGTTGCATATAAAACGCTGTGGATATTGAGACACGATTTAGTTAAAACTTCAAGTAAATGGAGTTGAACCAAATATTTAAATACGAGACTAGGGTTTTAGTGAAATGTGGGGCAGGTATCTCTTATGAGGATTGTTCCAGGATCTTTAACTACCACATGTGGTCACGGTGTCAAAGCGTTTGGCCTGAACCAGGCAAGAGCCCCGGGTGCTGGTGCCATCTCCTGACTCACCAGGGTCTCTTTCTGCAGGGCCAGGGCTCTCCTTGGCTCTCCCATCCCAGTGCTAAGCCTGACCTTGTTTAGCTTGAGGTCTGAGAGGCCAGGCTAATGTCACAGCTGCAATATAACAGAATAAAGAATCCCTTCCTAAGGGCTGGTATCTGGATAACTGCAATTTGAACAAGAGGTCTTGTTTACTTCCTGCAAAATTTAAAACTTATTTTTCTTGTTCACATCTGTCTTCACGTCAGTAATTGGAATTTTACTCCGTAAAGATTGAATATGGTGTTTGGTCTTATTTACCAGATCTTACAGCAGAAACTTTTTGCCCAAACTTCAGTTGCTTTTAACTTCCTTTCGTCCTGTTCTGTGGTGGTATAGGTTTCATTTTCAAATATGTATTATATGCCAAAGTCATCTTGGATTCTATGGGCTTAAGTTTTTTGTGGTCTTCTCACAGACACAGTACAGTTATGTAGGGTATAAACAAAACCATTAATCAGAGATCAAGGCTTATATGCTAGTAAACTCTCAGACATCCCAAACTTCTGAAATTCACTTGTCTTCGGTATGAAAGTAGCTTTTTGTAGAAGGAGAGTAGCATGTATAGGAAACACTACTGTATTTTTATCTGAAATAATAAATGCAGGTTCCGGGTACTTCTTGAATCTGTTAAGTTACGTAATAAAACCCTTGTAAGATTGAGATCTTGAATGTTTTTAGATCAACATGATGCATAAGTTGAAAACTGCATCTGTTTAAAGGGATTTATGACTAAAACTGCTTGTTTTTCTACAGAATTGTCTGGTGTTTCTCAGCTTGAAGAAGATCTGCAGTCATTATTGATCCTCTTTCTTGGCGTTACCATTTTCGAAGTGAAGTTTGCCTAGCTTTCTAGTGTGAGCTCTCTTTTCAGCCATCTTTAAGACAAAAAAAAAAAAAAGGAAACAATTTTTTGTGATCCATAAAGTAGACGAGCGATAGTTCTACAATGTCCAAGTCATTCCAGCAGTCATCTCTGAGTAGGGATTCCCAAGGTCACGGGCGTGAGCTCTCTGCAGGAATAGGCCTTCTTGCTGCTGCTACCCAGTCTTTAAATATGCCAGCATCTCTTGGAAGGATGAACCAGGGTACTGCACGCCTTGCTAGCTTAATGAATCTTGGAATGAGTTCTTCATTGAACCAACAAGGATCTCATAGTGCACTGTCTTCTGGTAGTACCTCTTCCCATAATTTGCAGTCTATATTTAACATTGGAAATAGAGGTCCGCTCCCTTTGTCTTCTCAGCACCGTGGAGACGCAGACCAGGCCACTAACATTTTGGCCAGCTTTGGTCTGTCTGCTAGAGACTTAGATGAACTGAGTCGCTATCCCGAGGACAAGATCACTCCTGAAAACTTGCCTCAGATCCTTCTACAACTTAAAAGGAGGAGAGCTGAAGAAGGTTATGGTAGAGATGGCAGATCATCCACACGGGAACCACCGTACAGAGTACCTAGGGATGATTGGGAAGAAAAAAGGCATTTTAGAAGAGATAGCTTTGATGATCGTGGTCCTAGTCTCAACCCAGTGGTTGACTATGACCATGGAAGTCGTTCTCAAGAATCTGGTTATTATGACAGAATGGATTATGAAGATGACAGATTAAGAGATGGAGAAAGGTGTAGGGATGAATCTTTTTATGGTGAGACTTCGCATAACTATCATAAATTTGACAGTGAGTATGACAGAATGGGTCGTGGCCCTGGTCCTGAGAGATCTCTCTTTGAGAAAAAGAGAGGTGCTCCTCCAAATAGCAATATTGAAGACTTCCATGGATTCTTACCGAAGGGTTATCCCCATCTGTGCTCTATATGTGATATGCCAGTTCATTCTAATAAGGTGAGTTATGCACCAGATACTTCTATTTTCCTTTACGTTGTAGTATCTGTTCTGTTTTTACCTATTTCTTTAATTATTTCTATAGCCTGGTTGCTTTTGAAATGATCTGAAAGTTGGTTTGAGAGTGAAAAAGGCACTTGGTTTATTTACAAGGTAATTGTTAATAAACATTGTAAACCAGGGCTTTACATTAATGTATTTTGTTTGCCCAGATTGCTTAACTTCAAGTCAAAAGGCTATCATCTACTGGGATATCTTATTTATATTTTACATCTACATGGTCTCTTAACCACAAACATCTGGCATTCAAGCAGTTTTGGGGTGGGTTTGTTCATGTTTTGTTGGTTTGGAGGGGTTGCAGTGTATCTGCTGTGCTATTCGGGAAGCTAGTTTCAGCTCTCCTCCACATCTGTCTTGATTGCGGATTTATATGTAGTTAAGATGCATTCTTGCACAGTTCTGCTTTTTCCCAGCCTAAAGGGAAAGAGTTAATGTAGAGCCCTGGAACGTATTTGCAAAAGTAAAAAAAACACGTTTTAGATTAGCTCATTCTTGCCTTTTTAATTTCACTTTAACACTCTGTATCTCATACTATGGCTGAAATTTGTCGTCATTTTTCTCCTTTTTCACAACTTTCTTAGACACTTGAGCCTCACTTTTTATTGTCACATGTTGCATCTCTCCCTGTAGACTCAGCAATCCGTCTGCTGGTGCAGAACCTGCTCTGTGTTCCTAGCAGTGCTCTTTACTTGGATCTTCGGGTATAGCCGGCTGTGCTGAGACTTCCCTCTTAGTTTATTCACCACTAGTTCAACTCTGCGCAAAGGCAGCAGGTTACTCAGAACGGCCTGTTGAGTCAGCTGGTATTTTCAGAGCCTTCTCACTTTCAGCTTTTCCAATTTTACTCATCTTGCTGATTTTCAGTGTACTAGATGATGTAATTGGCTAATACGGTGCCACCCTCATCACAATTAGTGGCTAATTAGCTTGAAGGCCTTCAATTGCAAATATAATACATGCTATTACTGTAAAATTGAGACAATGTGGAATTGCTGTTACTAACCGTTTCTTTACAGTTACCTCTCAAAAAGTGCTGCTTCTGTACATCTGATCTTTTGGAAGCACGAGAATTATTCTGTCCCTGCCAGGAAACGATCAAGCCAGTGTTAGAGCACAAACTGTACGACTGCAGCTGATCTGACAGTTTATGAACTCGTGTTGCTTTAATTACTTTTTATGTAAAAAAATAAGCACAGTAATTCGGGTTTCTTGTCTCCTGTATTTGACGTTTATTTTCATAAAAGGTTTCAAGTGTTAACAGTTTAGATGCCATGCTCAGTTCTGTAAAAGGACTTCGTTTGGTTAGATTGAAAACATTAACTTCTGAGGCCCTTGAAGATGGCAACCAGTAATCCTGTAAGTAGGGTTCTTTTTAGCACTTTATTTTAAAACCTTGTGGTTCTTAGTTTCCTTTGGTACGAAGACCTATTGAAAGGATATCCAACATGAAATATCTTTCCAGGTATGAGAAATACCAAATTCTTTTGACAGAGTAACTTAAGTGGCCAGCTTCTTCTGTAACATGTAAAACCATCTTTTGGGGTTTTTTAGGAATATGCTTTGACTTAAACTACTAGTGCACCATAAAATATTTGAAATGGGATCATCTGTTTTCTTATGACCCAAGGTTGGGCTTTGTTTCTAGTCTCAGAAATCATGTCACCCCAAGAATTCTTCTCTTTCTCTCCTTTTTTTCCTCTGCTTTGCATACCTGCAAGTTACAGAATTCCATAAAATTGAATCAAGTAGAACTTTGAAAGTAATCTGATCTGAACCAAAATTTACGGAAAGCAGAAAGGGAATGCTCTTCTTAGCTGGGACAATATAAACTTATTGCAGCATCAAAATCTAATTTTCCCCACCTTCAAATAAAAATTATAGAGTATTTTTTTAAAGTGTGTCATAAAGCAATGTGTAGGTTAAGCCTGAGCGAGGGGTTAAACACCCTTGGTGTAACTTAATCTGCTAGACTAGTCCTCTGTTTTTTCTTTTTCAGCAATTGTCTTAATTGCTTCTCTAATGTGATGTAATCAATGTAACTGAAATCTTAAGATGCAGTTTGCTTTCTCTCTGTGAAGTAAATCATGCCCTAGTTTTTTTAGGCGTTTTGTCAATCCCAACCCCTTTATCAAGGAGTGAGGCGTTAGGTGTGGAGGGATTGTTTTCTCTGCCAAAGAGAAAGGCTGATGCAACACGAGCAGATGAATTTGGAGGTTAAACGCTTGAAACAGTGATACATCTCAGAGGGAAAACGTGGCTGTGTCCCTAATAGAGGGCTGTCTAAAATTAGCTGCTTAAATTTGGCCTAATTTTCTGAAGAACAGTGCGTCCTCTTGCTTGCATCGATTGAGGCAAAAGGTAAGCTGAGTTTTAAGAAACTCGGTTCAGATTTTCTCTGGCTTAACTTTGGGTGTTGGTGTCTGTAAATATGGAGTGCCTGGAACCCTTCAGATTGGGGAGGGGCAGGGACCGAAGGGAAGTGTTTAATACAAATTTAATAATGTAGATATGCACTGTTGTTCCTAAAACTTTCCCTAGGGGAAAAAGAAATAATAAATCCTAAGTTATATGCCAGATCTCCCTTTTTGCCAGTTTAGAAGTGTTTGAAGTGTAATGAGCATTACATGTACCCAAGCTTTGGCTCTAGTTTGCAGATAACTTCTACTTCTGTTTATAATATTAAATGACATGTTAGGACAGCCTTAAAGCCTGTTCTATCAGGCAGAATCGGCCACTGAGGCTTTACAGATTGTGCACCCAAAGTCAGAAGGTTTTTTTTAGTGTTTAAAAGACAGTTTTTTAGTGTAGTACTAAAACTTGGTAGAAAGTTTTAAACTGAAGAAACTTCAATAGCTTTGCTTGGGGATTTTGGTTTTTTTTTATCCTAATTGCCAGCGCATTTATTAATTTCTAGTTTCAGAGCCCCCATCTTGTACAGTTAACAAGAACAAGTGGTGCTCTTGTTTTACATGGTAAAATGAGTGAAGATTTCATCTCGCTTCACGTTATATTTCATGTATCGTGTGGTAATATTGTAGCGTAGCTTAATGACAGCACTTCACGGTAGACTTTAAATCCAGGTTTTTCTCCTTTGTGGAAAATGTAAGTTAGGCCTTTAGCGTATGGAAACACTACAGTGACCCTCAATAGTGTCTGGTATCCAGAACGGAGCAGTCCCCGTGCCTTCTCTCACCTTAAACAACCAACCCCCTTCAGAATCAGAATAACCCGCAGAGAAAAAGTAGAAAGCCCTCATTCCTTTGTAGTGCTAAAGCCAGAACTAGACGGAGGTTTCCTGGCTGATTTGGTTTAATTCTCTTTAGTACCATCTTGATTTAGGTCTCCTTTTTTTCTTTAGTATTCCCCTCAGATGGTCAGATATTTTTACATGTCACCTGTATACTCGTAGTTTGTCCTAGCTATGCACTTTCATTGCCTTTAGTCTTTCCTTTCTGATTTCCTTGCAATTCCTTGGCTGCTTTATGGTTCTAAAAACTGGAGTGTTTAGTTTAAATGTTCTTTAAAAGTCTGAGGAATGAAGCAGAGAGAGCGGAGGAAATTCTAAAATTGCTGAAGGAAAAAACTATCAGCATCAAGCTGTAAAAGTTGAAGCTGTGATGACACACATGTGCTGTAGCAGTGACCCGGGTGAGCTTTGCACCTCTGAGGCAGGATCAAGCCCATATAATGCAAGACATTTTCATCAGACACCTTTCACTTGGGTTAGGAGTTCAGAGGTAGGTCCAGATTCAGTGGCTCTTTACAGCACAATAAAATGAGATTTGGATTATCTCTGTCTCTATTTTCGATACTTCAGATTAGAGGAGAAGGTACTGCACTGTGTAATGTTATTTTGTTAAATTGGCTTGCTGTGGGTGGCTGTTAATTTTTAATTATTTACTTTGCTGCAGGAGTGGAACCATCATATCAATGGAGCGACTCACAGCCGACGCTGTCAGCTGCTGCTTGAAATGTAGGAATTTGAAGTACAGTAAACATTCCTGTGGTGTGGGGCAAATACAACTACAGAACGATCAATTATGTTGCACAAAAGAGGTTTATAAAACACACTGTGCCCTGTAGGGAATAGAATCATGGAACAGTTTGGGTTGGAAGGGACGTTTGAAGGTCATCTGGGCCAGTGTCTCGCCACCCTCGGTGTCAAAACAACTTCATCCATGTGTTCACACTGAACCTCCCCTGAATAAAAACATGCAGCTTCAAAAGAGCATCTTCAGAACAAAGAAGGGATCTCAGTTCATAATTTTGGGTCCTAATGATTGATATGTAATGGTTTAAACAGTTGAATCTCAACAGGGGGAGTATACTGTAATTTTTTTACTAGTCACTTGTCTAACGTTTTCATGTAAAACTGCAATATGCATTATAAATTCAAACATGTTATATATAGCAAGAAGCTTCTCATTAAGAAGAGCACCTCTGGCAAGAGATTGTGCTCCCGTCTTGTCGCGGTCAGTGTTAGCGTGTCTCTTATCTGTGCTGACATGGGAAGGTATTGCTGCTTGTATGGAAATTATTTCATAGGTAGAGATTCTCATTTTCTTACCTATTCCTTTTTTGTGTGTCTTTTAAGATACCCAGAATGGAATCCTGACAGTGATTCAGGACATGGAATGTAAGTAGTAATGAATTTTACGATATTTGTAATGGTTTGTGTGAAGCAGAAGATGTTCTTAACACTTGCTGTGAAACAACACACCTCGTTTTCTTTGCCTGGATACCTCCCTTTGTTTTCTACGAGCTGAAGCGCAGCAGTGAAAGTAGCTCAAGCTAACTTTGCCTTGGCTGCTCTACAGAAGTTAGGGGTGTTTTTTGAGATTGAAAGCTTCCCAGGTTTTTTGTTTAAAATGAACGTGTTTTTCCCCCTCTTTCTAGGGGTGATCCCTTTATGTTACAGCAATCCACAAACCCTGCGCCAGGGATTCTGGGACCACCACCACCTCCGTTCCACCTTGGAGGGCCTCCTGTTGGGCCAAGAGGTAACATCAGCAGCTTTTACAAGACCTAGATTCTTGGGGGTTTGATTCTCTTGGTTTTTCTTGCCTTATTTTATTTTTTACCAGTGTCTTTAAACAACAAAACACTCACTTTTTTGAACAGCAGAACTGAAATACTTCAGTCCCTCTGTGGCCAGAGACTGGTACTTGGATCCCTCACACGTATTTTTCCCCTGTCTATAAGTTTTTAGTGTCTGTCTTCTGTTGGTGTTTTTGGTTGTGTTTTTTTGTGAAACTTAAAATAATTCAATGTCCTAAGCGTTTTTTCCCCCCTTAATTTTGTATAGATTTGAGAAATAGATTTAAATAGCAACTGAGAAATGGGAAGATAGATGGTGTAAGCCTTCTCTTCCCAGGAAGGCAGGCTAAGAATCAGGTTCTTGCTTCTCCCTTTTTAAATGGTTCGAGTGACTAAAAGAGCAAAATTTGACTTTGACTTGGAGCCAGACTGTCTGAAAGGCTTTTTTCAGGTGTTTCCTAGTAAAATAAGCATTATGATAGGATTGGTTTAGGTTTAGAAGCAAAAGTAGGAATCTATTCCTACACCAAAAACC